>NC_046294.1:42598868-43198868 GCF_004115265.2 Rhinolophus ferrumequinum | reverse complement strand
AAGTAGCTTTTAAGTGTGTGTGTGTGTGTGTGTGTCACATACCCCTTTGCAAATCTGATGAAAGTTTTGGTCTTTTTCTCATAAAGATACACATGCATATAAAATATTGCAGACATTTTCGGTGTTGCATGGAGCGCCCTCCTTGAAATTTGTTTGTGAATCCCATGATAAGACCCAGGCTCTGTACAGTTTGGAGGTGAGAGACTCACTATTGGGATCATAACGGCCCCAAATTCTACTCGCCAGAAAACCCTGGAAAAGCTGTTTTCAGAACATTACCTGGCAAGAAACCCAAATCATGTCATCCTCCTCAGACTTTTTCAGTCCCTCAGACTTCGCCTGATTGAGTTTGTTGGTCTTGGAGGCCCAAGGGACACGACTGCTTCGGAACTTAGACAGGTTGGTTTCCATGAGGCGCCTCTGCAGAATGTTATGAGGTTGCTTCAGGAATAGAAAGCAGAGGCTTTTTAGTGACAGATCATTTCTCCCTTTTCCCACTGTCCCCCAGGTGCCACCAAAATGATGAAGGAGGCTCACATAACTGAGCTCTACCTTTGCTTATTTATTCTTCTTTCAAGTAGGGACTTCACTGGTATTGTGGGCCACCCTGAATGAATGAAAGAGGAAGGTGGGACACTGGGAAATACGGATATGGCCAATGAACATTCGATGGCTAAAGAGAACTAAAGGACCCTTGTAATTGGACTGCTTGGGCCTGCTGCTGCCTTTCCTCCCCTTACAAGGTCATTTCAGGAGAAAAGTGGCCTCAGCCTATGCAGAGTAGGTGTGTCTTCCAGGTGACTTATAGACAGGGCAGTTTATTTTCACAGGCCGAAGAAACCTACCTAGCACTGGTTGTCAGGAGATCTGACTATTTCTATTTCAAGTCTCACTCCCTTACAATCTTATATTTTGGACCCCATCTGTATATGCCTGAGGGCTGAGTCACCCATGGGTGGATGGGATGGGAAGACAGGAATTCATACCTGCTGAGCAACACTCTCAGGAAACACATTTTGGAATGAGGCAGAACCCACAGGAAACATCCTTACTAACATCCTGTGGATCTCAAGAAGCACAAGACAACTCCTACCATATGCTTGTCATCCATTCCCTTCTTTCAATGGGCCAAAAAGTGGGAGGATAAAAAGGGCAGAGAGAGACCAAGAAGCAGGGAACTGAATTTAACCCTGTGTCTGTTCCAGGATACCTGATGTTAGGAAGCAGAATGAGGAATGTAAATTCAAGGCTGCTCTTTGATTGCGCTTAGGAGAGCTAACGGGCAGACATACCTCTACTCTATGATTTCTACCCAAAGTGGCCTCCAGAAAGTATAAGCTGTCTCATGATAAGAAGTCATTTGACCTGAGAAATTTCTATACCCGTGTATCTTATTCCCAGTTTACAATAACATTCAAAATCCCTCAAAGTATAGTCTAACCTCGAGCTTCTATGTAAGACATACCAGGTGGCACTCCGATTCTGGGGAAAAGAAAGTCACTCTCCAAAGCCCAGAGCCTAGAACCTCGCCAGGGAAGGGCATACAACTGGAGACAGTCTTCATTAGCCTCCCCGCCTTACAGATTTCTGAGGAAGGATGGAGTCAGTCATGACTCACTGTGACCCTGGTGAGGCGAAGAAATGTATTCCCAAAATACACTGACTCTTAGCAAAGCAGATTCTAAATTAGTCTCCTTGAAAAAAGGAGAGAAAGAGACACTTACAAGAAATGAGAGCTTCTTGATAAGGAGCTAGTGGATGTGCTAACTCTGTCCGATTTCCTGGTGTGACACTGGGAGAATGCCGTGCTCCTCAAAGGAACAGAACTTCTTCATTGCTTCCTCTCTCACCAAGAAGTCTGGATCCCTAGCTCAAGTCACAGTGCATTAGGGTGTTTGTTTCTGTTGAGTCCATGCTTAGCAAGGCCAACTCGGATAAGCAGAATTTGTAGAACTGAAGATTGGAAGGGGCTTCAAAGGCCATCAACTCAAAGCCCTTCTCACCGCAAGTTTGGGGCTTTCCTTCTACATCGGTCTCGCTGAATGAACACTATTTTATCGGGTTACTCTCAGTTTCGCAGCGGAGTCTAATCACCACTGGACAGGTGAGACCAATGAGGAAAGTTCTAAAATCATTTTCCTTCAAGTCATTTCTCTTCTGAATTTTCCTCCCTTCCTAAGGGACCCTTCCCCCACAGGCTATAAAACATACTCCAAGTCCTCACACGCTGGGGAGAAAACTTGCCTCCTCAACCCCACGTTCTCCTCCAGTCACACCCTTGTCTTGAATGGTATATTTTTTAAAAAGCCGAAACCACTGTCTATTTCCTGATATCCTATATTTTCTTCACTGAGTTACTTTTCATCCCATAGCACCAATAACGATCTCCTAATTTCCAAATCTGGTAGACAGTTTTCAGCCTTCATTTTACTTGACTGCACTAGGGCATTTGACCCTGCTTAGTACAGTCAGCCTTCTGTAGCCACAGGCTTCGCATCTGCAGACTCAACCAACCGCAGATTGACAATATTCAGAAAAAAAATTCCAGAAAGTTCCAAAGAGCAAAACTTGAATTTGCTACGAGCTGAGCACTGTACTGAATCCATGCAAATGAAGTGATGTGTAGGCATATCCAGCTGTTGCCTATTTGCAAATACTACCCCATTTTATATAAGGGACTTGAACATCCCTGAGTTTTAGTAGTGGGGATCGGGATACCAGTACTGAGGGATGACTGTATTCCTTTACTTGTTCTTTTCTTTAATAACCAAAAAGGTTCGAACACAATACATGCTCAATGTAAAATATTCACATATCACTGAAGTCTATAACATGAAAAGGGAAGGCCCCCCCAACCTCTCAACCCTTTCTCAGTCCCACTCTCTACAAATCCTTTAAATTTAAAAATGTATTTTCCCCCCCAAAGTTTAGTAAAGATACAAATATATACAAAAAATAGGATCCTACTGTAACACTGTCTAAAATTTTCTGTTTTTGTTTAACATATGAAAGGCATTTTCCTGTCGGTACATATAATTCTCATTTTCATAACAAAGTAGTCATGGTGTAGTTCAGGAGTTGAAAATTCACAGCTAATAAGCCCATGTGCACCTCACAGGTGCTTTTCCGTGGTCATTTTATTATGCCTAAATTTTTAAGTGACAGTATAACTGCACATTTACCTCTACTTCCAACCAAATTTTCACTAAAATGATAGTTAAGGAATAAGAAAGGCCTTAACCTATAAGAACAAAGAGAACAGTAAGGAAACAACAAAAGAGATGTTGACAAAATATTGGAACCTGAAAAGCAAATGGAAAAGTGATAAGTGACCTGGATGAGAGAAAGCTAAATGCTTCACACCATTCCACTTTATGCTGGAGTGGGAGCAATTGCCAGTTACTCATCAAAATCCATGTTCTCCTCTTTTTGCTGGGAAGATATCTAGGTTATGTTTCCCAGCCTTCCTTGCAGTTAGTCATGGCATATGACTGGGTTCCAGCAAACAGAATATGGGTAGAAGTGGCATGCACCACTTCCAGACCTGGTCCATAAAAATCTCCTGTGCACACTCCTCTGTATTCTTTTCCTCTCCTGACTGGCTGGGATGAAGAAAACCCTTAGGGTAACCTTTTCAGAGGTCACATGTTGAAGACACAAGAGTCACTGTCAGCCAGGTCCCTAAATGACTACGTGGGCGGGGCTGTCTTGCTAACCTTTCCAGGAGTGCTGTTACTTAAGAAAAAATACACTATTATGTTTGAGCTATTATATATTTTGGAGTCTAGCTGTAAAAGCTTTTTTCTGACTCAAACTAAAACTTTGGAAAGGCTGAGGAGTTAGAGGTATTAGAACCTCTGCAGTTGGAGGATACGATTAAGGTTGGAAATACGTTAATATAAAACCTGCATGAGGCCCCCACTTGACCCAGACAACTGGGAAGAATGCCAAAAGTTTTTTCTTTTGTAAGAGTAAATCAAAAGACTCTGGTTGGTACTTTGGCTAGGCTTACAAATTATGCACTGTCAGATTTCTAAAACAACTAAGGATGAGGGTGGCATGGCATACTGAACCAGAACTGAAGGATACAAGTTTAAAGATTGAAAGTGCCCACAATGGTTCTCACATAATGAAAGAAAAAAGATCCACACCAAGATTTCACATCACTATGAATTTCTGGAATATCGCAGACGACAAAGGTTTTAAAAGCTTCCAAAGAGAAAAAGATGATCCAAGTAGAAAGATCAGGAACCAGAATGACATAGGACTATTAATAGTGTAGGTGTATCATACTCAATGGCAATGTTGGAAGCTAAAAGACAATGGAATGATATTTTTTAAAAATCTCGTAGGACATAATTTCTAAACTAGCCAAACTATCAGTTAAGAGTCAGGAGGTATTTCCCCATACATCCTCCAAAAGCTACTGAAGGACAGGATCCACCAAAGTGAGGGAAACCAATGAACAAAGAAAAAAAAGCACAGGACCCAAGAAATAACAAATCCAACAGAGAAGAGAGGCAAAGGAAATTCTGAGGATAGTGTTGAAGGAAAAGTCCACGATACAGATTGTGTAGCAGGCCTTGACAGCAACAAGTCCAAAATGAAATGGGATGATAGAGGGCTCCAGGAAGGATTTCTCCAAGAAAAAAAAAGACTGCTAAATGACCTACAGTTTTAAGGTAGTTGGAGGAGATTTAAATTTTACATAGAAAATTAAACAAATAAGTAACTAGGCAATTATCAATTTTGAGAAAAACATTTCTATGAGAAAGGAAACACAATTATAATACATTATTTGACGCAACTGTGATAATATGAACATAATCATAATAATGTACGCAATAAACACTGATTTGACCCAAAACAATTATTTAACAGAATATTAGTATAATAGGAGAGGGACATCATGGGGAGATGTAAAAGAATTAAACTTTTATCTATTATAATATAAAATCAACAGATAATGGTAAAATCAATAAATCAAGAAATTTCTTATTCGCTTGTTTTCTATTTCACTCCCCTCACTAGAGTGTTAATTCCATAAGGGCAGGCATCTCAATTGTCTTGATCACGGCTGTATCCCCAACTCTTGACCTACCATGTTTCCCCGAAAATAAGACCTAGCTGGACCATCAGTTCTAATGCGTTTTTTGGAGCAAAAATTAATATAAGACCCGATATTATATTATATATTATATTATATTATTATATTAAAGAGCCGGTCTTATATTATAGTAAAATAAGACCAGGTCTTATATTAATTTTTGCTCCAAAAGATGCATCAGAGCTGATGGTGCGGCTAGGTCTTATTTTTGGGGAAACACGGTAGTAATAAATAAATGAATCTCTACCCTTTACTTCTTCAAAAAGGCTTTCGTGATTAACATCATCTGGTTGTTTCTTTCAGAATCCCTTCAGCACCTGCACTTTACATAGTTTGTACTACTTGCATTCCCACTCCTTGAATATTGCTTTGTAAATTTGCTTAAGTGGTTTATTTTTATGTTTATTGAAATACTGGCTTTCCAAGGGCTGCCTTCTGCTTTCCTGATATCTTTCAAGACAGACAGCGCTGCAGGTACTCTGGTCGCCTTTTGGACATAATTCTCAAATCATCCGCCTGACGTGAATCCTGCTTGATGCTTTAGCTCAACAAGGCAGCTACTAACCTAAGCATTCCTGGTTCTCTACTATTCCTAAAATGTGGCTGCTAAACCCTAATCAAGGTTTAGGCATCTAAACTCTAACCAGGCGAGCTCAAATGTGCTGCCTCCATCATCAGGAGCTTCTGACAAAAATGGGCTCTGTAGGCAGTGCTGTTTTCTGGGAGGAAGTAGTTATTTCCTCAATCTGGCATACAGTCTGCTTAAATATCTGTTCTAGTCGGGCTGTAGAGTGGGAAGAAAAGCGATGTGAAAGGAAATAGATTAAACTGCAGGATGCCATAGAATAATGATTTGAGCAAGAACTTCTAAGACTACTTTCTCAATCATTGTACTGAACCCAGACAGAATCAAACTAATGGAATTTTGTGCTCCACAGAATGGATTAGATAGGAAAATAGGGCGCATGACAGAAGTCTGCCTTCTTTGTAGCGTTTACTCCCAGAGGAGAAACCCAAGGTTTCTAGCTAGCAATAGAACCGCATACATCTAGAACCACTTAGAAACAGGGGTCAGAACATCTAGCCCACAAGCCAAATTCAGCTGCCTGCCTGTTTTTGTAAATAAAGTTTAGTTGGAACACAACCAATCCCACTCATAAACTGCCTACGGCTGCTTTTGCACTAAACAGCAGAGTTGAGTAGTTGAGACAGACTGTGTTGCGTTCAAAGCCAAAAAAGCAGTTACTACCGTGTTTCCCCAAAAGTAAGACCTAGCTGGACCATCAGCTCTAACGTGTCTTTTGGAACAAAAGTTAATATAAGACCCAGTTATATTATATTAATTATATTATATTATACCCAGTCTTATATTGTATTAAAATAAGACCGGGTCTTATATTAATTTTTGCTCCAAAAGACGTATTAGAGCTGATAGTCCAGCTAGGTCTTATTTTCGGGGAAACACAGTACCTGGTCCTTTACAGAAAATGTATGCCAACCCCTGACTTACAGTAGTGTTTAAAAATACATGCTTTGGAGTCAGACAGAGCTGAGTTCAAGTTAGTAAGTACCTCAGAGTGCTTTTGTGAGGATTAAATGCCATGATCTGTATGAAGCATTTAGCACTGTATCAGGTATAGAGTAAGTGCTCAAATGTTACTAAGTATATGTATGTGTGTATATTTTCAATTCTTACACTCAACCTAAAATTGAAGCTGATTACCATTCACTTTTTTCTAAAAGAGCATGAAATCATCCTACCTCATTTTAGTCCTCATTTACATTTGTAAATAAACATGGACTCCTGATTGACTATCATTTCAAACCCAACATACATATCTCTACCTGTCTTGTAAATCTAAAAAGGCACTGATAACTGTGCCTTCTCTCCTTTGTTTACTAGAACATACAACATGTGACCCATTCCACCCGATGGGAATATAGACAGGTTCGCCGTGGGTTTGCAGCTGCTCAAAAATACATGGGAGCCTGTGGAAGGCAGACTGTCACACTGCCCCAGGCCTTCTGTGTTCTGTCTCTCTGCCTTTGCCTGTGACACAACAGACACGTTATTTCAAAGAGAGCAGCCTTATTCCTGATTGCTACCTGCTTGTGGGTTGGTCTGACATGGTGGTTCTCAGCTGGCGTGGCAGGCTGCATTTTTGTTAGAAAGGCTTCCCACATAGGCAGGGAACTGGACCAGACAACTTCTAAGTCAGCTGTTACTCTGAGGTTCTACAGGGCACAGTCTGGCAACAGCCTCCTCTCAACACCATGTCACCGTCAAGTGACTCACCAGGGAATGAAGCTGTAATCAGTGCTGGTCTCCAACACTGTTGTCTCACCAGGTCAGAGCAATCACTTCTTCCACCGAACTCCTCTAGCATTTATCCTGTAACATCTTGGCAACTAGCGTAGGCTTCCTGATGGTGTTATTTATCTTCTCGTGAACTGTCTACTCAACAACTATACTTGAGTAACTAATAGATATCCCAAACGTAACTGGTTCAAAAATCAAAATCCTGATTCCTATTCCCTATCCCTAACCCGCTCCTCCTGTATTCTTACCCACTTCAGGAAATGACAACTTTATTCTCCAATTGCTAGATCAAAAACCTTGAGGTCATTCTTAACTAGTTTCTTTCAGACCCTTAATCCAATCCATCAACTAAATTTGTCAGCTCTGCCTTCAAAATATATCCAGAACCTAATCTTTTCTTGTTCCTTTCACTCCTATTACACTGCTCTGAACATTCTTCCCCATGATATTTTGCTTTCTCACTTCCTTCATTATCTCCTAAAATGTAATCTTATCACCTTCCCTGGTCACCTTCCCTGACCATTCTATATAAAATAGCAAGGTTCCACTCCACCTACCCTGGCCACTGCATTCCCTATTCCCCTTACACTGGTTTATTTTCTCCATAGCACTGATTGCTACCTGATATATTATATATTTCCTTGTTTTTATTTTCTGCCTCTTTCCCTCACAAGAATGCAAGTTCCGTTAGGACAGGAACCCTGTTTTGGCTCACTGTTATATCTTCAATGGCTAGATTATTGCCTAACATCTAATAAGTGTTCAATAAATATTTGTGGAATAAATTAGCTCATCTATTCTGTTCTTCCCCCTAATTTATAAATTCCCTGTAGAGAAAATTTTTGCTATCTTCTTTGTGGTCCTCGCACCTAGCAAGTGTCCTTAACACAGCAAGTGTTCAGTTAATGTTTGCTATAATTAGGATGCAATCACAGCTCTGAAAAGCTTCAGTTTCCATCAGATCCTGGTGTTATACTGGTATTTCATGCTGCTCTTCTAAGGCACCAAAGTTCTCTGATCCAAAACATGTAGCATTATGAATGTCTCGTGGCATTATGAATGGCTAATCTATAGGGTACCACCCATGGTGGCTCCAACTGACAGAGATTCTGATCAGGTAGACCAGATACTGAGAGTACAGGACTAATCATTTCACGGTCAGGTGGCTTTGCTGTGTGTTCTGCCGTCCTTCCCCTGGGCTTCATTCCTAATTCTAGTGAGTTCTCTAAAGTATTTGGCTATAAGCAGAATCAATCATAGATAGGAAAGCAAAACTCTCTCTCCATTGCTGGATGACTAGGGATTAGGTCTGATGGTAATAATATTATATAGGAAACACTGCACATTATCTTAGGACAGGACTATTTTTAAAACTTAAGGAGTCCTACAAGTAGCAACTGATGGGAAAATAAGAGTCAAATACCACCCCCTAAAAGGTTAAAAAGTCCTTCCCTCAGTGAGAAGAACATTTATGAACCTGGCTAAAACAAAAGAAATTACAAGAAGCAAAACTCCAAGGTGGAGAATTTTTTCTCCAGCTTCAACTTTTTAAAAAATAATAAATCAAGTAAGATATGACTCATATCTCTGATTTTGGCTCTTAATCTAATACAGAAAAAAAAAAGCAGAAGATGAAAGGATAAAGAAAATAGAGAGTCAGACATATGAAACAAATTTAATTTCCATCGCAGACTTTTTAGCAGCCAACTACACACAAACAGAAATAGGGCAAAGGCACTTCCCTGGGGCCAAAAGAACAAGACCACATTTGATTGCCAATGGGTGCTCTTTGCCAATCCAAAAAACAGTTGGCAGGCTGGTATCAAATAGTGAATGTTACAGAAACAGCTTTTTACCTTTTTACCAAAAAGGTAGATGATTCAGAAAACCCAGCAGAATCATTCTAATATAGGTCACTATTATGAGGAAAACAACGCACAATCTTCTCACTGGCATAAACCCCAGAGTCAACTAAAACTAATTTGTCCTTTCCCCCATCTCTCTCGGGTGCCATCCCTCCCTATTCCTGTCCTTCTTTTATTGAGTTTGTATATATACCTATTCAGTAAATTTTGGCATCCTCAACATTTCACTTCAGTGAGAGAAAACACTGTCTATAGTACCAGATATGTCCATAAAGTGAAGTGACAGGGTACTTCTAAGGTTATTCTTCTACTATTGTCCTGAGGCAGACACATCAGTCCAGAGAGCTTCAGCATGCCTTCTCACCCCACTCACAGCCCTCTTATCCCTACCACAATCTGCCTGGCTTCTATGCTCTGTTCTAGCTCTTCTGCGCAATCATTTGCACATTAAAGGTGTGAGAACAGTGAGAGAGGGATATCAACTCCATGGCGATGGGAGAGGGGCGGATGGAGAAAGTGTGAACCATGGTTCAGGATCTCACAGTAAACTGCTGTGTATCACATCCATGGCAATAACCTGCTTTCTGAAGATGCTTCCTTCTTCCAGCCCACTGCCTATGTTCTATGCTATCAGTTTCTCTGTGGCTCAATTGAGACAGACTGGAGTCAGAAAAGCAGATGGAATTCTTCCTACACAGGATGAAGTAGTATAAGGAAAGCGAGGCACAAGGATAGAGAGATAGTTCCTCAGGGATAGGAAACCCCTTGACAGCCCAGTACAACCAAATGTCGATAATATCTTAAATCCTGCATGAAGGGAAGAAAAACATTCCACATTTTACTTCTTTTCCTAATACGTACCTCTTCAGTGGTTCCTACAGCTTCCAGGAACTAGGATTATTTTGGCCTGAAGGTAAGAAGACGTGGACCTGATTTGCTAAATGAATCTAAACTGCTTTAAAGTGAAAGAAGGTAACAGAGCTATCTTTTTCTAGGAATATAGTTCAGTCACTCACCACTCTGAGTGAGCATGAATCAGACTGCCGATCCTGTGGCTTATGTAGGAAAAATACCTTTGAAGAAACAGAGCAAGACAACTGGGTAGACATCACCTGCACATACATAACTAAAAATGATTCTCAATCACAATGGGAGAGGGCAAATCCTTATTGGTATCTGTGTGTCATTAGGGTTGTTAAAAAAAAAAAAAAAGGTGGATTGAGAAGCTCTGCCCTTCATAGTCATTCTTGGACTGGAAATGGCAATTTCCGTGAACCAGGGTGACCCACCCACCCCCTCCTTTGACAAATTAAACATTCCAAAAGCTCAAAAAATACTGGAGAAATTACAGCGTAACCACTTAATTTAAAAGATTTAATTAATGCTTCATAAATTATTACCCAGATGAATAAAATGATCACAGAATTCAAGAAAACAAATAAACTACACAAAAACTCCAGATAAAACTAAAGCTAAACATAAATTTGGCCCAGCACCACTACTACAGTGACTGAAGGATGAGAATCAAATACAGTTCTTTAAACTAGCAACCTTCAGCCATCCATTCTCCTCTTATAGCTAGAGGGCAGCATGGTCTTTGAATCCAGACCTCCTGGAGTTTCTCCTTTACACGAAGAACAACCCTGCTTAAAAAAAAATAAAAAACAAAACAAAAAATAAATAAATGCCTGCGCCAGCCCCAGCTCCACACGTTGGCTGTTAGTGAGATGGAGCATCTTGGCTTCCTCTCTCTATCCCCTCTATGAGGGTAGAGGTGGAATAGGAAAAGAGATGAGAATGATGCCGAAATGTTTGGGGCTCAGTTCCACCCTCCTTTTCCTCTCCATCCTCAGAATGGAAGGTCAAAGGTAGATAAGACCAAAATCAAACGGAGAAGTAGATTTTGCATAGGGGGAAGATGGATTCAACAAAAGACATCTGGATATGGTGACTGTCAAGAGACCCCCTTCCCATTTTGTCCTCTCCTTACTCACCCCCATTAGGTGTCACCTCTGTCTGGGTCATAGGCCCGGCCACGCAGCCTGTGTGGCTGCCCTGGCTGGAAGGCTCAAGCCCCATGAGATCAAATTTGGTACTGAGAATAAATAAATGGTAAGGAAAGGCGATTTGGGGGCAAGAAGGCAGGGCAGAATCGAGAGCAGAGAGACACGAAGGGAAGAGGCAGAGCCGAACACAGCGCGAGCTAGAAAAGCTACGACGGAACCCTGTGAGACTGAAGCAGGAGAATGCTGGATGGAGAGGAATCCGAAACAGAGCAATAGCGAGCCAGAGGACCGCAGAGGGCAGGGGCTGGGGCGGTGACTAAGTGAAAGCGGCAATGGGCGGGCCCCGGAAGACCGCAGAGCTAAGGTGACCGGCCGCCACGCGCGGGGATTCCGAGGCCGGCGCGGCCGCGAGGGCTCACCGTGTCCTTGGACGAGCCCAGCTTCTTGAGACCGTCCAGGGGCAGCAGGTCGGCCGAGTCCTTGTGGATGAACTGCACTGCTTGCTTCATCCGGCGCTGCTGCCGCAGCGACGCTGCCTCCCGCATGTCCGTCTCCTTGCGGCCGCCCTCGGTGAGGAGCCCTGAGTAAAACATCGCTGAGTTGCCCACCACCCAGAGTCCGCCTCGCTCCCCGCTCCCGGGCAGCCCCCGGCCTCGAGCTCCAACGGCGCGGGGAGAGCCGCGCACCGCGGTTTTTATAGCCGAGCGTGACGTCACCGGGAATAGCCAGTGCGCGCGGGGGGGCGGAGCCAGCACAGCGCCCCCGCCCGGCGCGCGGCTCCCAGCGTCTGCGGCGGCTGAGCATCCCGGCTTCACCCCGCCTAGGGTGAAGAGCCGGCGACAGGGAGTGGCGCTGGCTGCACAGACGCGGTGCGCCAAGTGTCTACCGGGTCCGCTATACCCAACCGCCTCCCGCCCGTTGTGGGTGCCCTGCATCCCCTGAACCGGGAGGACGTGTGGGGCCCATTGCCCGAGCAGCTTCTCCTACCCCAGCCGTCGCCGCCGCGGGGTGCCTGCTCACCTGTCCACGCAGTGGCGGACCCCGGGATCACGGACAGCTGGGCCATGCCCCGAGTCCCGCCGTCCACACCGCTGCTCGGCTTCGCAAATTGCCACCTCTGCGCCCCCTCCCCGAGCCCCCGGGGCGCCTACAGCCCGGGCTCGGGAGGACGGGCGGCGCACTCAGAAGTTGGGATGGCTCAGGATTTCTCCAACTTCAGGTCGGTCCCCACCCACCAGGCCACGTGACTGGGGAGGGGGCAGCCTCTGCGGGCGGGCTGGAGCTGGCCTTCTGGGGACCCTCCCTCCTCCTGTTACCCCCTGCCTGGGACCTGGCACCTGCGCTTCCAAGCCCGGGAAGCAGGGCCGGGCGGAAGCGGGTCAGCCTGAGGCTGAAGAGCGGCAAGGGTCCCAGCCTCCGCGCGACTGCGCACGAGTGCGAGCCCTACACCTGTGCTTTAGAACACCCCGAAGATAAACACGTTTTTCTCAGCCAATACTAGGGCTTACCGTCTCTCCAGCGTGTTTGTGGGAGCACGTTGGAACCCGGTTTTCTTCGTGAATCTTGCTTACTGTCCAGCCTTTCTAATGGGGCACCCTCGGTTCTGGCCTCGAAGCTGTGACAGTGCAAACCACGTACCCACCCTAGGGCACGTTCCCACCCTAAGAACAACCACTATCCTCTCCCAGCCCACCTCATAGGAGCAGCCACGAAGCAGAAAGATATGCTCTCGGTAGAGAACTAACAGTAAAAGGAACAATAACATTTACTGAGCCCTTTACCATATGCCCGGTGTTGGAATAAAGACTTAAAATTAGGAGCTCACTGAATCTTGGCAACGGCTTATGAGGTAGTATTATCATTATCCACATTTTACAGACAAATACCTGAGACCTCTTAACTGGGATCCTGAATGTACCTTGGTTCCCTCCCAATTCCTTGTTTGCTACTGCCAGAGTAATCTTTTCAAATTCACCTCCCTGCTTAGATCACCTCAAAAGGCTACCTGTTGCTGTTATAAAGCCCCACGTTCTCACATGGTCTGCCCCCATCTGCTTCTCCACTCTGTACTTCAGCCTCATGAGCCTTCTTCCAATTCCTTGGAGGAGCCATTCTCCTCTTGCCAAATGGTCTACCTTTGAATATCCAGTTGCCTCTGCATGGACTGCCCCTCCTACTCTGTTCAGTCAACAGGCAGACCTCAGCTTCATTATTGTTCCTTCCAGACCTCAGCTCCATTACCGTTTCTTTAGGAAAGGCTTCTCTGACCTCCCACAGGTGAATTCTCCCTAATTATATACTATGATTCTCTCCTGGGCATTTCACCTTTTTTTGGTGGTGGTGTGTTAGAGTTGTTTGATTAACATTCACCTCTTTCACTAATGGTAAGCTCCAAGAAGGTAACTGAGTCCATTTTTTTCCCTTACCATTGAATCCCTAGCACACAGATGGTTCTCAATAAATACTGAGTATAACTATGGCAAAAAGTTAAAGTCTTGCCCAAGGAAAGCAAATAGTAGAGCTGGGCTTTTAAACCCAGGGCTGACTGCCCCCAGAACCTGTGCTGGACCTCCCAGACCAGGAGGGGCTGGGCTTGATCACATGAAAATGCTTTTCCCTTCCATCCCTGCCTTTAACACTTGCCCTAGATTCAGAGCTCACAGACTGCTTGTGGGAAAATAAATCCAGAAGGCCAGAGGCTGCTCACCTGGCTTCAAGGATTCCCGCCTTCATGGAGGGCAGGGTCTCCTGGAGGGGAAGGTGAAGAGGGGTGGGACCGCAGCTCACCTCTTAGTTCCCTGGCTCACTTCCAGCAGTGAACAACAGTGGCTGCCCTGACCCCTTCTGTCCTGTCGCCTGGATCCCTGCCTGGTCACTCCTCCAGACGCGAGTCACCTGGGGAACAGTGAAAGACAGACAGCCTTGCCGTGTCTCTTTAGGACAGGTGCCCCTGAGCTCGGCAAAGCATCAAGACAGGCCTAACAGTAAGGGCCCCTGGGGCTCAGGCTAGGACAGCTACTCTCCTCTGGGAGGAAGCCAAGCAGGCAGATTCCAACTCCCCACTCCTCAGGCAGCTCAGCTCAGTCTTGCGGTCTTTTTTGCTGAGGATGGCCCAACAGAAGAAAGGGACTCCTTTCATAGTTAGAACCCTCCCTCCCCCAGGGAACACCAGGAAGCTGAATCTCTCTCTATTGAACTGGAATTTGTCCATATCAAGTGTTGCTGAAAAATAAATAGGGCCTTGGCTAGATGTGGGAATCCTTTTTGTGAATGCAGAGCCCTTTGCCGTCTCCTGCAATTGGATCTGTGGCCACACCAGTTGGTTCCCTCATCTGTCAGAGATCTTCCTTAGCCAGACTGATACAATCACTGCCCTTAAGCATGGGTCAGTGTGGCGAGGCCAATGCAATCCCCTGCACACTCACTATGAGTTTCTGCAGCCTGCAGACTGACTGCTCCTTTTGAGGAGCATCATCTCTGTGCAGTTTGCCCAAATGACTTTTAGCAAGTCACGTCCTACCTCTAAGCCTCAGTTTCCATATCTGAAAAATGGGTGCAGTGAGACTACATATAAAACTGGGCTTTGTAAACTCTGGAGGGTTGTCCCAACAGAAAAGATCATTATTAATTCTCCATATAGGAACCTCCCCTGCCCCATTGACCCATCTTGAAAGTACAACATAGTTGTTAAAAGCACAGGTTTTAGAGTCCAATACACTAGGTTTGAATCCCTGCTCTGCCACTTACTAGCTATGTGATTAGTAAGTTACCACATTACTATGAATTTCGGTTCCTTATCTAGAAAATGATGCCAGTAACATATTTACCTTTCAGGGCTGCTGTGAGGGTTAAATGAAATAATACACATAGCACATCATGGCACATAGTAAGGGCTCAGCAGAAGGCAGCTACCATCATTACCTGGACCAGCTTCAGGAAACCTGTAGGTTGCTGAGCCTCTGGGTGGGCGCTGGTCTATGCTTCCTCCAAGCCTCCCTACATAGCTACAGGCAGTGCAAATCAGACCTGAGCATCTTTTACCCCCCACCCACTGCTCCTTGGAGCAGAGGAGCCTCCCGAGGCAGGAGCTGGCCAGTTCTGTCCTACTCCTTGGTGTCTCTAGATTCTGACTTTACCATGTCAAGTGGAGCTGTTCTAACGTCGTCTACATCCTTGCTCGACTGTTGTAGAAGATCTGTCCTTGAAAATTGTGCTAGACAAGCTAATGCTGTTTCAATGAGGATTTTATTTGTGTTGTTCTTATTATAAGTGACAGAAGCCCAGGTGAAATTTTCTTAAGCCAAAATGCAAACTTTTGGGAGCCCTTAATTCAAAAGTGAAAGTGTTGGGGTGGCCGGTCAGCTCAGTTGGTTAGAGCGTGGTGCTGATAACACCAAGGTTGCTAGCTTGATCCCTGCATGGGCCACTGTGAGCTGCACCCTCCTTAAAAACAAACAAAAAAATAAAAAGTGAAGGAGCTTCAGGCATGGCTGGATCGAAGGGCTCAAATAACATCACGGTGTTTCAGCTCTGAGCCCAGGCCACGGCAGGCATCATGGCTGTCTCATGGCTGTCAGCAGCGCCAAGCTTACAATCTTCTGCCAGCAACCCTCCACTGGGTCTTCAGCTGACAGGGAGGCATGTGAGAATGGGGATATAGGATAAGTGCCAGAGCTGGGAGGCCAGAAAAGTAGATGAGAAGAGCAGAGGAGAAAGCGGAGATGGCCAAGGAGTTTTCATCCGCCTTCCCTTCCCACCCATGAATATTTTGCTCTGACTTTGCCCTTGGGCACACAACCAGGAAGTAAGGGCCACTGCCCAGATCCCCCTTTGCTCAGCACCCCCATCCTTGTGGCTGCAGAGTCCGTTCCTCTTCTGGTGCCCTCACCACCACCCCAACTCCCTCTGGCAGAAAGATTCTTCAAACAGCTGTCTGCTGCAGGTACCATATGTGTACCAGGATCTCTGGCTACACGGATGCCCACGACTTGGCACCCAAGCCTGAAAACTGTGCCGATGTTGGCAGGTTAAAGCCAAGATGAGATATGTCTGCTTTCTTTCTTTAGAGTGATTCCCACCACCACCCTAGCTTCATAAAACAGAGCTGACGGCAGCCCCGCTGTTATTTTCCAAAGTTGGCTGGGTCTTTTGGATCCATTCCTGTCAGCAAAGATTTTGTTTCACTTCCTGGGATGAGGACAGGCTATAACCTCAAATCAGACAGCAAAGAGGAAAGAACGCAGGGGGGGAAAATCTCACTATCTGAAGCAAGTGTCCGGTGGAAAGAGGGGAGTCTAGGCTTGCTTCTCCCCTTGCTTGCTGTGACACCTTGACAAAATTACTGCAGCTCTCTGAGCTTGTTTACCCATCTGGCAGGACTCTGTGTGGTTGAAATAAGATAATACGGAAAGCATAGGGCTTATCACAAAGTGAACCCTCAATAAATATGCATCCTCTTCCTCTTTCCAAGAGGTAGAGAACCTGGAGAAAGATCTGCCCTCCAGAGGCCAGTGCAGAGCTCTTCCAAATATGGCAAGCCTCTCAGAATGCTTTGCAACCCCTAGTACTGCCTCCTTGGAGTCAGAAGTTGAATTTTGCTGGAAACCTCAAGCCTGAGACAAGCATTTCTGGAGAATGTGTGATTCTGGGTTCAGCAATGTGTTTTGCCATCTTCACACATCAGGGGCTGAGGGTTGAAAATAAGGAAAGATGAAGGATTGACAGGTGTCTGTGTGTGTGCTGTTTCTGCCCTGAGAGAAACAGTCTTAGGAGATGAGAAAAGTACATTTCACCTCCCCAGCTTGGGAGGAGAGGGCTTTTCAGAAGGTCTTGTGTGAGGACTCAAATCAGGCATTGTGGCCTTTCATGCCTGCTTTAAGCTCTAACTCTTCTCTTCCTAGAGCACATCCCACTAGAAAGCCTATAACTAAGGGACTTTCAGTGAAACAGGAAAAAAACAGCAAAGCATGAACCCATTTAAAAAAACGTATTTTGGATTTATCTTCCCAAGTCTCAAGTAGTGGAAAATAATGACAATGATGATAGTTAACATTTATTGAGCCCTTACTGCATTCCAGGCAGTGTTCCAAGAGTTTCCCATGTGTGAACTCATTTAGTCTCACAACCCTCTCCAGCAATTACTATTGTTACCTCTATTTACCATATGAGGAAATTGAGGCACAGAGAAATTAAGCAATTTGTGCCAGGTCACATGACTATTAAGGTGGCGGAGCTGAGATACAAATCCAGCTATTGCAGAGAACATAACGGGAGTCTTGAAGGAAATGAGCATTATGAAACAAATCTTAGTGAAATCTTTCACTAAGATCAACCGAGAGAATGCATTCTTAGAAAAGTGTGTTAGGAATATGGGGGGGGGGGGCGAATATGGGTGAGTGAGGCTGCTCCAGTCACCTCAGTTCCTCATTGGAAGCCCTGTGTGAGGATTTACCAAGCCTCTTATACTTGTACCCTCATCACCCAAAACTCCAGCTTTCGTACCTGATGTGGCTGCTAAAAGCTGCCTTCCTCAAGCCATCTGGCTCTAACTTCGGGGTTCTGGGCACATATTCTTGCTTTGCCACCATTACCATCTCGCACAGTTGGGTACAATGGACAGGCATCACATACATGCAACTTCATTGGCATCGTATGATGATGAGCAGTTCGTGGTCACGCACAGTGAGTTACCCACAAGGCTGCAGAGGGCTGAGCACACAGGCCCAACCAAGTTTCACCACAAGCTCACTCTACCGCCACGCTCTCCTGCTGACCGTGGCAGGTCAGTCACACGTTGCTGGGCTCTGTCCTCCCTGGGGCATCCGTTCCATTTCCTGCTCAGCAACTTTTAATTAATTAAAAGTTAATTTATTTTCAACTACAAAGTGTATAATAAGGCAAAGCCAGCACCAAGCTTAGATGTGAGGTAGGTTTGTATTTCTGCTTTTTGCATTGTGGAGGGAAAAAGACAGAAAACTCCAAACTGAGCCTCGAATTTATCCTTCAGTTCTAGGATAGAATATAGGGTCAGAGGACGGTCCAAGTGGGGGGCAGGGGGAATGGTAGCTCTTTGAAATACATGTTGTGAAACATTACACAAGGTTACAATTTGGAGTAATTTTTCCCCTCAGTCTTTCAACTCCTGTTTCCTCCTGTCTCATCCACACAATATACATGGTGCCTAGACCATAACAATGAATGGATGAATGTCGGGGAGAAATAGGGGTGTGTGTGTGGGGGAGGGGAGACAGAGACAGAGAGAGAGAGAGAGAGAGAGAGAGAGAGAGAGAGAGAGAGAGAGAGAGAGAGAGAGAGAGACTAACTCTTTGGACATTATTCAAAGCGTTGTTGATGTTGCTGATAGTTTGAAAGGACCTAAATCAACGACTTCCCACCTGGTCATTAGTTATTAGGCCAGGTAGAGGAAAAGAAAAAATCTAAACAGATACATTCCAAGGGTCTGTATGAAACAACATGCAATCAATCATTTGTCAAGTCACAGCCCTGGTCCCCAGTGCCCCACTGGTAACATTTTGTCTTGAATTATGGGCATTTCAACTCCAAGGGCATTTAATCTTCAAAGCAGATGGATGACTGAAACACCGGTTAATACCACTTTACAACCACTAGGTGGTGCTTGCTCTAGGAATTGCAGAATGGCTGTTCACAACCTGGAACTTACAAGTCAGTCAGTTTGGCGGGGAGATGAAATGTCAAGTTCTGGCGGGGTGGGTAGAGGAGCTTGCCAGGGCCAGTGCTGCCAAACTTGGTTTGAGGAGCCAGTCCCCCGGGAGGAGCCTGGATTCATGACTCCAATAATGAGCTCATTCTATCTAAAATAGTAACTCCCTCCCACCACCTACCTCCTCATCCTCTATCCTTTCACTCTTCTTTATAACAGTTATCACACTTGACTTTACAACATATGTTTGTTTATTTCCTGCCTTCCTCCACTAGAATCTAAATTCCACAGAGACTTTATTTTGCTCACTACAGTATCCCCAGCTCCTGTAATACCTAGCCCTCAGTAAGCCCTCAATGAATATGGTGCATAAATGAATGAATGAGCAAGCACATAACAAAGAATTATGAATAACTAAGGTCTGTAGTCACATTCTCTTAATGAGATACTCTGAAACCAAGCAATGTTGAGTTACTGTCATTGTTTGTAGTAGGTGGATTTAATCTGTATCCCTTTTAGTCAGCTAGAGCAACTGGCCTGTGAATTAGAGTGGTTTCATTTTCTAAATCTATTTTGCTCCTACTGTCTTCACTGGAAAGTGATCCCTGCTGAGCAGATAAGTTTTTGTGGAGCAGGCTTGCTGGGCCATTAGGCCCCTGCGGGTGGTCTGCAGGCTGATCTAGACTGCCCAGAGGGAGAAGGAAGCAGGGCACCACAAATATTCAGGACATTGCTGAGCTGGGCTCACAAGCCCCTGGAGCAGATGTCACAGAAAAGAAACCTCTCCAAGGCTTCTCATTTCCTGTGGATGGGCCTCAGCTGGCCACACCCAGGACCTGAATTTGGAGGATGGCTTGCCTAGCAAGAAGGCCATAGGTAACAAGCCTCCTTCGACTTGAAGAGAAATTGCTGTCTTCCAACCTCACCTAACCCATTTGCCTCCCAAATACAGGCTAAGAGTGATACAGACTTGGGTAAGGCTCTTAGGACCCATCCTGCTGTGTGAAAGGAAGCAAGATGCTGACAGCCCCAGTAAGAGGCATCTCGCCTGTATTAGGAGAAGAGTGAGGCTGGGCCTGGTGTGGGCCCCCGGGGTTTCCGAGAGGTCTGGGGCAGCCAATAGCCCTGGTGCATCTCCCCGCAAAGACCTGCCCGAGGGCAAGCAAGTCCTTGCTTTGTGTGGTACAGCTGTCGCCTTTCCCGAGTTACCACATGATAATTTTTAAATCACCTGCAAACCTAAATCCAGTGAGTACCTACAGACAACACACTTAACAGCCCGGAGAATGATTCAGAGGAAGCAATTTTCCACAGTGAAGATTATCATCTGTTAGTGTGAAAAGGCAAACAATCTTTTATTAGCATTGGAAACTCAAGGGAAAGGTTGCTAAATCCATGCATGTAGCACTTTAGTAAATGGCTCAAGAACAATATCTACAGCTGGAAGGAAGGACCTGTCCAGATTCCACTCCCACAGAGCTTTCCCACAGAACTAGCTCTCTTGGAGGGAAGGTGAAACTCAGCTCTGACCGCTTCCTGTTTACTTAATATGCAGCTCCCCTAAATCCTGGTCCCCATGGCCACAGAGGGAATCCCAGAATTCAGAGCTCCCTCGTCTTCTTTTATTTACATACCTTTCCCAGGTGACCTCAACCAGTTTCATGTCTGTATTCTGTGACATTAAAATTCATATTTAGCCTTGACCTCTCCTGGGGCGTCACAGAACCAAGTGCCTATTTGAACTCTTCATTTGGATATCGAACAGGCATCTCATACTTAGAATGGCCAAAGTTGCTCTTGATCTTCTCTTTTTTCCCAACGTCTTATTGCATAAGTAATCACCCCAAAACCTAGTAACTTAAAATGACGATAAATCACTGATTTTGTTCACAAGCCTGTAATTTTGGCTTAAAGGGGACTGGTCCATGGAACATCAGCTGGGGAAGCTCTACTTGAGGCTGGAGAATCGATTCCTAACAGCTCAGTCACATAGCTGGCAAGTTCTGCTAGCTGTCACATGAGAGCTCAGCTGGGGTGGGGGGGCGAAAAAGGGGGGCCAGGGCTCGGTTTCTCTCCACATTGTGCTATGGCTTCCTTAAGGTATGGGGACTAAGTTCCCAGTGTGAGTTTCCCAAGGAAAGGAAGAGGAAATTGCCAATATCTTAAGTCCTGGGCCCGGAAACTGGTAAAACGTTACTTCTGCCATATATTGCTCAAGTAGTCACAGAGCCCAGATTCAAGGGGAAGGGGGAGAGACCCCCAACTTTCCAAGGAAGGAGCATCAAAGAATTTGCAGACATGTTTTAAAACTGTCACATGTCCCGAACCTGCTCCATCCCGAAGTCTCCATCTATCAGTTGCTCAGGCAACTATGAGTCATCTTTGGCTACTGTCTTTCCCTCCCCCTTCCATCCAATCCTATCAGCAAGTTCTGTTGACTCTCCCCTGAAACATGTCCAGAGTTCTGCTACTCGATCATCTCTACTACGACCGTAACCCACACAACCTCCGCTCCACCTGGATGACTGCGTGGTTGGTGGCAATAGCTCGTTAACTGCTCTCTGCATCCATGCCGACTTTCTAAAATCTATTCTTCATACAGCAACCAGAGCTATCCTTTAAAAACATAAATCAGATCTCTCATGCCTCTGCTTAAACCCCTCTAAAAGCTTCACAATGTATTTAGAATTAAACCTGAACCCCTCATTCTGGATTCCAACGCTTGGCGTGCTCCGACCTCATCTCATACCACTTGCCTTCTCACTAGACTGTGATCCACACACGTTTGTCCCTGCCTGACAGCTTTTGCTCTTGGCTTTCCTCTCTCTGGAATGCTCTTTCCCCTGATCTTCTCAAGGCTGATTCCTTCTCGCTATTTAGTTTGCAGCTGAAATGTCATTTCCCAGAGAGGCCATCCACAATCCACAATCCTAAAGTGGTTAACCTGTTAGGTTAACTTATTTTAATTTTCAACACAGCACTTACCACTAGCTGATGACTTAGTTGTTCACTGTCTGTCTCCTCCCTCTAAAATGTAAGTTCCATGAGGGCAAGAACCTCGTCTGTCTTGTCACTCTGCATCCCTAGGGCCTAGAGAAGTGCCTGGCACAGAGCAGATGATTTAGCAGGTGGCAACCGTAGCCTCAGCCGGCCAGCTTTCCAACAGGACCATACCACCAGTTAGGGTGGTGGACTGGTATAGAGAGGAAGCGTCAGGAGGGTCTCAGCAGCTCATGCTTGTACGAGGTGCACAGCTCTGGTGCACGGGGCTGCTCCTGGAGGACGCCTCACAGAGACCAGGTTATGCAGCCTTCTGCCAACCCCCAGCGTATTGCCATCCCTAGCTTTCTTGTGAAATCAGCAGTACAGATTCACACAGTCGTGAGCAGAAAGTTACTCATGTGCTTGGACAGGATGGCCCGGTTTAGCTCATCTCACCTCCATATCAGTCAGGTCAATGACTCAGTTTATATTACATGTGAATTTTCATCTTCTGGTTAGACTCAGAAATTGTAGGCAAAGTTGGGTATTATCAATTCCAAGTGCTTGTTTTAATGATTATTGTAAAATATGATGATGTTCAAATTTTTGAAGAGTAATTTGGAAATGGGTATTTAGGGCCCATCCAAAGAAAGAAGAAAAGTTCGATTAGAGTTTTCTTTTTTCAAACCGATGTTATCAATAGATAAAAAAAACAAAACCACTGAGGTAAAAAGCGAGTTTCAACAACAATGAAATAGTCTTCATTTTCTTTAAAAATATTTGCTAACCATTTTTCAGTACTTTAGAATGGTGTATTGTGTGTATAGTTTGTTACTGAAATAAAATACTATGTTTGTGTTTACTAAGCCCATGCATTAGGGAAATGGCAGTTTGTTTGATAGGATTCTTTTTTATTCACTGTAAGGAGATTTTTGCCTGTGGATTTAAATTTTTAAAACTGTAGTAACATTGAAAATTCAAGTTCCTGTGGAAGAAGAGGATTGTGAGACCCTGCTGTGCTGACTTAGAGGCCCGGATGTGCAGAGCTGCTTCCGGCAACGGTGCGACCATGAAGAATAAGACCACCCTTAGCGGTGCTGCTCATGTCCTTGGAGCTGAGTCAGTCTCTGACCTTGGGAAATGGGGAAGGAAGGCAGGCATAACGGGCTGACCCCCAACACGGCCCACCTGGACCTCGGACACCCATGGAGGGAAGCCCACTGTGGAAAGAGGACCCTTGGTAGTACTGACTAAGATTTGTTAAATCTCCTTTTCTTGTAGGGCAGTGATTCTCAACCACCAAAGAGATCATGTCCAACCTGAACTCTCCAAGCCTGAACACCATGCCCAGCAGTGTCCAGAGGCACAGCTGGTGCTAAAGACCTGCCTTGGGCATTGCCACAGGGTGGAACCTGGCAACGAGGAAGGCCATCAACTGGCCTACAGCATGATGTCTGAGGAAAGCTTAGTTGTTTATTTCTAATTCTTTCTGCTTTAAGTATATTTTAATGATCAATGCTTAGAATTCAAGCTCCTGGGATCACAGACTAGAGGAGAAGGCTGTGGAGAAATGGAGTCCTCGCAGGTCTCAGGTGTGTGGATGGCGCCTAGAGGGCTCTCCCTTCCTCCCTCCCTTCCTGCTCTACCTGGTCAGAGACTGTACCTAGGGGCAGAGGGCTCCCTTAGGGAGGGTTGGGCCAGAGGAAGCGGAAGTTTCAGATAACTGCAACCCCTTCTGTCACCTGCTTTCCACCACAGCCCGCTTTAGAAGGAATGAAAGCCAGGAAGGACAGATGAGTCTCACCTGAGCTGACAGAGGTCCAGCTCAGCCAGACCTTGATGTATCCAAGACATCTGCCCACAGCAATGAGAAGTGGGTGTGACTCAAAGCCATTCTCAGTCCACATCCACAATGCTGGGAAAGAAAAACCAAGTTCAATTTACCAAAATATCTGTATTATCTATAAAAATTGAACTCTAACGAGTCACTGCAACTGGAGACAGCAATATCCGACTATGCTGGCTGCAGAAGCAGACGGCTGTGTCCCACCAGCCCACAGGCAGGACGTGGTACTGGGTGGCCCGTGGGCAGACTCATTTGTAAGGCCTCAAAAACCTGGACACTTTGGAACGCAGCAGTCGGATGAAAGATCTTGGAAACATCTCCCGGGACTCCTGGGCCGTGTACTTGAAATAGTTCTGGGGGTGGGCCAGGACATCAAACAGCGCCTTGATCAGTTTCTTATCCTAAAATGAAGAGAATGTTTGTTACTGGGCCAAAATATTTAAACATTCCGACATATTGCCAATGGAACTGAAAAGCACTTTGTGGAAATGGTTTCCTCTGAGTTCTACCTTTTATCCAGTTTTTATTTTCCTAATTATCAATAAAAAGCATGTATTACTTCTATAAAGGAAGATTTAATATACAAAAAACTGTTTTCTTTTTCTAAACCAGATGAGATGCAACATTGGATTTAGCGAATATTTATGGGGTTAGTGACGTGACAAGTGTTTACTGATAATTACTTATAAGTATCTAAGTTTGGTGAACTTCACGCCTGGGGTTTGGCATAAAGAAGCCAAGGATCTTCAACTATTTGGGGAATGAACATGAAAACACAATTTGCAGCTGGCTTGGATTTATGATAAACAAGCTTCCCACTGCTCCTCCACACATTTCCAAATTACAAAATACAACTTCACTTGACAACACTAAAGACAGCCTTGTGAATTTTTTTAAAAAATTAACTCTGGTAAAGACATACCAGGTGTGATCAAACAATGCAGTGAATGTTTAAATTTTAAAAAATGATTACAGTAAAAGACACATTGCCATTAATTCCCCTCAAAATACTCCCCCTCACTTATCCCATCATTCTTGCCACTTTCTGAAGCAGTTCTGAAAGTCCTCTTTCCTGAGTGTCTTTAGTTGCACTGTCATGGCTGCCTCAATGTCCTGAATCAACTCAAAACATTTTCCTTTCAAGGTCCTTTTGACTTTGGGGAAGAGCCAGAAGTCTCACGGTGCCAGATCCGGTGAATACGGTGGATGAGGACACACCGTAATGTTTTTATTTGACAGAAATTGCTATACCAGAAGCAATGTGTAACGTGGAGTATTGTCATGATGGAGGATGAAGTAAAGACACTCACGAAAGAGACTTCCAGAATTGCTTCAGAAAGTGGCAAGAACAATGGGATAATTGTGTTCAAAGTGAGGGGGAGTATTTTGAGGGGGATTAATGGCAATGTGTCTTTTGCTGCAATAAATTTTTTAAAATTTAAACATTCACCGTATTTTTTGATCACACCTCATAAAACTGAGCTTAGCCTGGAGCAGGCTAGGTGTTTGAAAGGCAGCAATATGGAACAAGAAGAAAACCTTCCTCTGATGGTGCTTGGGGAACTCTTTGCATGACTGCCATGTCCACCTTAGGTATGTACTCGCCTTAAGTATTTCCTGATGGTTCTCAGATGCATAGAGCCTCCCATCTCGAACTATATCTTCAATGAGTTCCTGGTAATCCTCTGTTGGAACAAAGGACATATTTTGAATTCGTATGATTTAGTTATTTCCAAATTCACTCTTCTTTTTATTTTTTTAGAAGGTTTGAGAAATGCCCCTTCTGTAGCTCCATTCAGAACAATGACCACTCTGATACCAAGAAGGCAATCAGAAGAGAACTTCCACAGACGTCCCACTGCGTCCTCTCACCTACCAGCATCTGCACCCATCTTTCCTGTTCCATCTTCCCTCAAGTAAATCCTCTGTACATCCAATCGAGGCCCATCCTTTCACTTTGCTCATTGGCTCTATCTTCTCTCACTAAATCCAGGGCATTATTCCAGTAATTCTGCCTTTTATTTCCTATGGTACAAAATTCTCTCTCTACTGCTCTTTTCCAGCAGCACACAAACATGCTGTTATGTCTCCAATCCCCAAAACGGTCCCTCTCTTGACCTCATTTCTCCCTCCAGCTTCCATCCTACGTCTCTGCTCCCCTTTGTTGCAAAACTCCTTGAAAGAATTGTCAATACTCACTGTCTCTTATTCTTCTCCTTTGTTTCTCTCCCAAACTCAGTCCAGTCAGCTTTAGCCCCATCATTCCCCCAAAAGTGTGTGTCAAAGCCACCAATGGCCTTCATGTTGCCAAACCCCAGAGGTCAACTCTCAGTCCTCATCTTCTTTGATGCATCAGTAGCATTTGGCCTGACCAGTAACCCTTCCTCCTCGATCCACTTCTTCACTCATCTTCCAAGACACCACGCTCTTTGATTTTACTGCTTCCCCACCGGTTTCTTCATCTGAGGCTCTGTTGCTTTTCCTCCTTCTCTTCCTGACCTTCTCTTCATTTTCTCATTAATAATTTTGGGTCATGACATACACACTAAACGCAGAGCACACAGTGTAAGAGTTCTCCAAATGTAACCCCCTCTTCGAAGTCTAGCCTACTTCCTACAGTCACAATTCAAACCAAGCATATGCAAAACACAATCTTTTTCAAATTCCAGGCTGGAAAAAAATGCCTCTTTGTATGCACATCATGTGCAAAACAAAACCAGACAAATCATAAGAACATCACTGGAACTGTGTGGGAGGAGTTCTTGAAAAAGTTTCCCCTAGTCAAGTGATGGAAGGCAGAAATTAATAGTATAATACTCATAATTGCAATTTAACACATATACAATATCACTGGTATTCATGTGTATCTTCTTATTCTCTTGTTTTGTGAACACAAAATACGAGTAAGGGCACATGTTTTTTTATCTTGAACTCCTCTGCTGCAGAGTGTCTAGCTCAGAGAACCAGCTCCTTCTCGTGACGGGAGTTGCCCAGGAAGAGCAGCAGGTGCTGTGCTATGTTCTGATGTCACAGAGAACTGGAGAGTCGTTTGCCACTGCACCAAATGCTTCCAGACCACTGTTTTTACTTGGCACATGGCTGTGCTCAGTGATGCTCAGTGCACGAGACTCGTGACTACAGTTCTCCCCGTTCCCCAGCGGTCAGTGGGATAGCAGGTGTAGCAGCCTCACCTGCCCTTTCTAAGTGTGGTATCTGTTCTTCTGGGCTTGGAAACCAGATACCAAACTTGTCTGAAATACGTTTTTTAAAAACTTAAATAGGCTCTGAATGAAGACCTAAAAGGCTTCTGTATGGCCAAAGCAGCAGTTTTCAACTATTTTCTGCTATGACATGTGCAAGACATTCCCTTGTGGGCCTAACCAGGATTATGCGTCATTTCCTCTGGTTCTCTATTTGAATTAAAAAAAAAAAAAGACAAAAACAACCAACGTTTTCTTGCATCACAAAGGCAGAGTTGAGAACAGCCAGACTAAAGTTTGTGAGCTTTGGGAACATTTCTTCTGGAGTCTCCATGTCTCTTTTGGTTCCTTCCTGGCTCCAGATACGGGAGTTGTCCGTCAGCGGCTCTCAGGGAGCTGAGGCGCTCTGCCTGTCTCAGCAGAGCCACGTGGGAGGCATTTGTGTCCACCTAGGAGTCTAACACTAAGAGCCTTTGTCTTGGGTGTTTGACATGGTTTCTGGCACAGGGAGCATGATCCTAGCTTTTGGAACATGTTGGCAATAAACTATGTGAAGTGTTCTTAGGCAATCCATAGAATGTTATCTTTCCAAAAGAGCTACTTTGGGCACTTGTCTGCCTAAACACCGTCAGTGGCTCCCGATAAGTTTCCGTCTATCCTTCCGAGTTTGGCCCTCAAGGCTCTTCACAGCCTGTCCCCATCGCCTTCCACTCTCATCTCTCACTGCTAAGCCCTAGGTACCCACTGGTCAAATCATCTGTCCCCACACATGCCAGGTACTCTCTCCTTGGGCCTTTGCCATTCCCTCTTCCTGAATGTTCTTCCTCCCATTTATAAAAAAACAACAACAAAAAAAAACAAACCTTATATGTTCTTTCAAGACCTAAATCTCTTGAAACTTTGCTCTATTCTTTCCAAAACCCCATGTAAAACTGAGAGCTGCCCCTTCTTCTATCTCACACTGAGCTTTACACATGCCCCACTATAGCATGTATGACAGTATGTACTTTTCTGTGTGTCTGTCCCTAATCATGTTGTCTCCGGCACTTAGCCCAGTGCCTGGCACAGTAGATGCTCATTAAATATTTGTTGGATGGATGAACAAATACGTTCATGAATGAACAGATGACTCTTCCCCCACTAGATTATGAGGTCCTCCAGGACAAGGTCCAGTTCATTTTATATTCCTAGTAAATGTTGGTCAACCAAGTCTCAGAGCTAGGTAGGGCCCCGGGGCCACCCCTTCATTTCACAAGAAGAAAATGAAACGAGAAAAGTCATCTGATTTGCCCAAAATCATGCAGTGAGTTAGTGGCAGAGACAGGACCAGCTCTTGGGTCTTTCCCCTCCTCAGGATACCTCTTACTAAAATCCACAATCATAATATGTTAATATTTATTGAGTATTTACTATGTGCCAGGCACTGCACCAAGTTCATTATAGATTATCCCATCGAACTCTTACATTAAGTTTAATGATTATCATCACTGACGCATTAAGTGAGGCTGAGAAATGCTACGTAATGTACACAAAGTCACAGTAGAGATTATACCCAGGCTGGCTGACTCCAATGCCCATGTTCTTACTCACCACGCTGTGCTCACTTTTAGTTATTTTCTAAAACATCTTTTCATCCCTGTACTCGGTGTCCCCGAATGCCTGTTTAAAATGTGCACTTATGAGTCAGCGATGTCCTTTCTCCTTATCCTGCCTGACTTTCTGGGCATGTGTGCTGGTCAGCAATGCGCCAGCTGGCCCAGAAGTTGGTTCTGTTCAAAGCAGAGAGCTTGTTCCATATACTGCAGCCTGAGCTTCATAGCACTTACCATCATATGTCACGTATGGGACCTGGAACCCTCGGGCACTGTTCCCTTCATTGGACTTAAACTGAATCCACAGCTTCTTGGATCTGGAGGTGAAGGCGATGGGGCGTTCATAGGTCTGGCAGGTCTCATATGTCGTCACAGAATTGGATGAAGCTGCCAAGGGAAGTCGGAGGGCAGGGTTTAAGACCCATCACTGAGCAGGGTGGAAGAAACTGAGGCACGGAAAATCCAGAATGTATGCCCAAGACCACAGAACTAATGAGAAGTGGGGCTGGGATTCAGATCCAGGCAGTCTGACTGCAGACCCCACTCACTACACTGCCTCTAAGCTGTGTTGATGGCAGCGTCCCTTTATGTAGACACTGGGTCATGCGTCAGGATGGGCGGAGGATCCCACCTGCCTGGCTATGCCCTTTGCTTTGGTCAGTCTCTAAGCCATGAGCTGCTTCCCAGGGTGAGGTAAGTGTCTGGAGCCAGCCCTGTATGCACTTCACTGATTCTCTTGTTCTTGTGGAAGAGGGTCCTCAGTGAGCACAGAGAAGACCGACCTGCACAAATCCCACTACCTCTGGGGCTCAGCAAAAGGCCTCGATGTGTGGTTTTTGTCTAAATGTTTTTTGGCAAACTCTAAAAACTCATGAGTCATCTCTGTTCTAATACAAAGGGGACATTCTAGGCCTGGTTCTCACATTTAAAGCTGGGGAACATGCCATCAGGCTTCCCACCAGCCTTGGAAGGGGAGGGCCAGGGAGGGTGGGACGCACAGGTTTTCCGCATCACCAAGTAGTCCCCACAGTCGTCCTCTATGGGCAGGAAGATCTCAGGGACCACAATCAGGATGCGGCGCTTGGGAGGTGGGTTGATGGTCCACGTACACTCAGTGTTGGCCGGGTAATTGCCTGGGTAGTTGGGGGATTCGATATATCCCGTAAAATCTCCTAGCTCCCCTCCACATCTTCTGTCTGGAAGAGGAAATGCCGTAAGTTATGAAGGCACAACATCACTCTGTCATGGGAACCAGCAGCTGAGGAGAACCACTGCACCCCTACTGCCATCGAGGAATGGAGCCTGGAAATGACACTATCCCAGGAATGAATCTGTCCTGCAATGCCGGAGGTCCCCTCTGGAAGCCCAACTACACTAACTCCCCACACAGAGCTCACCTAGGCAACATTTTCTCATTAGCTTGAAGGCGCTCAAGGTCAGGGGCAGGCATTTGTGAAACAAAAGGACAACTTCGGTTTTCAGCATTTTGTTTACAAAGTCCAGGTGCCCGGGGAACCATGACACACAACCTCTAGGTCTGTCAAAATCAGGAGAACAGAGCTTCTGCTCAGTAGAGGATATTTGACCCTTTCTTAGAGATCTCTGATGAAGATATGACAGCTATATTCTTTCACTTTTCTCTTTGGTCAAGACCACATTTCATTTTCAAGTGCGGAAGAGAATTCCAATGACCTATCAGTTAGTATGGGGCAGGCTGGATACTCACCTTTGGCACCAACGGCAAGGAGTGAACACACACACACACACACACACACACACACACACACACCCCACCCCCAGGTAGACCCAGGCACTTGCCCTCATAATCAGAACTATAAAAAGCCTTAGAGAGAGACCTACTTTTACACTGGGTTATGTTTGTGGAACCATCAAAGTCAGTTGTAGTATTTCCTGGGCAAGAAACACAACTATTTTTTCCAAATTCTGGCTGATATGTTCCTGCTGGGCAGCGAATACATCGGTGAGTGGTGGTGTTGTAGAAGTGTCCTGGTGAACACTGAACTGTGGGGGCAGGGAGGGTGGAGAAAATGAAAAAAAAAATGTATTTTCATCCAATGCAACATAAAAGGTTTCACAGTTGGTGAAATAAATTTTTATCCCAAATGAATTACTGCTTTCCTACTAATCTAGAGCTAATCAACGCTTAATTCTCTAAATAGCCAGCTTGGGTGGGACTTGTGACTCATGTCACTGAGAAAAATGCAAAGGGATCAAAGTATAGCTGTATCTTCAAAGAGTTTGTGGTCCATGCAGAGTCAGGCATAAGTAATCACAACCTGAATCTCCACACAGAGCACATTTGTGAGTATTAAAGGCGCAGAACTGACACTGGGCACGAAGTTGGGCTTCTGTAAGAGGCAGCAGGAGTGGGGATCTGGAGAAGGGCTAGGACATGTTTGGGGGCAGAGGGGGGCACAGCTGTAGGTAAGAGCGCTGAGACGGAGGGAGGCTGGGGGAAGGAGCTGAGGAACCTATGTACACCTGCTCATCTCTCCCTGGTTGTCCCTCCACTCAGCCTGTCCAAAGGAGTCCAGGTGGCTCGGGGGAGTCCATGTCTAGGGGGTTCCTGTGCTCCCTGCAAAGGTGAACGAAGTGGGACCTGACCTCCCGGCCACTGGGGGCACCACACAGGGCACCTCTGGGCTGGGCTCGATCAGAGCTTTATCAGACTCCCATTGTTCTCAAAAAGGAAATTCAGTTCTGGAAAAAGGCAGTTACCACGTCCTCACCTCTGGTTTCACAGTCCTGGAAGGAAGTGGCTCCCAGGTGCTTGGTGGGGAGGCCTCCTCCACAGGAGAAGCAGGAAGTACGGCCGGCTTCAGGCTGGAATGTGCCCAGGGCACAGAGCTGGCAGGGTACAAAGCCATCTGCAGAATATTCACCAGGTTGGCAGAGACCTGGGGGACCAATGACCCTAGATGAGTAAGGCCCTCCGGCAGAGACTTTCCCATTTCTGTGCAGAGATCAGACTTTGGTCAGGCCTGTCACCCTATGCTGACCTCAGCTCCCACCTCAGTGATCCTGCCCTGCTGCTGACCCCGAGTAGGTGGCATGTGAGTGCCTGATGTTTATACACAGGGCTACACAGCACGGTGCAAACATGGAGACCAAGGAGCCAAGTATGGAGCAGGCCTCGGTATGTGTCAGGCTTGGGGCTGCATAGGCCCCAGGCCACCCCTGCAATGCAGGAGCCCCTAGAAAGAGAGAATCAATTCAGCCATTTGCCCCAGAAGTATCCCCTCACCCAGGTGATGACATCCTAGTGATATAAAGACTCTTCTGGTTACAGAAGAATCTCCCCTGTTTTACCAATTATTATATTTACAAAGTTACATCTCCTTACCCTGAGGTGTGTCCTGGCCTCCCTCAATTAATCTAGTAAATGAGAGCAACCCAAGTCACACTGATAGAGGGCCCTGTGGCCTTTACTTTAAGCACCTTACTTTATGGTTATTTTTTTAAGTTTATGACAAGAAGCACAGCCATAAACAAAAGGATTTCTAAAAGCACACATTCCTTAGGAATTAGCTTGCCATCGGCAAAATGCTATAAAAATCTGTTGTCTCTTATATTCCTAATCATCTCTCCTTTATTAATTTTCATGGTCTTCTTTGTACCATAAGTTATAGCTATAATGACATTTAATGAACGCACACCCAAGGGGGGAATCTGGAGTCGGTCAGACCTGGCTTTGGATTCCAAATCCTCCACTCCCTAGCTGTGCGACCTCGAATGAGTCACTTTAACCTCATAAAGTTGTTATAGTGATACAACAACCATATGAAAAGTTCATGTAATACACTTAGCATGATGTCTGGCATAGGTAAGTGTTCAATAAATGTTAGCTATTATTATTACTACTACGGGTATTCTTATTACTATAAATGCATCTTAATAAGGTCACATACAAGTGTGAACAGATGCCTATCAACTTTGCAGTTATTAATAGTTCTAGGATTTCATAACAGGCCAGAGGTATGGTAGGAGTCACACTCATTCCGAGGATCTGATTTTTAAACCAGAAAAGGTCCTGCAGTTGAATTTGGGGCCATTTAGGTGGGAGCTAAGGCTGGCTGAGAGTGACTGGGAGGCGAGGCAGGAGCAGCTGGGGTCCCGCGCACTCAGCCACAGACATCACCCACAAAACGCCATGGCGGATCACACCTTCGACGTGAGCCCACAGCGTTAATACAGCTGGTCCTTCTTCCATTTAATAAAGGGGAAGACATTTGCTAATCAAATAAATAGGAAAGAAGCCCACTAAACCTAAGTGAACTTGGTTCCAGAGTTAACATTTTTATAAGAGACAGTTAAAAATTCTTCACAAGAGTTTTTTTTTTTTTTTTAACAAAATAACCAGATGGATACTTCTTAAAAATCAATACACTGTGAATTTAAGACCAAAGCTGGAAAAATAATCAGAACTACTTTCCCATTTTAACACTTTGGATGGTCCCTGTGTACTGGCTGATTACTCAGGTCTCAAGGTATATTTATTTACCGTGAATAAAGCATGCAGTTGCAACCTTTACACTTTTTTCAGACCATCATTTATTTATTCAAGTGAGCGTCACCCAGCATGTTTCTGGCACTGGAGAGGCACTGGAGGGCCCGTGAGGGACTCCACATGGTGCCTGCTCGGAGGAAGCCCATGGTGCAGTGTGCATGGTCTGTATTGAAATGCATGTATGCCTTCTGTCTAAACAATGGTTCTGGAGACCGGAGGAGTAAGAAGGGGCAGGCAGAATCCTTACCTCCACATTCAGATACATTCCAAGCTTCTGAGGTCTTTAGGGCCCCAGGATTTTCTGGTCTTGGGCACGGTTCACATGTGATTTGTCCTTCCTCATTTTGGAAGGTTCCATTTGGACATAAAATGCAGCGTTCTTGTGCTCCATCATAATATGTCCCAGCCCTGCAACTGACTAGCCAAAGGGGGAAACGATCTGGTCAGTGAGGGGACAGAGGCCAGGGAGGGGCAATGTGAATGCTAGAGATGAAGGAAAACAGGTGGCACTGACCCCACACTCCCCCACACAAACCCCCGAATACAGAATGCACAGCTCCTCTGGGTTCTCTGTGCACACCCCCTCTGCCATGATGCCTGGCACCCACGATTAGAGGCATGAACGGTCTCCCTAGACCATGAGCTCCTTGGGAGCAGGGATCACAATGATCCGAATCATTTTTGAGCACAAGCACTTAATGATTCTCCCTACTTCACAGGGCTGCCAGAAGGATTATAAAAGTCACAATCATTCGTTGACTATTGGCCTAGAAAGAGAAGAACAAAGAAGAGGGTGCTTTTTAAATTCTGGCTGGTGGCATCTGGGAAGACTTCCTAGAGGAGGCCACATTTGTGTTGGGCCTTGAAGGATGAGTAGAATCTCCCCAGATGGGAAAGGGGGCAGGTTGTAAAGATTCATGCATGACCTATGGGAGAAGAGAGTAGGAAGGTTGGGGATAGACTGAAAAAGTTCTTAAATGTTGGGCATATAGATTTTATTCTGCAGGTAAAGGAGCCATTGAAAAGAGAGGAATATGACCAGAAGCTGTGTTATGAAAAGCTCACTCTCTGGTAGCTGTGGGGAGAGCAGTCTCAAGAGTCTTACAGATAAGCTCTCCAAAATAGCTTTATATTTGTAATAAAATTAATATGTTACAAAGAGTAAACCTAGGTCAATATCTCCTGAAAGAATAAACTACAAGGAAATTAATAAACTATGCTTCTGATTATATTTTTGATGTTGTTAGTTAAATGTGGATTTATATCTTATTTTAGGATATGAATATAAAGTAAATATACTGAATCGAGTTCCCTAGTATATTAAAACATCATCATCATAACCATCAAAATAGCCTTTCTAATGGCTAACATTTGTTGAGTACTTACAATCTACTAGACACCATGCCACAAGCTTTACATACATCATGTCATTTATTCCCAAAGACAACCCTAAGGTATTATTATTAGCTCCATTTTACAAAAACAGAGACTTAGGGACGTTAAATAAGTTGGCCAAGTTCCCACAGTTAGTCTAAGAAATACGCTTACGGTGAGATCAAGAGCTTTGAGTTTAAGGCAGAAAGAAAAAGGTCATTTAACAAAAATTCAGACTGAATCACAATTCAAGACTTTGCCAAGGATTCTCTATAGGGCATTAGGGAAGTTTGCTGGGATAAACACATTCTCTTTTATACTCATGATACCAAGAAAAAGAAAACAAAATACCACATGATAAACTTAGCTACTATATCTCTTGAATGTCTATAAGGGGAAATATTGGTTTTCACCCTATCCGACAAATGCAATTTGCATATATACTTTTAGGGTTAAACATGGCAAAGTTCTCTAGTAACAGTAATAAAAATGTCTTCTCATTATTCACTCCATAATTTTTTTTAAAGGAGGCTTTTTAAAAATCATAGCAAGCCAAAATTTGCCACCTTTCAATTATTATTTGGTCTACTCTAAAGTTTGTCTTAATAATTTTTATATTATTTGGATTTTCTTTTACAATATTCATTTATTTTTATTTAATTTTATGAAAAAATTAAAAGCGAGCCAAACTCTTGCTTTCTTGGCAAACAACATTATAATGAGCATGATGCACAGATCCGTGGCAGACAAAGCCTATGATTTCAGACTTATTCTCTTGATGTAGCCCTACTGGATAATGGTTGCCATGATTACTCTGATTTCAGCTCATCTCCCCTGAAGAGCTCAGCTGAATACGTGCTGGGCATTCACGGCCTTTTATCCCACCTGACTATCCCACCTGACTATCCCAGTGCCTACAGCAGGCCAGTAAACGAGAGCATAACCCCTTCGTGGCTCTAACAAGCCAACCGTCATGAAGACTGGCAGAAGGTAAATAAAACCTAGTCTGTCTGGAACCCTCTAGCCCAAGTTGTTTCCATTTTGGGGACACCTGTTTTCACAACACTCAGTCACCTAAAGGGAAAGTGCCCGTATGATGGCAGTGATTCCAACAGCACCATTAATTATAACTTAGAGTCATATCAGCATGGTCTATTCCACCATCACTCCTCTGGAAGAAAATGGATCCCATGGATCCCCCGCCATGGGTGGACAACAATGGTTGTCACTGAAAAGGGTACCAGGATAGGCTCCCGCTGCTCTGGGGGTCCAGTCAGTCCTCCTTAGAACTATTTAAACCCCTTCAAAGCCTTTTCAAGATTACATTTTGAGAAGTCTCACAATATCTCACATCTGTTGCAATTTCTCAACTGAGCAAAGGGCTGAGAAATGCCCCTTAGGCTGCCCTGTGGAAAGGAGGGCACCAGTTCTTTTTATCTCACAGTGAAAGGCCTGCCTGCTTCACATAAACAAACTCATATTGTCACTCACAGTTTCCATTTTCCTTCCAGAGTGAAAGATGTATAGAAATAATTCATGCCAAGCACCTTCCACATTAATGTTTCTTTCACAAGGTAAAAATGAGCTAAACACTAAAAAGTGATTCTGAAATGTCATGAAGAGACGCCTAAAAACAGCTCTACAGCTCTTTGCAAATGTGCTGAAGATCTGGCCCGAAGAGACCTCAATCACACGTTCCAGTTGTTTCTCTTTTCTCCTTGAGCAGCCGGCTTGTTTTGCTGCCCCAGACAAAGGAGTCAATTGCCCCCAGAACACTTCACGATCACAGCAAAGCTTTTGTGTGTCTTCAGTGACCATTAAAATCCCATTCTCAAATCCCACACAGCTGTTTTCTCCCCCTCTTTAAAACAAAATACAAGAAAGCTTTTCTGATGCAAAAGGGAGAGACCAGCGGGACCAGGATTAATGGTGACAAAGAGACCTGAAGGTTTGCCCTCTTTTCAACACTTCGGCCTTTGAGTATTTCAGGCTACGGACAAACACTATGGTCTCTCTGTGGCTGAGATGGTGAACCTAATAAAAGAGGTCACTCTCTAGCATCTGACTGTTTTCTTAAGAATCACGTCTTGACTTCAGAAGGAGAGCCACAAGCAGCCCACGCGGATTCCCAGGGTGTCCTGGAGCTGTGCTTTGTCATAGCTCAGAGGCCACAGCACTCGAGGCAGTGCTGTGGCCTCAGGATCCTGGCTTGCTTGCACCCCTCTTAAATGAGACTTTCAGGATAACAAGAGGCAGCACCCCTTGGGCTGAGACGGTGATTTGTCAGGTCTGCTCAGGTTTTTGCTGTGCTCTTCGGTTTGCAGTTTGAAAACATTTTTATAGTTGGAGCAGAGAGATGAGCCCAGCGTGAGGCTTTCCTTGCTGGGTTCCCCAGGGCGTGCTCCGTTCTGTTCATGCCTAGTTCATGGGGCTGAGATTTCACCTCCTTGGAGGGCCTCTTTTGCCCTCACTTTAAATATTTCCCTAAAGATTTGCCCTTTGCCCTCTTTTCTCTTAATGTTGGCAACTACCCTTGGGATTTCATCTGTTGTCCCTCTGAAGATTCATTTACTCATTCATTCAATTAAATACTAAGCTCTGATTATGTGCTGGGTACTGTTCTAGGAGCTGGAGATACAGTAGAGAAGACAGATCTGGCACTGCCCTACTGGGGCCCTCCTTCTCGTGGAGAATTTGGACAAGAAACAAGTAAGTATAGAGTAGAATGCTGACTAGTTGCAAGTGTGATGAAGAAAAGTAAAAAGCAAGGTAAGTGGGGAAGACAAAGAGTGGTGGGAATGGAGTTCGTATAGATGCTATTTTAAAAGAGTAGCCAGGAAAGGCCTTTCTGAGCAGAGACCAGAGGGAAATAGCCTTGCAAAGGCATTGCCTCATAGCCAAAAGGCCAGTGTAGCAGGAACATAGTGAAAAGGGCAGGGTGATAGAAGATGAATTTAAAAAAGCAAACAAGGGCCAGATCACATAGGTTCTTAAAGGTCACGGTAAGGAAATTAGACCTTAACTCTAAGTGTGTTGGAGGTTTGGATCGGGGAGTAACATGATCTGACACGTTTTTAAAAGATCTGGTTGCTGCATGGAAAATAGACTAAAGGCAGGCAAGAGTAAGGAGAACAATTCAGAGCCTATCCCAATAGACTGGGCAGGAGATAATGGTGGTTTGGAACAGAGTGGAAATAATGGAGGAAGAGAAAACTAGTTAGATTCAGGATAGAATCTGAAGGCAGAGCTGACAGGATTTGCTAATGGATTAGATGGGATGCATGTCAGCATGAGAGGTCAAGAAGACTGAAGACTCTGAGGTTTTTAACTTGAGCAACTGGGTAAATAGATGTGCCATTTACTGAGGTGAGGGAGAAACAGGTTTGATTTGGGAGGGAGGGAGGATGAGAAAATATTTTGTTTAGCCACGTCGAGCTTGAGATGCTTGTTGGCCATGCAAGTTTGATAATGAAAAGACATTGCTTTTACTGCTGGTCTCCAAAGTAGAATATCACGCCTCAGGGATTTACAAGATGATCCACTGGGTGTGGACAAAACATTTTCACACCTATGTATATTAATTTTTATTTTAAAAATGAATAAAGAAAGTTTCACTGGTTTAGTATATACTATAAGAACGGCCCTTCCGTCAGTGCACACTTTCATGAGTCACAGACAAGTGTGAAGACCCAAGGTCTCGAAGAAAAGAGAAGAGCAAGCATTCCACAACTTGAGGGTGGGAGGTACTGACTGATTCTCCTCTTTTCAATGCATTACAGTTTAACTATGCCTGGTCACATAGATTTTCTGATTATATTACCCAGTTTCCACCAAACTAACTGTCACAAAATAGAAAGCACTTTGAATGATTCCTGCAGAAACCTGGACTGAAGCTGGAACCAATGATACCAGCGCAGTGAGCGACAGGGAAGTGCCAGGCTGACACTCCGAGCACTCACTCTTTGTCAGACCACATCATGAGACAGAAACGATAACGATGCAACCAGAGCTGACAAGAATTGAGCCACAATACTAGAAAGTAACAAAAAGTCTGTTCGAAAAATAAATTTACGACCACTACTGTTAACAATGAACCTTGCCAGATTATAATATGGTACTTGAAGATGCCAGCCAGTTATTTTAGTTTGTGTTTACTTAATCTGTATCTCATTCTTCTATCTTTATAATGTATATAATATATTGGCCAATAGTACAAGTATAATATTTAAATATGTAAACATTCATAAATTTAAAATTACGTGTGTGTGTGTGTGTGTGTGTGTGTGTGAGAGAGATAAAAAAATGTTTAACACCTCTGGGATACAGAAGTCTACAATTCAAAAACAGAGGTCAGAGCTGGAGAGGGCAGTTTGGGAGTCACCAGCATCTGGGGGTATTTAAAGCTGTGGCACTGGATGAGGTCACCTAGGATAGTGTGATGATAGAGAAGGGCGACAGAGGACTGAGCCCTGGGATACCAGATGTTTTTGAGATCAAAAAATCAGGGGAGAAACCAGCATGGAAAATGAAAAGGGAGCAGCCTGCAGGGCCTGAGGAGAACCAGAAGTGTGTAGTGTCTGAAACCCATGAGAAGAAAGTGTTTCCCGAAGGAGGGAGTAATCGATGGTGTTTGAATGAGAGTTGGCAACTGGATTTGATAACATGAAGGTTGTTAGAAATCTTGGAAAAAGCAGTTTGAATAGAGGGGTTGGGAATGAAAACCAGATTGGTTACAGTTGAGGAAAAATGGGAGGTGAGGAAGCAAAGACAAGAAGTTCAGACAACTGTTTCAAGGAGTTTTCCTCTAGAGGGGGTCCAAGAAATGAGGCAGTCTCTGGAGAGAACAAAGCAGGGTGTGTTTGTTTTTTAAGACAGGAGATTTGTGTGCCATTGGAAATAATCTAGTAGAAAAGGAGAATTCTGAAATGGGGGTTGGGGGTCTGTGGGGACAGTAGCAGGAGCAACGTCCTTGAGGAGGTGAGAGGGAACGAACGGGCTCAGAGCACAAGGGGAGGAGTTGGTTGTAGGCAGGAGCATGGCTGTTCCTCCATCTGAAGAGCAGGGAAGTCAGAGCACGTGCGGACAGATAGAAGGGTTCGCGTGGACATGCAGAGATGACGCTTTTTTCCTAGACTCCCAGATGCCCGTGGATCTCTACCTGGAAGTCTTATAACAACTTAAATTCAACTTGCCCAAAGGGAAGGCTTCCCTTTCCTCTCCTCTCCTGTCCAGTCTTTCCTACCCTCTGGCTTTCCTCTTTTTATAAACACATCTTTACTCTCTCAGTCACCAAGGCTCCAACCCCGGGAGTCCAAACCGCAGTTATTATGCTGGACTCCTCTCCTTCCGGCATGTCAGTCAGCGGCCGCTTCCTGCAGGTGTCCCTTTTGTCCATTCCCTAGTCTTCATCCCGATGGCACTGGTGTCCTTTGATTCTCTCCATCTCTTATGCAAATTACTGCAAACCCTTCTATTTCCCTTGCCTTCTGTTACTCCCTGCCTCAGCTCTGTTACACCATCAGATTCACCTTTCCAAAGTGCTTCTTTGATTGCTTTGCTCCCGGGCTCACAAACCTTGGTGCAACTCGCTGCATTTCTCTCAGTGTCTTCGACTCAGAACTCAGTCTTTGGTCTCTTTTTCTGTATCTGAGTTCATTCTTTCTCATGCCCTCTCAAGAGCCTATTTTTCTCCCTGCTTTTCCTATAAATCTTTTCTGATTATTTCTTCCCCAGTGATCACATTCATCTAACTATTCAACCAACCCACAGGCTTTTTCTCAGTTCCTCCTGCATATGAAACAGGGCTGGGTGAGATGAGTGACATATGGAAAGTAAGTGCCAGGATCAGAGGCCAAGTCAGAAATCTCCGAGTTCACCCCAACTCTTTCTTCATCTCAGTCTCCAATTCTATCTATCACCAAACGCTGCTTCTATTTCTTCCTAAATATTTCTCTAATCCATTGCTTCTTTTCTACTCCATTTAGGACCGTTGTGTCCTCAATATTTCTTATGTGAAGCATTCAAAAGCCCCCAAATTGGTTTTTCTGCCACCAGTCCTCACCTCCAATCCAGTCAATGAGACTTTTTTTAGAATACAGTATGACCTAGAACTCCCAGGCTAAATCCTCAAACAGTACCTTGCCACCTAGAGATAAAATCAAGGCTCCTTAGCAACATACTCAAGGTGTCTCATGACTTGCCCTGCTTTTTCCACTAGCCTAGCTGCCCACCACATCCCAGACTGCTCTCCGGGTCTGGTAATACTGACATGTCAGGGATGCCCTGTGCTCATCTTGCTCGTTCTCGTTCCCCACGACTGTTCCTCTGCTTGAATGCTCCTCTCCATTGGCGCGTCGTCTGTGCATTCTTCAGAACGCAGTTTAGGCTTTCTGTCTTCTGGGAAGTCTTTCTGACTCCTGCCTGGGAGGGCCGAGTGTGCCTTGAGGGGTGGTGTCTTATTTATGCCGGCCTCCCCTGCATCAACACCAGAGCCGGCCCAGAGGGTTCGCCAAGTGAGTGCAGTATGAGTAAGATCATCGCAGGGCACAGGCTGGACCCAGGAGGGGTGACAGTTTTCAAATTGAGAGAGTTGGGAATATAGGGCTCTTGAGTCAGACCTGTATTTGAACCCTGGTTCTGCCACTTACAGGCTGGGTGACATTGGGTAAAGGGCTTACCTCCCTCTGCCTTAGTTTCCTTATTTATAAAAAAGGCATGATGCTTCTCACTTAGGTCCTAGCTCAGATGTCACCTGCTCTGAGAGCCTTCCCTGAATACCCTATGGAGAGTAACCCCTCTTTTCTTCCTCCCCTCTCTGTTTTATTATCTTTCATAACACTTATAACTTCTGAAATTATCCCTTCTTTACTTTTTTATTGTCCATCTCCCTCTGTTAGAATTTGCACTTCATAAGAGCCGGCCCCTCACCCATGATGTTCTCACTGCTTCATAACAAGTCCACAGAGTAGCACAGAGAGGTGTCTTGATAAATACTGGTTGAATTAATTTTTCTCAACTGCTGCAGAGGAGAGCTATAGCTGTTAAAAGCTGAATTAAACTTTCCTAGTGTCTCAAGAATCCAGGCACTAAAATACTACCCAGTTTGCCACTTGCCTGGATTGTGTTCTAAATCTCAGCAAGTTTTAAGAATAATCTATCTATCTATCTATCTATCTATCTATCTATCTATCTATCATCTCTATATGTAGTATATTTCTTAAATAATTTATCCTTTATGAAAGGATAAATAGCTATGAAAGAAAAATAGCTAGAAATCCATGTCATCATTAATTTTTCTTTAGCTATGAACGGCTTTATGAATTACTGTGGAGCTTAAGGAATTTGTTCCTTGCAGAATATAATTGCTATTTTTTTTTTGCCATCTTGCTAAAATTGATCACAGATGGTACAAAGGTCACCAGCAGAGCAGACTGTCCCCAAAGTCCTTAAATGCCAAATTAGAGACTTCACTATGTAAAAATGACTATAAGGAAGAAAGAACTTAACTGATCAGAGGTGACTGTCCTTTGATGTAACTTGGGACATTCAAATTTATTTTTTAAATGATATTGGAAAAACAAACAATTCAATAAAAAAAGAGGAAAAGAATACGAATATTCTCAGAAGAAATCCAAATGGCCACAGACATGACAGCAGGTTCAGTCTTACAGATTAAAAAAAAACAAGGTTAAAAATTTGATCATTTTTACTTATTAACATTGCAAAAATTAAAAATATCAGCAATAACTAACCCATGTTAGCAATGATGTGGAGCAATAAACACTCAGATACAATGTTGGAGGGAGTATGGTTTTTTTGGAGGGTAATTTGGCAGTATCTACTAAAGTTTTACATACGCACATCGTTTGACCTGGCAGTTGGATGTCTACAAGTCTATCCTTCAGAAATATTGGCCAGGTGCACAAAAAAAGAATATTCACTGCAGTATTGTGTGTAATAGAAAAATTACGTCCACCAATAGGGTGGCTATAGGTGGATATTTAGTATGGCTAATAAGTACTGGTATCTTAAAAGTAGACTAGGAAGCTTTAAAAGAAATAAGGTAGCTCCTCTATTAGCATGGGAGGATGTCCGTAATCTACTCTATAGTTTAAAATAACACACAACACTATTCAAATTATATTGATGTATATTTTTAAATATGTTCTTTTCACACATAAACCTATAATCTATTTTCAACACAGCAGCCAAAGTTGTCCTTTTGAAACATAAGTCAGAATGCTGTTTCTCCTCTACTCAAAACCCTTTTTTGGCTTTGTTTCCCAGTTTCCAAGTCAGTGTCCTCACCACCATTTCCATTCCCCACGTGATCTGGCCACTGCTCGGACTTCCTCCCTTTCCCGTCCCTCAGCTCTCACCGTCCTGGCCTTCTTTCCAATGCCTCAGCGTTTTTGTACGTGCTGATGCCTTTGCCTGGGACCTCTCCCAGATATCCCCTGGCTGGCTTCCTCTGTCCTTCACATCTCCGCACAAATGGCACTTTGCAAGATCATAGTCCCTGACCATAATCTACATTTTGGGGTGCACACTTCTCCTCAGCCCTCCCCTTTGCCCTAGCACTTTCCTTTCTCTTCCTTGCTGACCTGTTCTTATACCCTTACCACCATATGCTGCGTGGTAAATTTCCTTGTTCACCGGGTTGCAGTCTAGTACTCCCCTCTGGCATCATACACTCCATAGGGCTGAGATTTTTGCTCTTTTGTTTCATTACTGGATTTGCAGCACCTAGAATAGGAGCTGGCACTATTGAGCACTGAACACAGTAGGTGTTCAATGAATATTTATTGAATGAATAAATACAATTTCATTTTTATATGTGCATAAAAACAGACTTGGAAAAACACACAGCAAACTATTGATAGCGATTATTTCTGAGGAGTGAGATTAGGAGCTGAGGGGAGAACTTTCACCTTTAACTGTATACATTTCTGTACCATTTGAAATGTACACAGTTTTGGTAATTAAAATTAAATAACAATATTTTGAAGGAAAAACATAATGGTTCTATCTCTTCTTCCAGGTGATTCAAAACACTTTTTTGGACTTTTCTGAAAATACTAAAAATAATTTCCAAAAAGAATTATCTTAGGCTTGTCTCTACAGTGTGTACCATCCAGAGTTCAGAAAATACCAGTAAGCCTGGTCTTCCTGAAGTTCTAACACCATCAAACAGACCGGGAATGTAAGACAGACTGACAGACCCCACCCCACCCCCGCACACACTGTGGGTTGCTTGTGCCATGTATCTGCTGGGTCAAAAGCCTTTCTAATTAAGACACCCAACCCGTCCTTACATACATTTCCTCCCTCCAGCAGGAGGAAGTAATTTCACTGGTAATTCTTTATGCTTTTTCCTCTACATGGTAAAATCTTCAACACTGCTGTCGGACAAGGTGAACCTGGTTTGGTCCCACATGGGCTATAAAATTCATCCATTGCTAGAGGGAGCTCTTGAGACAAGACACGTTGCCTCCCTCAGCAACAGATCCCACCTAACTAGCATGACGAGCACCTCAAGACACATTCACACACACAGCAGCTACATAAACCCACAGTGAGTGTCTTTTATAAGTTGTCATGGTCGGGAGGTCTCTGTTAAGTCACTCCTGATCCTCATTCCTGGGCTTTGCTTTCTCAGAAGCAAACTCACGATAATACGGGTCATACTCTCACTGGGAGTTGGTCCCCAGAGCCCTTGACACTAGTTTTTCTTGAATTCTTAACTGGCCACAAAGCCTCCCTGGCAAGCCAACCAGGCCTCTTCCTAATAGGCAGCAAATGGGGCTAGAAGCAGGACAGGCCATCGTCCCCTGAGAGTTTCTACACCTCACCCCAAAAAGGAAGGCAACAACAGCCAATTCTTGTCACCATCTTCATATGGAAACTGGAGCTCTTAGAACTTTAAATGAGAACAAACCAATTAGCTATGTTGCTTTTACTCTTTTCCTCTCTGTAATAAGAGGGTCAGCTGGAATAAAAGTCAAAACTATTTGAGAACCAGCTCCTCTGGTAGATAGTTACACTTGATTTTATACTTGATTTTTACTACATTTTGGCAAAGCAACAGGTCTGGGCTGTGGGGATATTGCTGACAATTCTCCTGAATAAGTACCCAGCTTTGCTCCTGAAGAAACACTGATTTGTTGCTCCTTAGCTCAAGCTTCATTTCTTGGGCCTTGTGATTCTAATGACACTTCTGAAAGGACATCAGTTTATTCTGGAGGGGTCTGGTTATCAAAATTCACCTAACTTGGGACCAGAGCACAGGTTTTGGAGTAGGGCCATCGATATGATGTTGAGCAAGAGAACTCAGCCCTCTGAGCTCCAGTGTGTTCATCTGTTAAATGGAGATAATAACACCTACCTGGTAAGATTTCCGTTAGGATTAAATGAGATAATGCAGACACACTGCTTAGATACAGTGCTGTTGTGACAGGTGAGAACTCAATAAATCATTACCATTATGACTATAAAGTGAGACTCCCCCCCCACCAATTTCCTCCATCTAAGAATCTCCCCAAATTGCCTAGAACAGTTTCTCACAACAAACAAATCTTGAGATTGCCCAGCCTAGAACCTCTTGCCCACGTTCCTCTTGCTTGGAACTTCATCAGAGGAATAGAATTGGTGTTTCTCAAATGCCAGGTCTCAAATTTAATTCTGACATACACACCACCACCACCACCACCACCACACACACACACACACACACACACAGACACACACACTCTCTCCCATACATGGAACTGACACTGCTAGGAGCCCTGGGCTGAAGCTCAGGCATCTTACAAGGTAGCTGGGCAGCCCCCCAGCCTTGCCTCTGCACAAATTGCCACCACCCATCAAGCCAGATGGCGAGGAGCGGAGAACAGCGGTGGTGGAGTATGCAGAAGGCTCATGGTGCCTTCTACCTGCAGTCCTGCCCCAGCTGGGAGACCAGTCATCTGAAGACCACCGTCCTTCAGACCCTTCAAGGACAACACTACCTCTTCTCATCAACCCTGCCTCTTCCTTTCTGTCCCTCAATTCAGCAAACATTTATTAAGTGCCCACCACAAGCCAGGCACTATGCCAGGTGCTGGGGAGCTCCTGGTCCAGTAGCCATGACAGACACCACCATTAGTTCCCAAATGAGTAGATGTCCAGGGTGTTCTCCGGAGCCCAGGGAGGGAAGGATGAGCCAGACTTTGGTTACCCTTAGTGCTTATAGAGCTCAAGACAGTTCTGTCAGCCAGAAGGTCCTGGCCAGCAGGCCACTCACCACACTGGTTTCCTGTGTGGCCCTGGCCCACTCCACAGGGTTCTGCCCGGCGTTCAGATGCTCTGGGAGACTTTTTCGCCACTTCGAGGTCCATGCCTGAGAGCTGGAGGTGAAACTGCTCCCTGTGGGCAGCCTTCCGGAGCGTGCGGATCGCTTTCCGGAGCCGCTTCTCTGTTCGCTTTACGATGCAGCTCAGATCACAAGAAGCTACAGAAATGAGAGGGGCAGCAGTGGGGAGGATGTCAGGCTACGCATGTGAGGAGGTCCAGGCCGGCTGCAGGGCCCACCAACACCCACAGTTCCTGGTGGACAAAATGGGGGCGAGACCTGGAGCCGGGCACCTAGCAGGCTGGGCAGCATTCGACACCAACAGAAATTTGTTGACCAAAATGGTAGCTTTAGGTTTTTATGAAGCAGATAAAATCCTCAAGTTCCAAACCAATTCAGTTTAGTTTGGGGGTAAAAAAGAAAAAAAAACAGGAGATACTTCAGTGGTTACACTACTTTTTCCCCCCTCCCAAGAATGATGAAAAGTGAAAGGCAAAGGAACAAAGAGCAAGCGGTGAGAAGCCTGGCACCAGACACTGTTTTCAAACCAACCTGTCACCTCCTTTTGGTTAGTTTCAAGCTCAAACTCAACAGTGATAAATATTTCCTTAGTTGTGCTTGGTCGGCCAGCGGCTCCAGGGACTTGCTTGCCGGAGCTGCATGTAAGGTTTGCGTAGCGGAAGCTCTCTTTTACTGAGCTGTGCTTCTCTGTATGAAGAAACAAAATTATCGGAAGCCAGATTCTGGCAAAGTACTCAGTTGAACATTTGCTAGAGCTCAGTAAACATTTCATTAAAACAACTCTCCAGGGACGAAGTGATTAACTCCAGATGCCAAGATGTTGAAAACCCTCAGCTTGGAGCACGATGACATTTTAATTTAATTTAATTTGTAAGAGCCAGGCTTGCCTCCTATATAACTTAACAATTTAGCTCTTGAAAATTATTTTCATGGGTAAATGCTGATGTTTCTGCCTGACCAGCCATATATGTGGCCAACAGGAACCAGGGTCGTCTTGCATTCCTGACTGATGGTTTGCCAAGGCTCACTCACGTTCTCACAGTTGGTTTCCTTAAAGCTGGACTGTGATACACCAAGCAGGGGCTGAGGCCTCAAATAAGGAATGAGAACAGGAGTAGAAAAGAAACCAACTCCTACTTTCAGGCAAACTGACCTTGAAGTAAATCCAACACAAAGGAAAAGCTGGAAAGCACTTCAACAGTGATGTCTCATTTTAAAATAACCAGGAACAATATATGGTATAAAGAATCAACAGAACCAAACAATATTATGAAGGCATCTAGGATGGGAATGAAAGTGTTGCATAAGGCAGGGCTTCGCACATCTCTATGCCACTGTGGTCATCCCCCACCATGGCTTCCAGTGCATCTTTAATGATTATTTAACCCGAACCAAAGGGCAGGTCCACATATCATCCACACGATTAATTTATCTCTAGTTTTAAATCTTACTTTATTGAACTGATGTATCATCTGTAGTATATTCTTCTTTAACATTACAAGGATGTTCAAAGCAACAGTTCATCAGGGGTCAAAGGAAGAGGGAGACAAATTAAATATCCTGTCTATATATTTCCCCTACGATCGATCTTACCTTTTCAAAAGGCTAATTTCAAATATCAAACTAAACAGATGCTCATTTTGAACCTTTCTCCTTTTCAATGTTCCCATATCTATTTTTTAAACTTTTTATTTTGATAGAAGTTTAGATTTACAGAAAAGTTGCTAAGATAGTACTGACAGTTCCAATATACTCTTCACCAAGTTTCCCCTAATGTTAACTAATATCTTACATTAACACGTACATTTATGAAAACTAAGAAATTAACATTAGTACAATGTCATGAAGTACACTAGTGACCAAATCTATCTTTAAGTACTGCTTTTTCCTTGATCTAAAAATATAAATGTTCAATGTGGAGAATTTGGAAAATTAAAAAAAAAAAAAGAAAATCACTCATGCTCCTCCGACCCAAATATAACCACTACAAATGATAAGGTGAGTTTTCTTCTCTTCTATCTATACTTTTTCTAACACAATTTGGGTTGTATTAGATATACAAAATTGAACTCCCCTTTTTCTATCCCTTAGCATTATAACAAGAAATCTTCCTATGTCATTAAACGTTCTTTGAAACACATAATTAATAGCTGCTTAATACACCATCAAATGGAAGTACCAAAATTAATCTTGGTTAGTTACACAAAACGAGCAGTCCAAAGTGTCTACAGTGAGCTTTATGTTTATTTGTTTGTATGACTTATTTGAGAGCAAATTGGGGAAAGAAGCCTCCCTAAGACATGAATCCTGATTTATTTCTATGAAATAATACTGGAAATGTGAGCTGGGAAAGAAAGAGGAGAGTTCGGTTCTGCTCTTTTCAATAAGTCAGTTCTACTTGGGTGGTATTTATTCTTCTGACGCCTCCAAAACTAAATCCAGTAGGAAAGCTGAATATTACATCTTTGTTCATCAAAGATTATCCTTTCTGAGCCAAACCTTTTTCCATTTCTTTGGCTTATATTTCAAGCAAACTCGAAGATCTAGAAAATTTAATCCAGTATGACCAAATGCATCTGAAAGCCCTATTGATGACTGTGAATTCAGTTTTCCCCAGAGCTTCCTCATCTATACCTTGCAAAGAAGCTCTGAAGTATAACCCCAGAACTATATGGTGGTTCTAGGCGAGGTTCTTCTTTCTCCTGTGAAGAGAGTCCTTGGAGATTCTGAACTGTTCGATCCCATCAGAAGGGCTCAAGCTTGTGATGGGCCCCTTTCCCAACATGCAGGAAGCTCCCTGCACCAGCCATCTGATTCCATACCTGGTAGTGCTGGTCGCAGACCCTCGGGAAACAGCTCAGCCTTTTTCAAACTACACTTGCCTTCATTTAGCTTAAAGGTTACACTTGTCCTGATGGTGGCGACATCTTCAGAAAGAAACAAGTGAGAGATATTACCTTCAGAGGCAAAGGAATAGAAACACCAGGAGGGTAATGGTGAGCTACCCACTGGCTGGGTCCCACTGCGTGCTGCACACCCTGAACCCCACTTATCCTGAGACCAAGAAAGGTTTGGATGATGGAGGGCCCATCATCCTGGGACTGGGGACACCAGGAGCTTCCTAAGAGCTACACTTAGCCCTCTACTGAGATGAATCCAGTGCTCAACTATAACAAGGGACGGGCCCAAAGCAACCTCAACAGTGAGATGAAATATGAGGTCATTTTTGTGCCTTCCCGAGAAAGAATACCAGAATCCTCTGGTTCAAATTTAGACAAGACTGCTAAGGAAAATGAGGAAAGGCAGCTTCTACTAAATAAGCCTGTCATGGGAGGATAGGGCTGAGGGAGCCACCATTCCAGACAAGGATGGCACTCACTAAACGTGGCTAGGATTTTTCAGGGTCTGGGAGGGAGACAGGGCCTCATTTTTGGGGTCTCATGTACCAAATTCTGCTCTCCTCCCTTCAGTCTTAACCATATGTTAGGCTCTGGAGCCAATGACGAGGATTTAAACTCTAGCTCTTTAACTTGTGATGAGAACTTGAGCAAATTACTTAATCTCCCTAATTCTGTTTCCGCATCTATAAAATAGACATAATTATGACACCTATATTATCAGGCTGTTGTAAGGGTTAAATAATATAATGCAAAAAAAAAATGCTTAGCCTACTGTCTGGTATAAAGTAAGAACTGAGTGACTGTTAACTATTTGCTTGCCCATCCTCGGGGTAGCCTAAATCTCCAAGGGACCATCACTGAGGGATTGGGGTGAAACAGTCCATGATGTCTGCTCTGGCTGGGTCCAAACATCAGGCAAGAAGGGCAGTGAAGGATCAGGCTTAAGACTCTGGCTCCAGACTGCCTGGTTAGACTCCTGGCTCCACTATTTCTTATCTGAGCCACTTTGGGCCCATTATTTCACCTCTCTGAACCTCAATTTCTTCATCTGGTTAATGAGAATAACAGTAAAATTGCCCCAGAGGGTTGAAGCGTGGATTAAATTAGCTAACACATGTAATATAGTGGCTGGCATGTTTTAAGTGTTTGACCAATATATGTGAGCTGTTATTCTCATGCTTTGGCTCTCCAGCTTCATCCATGTAACATGGACATCGAACGTCATTTCTTCATCCAGCTATTCTCATGACATAATCACAGAGATGTCTAAATCTGGGTGGATGAGGCTTCCTAAAAGCTTTAAATTTTATTCTTTGTATTTTGACAAAGGAGAAAGGGTTCAGGGTCTTTCTCTGGGGAAGAATTCTTGCTCCCCACGTCATACCCATGTCTGTCTCCATCAACACCATGTGCCCAGGCACACACTTCCCACTAGGCCTTTGAGGTGCTGTAGGGTGCAGGGAGTTGGGGAGACCTGAGTCTCCCGGTCCCGGAGCTGTGTAGGCCTCTGCCCAATACGATGACGCACCAGGGCTGAACACGGAGCCTCCCAATACACAGTGGACACTCAATAAGTGTCGGCTACGTGGTAAGTCAGATTTCAGGCACCGAGGCTGCAGTCAAGGACATTCTGTAATGTGCTCACGGCATCGAGGAGATAAAGAGAAAACAAAGCTAACGCCCAAGAACAGCATCCCGAGAACGAAGCCCATTGAACATAGTGAGCCCGAGAGAGAACACACAGATTTGGTAGTTACCCCCAAAAGCAGAGTCATTTGATTTTTGCTGTTTGTTCCTGAGAGGAGAAGAAGAGCCGCAGGTGACAGAGTAGGCCTCTTGCAGTCCTGACAGACAGAATGTGGATTATCAATATGGAAGCAAGGTTACAGTCTCTTCTGATAGCAGCTAAAATCACCTCCCACCCCCACTCCACATGGACCACTAGAAAAACACCCAGCATAGGGGTCTCAAAGCACTGGCCTCCAGTGGCCAGGGGTCAGCTAGTCAAAGACATGGAAGCCTTTGAGAGCATCTGACACCTAAAGGCCAGGAAGGCCTGGCCCTGGCATGAGGACCTGCCCCAAGGACTGGGACCCACTCACCTGAAGAAAGGTGAATGCCAGAGTGACATCTGAGGAAGCACCTGTCTCCTCCGCCACTCTTACCGCAATGCAGGGACACGTGGGGTGATACACTAGTTGGCAAGACTCCCTTCACTTCTAGACAGGACAAAATATAGACACTTACAGAAAGAGAAGGACACTTCCAGGTATCAGACAATAACAGCTGAGTCCCGTGCATCAGAGGCCCCAAGAAAAGAAGGTAGAGCTGACACCCAGCACAGAACACAGGACACCAGCCACTACTTTCCACCAAGGTGAGGGAGCTACTTATACGCTATTTTTTCATGCAGAAAAGCAACCAGGAAAACAGAAGTGAGTTCCAACCTACGCAGAAGCATGGAAGGAAACCATAGAGCCTGCAAAGTATCTCCTGTTTTTGAACTATTTAAAGAACCGGCTGCTGCAGCTGAGGGGAGGGGTGGTCGGCTGCACTATGGGTCCAGTCAGACATGGGCAGTGCTGCTGGGCCAGGGCTGAGCCCGCTGCCGGGGCCTCAGCCTCGGCGCCCCTTACCCACACAGTCTTTTCTATTCCAGTGGAGCTTGTATGCAGAGTGGCACTGGCATTCATAGCTGCCCACTGTGTTCACACAGACCTGCTGACAGCCTCCATTGTTGACACTGCACTCGTTGGTGTCTGTGGAACAAAACACGCTCCTGTCACAGCAGCCCATCACTGACTGGCTGACACTATCCTGCCCTTGAGGAAGGAGCAGGAGGGGAAACACATGGTTGAAACTCATTAAACAAAGGGATGATGCTAAGTGCCTTTAGGATGCGTACTTGGCACCAGCTGACCCCATCCCCCACTCAGTGGATTTCCTGGCATGAGCCTCGCCAGAATGGTCTCAAGTTCCATTCTTGACCAAACCATTTCCCCCTTAGGGACACTCAGAAGGGGCCACATTCTACATTCAGATGTCCAAACTCAGTCGCTGCACAGGCTCCCAATTTAAAACTCCACCATCCTCCTGGACTACATACCAAGGGCGTAGAAATAGGATCCCCCTCGACAGTTTATATAGTTGAAGTATAGGGAAGGAAAATGACTTGCACTAGTCCCCATCGACCTGAAACTGAGTTCAGGTCAAAGGTGGCTCCAACTAACACCCAGAAACATATCCATATTCAGGGGCCATCCCCTTGGCATTTCTTGGTGAACTGGAAGAGTATGTTTTTAGCCACTCCAAGAATGTGTTGAAAATGAGAAGCAAGACGACGCTATAGCAAATCACCACTATCCATTCTTCTTAAGCACGGGACACAAGGACTGAGTGGGAAGGACTTAGGCCAGTGGTTCCTAAACCCTCAGATCCTTAGAATTGCCTTGGAAGTCCCAGACATGCTGAGGCAGAGTCTGTATTCTCAAAGATGGCTGAATGAACCTGATGGTCAGGGGAGCAAACTGCAAGTCATTCGGTGCCAAATCTGATTTATGCCATAGTCTACTTGACCATAAGGACAAATGACATCAGAACATGTTGCTTCATGAGCACAGAGCAGGAAGATAAAGTCAGTGGTTCTGCTTCCAGCTCAAAGACCAGCACAAAGGGCTCGAAAAACGCCTCACAGTCAGTTCCCACGCACAGCAGGGCTGTGGAATCGTTGGTGGCCCGCCAAGCCTCTCTGAGGACTGTGACTTTACTATCTGCTGGAAGTTCCAACGGATAGGGTATTGGCTCCTGAGAAATCCTCCCGTTCTCTGAATATAACCGCATCGATAAAATCAATAAAGAATTCACAGCTGAAGAGCTGAGCTCTTCTCTCTGCTTCATTTCATGCTCTACATGCTAAAGGGATAAATGGGGATGATGTCCCTTAGCAGATGCTTTCCTTGAGTCGATGAACTCACGACTGCTGTCCAGGGACTAGACTGTCCCATTCATTCCCCAGTGTAGAATTGGCCCTGATCTGAGGAAACCTCGGGGATAGGCCCTGTTCCCCTGCAAGCCCAGCCTCATCTGACTCCAGAAGGGCGTTCTGCTCACCTCCACAGTGGGTAAAGCCATAAAGGGTGTACCCTTTGTTGCAAGCACATGAGAACGTGCCAGGGTGGTTGACACAGCTATGGTCACAGGTCCTGTCCAAAGAGCATTCATCCACATCTGGAATTGTAAACGGAAAGGGGACCTGAAACGGACTCTGAGGGATGCGTGGAGAGAATATGTGCACAACAATAGCAACGATGAGAAAACAACACAGACAATAAAAAACGATCTATCAGTTCTCCCAATCACTATGTTAAAGACAGTGTTGAGCAGCCCACAATAACTATACTCACTGCCGAACTCTTCGTTGCAAATTGCACTTGCCTAAATGCTCAGTTGGTCTCTCTCACCCACGCTTATTTGCAGGACTGAGTAATTTAGAATATTTAAATGAAGGCAAATGAGATAACACACCTAAAAAGGGGTTTGTAAACGGTCAGGTGCAGACTATGCATTGTGACTGTTATATTACTATTGGTAGAACAGCAATAGTAATTTAATAAGTGATGGCAAATTGAAAGGAAAAAACACTTGGGTTGGAGATAAATCTGGTTCCTATCTCTTTCTGATCTTTCCAGAATGAGTCTTCTGGCCCCAGGAGGCCTGTTGATCCTGGATTTTAATGCCCTCTGCACTAAAGGAATGCATTTATGCTAATAACCTCAGTAATTAGCAGACACTGAAATTTCTATTGCAGACACTGAAATTTTGTGTTTAAGCTCCAAACTGTATCCTCTTGATCAATCCCTTGCCTTTGTTCCTCCCCCATGGTTGAGTCCTGGGCCCCTGCTGTCCTGGTCCATTGGGGAGGCCTCCCTGGCTTCAGCTAAGGTCCCGGAAACTGACCTCAGGAGGCTATATTTGTTGGTCTAATCATCTCTCCTTCCCTGATCTGGTCCTCACATCTTTCCTGTGATTAGAATTTCAGTGCTTCACTTCCTCAGCTCTTTGGACAGTTTTAACAGTTACCACTTATGTCTCTAAATGGATAAACCAGGACCAGTGCAGAGCTCAGTGGAAGCCAGATAGCCCATTTCCAGATCTCTTTTTCAACACCAAGTATTCCATGAGAAACTACATTAATAAGAAACAAGCATTTGCAAGAAACTGGAAGAACAAAAAAATGAAATAAAAGGCAAATTCTTGCAAAACCTCCTCTTCCCTACCTTTCCCCAGAAATCCTGGCAATTTCTTCAGTAAATTTGTTCTGTGCAAATATTTTTATTACCAAGACTGCTCAGTGAAAAATGAGAAAAAGTCTGTTTCTTCCCTAGTAATGGATGTCACTTTCTGAATTCTGTTATTAACATCAGCCAGTTGTCGAGAAAGTGGACTTGTCCAGTAGCTGACTTTGGCTGCTCACAATGGGCTTTTGCTTTGCCAAAAAAAATGAGATCACTTTTCTAATTCCTTTTTAATGTGTTTACACAGCTTAAACGGTATTTCTTGCTCTATACATTATGAAACATTATGTGGAACAGCAGATTTGCTTTCCAAGTCAAATGGAAGAAAACCACACAATAATCATCTAGAATGAACTCACTGAATTTAAAGGGGGTTATACATCTGCCTAACAAAATATATATTGAGAGAGAGAGAGAGAGAGAGAGAGAGAGAGAGAGAGAGAGAGAGAGAGAGAGAGAGAGAGATATCTAATTCACACCATAAGGTAAAAAAGGTAATGTTAATCTTTAGTATCTGATGGGAAATCAGATGTTGTTTTCTGATTTTGATTTAATTCTGGGACTTCTGACAAAACTAAGTTTGGCTGTTCTTATTTGTAGACATGGAACAGGAGTAAATGACGACACATCTTTTTTGAGAGCTTCTTCCTGTATATCAATAGGGCATAAAAGGTACTCATCTGAAAAGATAAGTGATGCCTCCCACTCAAAACAGCTTACCACCACCCCAAATAGTTACTGATATCAACAACTGCTGCCCAGAGAAGTTTCCTTCACACACCCCTTATGTGGGAGGGATGCCTCTGAGAAGAGGTCTGCAATCCCTCCCCACAACCAACCAGCTTCTCCTCCACTCAGTCTCCTCCCTCCCTCTTCCCAAGCACCGAAGGCTGGTCACTCAAACAAGGGCCATAAGGAAGAAACCAACTGGTACATGATCTTGGTTATGGGTTGACCCCATCTTTTTACTAGGACAAGGTATGTTATAATAACTAAGTCGACATATTTTTGCCACCAAATTTTGTTATAAAATCCTAACATTAAAGGAAATTTTAGAAAAGGACAATTATTCATAATCTGAACATCCTAACACAGCCTTGTTTGCATTCTGTGATCCATTCCATTTCCAGCAGCGAGCTCTGCCATAATCACACCAGATGGGCTCTTTGAAGTGTTCTCTAATCATTCGCAGCTTAATTTCCAAAATATACCTGTGAGCTACGTCAGGGATTTTATTCTACCTATCAGATGAAATAAGTGAAGCACAGGCTGGAGGTTGGGTTAATGACTCTGTCAAGAAGCCCAGTGAGCCAGTTTCTGCCAGGGTGGGGTTTTGTCTTCTCTGCTCCAACCAGCGGACATTGCACAGCAAAGCTACGTTTCAGCACATACCTTGGCAAGACTTCTCATCTGTTAATAATTTAAATCCTTTTTTGCAGCTGCAGTCAAAGCTGCCCACGGTGTTTTTGCAGAAATGATCACAACCTCCATTGCGGGTCTGGCACTCATCAATATCTGTAACAGGCAAGCATCGGCAAATCAGACAGCGATACTTGCCTGGTATTCCACAAGTCCCTGAGGTGCTATTGTGTGTATACTTCATGATCCTCTGAAACAAAAACAGACCCATACAAGCATTTAAGAATGTTTGCTGATGTTTTTAATCTTACACATGCTTTCTGGTCAATTTTGAAAGACAAGTGCTTCGTCCCCTGAGAATTCTGACTTACACTGCCCTTGATTAGCATGAGGAAACCATCCAGGGAAAAGAATGGTGATGTCCTGTTATATGGTCAGCCTTGCTCTGCTCTCTTAAGATAAGAATTCCCCCTTTGGTATACTTTCTGCTCCAGTTTAATGATTAAAGTTGTAAGGAAACAGGACATTTGTTTTGGCAAATTACACAACGATCAAATAGTCTTAATGCTTTTAAATGATTCCTGATACATTAATCTTATCTTTTCTCACTTTCATCTGGTAACTGCTTATCTACTTTGTATCATGTTAAAGAACTAAGCCTTTGTACTCCTGCCCATGAAATAATAGCAGGTCATTGGGGTCTCTATTCATCAGTAAAAATTAAAGGTACAGTTATTCATTAAGTTCTCTGGATAACAATCTTGGCCGTTATTTACACAATAATCTCCAGGCTGTTATTTATGATATGTTGATATTATCTCCTGCAAATATTCCCTTGAACATCTGCCTTTTTCTAATAAGGCCACTGTCTGAAATGGATTATTTAATACTTGTAGAAGCTGACCTTCTCAACACTTAGTGTAATTAAGTTGGTTCTAATTAAGCTTGCTCAATTATAACCTTCCACTAGCCCAGGGAAGAAAAGCTTCCATCAACAGGAATCATAAGCAAATCTGGAGTCATTCAGGAGGTGTGGAGGGGAAGAGCTGACTTTATCCCCACACACTGGCAGCACGGAGAGGCACAGGCTACCTTTACAGGTCTTTCCATCCAACTGGAGAGTGAATCCAACAGGACAACTGCAATGAACACCTGTCGAAGTATCCTTACAGGTGCGATCGCAGCCTCCATTGTTGACAGCACACGTTTCTGATGAGGAGGTAAGGAAAAGGCCGTTAGCTTCCTAAAGAAGTGCTGACACAGGCGGGAGGAAAGGTATATTGGTGCAGTATAAGTACTTGACAAAGGTCATAAAAGCCAAGAAACACGGTAGTGTGTTCACTGTTGTATTCCCAAGTCTCTGCCACCAGTAGGTGAGATAGAGGGAGAGCAAGTGCAGCTCCTCCCACCCACCTAAATAAGTGACCCTCTTTTTTTTTTTAAATTGGAGACTATCGGGGAACGGTGTGGTTTTCCAGGACCCATCAGCTCCAAGTCAAGTCGTTGTTTTCAATCTAGTTGTGGAGGGCGCAGCTCACTGGCCCATGTGGGAATCTGACCAGTGACCTTGGTGTTATAAGCACTGCGCTCTAACCAACTGAGCCAACCGGCCGCTCCATAAGTGACCCCTCTTGATGGGGTAACCAGAGGGGTAAAGATGCCTCTCCCAAACTGCTGAAACTTTCCCTTCCACTGGCAGATTTGAAGCCACTAAAACTTCCTGTTGATCCACAGCCAGTGACCTGCTAAGTATGACACATCTGGCAGGCTCGATGTGAATGCAGAACAGGGGGGTGTTCCTTCCTTAATCCTGAACTCTCTCCCTTCCATATGAGCAATGGGCAAAGCAAGAAAGGGTAAGCATTGCCCACCCCAATCATTCCCTTGCTGCAGACCAATGGCTTCTTCCTTGCAACTGCCAAGTAACTCAGATTAGAAGTTTACCTTTCCCTGAAAGAGCTGTCAGAACTACATGAAAAGTCAGCCACAGTTGTTAAATTGCATCTATAGAGATAAAGAACAATAAGCAAATGGCCTTCTAGTTCTGCATTTCACACAATTATTCCAAATAACAGACAAATGCTCTTCAACATTCATTCAACTGTTAGCATCTAAGCATCCAGAAACCTGATTTTACTTTCATAGCTACCTCATTGTAGAGCCTGTGGGGACAAGCTTAGTTCTAATTAAATATGATAGAACATGTATGTTTATCCGTTTCCTCTCAAAACCTCACTAAAATGAGAGTAAATAGATTTTTTAAAGTATAAATCCTTAAGGACAAAGAAAAGAGAAGACAATAGATGAAAGATGTCAAATATTCTGGAAGTGGCATGTCAGTGAAGGAGCAGTAACTGGCAGAGCAGAAAACTAAATCTTAGCGGTCTCCAGAGGAGGGACTAACAAGTGGGAAGCTCATGTGAGCGACAGACTCTCACAGACTCAGGCATTGGAGGTCCTGAGTTAGTCTCGAGGCAAAGAGGAGGACGGGGTTAAAACCAGGAAGACCGATTCGAAGTGTGTAACCAATAGATAAACGCCTACGTCCCCTCCTAAATTCTACCACCAAACGGCTATCCGTCTGCTGTCTGGGCTACAGCAGAGCAATGGATCCTCTGGAGAAGTGTGACCAGAGAAGCACTGGACTCAAGGGCACCAGGAATAGCAGAGGGGTACGGGGAGGCACTGTCAGTGGAAGTCTGTACCCTAAAAAGAGCAATCAAAAATTCTTATCCGCCCTCGACTCCCAGAACGCTGGCAGTCAAGCCTATGTCCCCTCAGCAGCAGATTGAAGGGCTCCTCTCCAGCTACATTGACCTGCCCACATGAAAAGACCTATAGATACTGGCATTTGAGGATCTCCAAATGAAATGGCTGAGTCACTGCCTCGTCACCTAAGCTAAGCATAAAGCCCACCAGCTGACAGAATATCTAGTCGGCGTTTTAGTATTTCACTATTAAATATGAAAAGTCAGCCAAGAATCACCAGAAATTTCAGGAAAGCCTCTAATATGAAATAAATACACCAAATCAAAAAAACAGGGTAAAGAGAATTTGGAGGAAACAAAGATAATACAGGAAACAAAAGAGAAGTTTTAAAAATCTCACAATTTCCTCAGAGAGATAAGAAAAGCATCCATGAAATAAGAACAGGTTCCTACAACAAAAGACCAAAGCAAAATTCTTGAAAGCAGAAATTTAAAAAGAATCCTGCAGAAGGATTAGGGGAAAGAAGAAGAAGAAGAAGAAAAATCTCCTAGAAAGCAGAACAAAAACATAAAGAATAGAAGAAAATTGGAGGATCAATACAGGAATTACAACAGCCAGCTAATAGGAGTTCCAGAGAGAAAGAACAGAGAAAATGGAGTGAAGACAATTATGAAAGAATATAAGAAAGTTTCTCAAAGCCAGGGGACTCGAATGTCCATATTGAAAAGGCCAAATGAGTGCTCAGCATAACAAGCAGGAAAAGTCCCACCATGAGGGACATTATTGTGAAATTTCAGATCACCAGGAACAAGGAGAAGACCCTAGAAATATCCAGAGAGAAGATTTCACAAGTTCCATATACAGGATCAAGAATAAAAATGACTTTAGACTTCTTGAAACAACACTGAATGCTTGAAAACAATAGAGCACTATTCAAAACTCTGATGGAATATTCTTTCCAACTCTGAATTCTACACTGAGCCAAATTCTCAATACAGGGTGAAAGTAGAATATAAAGCCATTTTCAGATGTGCAAAGTTTTTAAAATCTAGATTTACCCATGCAAACGAATAGAAAAGAAGACATGGGATCCACCAAAACAGGAGAGTGGTGAAGGGCATTCCAGCCTGGTGCTAATGGGAAGGCCCAGATGACAGGTGCTCGGCCGGCCTGGGGAGTCAGGCCCACTGAAGCAGGTGGAAGCCTCAGAAGAGACTTCTTAAGAAGAAAATGGAACGGATAAGTTAACTATTATATTTGAACACACTGAAAAGGGTTTTAGAGCTCTGCCAGAAATTTGCAAAAGAACTGGTAAGAGGTACTTAGAAAACTAAGCAAATAAAAAAAATACAATCATAGCACATTACATGCCTCGGGTGAATCATATTTACATATTCATAGCCACAGTAGAGTAAACACATAATATTGATATAAATTGTGGTAAAACCATGTTAAAGGTATGGGAGAGAGGGGGCGGAGAAGAGAGAGAAAGAGAGAGAGAGAGAGAGTTAGTGGAGGGAGCAGAAGAGCTACAATGTAGTGTTCTATAGTAGAAAGTCAAAAGCTAATATCTAGGGGCAGCCGGATAGCTCAGCTGGTTAGAAAGCGAGCTCTCAACAACAAGGTTGCCGGCTCAATTCTTGCTTGGGATGGTGGGCTGCGCCCCCTGCAACTAAAGATTGAAAACGGCGACTGGACTTGGAGCTGAGCTGCGCCCTTCACAACTAGATTGAAGGACAATGACTTGGAGCTGACAGGCCCCAGAAAAACACACTGCTCCCCAATATTCCCCAATAAAAAATTTGAAAAAAAAAGCTAATATCTAAAATTGACAGATCAAGAAATAACTGGAAATAACGAGAATATCTCAAACTGGATAAAAAGAGAAATAACTGTATACACTTCACTTTTCAGAAATATGGGGGAAGCAGAGTCAGGAGAAGAAACAAGTAGAATTAAAAATTGTTTCCTCTGGTGAATGAGATGAGGGAATGGGAATTTAGGAGACAAGGAAATGATGTGTTTCATTACAAGCTTAATAACACTAATTAAGTTGTTTTTAAGTTTTTATGTTATTCACATGTACTATTTTAATTTAGGCAATTTAAAATTTTAATAGGGCAGAAAAGAGCTCAGAAATGTCACCTGCCTGCTAACCAAGAGCTGCTCAGTACCTTACCTGACTGTTAAATCTGAACCTATCAAAGATGGGTTTTGTTTAGGTCAAGCCGAGCTTCCCCCAGAACACTAGTGTCAGAGGATCTGTCTGAGTCCCACCCCCACGGCCACTACCTCCACTTCTGCTCTCATCTCCAGCTCCATCGTTGGACCTGCTGGAAGACCTTCCCATGTCCCACAGCCAAGTGCCACTCTTGTCCTTTCATCTCTTCTGCCATTAACATGAGCTCAGTCAGAAAGAGAAGACTCAGTGGACAACAAAACCAGACAAATCACCATGTTAAGCGAGGGGCTGCCCAAAGTGCCTCTCTGGTCATAGCTTCTCAGAAAGAAGACAACTGACATTCACTGGCCACCCACTAAGTCCCAGACATTGGACTCTGGGCACTTTTGCATATTATTATCTTAACTGCGCTTCCTGAGAACCCTAAGAGGTAGATGTTATGACCTTCATTTGAAAGAAAGACCAGGAGATGGAGGCTTAGGGCAGTGTGCCCAGGTCTCACTGCCAGTCGGGGCAGCACTAGAATGCCGACCGGTTACTCTGACCCACAATACCAAGCGCTTCCCACAATACCAGGGTCTCGGATGGTGACTAGCAAGAGCAGTGTGTGGAGATCAGACACACCCTTGCTTGACCCCAGTACAGCTGGTGACCCCGGTTTAGCTGGTGACCCCAGTACAGCTGGTGACCCTGGTACAGCTGGTCTGAGGGCGCATGGGTCCCAGGTTCAGACCTAATGTGTCAGTTGGAGAGGGAAATGGACAATGACAGTGGCCAGGGGAGGGTGGGGGAGGCGCCTACCCATGAGCAGCCGCCGTTTCACCCGTTTGTCCCCATCCGCCACGGATGTGGCATTGCTGTCTGTCACCTCCAGGGCAGTGTCCTCTTGCTCTACAAGAGATGAAAAAGAGCTCAGTTCTGACCGAATGAGTCGGATTACTCATCCCCTGCACAACCACTTCTGCTAAATCCCAGACATGAGAACAATGTAAGATATGTGACTGCTCACTCAATAAAAATGTGCTGCAATGAGGCTCTGTGGGAAACAGCGTGCGAGATGGCCGCAGAGCCTTAGTAAACATCCAATATGGAAAAGATTTTTGAAGTACATTGTACTGACCAAAGAGACACTAGGGAATGCAAGCTTCAGATTCACTCCAGTACCCTCAGTCCAGGACAAAGAGAACCTTGGGCCTGGGAACCTCTAAAATGTAGGTAGCAAAGGACACAGGTGAAAGACAGGGCAGGCATACCACCAGAAACATGCAACTTGGTCCTGCTGACCCTAACGGCCACCGTGTCATCACAAACAGCTAGCTTTCACTTTGTGTCACCCTGGACCTTTGAAATGTGTTGTCCCAGTCTTCAGAACACTAGCTTCAGGAGCGGCCTAGTCTAGGAGAGAAGAAAGGGCTTTCCAACGTCGCACAGGGAGAATGGGACCCCATCCCAGGCCTAGACTACTCCCCTGACACATGTGAAGCAGCACAAGACCTGTTTGGGGGCAAATGCACTGGAAACTCCCTGTATCTGGTGTAAACACAGCTAATAGTTAGGGTTAGGGTTAAGGATGGTCGGGCTAGAACAGACCCTCCCCCAGTGTGGGGGGTCACCACTCACCAAGGCAGCTCCTCCCATCGGCGTGCATCTTGTACTGTGGATGGCAGCTACACTCTGGGCCTTCAGCCGTGTCCTCACAGGAGTGCTGGCACCCACCGTTTCCATGGTTACAGGTCACTGAGAGGAAAATGAATCAATACATAAAGCACTGAGTTCACAGCCAGGGATGTGTTTGCTCCAGAGGAACTCTGATTTTCATCCCGCAAGTATTTGAGCACCTAGTATGTGCTAGGCACTGTTCAGGGAAGATATAACCCCACTCAGACCTTGTCTCTATGGACACAGATAATCACAATATATAATGTAGAAATGCTGAATGACAGATGTGAGCAAATAACCTTTGATAGGAAGATACAGATGGGAAGGTGAGGGGTGGGGGTAGATTTTCACTATTTAAGGGAAATTATACCAAAAGATTCTGGACTACTGCTTTATTCCAGCATAAGTTTATATATTAATATAGCTGTGCTGGGACTCTGGGAAATGCAATAGCACTTTATGCCTGGAACAAATATGCAGTATTTAATTTGTACATATGTGTTAGAATTTCTCTCATTAGATTCCATCTGGATTAGTTAGAAGAAAAAGTAATCAGAGGAAATGATGACTCTTCACACACAATGCAACGCTAACTAATAATTACAAAGACTATATATGAATGCATTGATGACAAGCCAAAAGAGAAAAAAGTCAACTACAAAACTATCTAGTCATCAAACTGAACAGTGGATATACCTCTGGCAAAGGAAATGGGAGGGGGAAGGTTATATGCTTTCTTTACACACTTTGGACTGTTTAAATTCTTACGTAGATAGGCATTTGTAATTTTTCTAATCAAATGAACTAAATGCATATTTGTGATGTGAGAAAGAAGCTGTTCTGTGATTATAGTTACACAAAAGTTTTTGCATATGAACAACTAAATAGGAATATGAAAAAAGTGAAACAGCTGGTTATGTGGTGGAATTCTGGATCTTTTTTTTCTTTTCTCAAGTGTAATTGTAATATTATTTAAGCAGTGACATCTTAAAAACATTTTAAAAAGGAACTTTCTACTGGTCCCTGAAAAATGGTGAAATGCTGAGCATCTCACTCTACAGGTGAGTCATAGCGAACCTTGGTCTCCTTTTGAAGATACCTGGAGCCGAGATAAGTGGTCTTCACTCTGCCTCACCCACTGGAAGCCTTCAGGGACAGCCTCACTCTTCGGAACCTCACGAGCCTGTCAGAACTTGTTTGTGCCAGTGGCACCAGCCCTGGTTTGGCAGTCTTCGAGGCTACACTCTGCTTTGTGATGGAGACAATGGGGAGAAGTCTCTCCCCAGCAAAACCAGCTCCTCATCTCTTAACCACTAAGGTCTACTCACTGTCAACTATCATCCCTAGCAAACTACAGGGGCCTCCTGGAAGATCCGTGGCTTTGGGAAGAGTGCCTCAAGGGAAACCATCAGTGTTTCCTCTGGCATAAATAGTGGTTTAGGAACACCTTTCATGGCCGGTTGTTTCCTATTATCCGTTGGAGTTTCATTATTGTGTTTCATCATTGTGTGGCAGCTGTGTCCGGACTGTGTATACCATTCATTGATCCATTAATTATACCAATGTGGATTGAGCACATCCTGTGGTAGGCACCAGGAAAAGATTGAGAGGTAAAAATAAGACAAGGTCCCTGAGGCGGAGGAGCTCATAGTTGGGGAGACAGACACATGAATACACAATTTAAACCAGAGTGTCATGCCCGAGAAGTGAGGAATAATGGTGCTACGGGAGCCAAAATACAAAGTGCCTACCTAGTCTGAGGCCATCGGAGAGGATTCTGGGTAACATAGCATGGTGACCAAGAGCACAAGCTTTATAGCTAGGCGAGCCCACGTTTGAATCCTAATTTTCCCTGTGTGACATGCTGCTTTACCTTCTCCACAATTTTCTCAACTAAAAATGAGGATAATAATACTGAGCTCCTGGGGTGGTGATTGTAAGAATTAAATGGGACATGGTACATCTTTGGACAAGACTTTGCACATTAAGAAACGCAAATAAGAAGTTATGTAGGATATTGAAGGCTAAGTAAGAATTCACCACGCCAGGAAGGGACGAGAGCTTGGAAAAGGCTTGCAGGCATGAAAGAGTATGAGCTGTTCTCTGAAAGGCAAAGAATCTGGTGTTTGGGATAAGAGGTAGATAAGGCTTGTAAAAGAAGCAGGAACCAGGTAGCAAAGAGCTGTGATTCCCAGATGAGGAAATTTGATTTTAGTCTGTGGAAAAAGGGGAGACCCAGTCCCTCACATTCACACTCCTTACTCCTGAATTTCACTTTCTTCTGATTGGTTCCTTTAAAAAACACCATTCTCTTCCCTATGGGGAACCACCCTTGTGCAGTGAACTGCGTACTCAGGTCAGTATCTCCGTCAGCTGCCTTCCCTGAAACTGCTGCTGTGCCATGAAGTGGCGTTTCTGATGTGGGCAGCACAAGACGGCCTCCGGGAAGGAGGGCCCCCAGCGCGGGTGCCAGTCCATACTTACAGATGCAGTCTCTCTGGTTCTTGGCCAGCTCAAAACCAGGCCTGCATTCACAGGCGACGCTGCCCCTCGGGGCCTCCTTGCAGATGTGACTACAGCCGTGATTCTTATTCATACAGCTCAGACCTTCTGCAAAACAGCAGCATGCAGCCAGTGACCAGGGTGGACCACACACCTGCCTGCCTGCGTATCCATCAGCCCCATATTTTAAAAGAATATGTCATTAAAATCAAGGCAGGTCAATTAACAGAGACATGAAAAGTTTCTTATGTCATCCAAGAGATATGATGTCTCCACTCTCTGAAAGAAGTAGGAGCCCCCCCTCCAATAAAGTGAAAAGAAAGCACCCACCAGAAGCTCTCTGCTGGGTATGGAATCAGAGCCTGCTGACCCCAGAAAATGGTCACCCACGCTGATCAAGAATGCAAAGAGAAAAGGAGAGTCTCCCTAAGAAATTCTGCAGATAAACTGAGGAAGAGTCCAATTGTTTTCACATAATCTGAAATGATTTTCAGAAAGTTCCCACCCTCCTTTCTACTCCCACCAAATCCACACTTGGGAGGTGCCTGTGGCTATTGTATTTTGGCACTACCGTATGGACACCTCCCCAGGGACTTCTCTTTTGTGACCACCCTCAGTTAGTCCCTGGGCCCCTTTCTCAGCAGGCTTGGAGCACGAGCCTCTAACAATGTCATATGACAACACAACAACAAAGAGAACAGAGGGAGATGCCCTACGTGGGGCTTTCTTTAGCTGCTGTATACTTCTTTTCAGGTATATGATAAGTTTCATTCGCCCCAATCTTGTGGTAACAGTGGCAGGAAGCAAGAAAGGTGGTTACTTTCCTGAATGGTTTAACATGCATTGAAATAATGGGGCCATAACAAAGTATGCACCTGTACGGTCTACCAGCATTGTGTCTCATCTTTGGGACGAATTCTTTGGGACCCTGCCACTTGCGAGCACTCTGAAGGAACTACTACCACACCCAAGAATATTCTCAAAACATCGGCTCAGTTTGTAGGGCACTATTAAGACATGTTTCTGGGATGCTTCTTCGATTTTGTGCAATGTGACTCAAGCATCTTGGCGAGTAGGGATTTTATTCTCACTGGCTCTCTACTGACCAGGCACTTTCTAATATTGGGACGTAGCACTGTTTTAAACATGAGTATAAAAAGTTTTCATTCAACTTCCCTAGGCTCCCACACGGTTCTGTATTAAGCTGCTAAAACCTTAGCCATTTATTTGGTTCTAATGAAGTCAAAAGTCACCTCTCTCCAATTCTCCCACATAGCCATCGATCTATGCTTAACTAGAATAATTGTTTTAATACAAACAGATGTCATTCCTGTTCCAAACGACAGTGTAACAGTTAATACATCCTATACACTCCTAAAACCATCGTGTTTGTTATCTGACTGTTATAAACTGTTTGAACACTAGCACTCGATCTGCTGTAAGTTGCTGGGACTCATTCACCCCTGCCAAGGGCTGCTGTCAATTAACACAGAAAGAGGCTTGCACTGGATTGGTGGAAAACTCTCTTTGCTCTGGCTGGAGATTTCTGAAGATGTTATTTACTTCCAGTACCAAGATGGCACAGGAGGTGAGAGCTGCCTCTCGAAGCAGTATCCTGCCCTCCTAGGAAGGGCCAACAAGCATTACGTTTGTCGTTGGGTCAGCAGAGGATTAGAAGTAACAGGTGTCAGGAGCACGTAGGAGTACACATAACAGTGCCCAAGAAAAGACGGCAGTAACACCTGCAAAGTACACTCCCCAAACAGGTCAGCTGCTGCTTCTTCTTTTTCACATTGTTTAACAAGTCTGTTAAGACATTTGCAAAGTGACCTTTACTGCCTCAGAGCAATTCATTTACAAAAGAAATATTTCATAAGAACTCACTGTATGCCAGGAGCCATGGGGATACCAAAAAAGTTGCCCTCTGATGTCATATCATATCAAGCTAGACCTAAAGTTACCAGGAGATAAAGAAGGTTTAAATGGCTCTGGACATGCTGAGGGCTTTTTGAAAAATGACTGTGAAGCTTTTTGATTTAAAACAAGGCCACTGCTAGGAAAGCAGATGGATCTGGTCCAAACTGGGGATCCCAGGCATGGTCTTGGCTCCCCTGCAACCCCCCAGAAATTGGCCTGGCAGTCATGTTTAGGGTTGTCAGTTCACCAGGAGCTAAACAGCTCAGAAATATTAGAAGTGCCCCATTCTGGTGGTCCCGGTCTCAGGGTCTCACTGAAGAATATTTCTGGAAATGAAATAAAAATATGGCTTGCCAACAGAGTGAGAAACATTCCACAAAGGGGGAAACAGGCCCGATGAGAGCACAGCCCCTTCCTCACTACCCTGACACCTTCCCCACTACTCTGAAAAGGCAGCAGTATAAACATCTAAAAATATTCTCAGAGCAGACAAACAAAAGAGGAATGCTCATTTTGAGAGCCTGAGCACCCATGAATAGGGACAAAGGCAGGCTGGGGCAATGGTGTCTCTCCCCAGCCTACCCCCATTACATGGGTGAAAACACACAGTCTCTCCATCAGAGCTCTGGGGTCTCTAAGGATTAAAAAAAATCAATAGCTTGAGCTTTCCCTCAGAATCAGCTATTATGATCTCTTATATTGAAGAATACTTAGTCAAGAACTATTAAAAACAATAACTATTAAATAACTATTAAAAACAGCATCACTAGAAAATACTAGCTTGCAGTGTTACCTTCTTTGAATCATTTTTCAAGTATCATGTGTGGGTTTCAAAGTCTATCTTAATACAGTTTCTAAGAGTTTAATATGCGCATCAGGGAGGAAATCCTAAAGGAACACTGCTTACAGATTGTTCTATTTGAAGAGTTAAACCCCTAGGATGAAGGAGTCTCAATTACAAACTGCTATAATCTGTTGGCTCACGCTGACATGGATTTGCCAAGCAATCAGGTTGAAACACAACAGAAAATCACAGAAAGCACTTCCAGACCACAAGTCATATTCCTGGATTTTGGTTTTAGCTCCAGACAAATATGTTCATTTTAAATACTCTTCAGGGGTTGCAAGAATGTCTGAATTGTAGAAAATTTAGAAAACGCAGATTGTGGAAAGGAACTGCTTTTGTATTTACTTCTGTTATGAGGACCCTGCGTCTGTAATCAGTCGGGGGGCTTGCTGGAGGGAAAAAAGGGGCTCAGCCACTGTTCTAGGAGTGCAAGGGTAAGAGAGGAGTCACTTTGTGAGTGGGTGAGATCCATAGTGGGGGTGTTCAAACAACGGTTTCACCTACAGGTCCCCACCTACCTCCTTACCGTGTGAAGAGAAAGCCAGAGTTACTTCCCAGGAAGCAGCTTTGAGTAACCAAAGGGGAAATGCCCTGAGATCCATCTTAATTCTGCCTCAGACCAGATGCAGAGCTTCCCCAAAGAGTCCAGAGAGAGACCAGCAGGAGAGTACAACCCAACTGCTACTCTGTTAGTCCCCATGAGATAGAGATCCACCTGATTGGAGCCAGAGTGTGTGACTAACCTGCTCAAACACTGACAGTGAGCAGGCTGGGGTGGTAAGAGCCATCAAACCCACTGCCTCCAGTGTTTTCTCTGACCATTCTTAGTACCCAAACAGGCTCCTAAAGAAGGAGACATCATTCTTGGAAAATGAGGCAAAAATCATCTTCCACAAAGAAACCTTTGAAACGTCACTAAAACTATGATTAAAACAATAAACCTACAAATCTGTGATTAAATAGAAGAACTTAAAATCACCTCATTCTTAAGTTATGAGAATGAACAAGGAGTTAATAGTCTAATATTTAGGGAACTTCCCTTAAAAACAGGCACAAGCAACCAAGGGAGAAGGTATACAATCACCAAAATATGACTGTTTGGCTTAAGAAAGAGCAGAGAACAGTTAAAAGCACATCATTCTGTTAAAAGTGGCTGATTGGCCACAAGGCCCCTCCCTCCCAAGCGTCCCCTGAACTAAAAGAGGAATTTAAAAAAGGTATAAACTCAACGCAGAGATAATGAAAGGTAGGCCATCAGAAGAGAAGAGTTGTAGGTTTTCACGTGGATGCAGGAAATCACACCATAGACAACCCAAATCTGGGGAGGGGGTCCCCTGCCCCTGGAGCCCCAGAGGCTCAGAGTTCCAAAATCCAAAACACAGGGCAGGCCAGGTCCAGCCTGAGGCTGAAAACAAGGCAAAGCCCTGGAAGTCTCCTAGGGAGGCTGCAGTCCTTCCCCACCCACCCTGAGCAAGGAGCAGGCTGGCACCTAGTGCTGTGGTTTGCAGCACGTTTTTGAAAAACTTGGCAGATTGTCCATTTCTCCTGAGACATCTAGTCATGCTTGAATTGTACTCTATTTAAAGATTAGAATCAGAGAATGTGAGTTGGAAGACACCTCAGAGCTCACCCAGTCCAACCCACTTATTTTGCCAGGTGAGGAAGTTGAAGCTAAAATAATTTGCCCAGTTACCCAGTAGCAGAGTCTGGACTCATCCTCAGGCCTCCAGACTTTCTAGAGCCCATGCTTCCCTTCTAAAGTTGCTGAGGGTGGGGGTGATTCTCAGAGGTGACCCTGCCCCCCATTCCCTACCCCCCACCCGCCAACCACAACAGGGCAGAGGTACCTTCTAAGCGGTGAATGCATGTGTGCTGATTGTCACTCAGGAAAAACCCCTCCTTGCAGCGGCACTCGTAGCTCCCCATAACGTTGACACAGGTGTGCTGGCAGCCGCCATTGTTCTCTAGGCACTCGTCCACATCTGAAGGGGGAGAAGGCTTAGCCTCTGCTTTTGTGATTGTTTCAAACACCCCACCCAGCCCAGCAGCTCAGAGATGCCTACTAAGTGGAGATGAGGTCTCTCTTCTGGTACCTGCATCACAGGAGCTCTCAGAATTGAAGTCGATGGGACCCCCATATGATTAGCCAACCCTCATGGGTGTCAGGCTCACTTAAAAAGGCCTTCCACATGCACACAAGATAATCAGTTCAGTAAATATTTATTGAACCCCTTCTCTTTCCAAAGTACGGTGCTCATGGAGACAGTAAAACATCGATGAGTAAGATCAAATTCCTTCACTGTAGGAGCATGCCCTTCACGAGGACGAGAAAGACAAATATACGAGTAATTATGAGATGTGGTACAAAGGAAAGTGAGGTCACATCTGGTTGTGGGGCATCAGGATGGGTTTTCTGGAAAAGCTGATGAAGGCTGGGCCCTGCAGGGTTTCTTCCACTACAAATGAGGAGAAGGGATTGTAGACAGAAGAAAGCATGAGCAGCAGCAGGAAGGCTGGGGAGCATGGAATCTGTTCAGATAACAGTGGTGGGTCATTCCACTGCGCTGGAGCGTGGGTACCAGCAGGGAAGTTACAAGAGACAGAGCTGGGAAGAGAGATGGGGGATCACACTGCACAGGACCTTGAATAACAAGCAAAGAAGGACCTACTTTATTTGGGAAACAGTTGGGAACCACTGGAGAAGGGGTGACATGGTCAGACCCTCGTTTTGGGAAGAATATGGCAGCAACTGTGGGAAGGACATGAGAAAGGCAAGAATCAAAAGCCTGGGAGCCTGGCTTCACACGAGTGCCTGAAATAGCCATGGCTGGTGGTCGTGGGGGACCGGACCTGGGCCTGGCAGTGGGGATGCCAAGGAGGGAAGAAATGAAAGAGGACTGTGGACAAGGTGCCTGGAGGGCGGGTAGCCATGGAAACACAGGGAAGAGCAGCACTGGGTATAGAAATGGGGGTGGAGATGTGCTTGGCCCCACCCAGCAGGGAGGTAATACTGGGAGGTGCTGACATTCAGCGCTAAGTCCGGCAGGGAGTGGGAGACCTAAGTCTGGTGGTGTAAAGACAGCTCTGAAGACCATTTACTTGTGGTGGCCTGATAAAGTGGTGGATGTGCATGAGAAAGCCAAAGGCAGAAGTGCAAGAAGGGAGAGAGGGGAACAGAAAGGAGACACCAGAGGTGGAATTCAGGAGAATATCAGGGGCAGGAAGAGGAAAGGAGACAGCAGGAGCCCCAGAGAAGCCATCAGAAAGATGGGGAGGGAGATGCCTCTTCCAGTGCCACGTCCCCAGGGTGAGTTTAGGGGACTGTCCTTCCACTGTGTCACTCACGACCCTCTGCACTTACCACATTGCATTCTCACAATTTTTTTTCCCCATTTGCACCTTTTGACCCCTCAAAATCTTTTACTTATCCATCTCCACTAGATTGCAAACTCCTTGAGGTTCGAGATTTGTGTTTGATTTCGCATAGCCCTGGAACCTGCAGATGTACATTAAGTGTTCAGTGCATGAACGAGCAAGCAGGAAAGCACCGCATCACCAGAGCCAAAGAAGAGGAAACTTCCAGAACAATCTCAGACATGACAGAGGCTCAAGGAGAAGGCTGATATAAAAGCAACTTATTTTCTCCAGCCTGATTTCCCACGTGCCTATCACTAGCTCCTGGGCATATCCGTAACAAGAAAATTCACATTTAAATATCTGTTATCTGGTTTCAAGCTTCAGATCTTCCAGTCATCCGTCTTCCCACACTACCGAGCAGATAGATGCCTTTCTAAACTGATGGGACCCAAGCCATCCCCTAAAGCCGAACAAACTTGCCCTTCTCTGTGCCAAATGGTGAAGGGAGCACATTCCAAGGGGATAAACCACATTAGGACACACCTGGCCTAGGTGTTCCTCGGTGAAGACTCACTGTGAGCAGGACAGGGCTGTTTCCCTAGACACCGAATCCTGGCTTGGTTTTGAGTAAAGGTATGCTCCCACCCCATGTTTATGTAACACACTCTTCCTTTTCTCCAAAGCAATTAGAAATGTGTCATTAAGTTGGGTGACGCACTCTAACTGAATTAATACAAAAGTGTTTGTGTTCACATGGACACATGTCCATCACTAGGCTGGTGTTTCTCCAGACTGTAAAACTGTTTTACAACCCTGGCGCATGTTAGAACCCTGACGCCCGATCCACCTCCTGAGACACTGATATAACTAGTCTTGGATGAGACCTAGGCAGTGGTGTAATTTTAAATTTTTCAAGTGATTCCAATGTGCAGCCTGAGTTGAGAACCACTGCTACAAAACCCAATAGCTATATTGTGCTTCCAGACACTCAATAAATAGAAACTGAATTCAGGTGGGGTGAGCTGCATGGAAGAGCTGCATTGCACTTTTTAGGCTCACGGGCATTCGTATCTTGGAGGACTCTGGGTTTAGTGCCAGAGCTTAGTGGTATTTGTACTCTGTACATTCTGGCTAATATATTGGTGACTAAGGTGCAGTTAGGGGGCTGAGGAGAGGTAAGGGCTCATCCCAGAGAACACAGGAAACCGCTGCTCCTGAAACTTTTGGCTCTGAGTTTCTTTCTTGTAACAAAATGCTTCGGTCCTTTCAAGTCTACATGGCAGAAAAGTCTCTATATGTACTAGTCCTGCTCTTCTTAATGTACCACTTTATTTTCTTATATCTTCCTTTAAAGAATCCTTAGCCCCTTCAGATACAGTCCATGGAAGAGGACGCTCAGGATCTTTCTGCAAGGCAGATCCTTGCTACAAAACCCACAAAGAGAACCCCAAGCAGGGGAAATGGAGATAGTCTGCTTAAATATCTGTGTTCGTGGCCAGGCAAGGACGGATTCCAGGCCTCAGGATTTCTGAGCAGGTCTTTACTCAGAACTCTACCCACCCGCTGGCCCTGGTCCTTAAGCCCTGGATGGCTCAGCTTGTTGTTTTTAGGAAGCTCGCACACCCCCAGGCTATGGTTTGAGCACAACTGTGATGACGGGGTCTCCCATCAGATACACATTCTCAAATGCCATTGTGGGCAAATCAAAGGGAAATGTGAAATCTGCCCTAGAAAATGGTAAAAAGAAGGGAAGGAAGGAAGGAAGGAAGGAAGGAAGGAAGGAAGGAAGGAAGGAAGGAAGGAAGGAAGGAAGGAAGGGAAGGAAGGAAAAGAACCCACAAACACAATTTATGCTTCCCATCAAATTACACACTAACGGTGATTTTTTTTTGAGTTTTTAATTAATCTCAATTTATTGCTGCTGTCAGGATTGTCACTCTAATGTGCCTTTTTTGTGGTACTGATGGCCTACAAAGTCTGAAAAGGGGTTAGTGGTCCTCCAGCCCTCAAGTCTTCCTGAGAGCTGCAGGCTTAGAAAGCCAAGTAGTTGGGTCCAAAGCCTGACCTCTCACAGAGGGCAAGACAGGAAGGGACAGAACCTTCATCAGGCTCCAGGTGACCTGGAAGTGGACAAAGGTCATACAAGGGAGTGAATCCCAAATGGAAATACTCTCCTTCCTCAACTCTCAAAATACAAGTTCTGCCTGTACTTATCTAGTGACTTTTATGCTGATCTCAAAGCATTTGATCAAGTGGCCATTCTCACTGCACGGTAAGGGGGCATCTGAATAGCTGTCCCCACAGAGTCAGGGCCTAGCTTTAGTTGTTCCTGGGACAGCCAAGTGGACATCAGGGGGCCAACCACATGAAGGATTATCAGTGTCAAAGGAATCTGATGCCACCTGTCTCCCATGATGTCCTCCTGGACAACTGATAACACCAGCCCTAAAATACAAACAGATCACAAATACTTCCCTGCCAGGTATGCTGCATCCTCTACGACTATCCAACACTCAACCCCATCCAAGTGTTTGCTATTTCTAAGTTCTGTTTTATTCCTGGCATAAGAAACCAGTGTAAACAACACTCTTTGCAGTCCCTAACTCAAGGACTGAAACTCCAACAGATGTTTCTGTTTTGTAGAATACTAGGAAGATTCTACAGGAAGGTTTCTGTTTGAATTTCTTTCTCCCTCTCAGAAAGAAAGAGGGGGGGTCTACCTGGCTGAGATCCAAGCACACATTTGGAGTCTTCAGGACAAGTAGTTTTACCAATTCTACAATAGAGACACTTACAGCATTAAAGAAATGGTTATAAGTCAAGACCCTTTTAACACAAAATCAAAGATCTTAAAGGTGACAAGCACGCTAGAAAGTCAGTAAGTAGTAATGATGGTGCCTGTATATCTCCTTGGACTAATGGAGGATTTATATTATGAATGATCACATAAAAACTAAAACACTTGGGGTAGCCAGTTAGCTCAGTTGGTTAGAGCCTGGTGCTAATAACACCAAGGTTGCTGGTTCGATCCCCTCATGAGCCACTGTGAGCTGTGCCCTCCTTAAAAAAAAAAAAAAAAAAAAAAAAAAAAACAAAAAAACAAGAAACACTTTACCTGGTTTTCTGTCAGGGAGTGTGATTTCTATGGAGACAGAAAACACAAGTCTCTGACTCCCTTCTTTTTTAATGAGTATTTCATCAAAGGAAAGAAAGGGGTGAGGGTGATGGAGGATACAGGAGAATTGTCATTTTCAACCATTTTCCTTACCAAGACAATTATGACCATCATGAGCCAACATGAAGCCATCAAAACAAGTGCAGCGATAATTGCCTGGAATATTCAAACAGTCATGCACACAGCCTCCATTGAGTTCGTTTTCACATTCATCAATGTCTGAGGAATAAAACAGAAGTAAACCAGACAGCTGCTATTTCTTTAGTATGAAGAAATATGCATTTACCTTTTAACCAGCCATCCCACTTCTAGGAAACTACCCCGAAGTTGCATGAACAATAGAAAATAAATACGTATAAGGTTATTCACTGCAGCATTTGCAATTACAAAATACTAGAAACAACCTAAATGCCCATACAGAGTAAAGTAGTTGAAGAACTATGGTACATTTACTCAGTGAATTATTATGCAGCTGTTAAAAAAAAAACAGTAAGAAAGATCTCTATGAACTGATTTGGAGTGATTTCTAGGATATACTATTAAGCAAAAAAAATCAAAATGCAACAGAGTATCTGTAGTATGTTATCTTCATGGAAAAAATAAGGGGATATAAAAAACACACACATGAAATTTCAGCATGCTTTTTCTGTAGAACTTGATAAGCTTATCCTAAAATTTATATGGAAATCCAAAAGACTCAAAAGAGCCAAAACAATTTTGTAAAAGGAACACAGATTTGGAGGACTTTATATAAAACTACAGTTATCAAGACAGTGTGCGGTATGGGCATAGACAGGCATATAGATTAATGGAACAGAATTGAGAGTCCAGAAATAAACCCTTATATTTACAGTCCCTTGATTTTAGACCACAGTACTAAGGCAATTTATTGGAACAAATGATAGTCTTTTCAACAAATGGTGCCGAGACAATTGGATGTCCATATGCAAAAAGATTGATTTAGGCCCTTACCTCACACCATACACAAAAATCAACTCAAAAGGGATCAGAGACCTAAAATGTAAGAGATAAAGCTATAAAGCTTTTCAGAAAAAATATAAAGCTTTCATGAGAAAATCTTTGAGACCTTGGATTATGGAAATATTTCTTAGATAAAACACCAAACATACAATCCATAAATTTAAAAATGTATTAAATTGGATCTTATCAAAATCAAAAACTTTTGTACTTCAAAAGACACCATTAAGAAAATGAAGACAAGCCACATATTGGTAAAACATAGTTGCAAATCACATACCTTATAAAGGACTTACAAAGAACTCTTACAATTCAATAATAAGAAAACAAACAACTCAGTTTTAGAATGGCAAAAAATTTGAATAGACATTTTACCAAATAATGGCTAATAAGCACATTAAAAGATGCTCAACATCATTAATTATTAGGGGAATTCAAATTAAAACTACAATGAGATAGCATTTCACTAGCACTTAGAAGAGCTATAATAAAAAGGACAGACAATGACAAATGTTGGCGGGGATGAGGGTTCCCAATGTATGGGAACCCTCATACATTGTTGATGGTAATATAAGATGGCACAGCCACTTTGGAAAAGAGTTTCGCACTTCCTTAAAAGATTAAATATAAATTTACCATATGACCCAGAAATTCTACTCCTAGGTATAGGAGCAGAGAAATGCAAAATTATGTCCACACAAAGACTTGCAGGTGAATGTTCACAGCAATATTATTTATCATAGCCCAAAAGTAGAAACAACCCAAATGTCTATCAACTGAGGAATATATAAACAAAATATGGTATACCCATCACTGGAATACTAGTCAACGATAAAAAGGAAGGAAATGCCAATAAAGGCTAAAAACATGGATGAACCTCAAAAACATTATGCTATGCAAAAGAAGCCAAACACAAAGACCATATATTGTATGATTCCATTTATATGACATATCCAGAAAAGGCAAATCTATAGAGACAGGAAATAGATTAGTGGTTGCCTGTAGCTGGGGCTAGAAACAAGGATTAACTGTACATGGCCCTGAGGGATCTTGCTGAGATGAGGAAAATGTTTGAAAACTATATTATGTAATAGTTGCACAACTCAACTAATTTACCCCAACTCATTGATTTCTACACTTACTAAGAATTGGTGAATGTAAATTACAGCTTATTAAAGTAGTTAAAAATAAAACACACATTTAGCTGCTTATTTGTACAGAAGAAATAGAGGAGGATAAACCGAAACTACAGAAATGGTGACCCACAGTATATGGGAAAGGGGCAGAAAGGAGGAGGAATGGGAACAGGGTAATAGGAATAGGAGGAGAGAGTAACACTTTTCTGAGTTTTTGTATAACTGTCACGCTCAGAACCATAGTGATGTTTTACATACACACACAAATACATGTACCTACATAGGTATGTACAATCAACGGGGGGGCGGGAGGGGAAGTGAGGGGAAGGATAAAAAATGGAACACAAAGAGAAACAAATGACTATAACTGTATTATAAATGAATGACATAACCACACTGAAGGGGATGGGGAAGAAAAGTACTAGTCCAAGTAAGTTTGAAAAACAGTATCTTGACTGGATGTTGTTAAAGCTAAAATCAAAAACAGCTGTATACGAATACTATACCCTAATTGGTAAATCCGTTCTACTCACAGGTTACAGATTAGTAATTCTTTCTTTGTATACTAGGATTGAACAAACAGGAAAATATACTGCAGATGAGAGACAGGTTTCTCACTGTTGGAGGAAGAAGTTATGAATAAGCAAAGAGGGAGATTAGAATGAATCTTGTGGTATTGCTTTGGAATCCAAAGTAAATCACTCATTTTACTCACATACACACATACTATATTTATTCCTTATATCTACCCCTTTGTGTGTGTGTGTGTGTGTGTGTGTGTGTGTGTGTGTATTTGGGTTAATATGTATGCATACTTTCCTAGCTCTGTCTACTGAGACGACCTAGGAGTAATGACACCCCAGTAACAATGAAAAACACCAACATCTAGATCTTGGTTTCTATATACCATTTTCTAATAAAAGGAACCAGGGTTCCTTGGAGAAGTGGTTGATTCCAGGATTGGGGATGGGAAAATAAAATACAAGGTAAGTCTGGACTATCTTCTGGTACCAGAAAATTAGGAATTTCTCAAAAAAAAAAAAAAAAAAAAAGGACGAGGGCATTTAAAAAGACACAGGAGACAATGTAAAGGAGCTCCCAATGGCTAAAGCTAAAACAATTTGAGCAAAAATAAATAACCATACAAATAATTAAATAAATACCCATGAATCCATACTAGCATAAATACATAAACACATAAATCAATGCCTGAATAAATGGGGAAGATTCTTCTATTATTAATGAAGAATCACAATAATAGATGTATAAGGAATGAGGGAACTACTAAATTACCGACAGCTACACATCACAGTAATATTTGTTGCAGGTAAGATCCACAGTTGGATGCTGAAATCAGTGCGCGAAGATCTGAGAAGAAACAGGGTATTAGCATAGGCTGAAAGCATCTGCCCCAAGATATGTATCTATTCTTATGCAAAGGGAAAGCATACCAACTCTGCAGTGGAGAAACCCAGAATACACCATTTGAACCAGGTGATCAAGGTTAATGTCACTCGTAATGGGACACATGCATGTTGTGTGTCCCCGATGTGACTGATGCACAACAGAACTGCTGTGGCAGCCTTGTCAAAAGCTTTACTTCTGTATTACTACAAACGCACAGCCTCAACCTTATCATGAGAAAACATAGGAAATTCTCTTATCTTTTCAATTCCTACCATATCAATTCTTATCATGAGAAAACATGGTAAACAAAAGAACTGAACAGTACTCATCAAAAGTGTCAATTTATGAAAGACCAGGAAAGACTGAGGATTGTCACAGATTGGAGGAGACAAAGGAGACTACAGATAAATGTAATGTAGGAGTTTGAGTTGGATCCTGGAAAAAAGAAAAAAATGAACTGTAAAAAAATGAAAAAAAAAACACTAATGAAATTTGAATAAGGTCTGTAGTTTTGTTAATAGCATTGTGACAATTTTAATGTGCTGGTTTTAATATGTGTTATGGTTATATAAGTTGTTAACATTCAGATAAGATAAGTGAAGAAGGGCACATGTGAATTCTGCACTATTTTTGCAAATTTTCGGAAGTTTAAAATAAAACGTTAAAAAAATACAGCTCCTCATACAAAGGCCAAGTTTCGATCCATCCTTGTTAAACTTTATTCAATTCTCTAAACTGCAAGAACCATGTAATGAATACTGGCCACTGCGATAGCCCATCCCCAAAGTATGGGACACAAGCAAAGATCATTTTAAATAAAATATCGTTTATCTAAAGCTACTTATGAATTGTGCTCGCTTCGGCAGCACATATACTAAAGCTATTTATGAATCGCTTTATTTTAAAAATACTTATTCGGGGCCCATACTTTCATATCTCCAACATTTTGACAGAAGAAACTTTGCGGAGGATAGAATTCTGGTCCCTCTGAGCAAACCCAGTTGCCATCCTTCAACTCAAACAGGAGCAGTGAAGCTGGTGATAATCACAACACAAATGGTACCATGGGTAGGACCTACGAGGCTTAAAAACTGATATGCCAAGAAACACACATAAAGGAGTTACATTTTTGAATCCTTGCAATCTTCATTCTCTCTTCTTTTACTTCTTGTAAGACAGTGTCTATTTCTGGACTCCCATACCAAGAAATCCAAACTAAATAGACACATCCTTCCTCACTAGGTTTATAAATCCTACAAGTATTCAAAAGAGCAAATCCTCCTAGGGGTTTAGTTTAAAATGCAAAGAATACATGCTCCTTGTGAACAGTGTTTGCCTGTGAATAAAGAATAGGAGAGTTTTTGTATCGTTTGGCTTTTTATAACACTAATCATATATTGTTTTAAAAGTGACTTTTAATAACACTAATCACATATAATTTTAAAAGTAATTTAAATATATAAAAGCAACAATGAAATAGTAGACTTTTCAATTATTAGCTGTTAGCAATTCAGTTTCATTTGTGATATGTCAATCCCAACAGCTAAGAATGAAGAAACTCTTGCCACCTGTCATTCAACATCATTTAGTAAATATGTACTTTATCCAAAAGAAACCATGGCATGGTACCTGCTCCCAGAGAGCATACAGTTACCAGAGGACACAGTGAAAAAGTGAACATTTTTTCCCCAAGCAGGGTACCAACATGTGTGAATTCCAGTATGGAGGAAATCAGCAGAGAGATGTTTCGGGGACAGGGAGTCTATTGGCCTCCCATGATGTAGCGCAGATAGAAAGACGGCTGTCTGTCGCTGGGAAAATATGAACTGGAAGAAACAGAAGGGCTTCCTGGATGGACCTCCAACCCCACTTGCTGTGAACCTGACCAGGAGCATGCTCCTCTGGTGGGAAAGGCAGGAGTTTTGCTCCTTAGCAAAAGGGAGACTATACATATTAGGATTTCTCATCCAACCATAGAGGAACACCGGGAGGCTGAGTGAACAGGACAGCTGTGAGGCCAGGGACAGAGCTAGACACCTGACTTCCTTTCACCTGCAGGCTAATTGTGTGATCGTGGCCACAAGTCCCTTTCCCAGTTTCCCTGGTCTCAGTGTTCCCATCTGTAAAATAAAGGATGGGATTGCCTCAGAGCTCCCTGAAAAGTCCTGCCATCTCCAACGGCCATGATTTCCATCCCCATGAACAGCTGCCTCCTATAAGGGTCAGGTCTCCAGCCAATTCAGAGTTTGACACTGAGCTATTCCCCAGTGGCCCAGAGCTCAAAATGGCAGAGTCCTTACTTCAGGCTCCCAGAGCTGGAACTCTAAGGGCTTAAAGTGTCCCTCTGCACATATCTTTCCAGGGTGAACTTGTAGCTCCGAATGCAGCAGACCCTTGGTGTATCCCTCAAGCTTGGCAGGTCAAAATGCCAAACCTCCCAGAGCCGTGGACAAGATGGAACATCCAGAGCCTGCAGGGGAGGGTAGGATTGGCACTCAGACTCCAGAGCAAGGGTGCAAACTGCCCCTGGAAGGTAAAGGATTTGCTCTGCTCTGGCAGGCACTGCTCTTCTGATCAACATAACATGACTGGTGACTTTCTGCCCTCAAACTGAGTGGGACCAAAAGATACTGAAGCATCTCTTTTCCTTTTTAGAAGCTAAACACCAGGGACATTTCGGAGCCAGATAAAACTATAATCAGCTCTAGGGAGGACTCTTTAAGGATCTGAAATACATTTCAGAGAGAGGGGGATGAGACTTGGGGGGAGGGGCAGCACTTTTACCAACATGAGTGGCCACTACAAGAGCTGGGGAGATGAGGCGCTTCCCCTGCTGGTCCCCCCACGACTGATCCCCAAGTCACTTACCCTCACACTGCCTGCCCTCCCCTTGGTAGCCAGGCTTGCAGGAACACTTGTAGGAGGGGACTGTGTTTTGACACAGGGCATTGGTGTGGCAGTCATCTAGCCCTCGGGCACACTCGTCCACATCTGCAAAAAGCACAGCAGCTCCTAGTACGGTACCCTAAGCCCGGTGTGACCTGACCTTGGCCACTCGCTAGCATCACCTCCCACCAGCCCACCCCACTTCACTCCTCACCAACTGAACTGCTTGGGAGGCCCTGGGATGAGCCATGCCATTTCCAGGCCCCTGTTTCCAGGCATGGTCTGATCCCTCTGACTAAAACAGCCTCCACCCTTTCTACATGCCTTCAACTCAGCTCAAATCCACCTCCTCCAGGAAGCCTGTCATGAGTCCTGAGTGTAGGTGAGGTGTCCCCCCACGATATATATATATATATATATATATATATATATATATATATATATATACACACATATATATACGTATATATACATATATATGTATATATATATACATCTTTTCATAGCGCACATATCACTCAGGGCTGTCACTGTTCTCCAGCCCTTCTCCCACTCTGCATGTTGTTTGATCACAGACTGGCTTGACACATAAATAGGCAATAGTAAATGCCTGCTGAAGGAAAGATCAAGTTAGCAAAGAAGCTTGCCCTGGGCTGTGAGCACACCATCCTGAGCTCTTAGAGGGTGCAAAGAGGGAATGGTACCCACAGCCATTCACCACTGCCCACCCTCTCAATCTGGAAATCGGCCTTGGCAGAAGTATTGTCTGGATTGACACCACTCCAGGACATTAATTAAAAACAAACGTTTTGAAAGTACTGTACGTCCAGTTAGTGGAGAACATCCAGAGTACTTATCTCCTGCAGTCCAAAACCCAGGCTGGTCCCTGCTTTCAGGCATTCCCAGATCCTCAACCAGTGGCTATTCCGCAGATAGAAAAATCTCCGAAGCCGACCCTGAAGCCCGCAGGAGAATTTCCTCGCCCCTGAAGTAAGCAGGAGCAAAGCTACCATGACCTCCCGAAGTACCCGAGCCGGCTGCGGCCCTCAGTTTCCCCATCTACACAACGAGGAGCTAGACCTGGAGACTCCAATGCCCTCCTCTCTGCTCACCTGGCGAGAGTCTGACCAACAGGCGCTCTCCGGGGTCCCGGAGCAGCTGGGACCAGGGCGGGAACTGTCATCAGCCCCCGGTCCGAGGCTGGGTCGCAGCACCCAGGCCCTGGGCCTCTAGCCCCAGCAGTGGTGGCGCCTTGGCCTGGGCGACGGGTGAGAGCCCCCGGGGAATGGGGCCATGCGAGCTCCCGCAGCCCAGCCCCGCGGGCCCGGCCCGCCCGGATCCGGGACCCAGGACTCCCTTCCCGGCGCCGGCCCCGCCTGCGCCCTGCCAGGTGCGACCCTGCAGCCCGACACTCACCTTCCGGCGGCCCTGGGGCGCGGCCCCAGCAAGGAGGGAAAGCTGTGGTCAGCAGCAGCGGCAGCAGCGGCAGCAGCACCCGAGCTGCCCCGGGACAGCCGCGGCCCGCGACCCCCATGGAAGGCGCGGCTGCTGCCGGCAGAGGCGGCGGCGCGCGGGCAAGCACGGTGGAGACTCTGGGAGGTGTGTGCGGGCGCCCTGCCCGCTGCGCTCTGACACCCCCGGCCCGGCCCCGCCTGGCCCCCGAGCCCCGGCCTCATTTTCACACGGTCCTCCCCGGCCGGGGCGGGCTGCGCGGGGGCAGTGCCGCCCCTACCGGCCCCCCTTCCTTCCCCCTCCCGGCCTCGGGCGCAGGGGGCGCGGCCGCGGTGGCCCGAAGGCGGCTGTCAGCCTGGCGGGGGCGGGCCCCAACTCCCCGCACAGGCCCTGGCACCAAACTCCCTTGCTCTCGCACCCCCGCCCCTCTCCAACCCTCAGAGAGCCTTGTGCTCCGCCTGCTTACAGTGTCCTACAACTTGACCCAGTCCCTTTTGTGAGGACAAACAGGCCTTCTAGCCTGAAATATTCAGCCACTGGGCACCCAGGAAGTGTCCTCTGTGGTTCAGAGTCTTGTAGTCCCCAAGCCCAAAGCCACCTACGGACTGTCCACTTGGGAGTGGGGGCCTGTGGATGGTGTGGAGGGGATTCCACATACATCTGACCCTCAGGAGAACTCAGTGAAAAGGGTGACGCCAGCTTCTCTGCTCACCTCAGCACACCCTCTGCACCCTTCTCCATTCTGCCCACCCCACAGCCCTCCGAGGACAGTAGGCCACTTGTCCCACCATGGGCCACACTGAGGCTGTCCCTCTGGCACACTGCTGGGCCCAGAATCGCAGCACAAAATGTTCACTTCACCGAAAACCAGTTAAAATGTATCTTCAGCGCAGCCTAAAAGGTGAAGGGAAAGGGGACTAGAGGTCAAAGGTGAGCCACCAGGGACAAGAGACAGCCCCAACTTTGCTGGGGCAAAGGTGGTATCTATGACCAGTGGAACTCATAAACATCAGATCCCGCCAGCTGCACATACAGGCAGTGCCTGTCACCTGGCTCTCCGAGCAAGACTTCCTTACAAAGGAACACACACTCACAGGGCTTCCCAAAGAACCATCCTAGGCACCATCCTAGGCACAGATGACTGACACCCACTACACTCAGCATCACTCCAGGAACAAATGTAGCACCGACTCCTAGATGCAACAAACACCTGCTCAGGGATTTTAATGTTCTTTGAGCTTCTCTGTATTTATTAAATTTTCTCCTTTGAATATATACATACATACGTGTGTTTGTGTCTATATTTATGTCTCTATCTGTGTCTGCATCTACATCTATCTATTCATTCCTTTGATAATCAGAAAAAAATAAACATCACAAAAAATCCCCATCCAGCTCATGCACAATAATAGCACATCTCCCTGGGGTCCATCCATCCCCCTCCCAGAGCTCCTTCCTCTGCACCCCTCTTCTGCTGTCCTTGCCCCTCCCATGCCCTTGGCGCCCAGGCTGAGACTGCCTCTTTGGGCCTTAGTTGCTAGTGCTACTCCCTGATAGAGAATCTGAGAGGAAAACTTTTCTGTGGTTGTTTTTCTTTTGACCTTTTCATCCCTTGGTGAAGGCAGGCAGGTTGCATCCCTTTTTCTGTCGTTCGCCCCTCCCTCCCATCCCCTTTTGTTTTGTGCGAGAGAGACACTCAGCTATTTCTAGTCATAAGGATGGTTTTTACACATTTGTAAATCTTCACTTAGTGAAACAGTTCCCTTTGTCTTTGTGTCCTTAATGGTGGCCATAAATTACGGCCTTCTTTTCTCTTCGTTGCATCAGGCTTCATTGCTTTTGAAATGATCAAAGTTATTTTCTTTTAAAATCCAACGAGACACTGCCCATTGTGTGGCACAGACCTCTTTAGCTCTAGTCAAAGCATACAAATACATAAAGCTGCCCATTAAACTCTACCGAGCCTCCTCCAGCCCCTTGTGCCTGCTGAAGAAATAAGATGAGTGCTGTATTTTTCCCTTCACCGGTTCCCCAAGTTTATATTTCAGTAAGAATACAAATTAATAATGGTAAGACCCAGCGCTTTTTTGCCAAAGAGGGTCCATTTTTGTCATGTTTCCTGGAAAAATTCACCACTGGCATAGATCTTAAAAAGTGTTCTGAATCCTATTTTGTTTGCCCCAACCTTCATACAAATGTGCTTTCAGCTGGTTGGCTCCCAGACGCCTGGGCAACCTCTCTGACACCTCAGATTAAAGTCAATATGCTTTACAACTGGGACTTTCCAAAGGGAAAGGCTCCAGGGGAAATTTGTGTTCAAATGTCAATGTTTTCAGTGTTCCAATGTCAGGAGGGACTTGGTGGGCCCTGCGCTAGCTGCTGTCTGCCCTCTATTGTCCAGCTTAAGTCCCCACAAACTGCCCCAGAATTAAAGTTGAATCTCTCTCTTCCTCTCCTTCTCCCTTCCCCTCAGGCTGAGAGGCTGTGAAACAGGCTTGAGGGGAGAGGCAGCACAGCCAGCCAGCCCCAGGCTCACCAGGGCAGGCTTCTGGCACTAGAAAGACTGTTGAAGCGAAGAACCCTGGGTGCCCCACACTACGTATGACAAGGTTAAATGCTGTGTTCACAGGACACCTTTCAATACCCATCTTTTTTGACTCCTCAGCAGCCTTTGGAAACTCCCTCCCGTGGATTTTTATCACAGCAGGCAAGCTCCTGGTTTTCCTCCCACCTCTCAAGAATGGCCTTCTCTTTCATCTTCTTGGGATCCCTTTTCATATCCTCTTCCTCATGGTTCACTCATTCCCTTGATTCTAGAATAGAAATCTCTAGTTTCGATCTCTCCCCTTAGCTTCAGCCCTGTACATCCAATTGCCTACTGGCTGCCTCCACCTTGATCTCCCATAGGTCTCTCAGATTCAAGATGTTCAAAAGAGAGCTCATCTTCTTCCTCAAACCTGCTCCTTCTCAATGCTCTTTCTCTTATTCTGCCAATACCAACTCAGAGACCTGGCAGGCATCCTGGACTTCATTCTCTCCCTTCCCAGTACATCCAAACATCATGTCAACTCTACCTTTTTACCACCTCTCAAAACCATCCTCTTCCTCCATGCAAGCAAGCCGCCTGAGCTCAGGGCCTCATCCTCCCTCACCGGATCTGTTACTCCTAGTCCTGGCTCCTTACTGGTCTCCTTGTCTAGAATCTCACCCCCTTCAGTGTCTTTTCCACAGTGGCTGCCAGAGTGAAATGTAAATTTCATCATACCATTCCCAGTCTTCCTGAGGCTAGTCGAGACTCCCTTGATATAACCACTCCGAAGAACTGTTGGGCTATATCTACTAAAGCAAAACATGCCTACTCACTTCTAAGTATATGCCCCACAGAAATTAGTGCATGTGTTCACCAAAAGATGTGTGCAAGAGCGTTCATAAATAGCTATATTCACACTAGCACAGAACTAGAGAATGCATAAACAAATTGTGGAGTATTCGTTTGATGGAATACTATGGAGCAATAAAAACAAACAAACTGATACAAGCAACAACATGGAAGCATCTCATGATATTTATACTGAGTGAAAGAAACCAGATACAAAAGGGTACATATTGTATAATTCCACTTCTGTGAAGTTTAAGAATAGGCACAACTAATTAACAACAATAGAGGCCAAAATGGTAGTTCCCTCTGAGGATGGGTACTGACTGGGAAGGAGCTGAAGGAACCTTCTGGAATGCTGGAAATGTTCAGCTAGACCTAGGTAGTGATTACATGGATGTATACACATGTAAAAATTTCTGGAGATGTTGGCTTAAGTTTATGCACCTTATACACTTTATTCTATATGTTGTGTCTTAATAAATAAGTTGAAACAAGAACTGCTTAGACAAAGACCTTTATGATCTGATCCCATTTTACCTTTCCTGCTTCTCTCCTACCACTCCCTCACCCATAGGCTATGCTCTATTTCTATGAGGAGTTTGTCATTTTTCCCCTCATGCATCTTTTCTTTTGCTCACACTGTTCCCTTTCCCTGAAAGACACGAAGTGGGTCTCAAGAACTATTTGAATGAATGAAGTGCAACATCTTGATTAATAAATATCACTATACCCCAAGGAAAAATGTGTTTGCTGAGATGTCCGCCAAAAAGCCATTAGCTACATATGAAAGTACTAGAGTTTGCAGGTTAGCAGATCCTGAGAACTAATGCAGAAAGAAAAACCCATCTGCTTGTGCACACATATTAATTTCTCCTCAGATGGATGGCTTGCACATCTGAAAAAAAATTTTTCAATATGTCTGAGCTGGATAAGAGGTAGTAAATTTTTCTGGTTGCCTACCCATCCCCATCTGCTCCTTCCTCCTTAGTTATATATATTCACCCTCCCCCAGGCAGCCTACTTCCTCGGAGGGAAGCTGTGCCACTTTCATCTTCAGGCTCTGAAGTTGGCTTAAGAATATCTTCCACTCCATTCCCCTTGTAAGTGTCATTGGTTCAGGGATAAGCATGTGACAGCACTCCAATCAGAGTGAATCTTAGGTCCCGTGCCTGAAAGGCTGGCATGGAAGAGTTCTCTTTTTTTCCTGTTATGTGATTGTGGTGAATGAGAAACTGTGACAGCCTTCTTGATCCCAAGAGCAACACTGAGAAGCCAACCCAAAGGCACTCCCCACGTCAGCACCTCCAGTTATGTGTGCCAGTACACTTCCTTACTGTTTCAATTTGTTTCTTTTTAAAATTTATTTATTTTTACTTTTTAAATGGTGGTAAAATATATGTAACATAAAAATCACTATTTTAACCATTTTAAAGTGTACAGTTTAGTGGCATTAAGTATATTCACGTTGTTGTGCAACCATCATTGCCATTCATCTCCAGATCTTTTCCTTCTTGCAAAACTGAAACTGTACCATTTAACAATAGTTACTCATTCTCCACCCCAGCTCCTAGCAACCACCATACTACTTTCTGTTTGTATGAATTTGACCACTCTAAGTATCTCATGTGAATGGAATCAGATGGTAGTTGTGATTGGCTTATTTCACGTAGGATGATGTCTTCAAGATTCATCCATAATGTAGCATGTATCGGAATTTCCTTCCTTTTTTAAGGCTGAATAATATTCCATTATTTGTGTATACCGTGTTTCCCCGAAAATAAGACGTAGCTGGACCATCAGCTCTAATGTGTCTTTTGGAGCAAAAATTAATATAAGGCCCAGTCTGATATTATATTATATTATATTATATTATATTATATTATATTATATTATATTATATCCAGTCTTATATTATATTAAAATAAGACCAGGTCTTATATTAATTTTTGCTCCAAAGGTCACATTAGAGTTGATGGTCCAGCTACGTCTTATTTTCGGGGAAACACAGTACCACATTTTGTTTGTGCATTTATCTGTTGGTGGGTTGCTTCTACCCTTTAGATATAGTGAGTAACACTGCTATGAACATGGGTGTACAAATATTTGTTTGTGTCCCTGCTTTCAATTCTTTTGAGTAGATACCCAGAGGTGGAATTTGTGGATCACATGGTAATTCTATTTTTAATTTTTTTGAGAAAGCGCAATACTGTTTACCATAGTAGCTGCGCCATTTTACACTCCCACCAGTAATGCACTAGGGTTCCAATTTCTTCACATCCTCACAAAGCTTACTTTCTGGTTTGGGCTGTTATTTTGTGTGTTTTTTTTAAAATAATGGCCATCCTAATGGATGTGAAGTGGTATCTCATTGTGGTTTTTTGAATTGGTTTTTCTGCTATTTACAGCCAAAAATATTCCTATTCAATTCTACAGAATCTTCCATTAGGAAACTGTAACTGAGTAGCAGGTGATCCTCTGAGTGATTTGGGAGAAGGATAGTTGTATAGGTTTGAATCCTATCAGGAGCCTAAATACTAAATGATTATTTTATTCACAAAGTGCATATTATCTTGGTGAAAATGCCAGGACTCCATTTATTTCTTCAATGGTTCTAAAAATCACACCAACATTCTCTTTTGCTTACACAGGGTTAAAAATCCTTCCAATAAATATTTACTTAAAAATGATAATAGTTAACCTTTAAGTGAATATCACACGTCAGAAACTATTCTAAGTACCTCATATGCATTAGTTCATTTAATCCTCAGAAACTCTGTGAAAAGATACCATTATTATCCTTATTTTACAGGTGGAGAATCTGAAGCGCAGAGAGGTTAACTAACTTGCTATTCAATGCCAAGACGTCCAGCACTGGATCGCCCTCCTTAAGCACTGCTCCATACGGCCCATACGTGTGCAGGGCACTGTGCTATGGCGGGCACTATGAAAAATACAAAGATAAGTCAGAAGCAGAACCTGCCCTCAAAGAGCTTACAGTCCAGCACAAAAGAGACATAATGAGCATTCATCCTCAATGCCTCCTCCAAAATATAAATATGAAATTCTTGTTTAAAAACCTGTTAAAGGTGTTCCCCTTTCTTTTTATGAGCAAGTATACCATTAATATCAAAACTTGGTAATATTGTACACAAAAAAGCAAACTATAGATCAGTACCCACTATGACCATCAATTAAAAACCCTGAACAAAAAATTAGCAATCAGAATTCAGGATCATAATTAAGTGGGATACATTTCAGAATGCAAGGGATTATTTACTATTATGGTATCTACTTACATAATTAATCATATTTAATAGATTTGAGGAGGAAAATTGTATGATTATCTCCGCAAATGCTAAACGGCATTTTAAATATGTATTCTTGATTAAAAAAAAAACCTCCATATTATAGGGATAAATATTTCTTTTACATGAAAAAATGAAATCTATCTCAATCCAAAAGCCAACATCAAGCTTAACAGGGAAACATTAGAAGCATTTCCACTAAACTCTTAAGAAAGACAAAGATGATCACTTCAATATTACTTAACACTTTACAGGATATATCAGTCAAATTAACTAGACAAAAATAAATTAGAGGTATAAAAGTTGAAAAAGAGGAAATATTGCAGGTGATATAATTGTATATCAGGTAAATCAAACTGAAAAACTACTACAAACAATTTAAGAAAATACAGTAAACTAGTAGGGAACAAAATTAATATACAGAAATCAAGTTTTCTCAATATAAATGATATGAGAAAAGACCATGTTTATAGCAGCAACAATAAAAAAAATTAAATACCTGGTAATAAACATAGCAAGAAATACTCAAGACCTATGTCAAGAAACATTTTTTAACACTATTAAACACTTACCAAAATAAAACTTGAACAAGTAGAAATATAACATGCTCTTGGATAGGAATATTCAACATCATAAAGATGTCAGCTCTCCATAGTTTAATTTAGAAATTTAACATGATCCAACAGGATTTCTTTTTTTTGTCCTAGATAAATTTATTCTAAAGTTTATATAGAAAATAAAGGAGCAAGAATAGTGATTTAAAATGTGGGAAAAAAGAACCATGGGGGAGGTGGATCAGCACTATTAGATATTAAAAGATATGAAGCTTCAGTAATCAGTACAGTGTAATGCTGGCATATACATAGACGGAGAGGTTGACGGAGTAGAATATAATATCCGGAAGTCATAAAATCATACATACATACAATATAATAAAGCTTACATCTTGAGTCACTGTAGAAAATGTAGATCACTAAATAAATGGTATTGGGACAAAAAAATGAAGTTGAATCCATATTCATGCCTCACTAAGTTAATTTCAAATAGATTGAAGTTAAGATAAAAGATTTAACTTTCTTAAAAACCTCAAAAATATGAAAAGAAAAATTAATGTTGTAGTACAGAAAGTCTATTGCCCAAATCCAGAAGTTACAAAAGATTAGTAAGTTCAACCATACCAGAAAAAAAAACGATGTTTAAAAAACAAGAGTAAAGTCAAAGAACAAACGATAAACTGCAAAAAATGTTTTCATATCAGATTACAGATGAAGATGTAATTTCCTTCACATGTAAATAGTCATTAGACATCAATAAGTAAAGACTAATGACCCAACAGAAAATGGGCAAAAGACATGAATTAAAAGAAATATAATGAATCTGAAACATACGAAACAAAAAGTCCGAAGTTTGATAACATTCTCATGGTAAGACTAGGGAAACAGTATTTAAAATATTAGTGGTGGGAGTGTATATTGACATAAATTCTACAAAAAGCAATCTTAAAATATCTATTTAAATAAAAGAAATAAATAAATACTTAATGTAGATTGACTCTCACTTGTGCAAAATTACACGTACAAAGCTATTCGTTACAACATTGTTTGTTTCAGCAAAAGATTAGAAACATCTCAAATGGCTATCAAAGAGGGCTGGAAATATAAATTATGTGACATCCATTAAACAGAACATTAAGCAGCTGTAAAAGGGAATGAAGAAGCTCTGTATGTTCTAAGATGGAAAGATCTCCAAGAATACTTTTAAATGAAAAAATGCAAAATAATGTATATATACTGCTGTATAAAGAAGAAGGAAAAAAACCAAAAATCTATATTTGTATTTGCTTGTATATATATAAAGAAGCTCCAGAAAACTATATAAGAAATTAAGAAGTCAGAGTAAATGAAGGTCAAGGATGGGAGGGAGGTTTTCAGTGATTATCTCTGTATCATTTTTAGTTGTTGAACCATGTGACTATATTGCCATAGAGGAAGGAGGAGGAAGAGAAGTAGAGTGGAGGTAGTTTTTATTGTCACAACCACCTAAATAACTTAAAATTGAATGAAGTCTGGATCCCACTCATTTCTTAAAATCATGGTAATTTTCAATGTGAGGTTTGTTTGTAGTTCATTTTCAGCCACAGAGTATAACTGAATTTCTCCGGCTGCCTTAGAATTGTTGATACCTGATTATGGTGCGATATCATCCTGGACCAATTTAGGCTAAATAGGCAACAGATAAGATCTTCTAAATGCTTGTGGCAACATTGGTAACTACCGCCTAAAGCCTTTGGGAAGAGAATCAAAATACACACACACACACAGACACACACACACACACACACACACACACACACACACACTTTGGTCAGTCATTAAAATCATTTTAAGATCACTGATATTAAAGCTGTCGTAATCCTTTAAAATTAGCTCATAGAGCCTATTAATAAGATATCAAGTTAAGATGTAACTTGTGGTTCCTTGCAATTATCTGTTGATCCATTTTGCAATTTTATTGCAGGTAACTAGCAATGCCCTTTCATTTATTAATAGGTCAACACAAGCCAGTTTATCAATTATTTCTTATTTCTGAAACATTGTTCACGACAGTGTTCAAGGAAAAAAAATAAGGAGAAAAAGAAAAAAAATAGAGCTTATATATCTTATATCAAAAACTGGGCAGCTTATGTTATAGAAGAAGCAGGGACTTTACAATTATGTAAATACATTTGTAGAAAAACTGGCCTTGCTTCCATGACACTAAAGGCGTGATGACAAAGTTCCTACAATGAACAGATATTGCTCTTACAGTTGATAAAAGAGATTTTTTAAAATATAGACAAGTATAGACTGAATGTGCAGACAGACATGAATGTTAGCTCTGATCCTGTCGTTTATTATCTGTGGGATCTCGGTCAGGTCATGTTAACCTCTTGGGAGTCTGAGCTTCCCATGTGTAAACTCAGGGTAATCACACCTGCTTTGTGAAGTGCTGAGTGCAGGCTCTGGCACAGAGTGGGCACGCAGTAAATGAGATTCTCATCCCCCACCAACCATGGAAGCCAAGCCTGGATGGTGCCGTATTTCCTGAATTCCCCAATTCAGGCTATTCTACAACTGTGCCAAAGCACAGGTTTTTGGGAGAAAATCCATACCCATGATGTGGCTCTAACTGAGAAACCTGGAATTTTTGGAAATAGGCTAGCTTTGTCCAGATCCCAAAGGGTTGTTTCCCTTATTACGCTAATGAGGTTTTAGTGAAGGAAATTTAAATGGCTCTAAAAGTATACAATAGAGAGAACTGAGAGCTTACAAAATGATTGGAAGAGGTAGAGGGGTGAGCTCTAGGCTGGGCCTAAATGTATGATTCTCAGAAGACACCAAACCTAACCTGCCAGGGAAGCCACTACTTCTGCACAACCGGGGCAAATCTCAAGAACTCATTGAGTAGCTGTGAATTCAGACACCTGAGCTTGAACTCTGTCACTTATTATCTACGTAACCTTGAACAAGATACTTAACCTCTCAAGAATCAAGATGAGGAAGTTGCCATCACAGCAACTGCTTCTAAATACCTATAAACTGGTTAACAGGCTCCACAACATTTCTTTTGAGCAAAAACAAACAAAGCCAAAAGCAGTTAAAATAGACTTTGCCTCACTCATACTTTTCAAATCTCACATGAATACATTTCACTGGCACAATGTAAATCATATCCAGGACTCTAGCTGCAAGAGATTCTAGAAATGCTTTTTATGCTGTTTGTATCAGTTTGTCAGCCTATGCAGTGCCAAAAGGCATACTAGAAGGAGTTGGAAGTCAGTGCTGATTACCAAAAAATAAACCAAATCCACCACAGAAAGAGTTATTTCATTCCTAGGAAATTGGTAGGACCTCTGCCAACATCTGTTTGCATGGTTGGGGCTCCAAGAACAGTCAAGGCTTAGCCATTGTACTCATTGGAAAATGTAGTAGACATTTTTCAGTTGCCTCCTAAGTATCCATCACTCCTTATCTCCTCCTAACAATGCGCTGATTTTCATTCATTCATTTCATTTAGGTATCCACCTCTCCCCTAAGCAACCCATGTGCTTTGGAAAACTGACCCTAATTCCATCTCCAGGAATGGGCCCTAACTGGTTTAGATAAATTAGCCCATTCCATCTTCTTGGCCATAGTCCTGGTCCAAGGGCAAGACTCTCCCAAAAGAAATGACTTAGGTTTCACATTCCCTCTCCACACAGGATCCAAATAGTAAAAGTATAACTTACAATTCATTTTTTTCAGCTGTAAATTTCTTTGCTGTTTCTTGTTCTTCTTCATCCATTTCTTCTTCTTTGTCTTGCTCTGCGTCTTCTGTTGTGTCATACATACACGCACATATGGGGGCCATGAGAGGATTGCGGGGTGCTAATGCTAGTACTATTCCCTTCCTTGACCAGGGTGGGAGTTACGGAGTTACGCAAGTGTTTTCAGTTTGTGATAATTCATTGAGCTGTATGCACACTTGTGATTTGTGTACTTCGTTGTTCATGTGTTATGTTTCATTTTTTAAAAAATTAGAAAAGTGCTAGATGATAAAACTGAGGAAATCTTTCAAAAACAAAACGATGGATACATGAGCAAGTGGTAAGATGAGGTATGGAACATACAGTATCTCAACAACAGATATGCCAGAAAGAGAAAAAGAAGGGGAGGAAAACATCCAAGGTATAACTGAAGACCATGGATTTCCAAATGAATTGAAATAGACCATTAAGTGCTTACAATGGATGAAAATAACACACACCTAGGCAAATTTCATCACCAGAAACAATATCTCAAAAAATTTACAACCCATTATTTTCTAGAGATGTTACTGAAAGATATGCTCCACTAAAACAAGGAAAAAAACTAAGAAAGAGGAAGGCGTGGGATCCAGGAAAGCAGAATATTCAATACAGGGCAATACAATGACCAGAACCTTTCTACAATGGTGCCCAGAAGCCCAGGATGAACAGTGACAGTCTAGGATAACAGTGGGCCCCAGGCAGCCACCAGTCCCACGTGGAGGAGGTCTGTGGACCCAGGACGGACTTGTTTAAAAACATAAAAATGTATAGAATGTATGATACGAACTAAAATATTGAAAGGAGAGTCTGACAACCGGACAAGGGTTTGAGGTTAAATTAGTGATTAATGCAAGAAAGCTAAACAAACTCCAAAGGAACGACTCTGAAGGGTGAATCTACGCCCAGAGCTCTGATGGTGTCAGCCAGGCCCGTGCACGGCATGCATGGCAGCCTGACTTCTCCCTTTCCTCAATCCCAGCCCCTAATCCCCAGTCTTCCCCTCTCTATACAGGCTTTGATTCTAAGGGCACTCCCTCATAAACATCCTACACAATAAACTCCATCTCAGAGTTTGCTTTCTGGAAACCCTAACCTAAAGCACAAGGACAATTTCAGAGAAAAGAAAATTTGTGGAGTAAAGAACAATTCATCATATTTTACTACAGCATGCAGCTATCAACAGTATTTATATAATTATAACTGTGTAAGCTCTATATATTTTTCTAACCAAAACTACCATGTCACTTTATCAGGAGGATAGCAGAAAGGGGAGAGGTATTTGTGTCCTGGCAGTGTAGGAGGAAAGTGAGATAAATCCTCAATTTCCATAGCAAGAGATCAAGAAATAATACCTAAGATCAAAATCAGCAAGTAGAAATTCTAGCCTATTATTTGCACACGTGGGGTAAACACCAAAATAATTAGCTAAAAATTAGGAGATGAAAGTGATTGTCTCTGCTCTGGGCAAATAGGGAGAGTAGGTAAAGGGACTGCAATTTTTCTGAGCAAATTTTATATAATTATTTGATTCTTCAAACTCTGAGCAGGTCCAATTTTCATAAAAACACAGCAAAAACCAAAACATTAAGCCCTGGCTGTGTGATCAGGTAGGTCGACTACGGTATCTCCATACAAGACACTAGGCAGCCCCTAGAAATCATGCCGAGATGAAATTTATTGAAATGGAAGGAAAGTCATACCATGGTAGTGGGAAAAGTACAGAACAAATGATGTACACATAAAATCCCACTTTAAAAATTAGATAAAGACTCATGCACTGTTGGTGGGATTGCAGATTGGTGCAGCCACTATGGAAAACTGTATGGAGGTATCTCAAAAAACTGAAAATGGAACTAGCTTATGACCCAGCAATTCCACTCCTGGGTATCTATCCAAAGAAATCCAAAATACTAATTCAAAAAAGTATATGCACCCATGTTTATTGCAGTGCTCTTCACAATAGCCAAGATATGGAAACAACTGAAATGCCCATCGACAGACGATTGGACAAATAAACTGTGGTATATTTATACAATGGAGTATTACTCGGCCATAAAGAAGAATGAAATATTAACATTTGCAATGACATGGATGGACCTAGAGAATATTATGCTAAGTGAATGAAGTCAGATGGAAAAAGACAAACACCATATGATCTCACTTATATGTGGAATCTAAAGAACAGAATAAACGAGCAAACAAAACAGAAATAGACTCAGAGATATAGGGAGGAAAAAACTGAGGGTTGATAGGTGGGGGGGGTGGGGATAGGGAAGAAGGTAAAGGAATTGGAAAATACAAATTAGTAATCACAATATAGCCACGGGGATATGAAATACAGTTTGGGGAATATAATCAATAATGTTGTAAAGATTTTGTAGGGGGTCAGATGGGCACTTGTCTCATTAGGGAGACCACTTCATGGACAGTGTAGATGCCTGACCACTATGCTATACACCTAAAACTGAAGCTGAATAATACTGAATGTGAATTTAATCACATATATATATATAATCACATATATACATATATATACATACGTATGTATATATGTATGTGTGTGTGTGTGTGTGTATATATGTATATATATAGTCATGGGATGTGTAGTCACAGGATGTGGAGTACAGCATAGGGAATAGAGTCAATGGAATTATAACAGCTATATACCGTATCAGAGGAATAATAGATTGGGGGAGGGGAGTTATCACTTTGTGAGGAGTGTAAATGTCTATTACATTGTTTTGTGCACCAAAACTAATAAAAAAAATCCCTGCTCTAAAAGAAAATAGATATAGAAGTACATATGTGCACAGAAAACAGTCTGAAGCTATATACACCAAATGTTCGGAGTTAATCTCCTTCCATGGTGGGATGCGGAGGGACTTTAACATCCCTCCCTTTGTTTATGCTTGCAGCAGCCCAGGTGTCTGACACCTCTCTAGCCTCACGTCTTCCAGCCGCACAGGATCGCCTTGCTGTTAACATTTCATTAGAACTGGCGGAAATCTTGATCCTACATACTGTGCACATTCCAATGCCCTCCCACAACCCTGGTGTGAATTTCCAGGTGCTTAGTACTCCCATTTCCTCTTCCTGCCGCTCTCATTTTCCCTGGCATCCATCTTTCTGCAGCTGTTTCCTTCTCTGTCCCCAGTTAACACAGATCTGGAGCCCTCTCCCCGTTCCTTGATTTCCCCAAAGAACATCTTACTCAAAGAACTGCTGAGTGGGCTACAGCTCCACATGGCACTGTGGACAGCTTAACATCGCAGAAGCACCCCTATTCCTACTTGCACTGGCTGACCCTGCTTCTGGGGGTTTCTCACTGGACATTCTTCTTTGACCCCTGCCTCTCACCAGGTGGCTGGGTCCCTCTCTGGCCCCCAGTCCCACTCTGTGTTCTCTGGGTCCTCACCTGCCACCGAAGTGCCAAATCCTTGAAGTCCTTTGTTTTCTTATGCAGAATATATGAGGACTCTCTTGTGGAACTTGCTTTTTTCGGCAGGAAAATCTTAACTTTTCATATCCCAAAGACCATCAAGATACCTTTAAAGAGTCATCTCCTCCACCTTGAACAAGAAGATGGAGTCAGTTCTTCTGTTTGTCTCCCTATTACATGAGTAATGACTATGCATTTTCTATAATGACTGTGTATTACTAAATTATTTTCAGTAAGAGAAGCACCATGAAAGTAAGGAGTTCAATCCGTGAGCAAGTGTCCATGTCAAATCCCGTGGCCCCAGCGACTACCCACAAGCTCCTGCTTCGTGCCAGGCTAAGGAGATGCTCTTAGAGCAGCAGGATGTAAAAGCAAGGTAGGCACAGAGTTCCACTGGGCTGCTGATCCCAGGGTGGGCAGGTCAGCAACAGGACTCCAAGGAGACAGGTGGCCAGTGCAAACAAGGTGAGGACCTTACCCGAGCTGCCCACGATGCCGTCCCCTTTTTCTCTCTATTGATACCTCCTGTCCAGGCCTGGTACAGGTGCAGCGCTTTCCTCCAGAAGCCTTCTGCCAGAGCCCCCTCTCTCACCAGCTCTACTATTTATCAGCTGAGTGGCATGTTAGTTCACCTCCCCTATGCCACAGTTTCCTCACCTGTGATATGGGGATAATAATATTTGTAAGAATCAAATGAATAACATTTGTAAAGTAGTTGAACAGTGCTCGGCTCAGAGCTAGCCCTCCAACGATGTTAGCAATCATCACCATCGTCGTCAGTATTACTGTCACTTATGTCCGTGAACTCTGCCCTTGACCAGGACATCACGTGGTTGTGTGTGACAGGCTGCCTCAGGGAGTGCCTGGTATAATTGATCTCGGCTCTCGTCACAGCCAGCACAGGTGCCAGCATGGCACTTACGCTCAATGCCTACTTGATTAAAACTCTAAAGAGAAGAAACAGGCTAGCTAAAAACACACATGAGCATTATCTGTGATTACTACTGAAATCCATTTTAAGTTAATTTTTGTATGTGGTACGAGGTAGGGGTCCAGCTTTATTAGTTTGCATGTGGGTACCCAGTTGTCCCAGCACCATTTGTTGAATTATCTTGGCACCCTTACCAAAAACCCATTGACTGTAAATATGAGAATTTATTTCTGAACTCAATTCTATTCCACTGATCTATGTATCTATCCTGATGCCAATACCACGCTGTCTTGATTATTGTAGCTTTGTAGTAATTTTTGAAATTGGGAAATGTGATTCCTCAGCTTGTTCTTTTTCAAGCTTGTTTTGGATCCCTTAAATTTTAGGATCAGTTTATCAATTTCTGTGAAGTCAGATGGAATTTTGATAGGGACTGCTCTGAACTACAGACCAATTTCGGGAGTATTGCCATGTTACCAATACTGTTGTCTGATCTATGAACATGGATGTCTTTCTATTTATTTAAATCTTTAATTTCCTTCAGGATATTTGATAGTTTTCAGAGTCTATGTTTTACATTTCTTTTGTTAAAGATTCCTAAGTAACTTTATTCTTTTTGATGCCATTATAAATGGAATTGTTTTCTTAATTTAATTTTCAGTTTGTTTATAGCTCCTGTATTGAAATACAATATAATTTTTGTACATTGATCTTGCATTCTGAAACTTTGCCAAGCTCGTGTATTCTAAGTTTTCAGTAGATGCTCCGTATTTCTATATACAAGATATCATCTATAAGGGGGAGGGCGGGGGGTGGTAGATGAGGGTAAAGGGGATGAAATATATGGTGATGGAAGGAGAACTGACTCTGGGTGGTGAACACACAATGGGATTTATAGATGATGTAACACAGAATTGTACACCTGAAATCTATGTAACTTTACTAACAACTGTCACCCAAATAAACTCTAATTAAATTTAAAAAAAAGAAAACTGCCAAACAACAACAACCAAAAAAAAGATATCATCTATAAATAAAGACCGTTTTACTTCTTCTTTTCCAATTTGGATGTCTTTTATTTAACTTTCTTGCCTAATTGCTACTGACTTATTTCTGGAAGCATTTGTTTCTAGGTCCTTTTACCTTCCGCATACACCAACAGCATGAGGCTGATGTGCTCACTTTATGTGAGGACACTGAGGAACAGGAAGGCACACTAACTGCGAGTATGGGTCCCATGGCATTCCCAGACTAAAACCTAGCTGTCTAAGCCTTCCAGGTTAATCCTCAACTTTAGGGTTGAACACCTTATTCTAAATAAAGAACAACCCAAGAAAATCACCTACAATTGTGAATTCAGTAAACTGAAATCTGTTGCAAACAAAACCAAGCACCAATTTTAATTCAAGTTTCTAATTGCTTTTTCCTACAAAGTTGTACAAAATTGTACAAATCCATGTGGGCTCATGAGCCACAGGGTTAAGCTTCACAAATTGCACAACCAGGTGAGCTACAGTGGTGGGCTGAGGCACACAATTCCTGCTCTTATCAGAGGCGCCTCCAAATGCCAGAATTGAAATAAAGCGACACAAACACAAAACCAGGAAGCTTTTACAAAGTCTTACAAATCTTGGTTAAAAGTGTCTTGATTGGAAGACCTGTCCATAAGGTGTTTGTGTTTTGGTTCTCAGTTGTAACATCACTGAGAACAGAAACATTTGGGGAAAATGAAGCATAAGGATTCAAAGAGCTGCCTGGTCATGACTGCAGGGATAGTACTGGCTGTCCCCGAGGCACAGAAGAAGGACACAGCAGGAGATCAGGATCCAAGAGTATGAACCAGGATGGAAAGTGACACACAATTTCATCCAAGGACGCCCTTGGCCCAGTTCCGTGGTCAGTAATCAAGCTATTGAAACCAGGCTCTCGGCAATTAATCCTGCAGTTCCGAGGTTGCTGCAACTGTCCAGCCTGTGTAGCTCGAGTTAAAGGTCACACCCTATAATAAACCTTTCGGAAGTTGAGATCACTGTGAACCCAGCCTGAGGGCCAGGGCAGAAGTGTTCAGGGCCTGCCTCACCCTGGAAGAGAGGCGGAAGGAACCTCAAGTTCCAGGGATTCTCGTGTGTCCATTAGTATGAGTGAAGGAAGTTCAAAACAACTCAAGGGTGTCCCAAAGGTGAGTGTAAGCCTGTAAGCATGGGCCTACACACCATCGCACACATTTTAGCTTGGCTAAAAGCACAGGTCCATGTAGTGAACTGAAATATAGACTATGTACCCCTAAGACCTAGGAGACACCTTGACAACTCTTCTTCCCCAACCCATATCCAATCCATCACCAGGTTGTAGTCTTGCCTCTGAAGTAACAATAAAATCTCTTCTCTTTCTTCTAATTTCACTACCACCGCTAGTGTTTCTTAAATGCCTAGAACAATGTCTAGAACATAACTGGGATTCAATAAATATTTGTTGGATAAATGAACAGGACAGTTAAATGAAAAACACTCTCTGTTGTTAAGTGCCAGGACAGAAGACTGAATCAGGCTGACTACGGGACCCCCTATGAACAAGACCTTTCTCTCAGTGCACAGTGCAGTGGCAGGTCCAGACAGAGCTAAGGGAGTATCCACTCAGCAAAGATGCCAAGATGGTGCCTAAAAAAGTTGGAGTCTAAACACAAAAAGTATGACCTGGGCCAGAGCCCTTATTTCCTCAAAAATGACTGTTATATTCACAATGAAAGAAAAACTACCTAAGGCCACCCACAGTGAAAGAGGCACACCACGTACCTGAGATAACTGACCCAGAATGACTACCACAAGATATATTCTAGTAAAATCACTTACTTTAAAGAAAAAAAGAACAAATTTTTTGAGGATCTAGGGGAAAAAAAGAAGAAGAAGAAAAGCATGTGAATTAAGAATTAAATAAATGATCATCAGACTTTTTGACAGTAATACCTCATACCAGAAACAGAGTAATGTATTTAAGATATCCAAGGAGTACAAAATATGGGCCAAGGATTTTGTATCCAGCAAAACTGACCTTCAAGTAAAATAGACACACATGTTATCAACATGTAAGAACTCTGGGATGAATATTCCTTTAATAAATCCGGAAGAATTTATTAAATAAGCATGAGACAACAAAATGACTGGAGAGGCATCAACATAAAATCCAGTGAGGAGCATTAAACATACAGTTGCTTGTAGAACTAACAGTAAATGAGGGTTACAAGATAGAACATTTAGTTTATAATGGGGTGGTGGCCATGGGGACGTGTCACTCAAGGCTACTTCAAGGGAACCTATTGTGGAGAGCACAGCTGATATATTATCTAAGGTTAGAAAATTCACCAGATGGTTATGACCATGGGAGCGTTTAGAGGACATACCATCCCTCAGGGCATCAAAAATGCACTGGTGAGAGGGATACCAGCTCCACAAAGACAATCAGTGATGGTTCTCCCACAGGCCAGGGCTGACAGAGAGGCAATCACAGAGCTAGCTCAGAAAACAGCCATGGAAATGATGACGCACTGAAGTAATAGCGGCCAGTTGGTGCACTTAACCACCAGACGCCAGGAGGCCACAATTACCTTAAAGCCTGTAAAGTTGGAAAGGCAGTCAAAGGAGCTTGACCAGCAGGGAGTTGTGAAAATGGTTAATAAAACATGATGTCCCTAGAAGCAAAAAAAAAAAAAAAAAAAAAAAAAACCAGCCAACAAGGGAGCTGTTTAACATCTACGACCAGAAAAAAGCAAGAACAGAGTAGCAAAGCGTGGTCACCTCAATAGAAAGTTATGATCCCTTGCTCAATTCCTAGATCTGAGCCAATATTTAGATCCAGAACCTACTGACTGAAGAGAAGGCACGTCTCCAAGACCGAGTGACAAGTATATACTGTAAAGATTTCGCCAGAAATCCAGGAATGACCTATGGCATTCACCCAGGTGACTGTAAGGGAAACATCCAGGTATTTCAAGAACTATTGGACACAGGGGTCAGAGCTGACATTAACCCTCAAAGACCCAAAATGTCATCACCCCATTAGAGTGGGGACTTCTAGGGCTAGGGAATAAAAAGAATCCTAGCTAAAGCCCAATTGCAGTCCCCTGGGTCCACAGACCCATCCAACTGGTCATTTCCCCAATCCCCAAGTGTGTAATTGGAATTGCTATATTTGGCAATTAGAGTTACCCCAACATTGAGTACTTAGCTTGGGGATCAGAGCAATCATAGTGGGAAAAACCAAGTAGAAATCTCTGAAATTGCTCCCCAACCCCACCTAGCCAATATAATAAATAGAAAAACATCACAACTTGTAGGACAAGAGGCTGGCAGAGATTAATGCCACCATTAATGACCTAAAGGATGCAGGGATTGTGGTCCCTATATCTCCATTTAATTCACCAGCCTGGCCCCTGACCGATGGATCCTAAAGAATGTCTACAGGCTACTACAGTTCAGCCAAGTAGTTGCCCTAATAGCAATTGTTGTGCCGGACGTGTTATCATTGCTAGTCAGGCCTCAGATACATAGTACGAGTATGTGGCCACTGAGTTGGTCAATGTCTTTTCCATTTGAATGGAACAAGAGGATCAGAAACAGTTCACACTCATATGGAACAGACAAAAATATTCATCTACCGTTTTTCCCCAAAGCTACGTTAACTCTCTTGCCTTCAGTCATAATATAGTCCAAAGAGATCTGGACCATCTGGACATCCCATAGAATATCACACAGAGCCATTACATCAATTACATCATGGTGACTGAGTGGGAAAAGCAAGAGCTGACTAGTTTACCAGCGAGACCTTGGTAAGACACATGTGCTCCAGAAGGGGATAAACCCTAAGAAGACTCGGTGACCGTTACCTCACTGAAACTGTTTAGGTGTCCAGTGGTCATGGGTATGCCAAAATACACCCCCCCACACAAAAAAATATAAAAGACAAATTGATGGCCTCTTGCATTCCTACTGCAAAAAAGGAAGCAGAAGCACTTAGAAGGCCTGTTTGGGTTTCGGAGGCCACAGAGTCCACGCCTAGGAATTCTTCTCTGATGACTCAGAAAGTTGCCTGCTTTGAGTGGGGCCGGGGGTAGAAGAGGGTCTACAAGAAGTCCAAGCTGCTAAGCAAATATTCTGTCATTTGGGTCATATGGAAGCCAGCAGACTATAGTGTGGGAAGTGGCAGTGATGGTAAAGATGCACTGCAGAGCTCATTGCAAGACCCAGTGAAAGAATCACAACGCAGGCCCCTGGGATTCTGGAACAAAGTGATGCCAACTGCAACAGAGTTACATGCCTTTTGAGAAACAGCTCCTAGCATGTGACTGGGCCCTGGTTAAGTGAATGCTAAACCATGAGCTTCACGTGCCAGACATCAAAAACTTCCCATTATGAACTGGGCTCTGTCAGACCTGCCAAAGCATAAGTCAGGTGGCAGTCAGCAGTTTCATTATAAAATGGAAGGGTAACTAAGCCTGGTTTGCTATGGTTCAGTTGGTTACGTGGGTGGAAGCCAAAAACGTAGAGTTGCTGCTGACAGTCACATTCGGGGGTTGCCTTGAAAGAAAAGCAGGAAGCCAGTGACAATCTTCCCAATGAGCAAAGCTGTAAGTGCTGCCTGGTTATGGAAGGAGAGCTACATACAGGAGACTATAGACACATCCTGGGCAGTGGGCTGATGTATAGCTGACTAGTCAGGGACTGGAAAAAAAGGCCTGAAAAGATTAGGGACAAAAAGGTCTGGGGTAGAGGCATATGGTGGACATTTTAGGAGCAGGCACAAAGATTTTTTTATCATACATTAGCACTCACCAGAGAGCATCAACCACACAAGAGAACTGAACCACCAAGCAGATTAAATGACGCAGCATTTCACCACTGGCCATTCTGGAACTGGCATAACAGGAATCTAAAGGAGTTGGCCACAGTGGCAGAGGTAGAGGCTACACATAGGCCCAACAGCATGGACTCCCATGTGCCAAAGCTAATCTAGCTACTGTTGCCTCTGGACATCCAAAATCTGCTAGCAGAGACCAACGCTGAGCCCCAGATATGGCCTATTCCTTGAGGAGACGAACCAGCCACTTGGTGCCAAATCAACTTACCATCTATATCAGGCCCTTCATCACGTTACCTCCTCGGTGTTATACTCCCCACAGCACTTGCCTCTGAGCCCCTTGAGGATGGGGTCTGGGTCTCAGTCAGGAACAGGACAAGGCTTGATATAAGAGGGTAATCACCACCAGCACCAATTTATCGTACACGCCTGACCCTGTTGCAGACGTACACATAAGAGTCATTTAGTCCTAACAACTCTATAGTGCAGGCACTACCGTGATTCCCCGAAAATAAGACCGGATCTTATTAATTTTTGCTCCAAAAGATGCAGTAGGGCTTATGTTCAGGGGATGTCATCCTGAAAAATCATGCTAGGGCTTCTTTTCCGGTTAGGTCTTATTTTCGGGGAAACATGGTATTACCGTTCCCATTTTATAGATGATGAGTAAACTGAGGTTCAGGAAAGTTACGTAGCTCGTTCTAGGTCACAGGAGCAGAGCAAGGATTCAACCTAAGGACTCAGGCTCTATAGAGTCTATAATCTTAACCACTGCCAGTGAATTCACTTACGCCACAGATACTTACTGGGTGCCTACCGTGTGCCAGTCACTAGTGAACAAAGCGGACTACATGAGTATAAATATAGGTAGGAAGGAAAATAAAAAGAATAAGGGATAAAAGGTGACTGACCTGTTGGTATTTTAGAGCAGTCAGGATAGGTCTCTCTGATGACATCTGAGTAGAGACCTGAATCAAATAAGGGAGTAATTGTCAATGGAAAAGCCACAAGCTTGGAGTGAGACAGTTCTGGCCACTGCAAACTACTTATGGGATACGTGTGGCCTTGAGCAAGTGCTTAAACTCTGAGCTTCGCTTTCCTCGCCTAATCTACACTTGCCTTGCAGAGTTATGAGGAAAAGGAGAAGTGTGTAAAGCACAGCTTAAGCGCATCTTTGGCCTTGGCCCACAATAGACATATATACAAGTAAGGTCCATGCTGCTTTTCTTGCCCAGCCAGGAATCCCCCTTCCTGCTCTAGGGCGCTGCCCACTCTCCTCACTTTCCCTACTCCACTTCCCAAAACTGAAGACTCCCCCGCCCCTTAACCCCCCCCCTTTCAGATAGACAGCTGCAGCACAATCCACTTACGCCCCCTGCCGGCAGGATATTGCACTGCGGCTGTCCTACAAGCCTCCAGTCCCTTTGTTCATCTCTTCAAAAAGCCCCAACCGGGCACTCGCCACCTGCCAGACACCAGGAATGGAAATGAACAAGATACCCTCCTGCTCTCTAGAGCTCAGTCTAGGCAGTGGGCCCAACATGAAAGCCGGCAATGACAACCCAGAGAGGAAGTGCCGACATCTAAAAAACTATAGGAGCACAACTAGGGAATGATTAACTGTGCCCAGTGGGGATTAGGGAAAGCTTTGTAGTGGGTGACTCCTAAAGTAAACCTTAAACAATGAAAAGGAAATGGGCACAAGGGGAGGCATTCCAGGCAGAGGGAACAGTACCTGCGAAATAGGGAAACACGGAAGAGGACATTGATTGATTTGAGGTGTTCTACCTGATCATGCTATACTTCTGGAGCTTCCTGCCAAAGCAGCTTAGTTGAAGAATAAAACCGAAGGAAGCTGGTTCCCAGGACTCTCATAAAGCTCCACCTACCATCTCAGGAAAAGCAAACCTGTCTCAAGAAAGAGCTTTTTTTCCTGAGGGCACACAGGATCTCACGCGTCCTGTGTTTCCACACCTGTCTTCCTTACCCTTCAGGAAGTGGCCCATCCTGTATCAGTCAAGTGACAATTTTTGCAACCTTGACCATGTCTTTTCCCGTTTCAGCCTCCTCCTCTGTAGAGTACGAAAATAATCCTTGTTCGTGTCCCTCTCAGATAACTATTTAACAGCTATGAAAGCTCCTGGTGCTGCAGCAGGAAAGACCCAGGAGATGCCAGCCCCTGGGGGCATGCAGGGCAGGCCACAGCCCCAAGCTAGGAGAGGGAGAGAAGCGATGTTGCAGCTGGGTCCTCTCAGACAGACCACACTGCATCCTCCACCACCCACTGCTCATAAACCCCCATAAAAAACGGAACCACGCAGTTTTGTTTCAGGTGTTTTATTAAGTGGGCCATATTGTAGCTGGTTTCTAAGTTGCAAAACAACATAAATTTAACAATAACAACATAGCCAGTTAGACTGTGACAAGCTTTTTCTTTCCTTAAAAAAAGAAAAAGAAAGACTTAAAACACACAATGGAGGGTTAAATAAAAAAAAAAGGAAAGGAAAACCTGTTAAAACATGCTTATGTTTATTTCTGTGCAACTGCGTGCCAAGAGGAAAAGTGATTTTCTGCACGACGATACATCTCGGCATGTCTTCTTCCCAAATAATACTGACAAAAAAAGAAAAGATGTGGGACTGACTCGTCAGTGCTTGTAGAGGCACTACTAAAAATCCCTTTGATTGGAGCTTGGGGCTTCCCGCTCAGCACACCTGTGTGTGGTCCGGGAAAGCCAAATATCCATAATAATGTTAATATAGAAAACATTAGTTTAAAAAACGATGTGGAATGGCCTCATTAATGCGGTGGGGCAAGGAAGCAGAAGTGCCCCACATGCAGTGCCAGGCTCAGTCCAGGGAGGCCGCAGGCTCCCAGCACGCGGCCTTGGCGAGCGAGGGCACCAGCTTCAAAATAAGCGGCACCAACCTCGTCTCCCTCTCCCTATCACTCTTTCACATGAAAGTGTGTAAAAGGCAAATCAGCAAATAAACTCTAAAATAGATTATTTATTCCAAAAATCCTCTAGTTTTCTTTTTACAGTGAGTGTACATCTCCTGTCTCCTGCACAACTCGCTTGAGTCGCTTGGGGAAGAAGGTCAGAGCTGCAGGGCGAGTCTGTTTCAGTCCTATTGCTAGCTGGTGCTGGGAGGTCAGATGTCGATGCCCTTGACCAGGGACGTCTCCAGCGTGATGTTGAACTCCTGCAATGTCTGCAGCACGCGGATCAAGGAATTGACCAGTGTGTGGTCTTTGATCAGAGCCACATCCTCATACATGTGCGCGGTGATGGGACAGTCGGCCAGCAGGGCAATCCAGTGGTGTAGGAGGTGATCTCTGGCGGGCGAGATCAGTCCAAATGGGTCAGAAGGGAAAGGAAGGGAGATGGTTAGTCCAAGGCCATGGGGAAACTGCTCCGTCACTCCTTAAACAAAGTCTGAAGCTGGAGAAGCAGACAGCTCCCCACAGTCCTCTTTTCTTTCCGTAACAGGGCTTGGCAAAGAGGCCTCACATGGCTCTAAAAGGCTCCCACTGTGGGTTGCCCGGCCGCAGGACACCAACCCAGTCTGACCCAAATCAGCCCCGTCTTCTACCACCAGGCCTTCTACCTCCTTCTCTGCCTCCCTCGCCCTCCCTAGATAACCCCACCACCAAGCAGACACCAGGTCCAGTCAGCACCACGTCCTCCATCCCAATAGCCAATGACTTCTCCCCATGCTATCAGCACTGGGAATATTAAGAGCTATGTAACATCCACACAGCGATTACAGTGTTTTCCCGAAAATAAGACCTAGCCGAACAATTAGCTCTAATGCGTCTTTTGGAGCAAACGTTAATATAAGTCCCAGTCTTATATACTATAATATAAGACCGGGTATCATATCATATCATATCATATCATATCATATCATACCAGTTCTTACATTAATTTTTGCTCCAAAAGACGCATTAGAGCTGATTGCTCGGCTAGGTCTCATTTTCGGGGAGACATGATATTAGTGCTATTACTATGCCCACTTTATACATAGATGTTAAGTAGTTTGCCCAACATAACACAGCGAGCAAGTGGCTGATCTGACGTGTGAACCTAATGAATCTGGTTGCAGAGTCTGTTTTTAACCGTACAACACAACACAAAACAACCAAAAACAAAAACAAAAAACATACAAACAATACAAACAAAGTCCCAGTTCCCTCCCTTCTGTGACCTGAACAAACTACTGCCTTAAGTTTATTCATGCTTCATGCTCTCACCTGACCTACTGGAATAGCTCTAACAGTCTTGCCCATTCTGATGTACACTCTCTATGATATCAAATTAGCATCACTTCAGTCCGCTGATTAAACAAATCTGTCCTAACAGGGAAGGATTCTCTGGCCCAGCTCCTCAAAGTCCCTTTCCTACAGCCTCCTCCCCGAAGCCTTCTCTGATCTTTCTCCTCTACATTTTCAGCATATCTTATGAATGTGCACTTCCTTTTTTGGACTCTCACAACCTTCTGCCTTGTACCGTATTTAATTGGGATAAATGAACTTCTACATGGTACGGGCCATGTTTTATTCAGCGCCATTCCCGCCACCTTCCATAAGGCCTGGCACATTCAAATGTTTGTTCAAGGAACGACTAGGTAATCTGTCTTTCAAATTTCGTCAGTGGGGTGGTTTTATATCTTTCTATCAAAATGTGGCCCCTTCTGCGCAGTTACGCACACCCATATGCATGGTACATTGAAGAAATTAAGAGCCTCTAGGGAGCCCTAAGGTCTCACCTGCCCAAGGGCGCCTGGTCATTAGCCTGTCACTCCCCACCCCTGCACCACCCCAGGACTCCAGCACCACCCCAGGCTGGCTGCTGTGTACTCGGGCTGTGCGGCTGCAGTACCTGGCTCCCAAGCACACCAACATCTGAAACTTGCCGTCCTTGCCGATGTGCCGGGGAGTATTGTTGATTGCGGTGACAAATCGGCAGAAATTCCGGGCCCGTGTATGCCAGTTTTCCTCAGGAACAACTTCATTCTGCTCCAAAGTCTCATAGTAGGTTTGTGCTTTTTCTGTAGAGGAGAAAAGCCTACCAGTGACAAAGGCTCCCCACCGATTGTCCTGCAAGACACTTGCCATGGGCCTCCCCACGCTGACGCAGGCAACTCAATGAGAATAACATGAGTGTTCTGACGGCACTGGTCACATTTCAAAATGATCTGTATGTCTCTTGTCCTTATTTTTTTTAATTAATTTATGTGGCCCCTCATATAAAGATGGTCCTTTTCCTGGTCTGAAGATTAAAAACAACTCTTGAGGGAGAAGCTCCTTGCATGAAAATAACCCAGGAGGGTGCAGCCCAGGGCTTGGGCTCCAGTGCCATCAACAGGTCTTCTAGATCTAACGAGAAGGGGGAGGGCTCATAAGTAGGCCTGCACTATACAACAGGTGCCGAGAAAGAATCCTTCCTGTCCAGTTCTCAGGAGGTGAGGGGTGAAGGCTGGGGAGGGCTTCTATCATTACCTTTGAGAAAAGGCAGGGCAAACAAACAACAGATCTAATCTGAGAATCGCCTGATTTGGCTTCTGGACCACAGGCCCCAATGGTTAGCACCAGTTAGCACCATATTATGTTGGTGAGTCCCCATATCTCTGTATGCTTTTCCCACCCTCATACCTTAGTCCAACTCACCCAGGAAATCCCAAATGAAGACATTTTTGAAGAGACGGGGTGTTTTAAATCCATGCTGGAAAGCCTGTTCCAGGGCTGAGACAAGGCCGCATTCTCCACAAAGCAACAGCGTCAGACTGCCTCGCTAGTAAGGAAACAGGAGAGTGACAGGTTTGCCTCAGCCAAGCTGCCCTCCCACCACGGCCTCCCCAAATCCACAGCCCACAGCTGGGAGGGCAGAAAAGACAGGCAGGGACCTTGTCTATTTCCCCAGCACCTGGCACAGTGCCTGGCTCAGAACAGCTCTCAGTGAATAGCTGTTGAATGAATGGATGAATGAACAGATGATGGATCTGGGTCCCCACCAGGGGGACAAAGCCAGTGTGGCCATTATTCAGGGAGACCCAGGCAAATCCTGAAGAAGACAAAATACACACTGTTCATTAGGGGCCCAGGGACTCTGTTGGATCCATTAGTGAGTTAAGAAAACAGGGTAACCCAAGACAGAAGCCCCCAGAGGAAGAATCTGCTTAATTTCAAGCAGAGGTAACACTCTACACCGCTGCGCAGTCCAAGCACACGGGCTTAGAATCCTATTATTCTCTCTCGTTCAATCTAAGGCCCTGGTTGGGGGCAGGAAGACTCACCTCTTTCTCAGGTTTATGGAAGTGCTTCACGATGCCATTGACTGCCTCCCCGATGGACTCCTGGATCTGCCCAGTGTTCAGTTCTGATAACAATCAAGAAACATCTCTAACCACTGTCAGAGGCTAACAATGCCGGGTGACTGAGCAGGAGGCTGAGGACATGGGAAGGGTTCCGGCGGGGAGGACGGCCTGGACCCTGGGAAAAGTGGCTCTCGCCCACCCAACTTTGCTCAGCTAGCTCTTCCTAAAATCTTGGGGGGGGAAAAACAAAACAAAAGCCAATACCTTAGAGTTTTGTAAAGTTCATTTTCCCTTTAACCCTGGAACTTTTGGCAACCAAAAGAGGGCCAAGATTTGGCTGTGAAGCCCAGGAATCAGAAAAGAGAAAGCCAGAAAGTAGGCCCCTTTCCTCTCTAGGATCACATACAAACAGTACAGAGAACCCATAGAGCTCCCTCTCCTTCCAGGCCTCTAGGGAGAGTACCAAATCCTCCCGAACAACCCGGAGAGGAGGGTGACAAATGCTGTGTGGCTAAAAGTGGTGCCTGAGGCAGCTGCACAGGCTGGGATTTGGGCTAACGTATCAGGGCTCCCAGAGACCTTCCCACATTTCCCAGGCTGGGGAGCACGGGAGCCTAGCCCTCTCCCCCACTTACTGGGCTTGTTGCTAGGTGAGATGGTAACGAGCCTCCGGATGACACTGGGGGACTGTTGCAGAGGCGGGGTCCGACAGGGCCTCTCGTCCACCTCGGGCTGGGACGTAAGCAGCTCCCCAACCAGGACCCGCTCCAGGCTGCCATCGTCCATGCCCTTCCCCAACCACCGGCCACACGGGAACCTAAAGGTCAGGCAACGGCCTGTCAGAGCGGCCAGCTCCTCCAGTGTCCTTCCCCTTGCTGCGCTGCAAGAGCCATCAACAAAGCCAATCCCTGCGGACCCTCAAGGCCCTGCTCATCCATCCCACCGTGTGTCATCAGGGAACACACCCGAGTGATGGGTGGCCTGCAATTTGTCACACATTTTCGTTTGGAAAACCCTCCTATTTTTTCAGGTGCATGAGGCAGAGCCAAACAGGAAACTGTCTCAGCCTGTCACAACCTAAAAGGTCTCCTTAAGAAGTCCACATACCCAAGCATCAAACAGCCCCTGGTGGCACACGCTGTCCCACTACCTCATAGCACAGCTGAAGGAACACTTACTTGTAGGTATGTCCTGTGATCTCATTCCTGACCATCACATACTCCACCAGCCATTTGGCATACAGCCCCGAGTTATCATGGCCTATCTGCACAGTAGTGAGCTTCCCCAAGTTCTGGCACTAGGAGAGAACAACCAAATAGAGAAGATGGGGTAGGGCAAGAAAGTGGGAGAAAAGAGCGGCACTCCTCGGAGGCCACAGGTCTGACTGGCTGCCTGCAACCTGGCCTCAGCATCTGCAGGGGCAGAGCTCATGGCTCCACCTCCCACCAAAGCTGGCAGTACAGCACTGTCTCATGGGGGGCCCACGGCTGAGAAAGAATATGCTGCTGCCTAGAGGGAGAACAGGGCCTGGGAGCAGGCAGCCCTTGAAGTGGGACAGCAGTCCGAGGCTCAGAGGTCTCTGCGAACACTTGGGCTAAGCAGCTGGATGAATTCTTGGGATTTCTCAACACACCATGGACAGAGAGGTACACAAGTCCAGATGGGTAAGCGCCTTCCAGCCAGAGACCATTTAGGGAGGGCCAGCTGCCCCCCACTCGGGTCAACCCGGGCTCCAGCCTCCGATCATCTCAAGACAGGTCAGCTGGGCTGGTGTATAACACTGTACAGAGCAAGGTCTCCATAAAACCCTGTAGAAGGCTCCAGAAAAGCAGCTGCTGCAAACCCAGATCCCCACAAAGCCTGAAGGTGTGGTCCCCGGATGACACATACCTCGAAGGTCATCTCTAACACGTTCCTGGGAATCTGCAGGATCTGTGTCTCCCCCAGTTCTCCCGAGATGCAGATCCATGGGTTGGCAGTGAACATGGAGCCGCCCAGCTTCTTGCTCGGTACAATCAGGATGTGATAGGGGATCACTGTTTAGGGGAAGCCACAGAGGCATGGAGGGGGATCAGGAATCCCTCCCGTAACTGAAAGGGCCGTGACCTGCCCCAGGCGTGCTGGCATGATTGTGGCCACTGATGGACCGGCTCCGGCAGAGCCCAGAGCAACAGGTCCCCAGGACCTACCACGTTTCCCTGAAAATAAGACCGAGCCAGACAATCAGCTCTAATGCGTCTTTTGGAGCAAACATTAATATAAGACCCGGTCTTATTTTACTATAATATAAGACCGGTTCTTATATAATACGAGACCGGGTCTCATATTAATGCTTGCTTCAAAAGACGCATTAGCGCTGACTGTCTTATTTTCTGTCTTATTTTCGGGGAAACACGGTAGTCTCTGGCTGGTTCAGAATATTAGCCAATCCACCCCTCAGTCTCACTCCTCCCAGGGTTACCACCCAAACATCAAAGATCCAAGTCCCTATACAGGCTCAGAGATAAGTGACCTCTTCCTTAAACAATATCACCAACCCGACACTGTACTGAGTGACTTGTTTTTCAGAGCACTTTTCAATCTATCATCTCATGAACTCTAATGACAATCTCAGGAGAGGCCACACAGGTATTACAACGCCTTTTCTGAGGCACTGAGAGAGAAAATAGTTTCCTTCCGGTCTCCTAAATTCCAGCTCAGTGCTCCTTCTACTGAAGCCAACAGCACTCCTCTCTGAGAGGGAGGACAGGTGTCACGCAGAAACAAGAGTCCACACGGCTGAGGCTGCTGAGTCACTGGCCAAACAACTAGCCATGGGACAAATTCAGAGACTACCCCCACCCAACAGAGCGTCCTGGCACCAAAGAAAGATGAGGCTCCAGAGGCCCTCCCTAGATCATTCTGCACCCTCCTCCTCATTCTGCAAATAGGAAGGCTGAGGCCCACCGCAGGAGCAGACTGCTCACAGAAACATAATGGGTTAGGGCAGAGCAGGACCCAAACCTCCCACTACCCTCTGGAGTTCCTTCTGCTACTTCAGGAAGCTGTGTTTCCCTGGGCTGGTCTGAAACATTCTGTGATGCTGAATGGAGCTCTCAGCCCAAAACAAAAGGGAAGATTCCTTTACAGGTGTGCAGAGAGTGAACTCCACTACCGCACCCTCCTCTACCTCATCACCTTAGGTTCCCAGCACAGTGCCTAGGACCACAGTGACAACACGACGGCCAAAAGGACTGAGCCCCACAACTCAGAAGAAGAATTAGAAGCTTTAGAGGAAAACCACCTTCAATGAGGCAAGTGTACCTCTCTCCTCAGAAGCAAAAGGCCAAATCGAAAGTACCAGTGATCATCTTTTCTTTAAAAGGGAGGCAATGAGTTAGCCTCAGGCAGGTTCATGAAGGCTGCACCCGAGAAGGCTAGTGGGAGCACAGGGCTACTCACGGATAGTTGTGAAGACATTGGTGAAGCAAAAGTAATCGACGGCATTGAAAGAGAGGAGGTGATAGAGGAACTGCTCCTTCTCGTCGTCACAGCGTAGGAAGGCGTAGCGCTTGTACAACTTTCTGTCGGAAAGGAGGCAATATATCAGTCTCCCAGCCAAAAGGAGAGGAAAGGGCTAGGAAAGGGCTAGAATTACTCCGTACTGGAAGGAGACAGCTAAGGGAAGAGGAAGATGTCAAGCCTCAAGTTCTCTAAGGCCACCTGAAAAAGGAACAAAGCAGCTACTCTAACTGAGGGCTAGAGGAAAGTGGCTTAAGCTACAGCAGAAACAACAAAACCAAACTCTACCTGTGTCCAAGGGTTGATGTTACTGATGTAAAGTGTCAGAGGTCATGGGATGTCCTTTCTAGACCGCAGGCTGGAATGACATTCCTTCAGAGGACACACAGGCCCTCTCGGGCTTCTAGCGAGGGCATCACCCCAGTGTGTGGTGTGGGAGAAGCAATGGCAGGAGGTCTGTGACCACCATTCATGACCGGGGCTAGTGTCACACCCTCAGCAGACCTGAGACCCACGAGTCAGAACACTGCTATAAATGTGCAGGTAAGCCCAGGACAGCTTCAGCGGCAATAAGGGGCACTGAAGGGAATGAATGACCCAGGTCACAGGCAAGGAGGAGCTGCACAAACTCCCTCCCGTCCCACGCCTCCCCCCACTGCTCACTCATCCAAGACCAACTCCTTGCCTGACGAGGCAGGCCCTCTGCAGCTGCACAGCAGTAATGCCCTCCCCAGGCAGGCTGCACACAGAGCCATACGCACGGGCCCTCAGCACGGAGGAATACACAGGGAACAGAAAAAGGTAACTGCACCGGTTGCCAATCACCGTGGCCAGAGACGCAGGGGATTCAGCACATCTGTGAAGTTCTACCTAGTCAGGTTTATAAGGTACTTTCAACAGATAATTCACCAACCAAGGCCTACTATGTGCAGGTGCTGGAAAGGGAAGCATCGATCCTCAAATACAGTCTAGGTGAATAAATCAGTAAACACCATGTAATGAGTTGCCAAATGAAAGGCTCTCTCTGGGAATTTAAAGAGCCATAGGCTTCAATGGTCCTAGAACAGGGGCCTAAAGGACAGGAAAATTTAGACAGGTGTGTAGAAGGAGACAGACAGGGTGGGAGAACCAGTTTGTCTCGAGTTGAGAGCTCAGGGAAGTAATATGTTAGTAATGAGGCTGAAAAGTTAAGCTAGAGTCAAATGAAGGAAGGCCCTAAATATTCAGGCTAAGGAGTTTGCAATCTGCCCTGCAAGTAATAGCTTTCTGCAATTTGCCCTAGAAGTGAAGGGAAAGCCATGACCAACTTCAGGAAATTTAAATTTAGTGTAGCTGAGGGTTGAAGGGGCATAAGGGTGAAACTACGGTAGAGGCAGTAGGTAAGGAGCCAGGTGGGGGCGGAGGCTAAGGACCTGAAATGTGTACATGGGAGGTAAAGCAGAGCAAGGACTCAAACTGACTCCAAATTTTGAACCTCGGCAGGGAAGAGAGAGATGTTTGGAGAGAATAATGGTGATATTAACAGAAATTTTAAGAGAAAAAAAGGTACTTATGCTGAAGACTCTGTGAAGCATGCTTTTGTTCTTTCTGAGTTAAAGGTAAGATATTTAAATGGAAATAAATGAAGGACTGGCGCTCGGAAGAAACGTCAGAGCTACAGCTTCAGGTGTGGGAGTCACCTGTATACAGGTGACAGAAGCCATGAGAATGGGTGAAATGACTAAGTGAGAGAGTGGAAAGAACGTGTAGAGAACTGAGGGCTGTGGAAGTCAACACACTGGAAAGAGTAAGTGGAGAAGGAGAACAGGATGGTATAGGGCATGGCAGCCATGCATTTCAAGGTAAAGGGGGCACTGCCAGTATTAGTCACTGCAGAGACGTTAAGGAGAAAGCGTTTGAGCTCACTACATAGGAGCCAACCAACTTCTTCCCTTAGAACATACAGCCACCTTACCCTGCCTCCACCAAACCTCATCTCCAAGGAACATTCTATGAAGATATACTCTCCAAGGCCGTCTACCTCCTCCCGTCTGTACAACTATGCACACATTTTATGTGCACAATTCAATATCTGCTAGGTGACAGGCAACATGCTCAGTGCTGGGAAAGGTACATGGTTCATGACACCAATGAAAACAAACTTTAATAAGCAGTAAGCAACTAGATAATAATTCAGTCATTAGTGGTAAAACAGGGATGAACAAATGTGTAACAAACGCTATGGGTGCCTGGAGAAGGAATGGACTCTCTGGGGAGTTCCGGCAAACTTTAGCAAAGAAAATTTCTGACTAGTCCCTGAAAGGGCTGAAGACATCCTGAGAAAGCTGAGGGGTATGATGTGGCTGGAGCTTTAAACAAACTGGAGAGAAAGATGAGAGGGCAGGATGGAAAAGTCGGCAGGTTTTGATAAATAGCCCCTTTCTCTCTCCCTATGCCCCATCCAAAATGCAATCTGTCGCAGCAAAACCCTCCTCATTTTCCCTGCACTCAGAGTAGTACAGAAGGCAGACGATCAGGTGAGACGTCACTACGGACTTGAGTAAACTCGGAGCTTATCCCCTCTAGTGGGGCTACGGTAGAAAGAAACCATGATCAGCTTCCTCACTGAGGTCTGCGCCACTGGCTGCGGCCCGGGATTCTGCGCTCATCCAACCCAGACCGACCGCTGTGGAGCCCAGTGTACAGGGGCCAGCTCACGTCTCCCTTCAGAATGTATGGCCACCTTACCCTGCCTCCACACAGTTCCTGTGCTTGAACCCCTCAGGACTTTGCTGTCCTCCTACTGACTTGCAGCCTCTCCTGAGATGACGCCCACACTGGCCAGCAGGAAACACTCCTGCCCCGTCAGGCCCTGGTGCCCACACAGCTACAGCTACAGATTTTTCCACCACACACAACTGTTCTCTAAAATCTGGTGGGCAAACTTCTCCCTTCGAAACTCCAGCCTCACGTGTACACTAGTTCTCTTTTAGTTGGCCTACCAATCTTCAAATTTTATTCCTAAACCTTTTTGTCCCTATAGGGAATCAAATTTAACCGCTTTCAGAATTACTATTTCGTAACTTCTAAAGGTGAGCTCTCTAACCCATCAAGTTTTAAACCTGGTTTCTTGCTATGGCTTACACACCCAATGAACAGTCTAAAAAATCATATTTCCACTTTGAATAAAAACAAATTCTGAATGTTTAATCAGTTGGCTCACACAAAATTTCCCCAAGGTCCACTCCTCTGCTTTATCATCCATGGGAAGTCACATATACATAATAACGATGAAAAGATGCCTAAAGAGATGCTAAACAGGGCCTGCCGGCTCAGGCGGTTAGAGCTCTATGTTCCTAACTCCGAAGGCTGCCGGTTCGATTGCCGGTTCGATTCCCACATGGGCCAGTGTGCTCTCAACCACAAGGTTGTCAGTTCAACTCCTCGAGTCCCTCAAGGGATGGTGGGCAGCGCCCCCTGCAACTAAGATTGAACACGGCACCTTGACCTGAGCTCCCGCTGAGCTCCCGAATGGCTCAGTTGGTTGGAGCGCGTCCTCTCAACCACAAGGTTGCCGGTTCGACTCCCGCAAGGGATGGTGGGCTGCGCCCCCTGCAACTAGCAACGGCAACTGGACCTGGAGCTGAGCTGCGCCCTCCACAACTAATACTGAAAGGACAACAACTTGAAAACTGAATGGCACCCTCCACAACTAAGATTGAAAAGACAACAACTTGACTTGGAAAAAAGGCCTGGAAGTACACACTGTTCCCCAACAACAAAGTCCTGTTCCCCTTCCCCAATAAAAAAATTAAAAAAAAGAAATGCTAAACAAAAATGCCCAACAGGCTTGCCAATGAAGAAAGAGCCAAACATATTATATACAGGAAAAGACAGAGAGATGGTAGTCTGAGGCAAAGAAGGGGCAGAGCCCTACCCCCCCACCCCCTCCTCTAGTAGCTAGGGTACAGAAAGAATGCAAAAGATGTAACATCAAGAGAAGGGAATTGTGGGTTTAGTGGTCCCTGGGAGTGTGAGCCTTGGAATCTCTCCCCTCCCTCTGTGAGTGAAAAGTGTGGAGGGGAAGGACCTGGGAGGGTCATCTGAAAGCCCTTTAAGCTCTAGGGAGACTCAGGCAGGCTCCAGAGGAAGAGCAAGGACTTGGTTGCTTTGGGCTTGCCCTAAGCTCAGGAGAAAACAAATTCAATCAGGGGATATCTTAGAAGTTTCCTTTTAATTCTCCAATCCTCTCCTCCCCAAGAGAGGAAAGAGACTGAGAAAATGCCCTATGCCCAGGTATACAAGTCACCTAAATGCAGCAAGGAAAGGAGCCCCAAAATTTTGAGTACCCAGTGAGGACCCCAGCCTTCTCACAACCTTGTTAAGAAAGCCATTTTGGGGCATGCAGATTGAGAAGGTAGGGAGAACAAATATAGCACAATTATTCTTCCACAGATTAAGAGGGAGAAGAGGAAATGCTTCAAAACCTTCATATGCAATTTGAGTTTAGCTGAATATAGCAGTAATGACATACTGAACACTCCCCCTTCCCACACAGGGGTTTCCAATCCCCCCACCATTCCTGAGAGCCTGGTTCTACGCCAGGTGGAGTGGCCTTACTTGGTGAGCTCATGGTCGGAGAGAAGCTGCTTCAGGTGTCTGGAAAGTAACTTTTTCTCCATGGACAGTCGTACCCATGCTCTGGCCTTTCCCACATCAGTCTTGATTTCCCCAATGTTCTGGATGTGCCTGAAGGGGAAATGGGAAAAAGGAAGTGGAGGGTGTGGTGGGAGATGAACTCATTACCAATAGCTCCCCTCATGAAGCTAAAAGGTCTAGTGAGGCAGCCCTATCCCATCCTGGGAGACTCCATCTCCCTTGTTCTCTAAGCCTTGTGCTTCCATGTAGCTTTGCCAGGATAGTCTCACCACAAATGGGAGGGGGGTGGGGGATGGGATTGGGGGAAGCATTGCAGTACAGCTCTCAAAAAGCCGGGCTAACCTCAGCGCCCTTGGGCCTTGACATACTCTGGTATAATTCTCCAAAAATGTCAGGAAACCCAACTGCTTGTACAGCTCTACAAATGCCTCATGAAGCACAAGACCAATGAGAAGGGCTTCCTGGTTAACTGAGACGCCGCTGAAGCCCAAGTCACTGAGACCCTGCTATTTAAAGTGGACAGCTAAGCAGCAACTGAAAGGATTTTAGTGGCTTATTACATATGAGCCCACACTGACCTCATATCCTGAATGAGGGAGATTCTCAGGGGAGACATGACTGAGCTGGCATCGGACTTCCTCCGTTCTGAATCAAGAAGTATTCCTAGAACAAAAAAGTCTGTCATGTCCAAAGAGATCTGACTATCCAAATAGGTGACTAGCTTTCTTATCTCAAACCACAAATATCTACAGGAAATGGTTGCTTTGGTAACACTTTGATCAATCATTTCATGAATATTTATTAAGTACCCACTAGGTTTCAGATTTAATACTTTTATGCACATTATCTCATTTAATTTTCTAACAACTTATAAGACAGCCAAGGAAGATATCACCGAGGAGGCAACTGAAATTCAGAGGTTAGCTGCTTTGCCCAGTCACCAAGTGACAAAGTCAGGTCCTCTGGTTCCTAATCCGGCATGTTCTCATTATAATCCATGGATAGAGTGCTTCCACTTGGAGCTGATACGCTTGTCCTGCTCTTGCCTCAAAATGGGCTACAAAAAAGCCAACGGGATGTGTAAAGAATGTGTCCCAGAATGCCCAGGGCCTCTACATACAATACCCTTATGTGCTCACGTCTGGCCCAACGTGTAAAACTTAGTATCTTCATCACTGAGCTATTGAGAATGTTTGGCTACAGTTTATCCCTTAGCAGTTAAGTTCTACAGCTTTCCTGAGAAGATTCTTCACTCTCATATCTAGAAAGTGGACCAAAAAACTCCTTAATAGGCTACGTAGGGAGCGCTTATCCTTGGTTTTTAGTCAACTATTCTCCCCGCATTCAGTGCTAGCTGAAGTCAACTACCTCAAGGGCAGACACAACACTGAGTTCATACCTATCTTTTCACCCCCATTTAAGCTAATCTTTACCATCAAGACAAGAACATCCAAGGAAGGTGAACAAACTCCCTGACAGAGAGACGAACAGGAAGCATGGTGTGAAGGGGGATGCTGCCAAGCAGTAAAGGAAGGAGGGGACTGTCCTGCAAGGGACACTACAGAGAGGTCTAAAGAACCCCAGCCAGGAGACAAGAGGCCTGGCTCCTAATCTGTCCTCTTCCATCAGTTCACTGTGTGATCCTGAGTAAGTTCAATTCCGCTCTGGATCCGTTTCCTCCTCTTGTAAAATAAGGGGGCTGGTTAGATGATCTCTGAGGTCATTGCCAACGCTGATATTTTTATTAAAATAGAAACAGAAAGGAAGCGTAAGGGATCATTCACACGAGGCCTTAGGGTAGGACACTGACAAACAGGCTCTCTTAACTGACGGATCATCTCAATGCCCATCTCAGAGAAATAAAACAAAAGACTCTGAAAACAGCTTGCTCCACACGCAAGACGTCAGTACCACCCAAATTCATTTGAAACCTAAACTCATTCTAAGACTGGCCTCTTGCTGATATGTCTTCTATCTCACTGAACATAAGGGTATATAATGAAAACAAACCCCATAGCTATGACATGCTCTGTGGTTCGAAGAGCTCAGTGGCTTAATACTTAAAAAAGAAAACATTACAGAGCAACGGCTTCATTGACCTGGAATAGTCTGCTATGTACAGGTGATCACTCCAGTGGGGGATGGGAAAGTGGGGAGAGGGGTTCTCTCCAGTGGTGTAGAGACCACCTTACCTGAGGTACTCAGGCTTCCAGATGTGAGTTTTCTCTGCCGGTTTTCCTGATAATGTAACAGGTGGGACCACAAGGCTGATTTCCCCTGGAACCGACACAAGGGAGAAATAATTATCAGTTTAGATTTCAGAGGCCAAGGCATCCAGTGAACAGTCAGAGATAATATAAATATATAGATATGGGCTTTTGCTAAAAACTATCTGTATGGCATGTCCTCAAATAATGTCGTTTCATTCAACGTTGTTTCCTTACAATGATAAAATGCCTTAGGAACTAACCTCTTGTCTATGACAATTAGCCTACGGTAAAATTGGTTTCATTATACACTGTTTCACTTGAAGTCACAGAACATACCAACGACATTAAATGAGGACTTACTACTTATCTCAATGTACACCCGGATGCAAAGTATACAAATACATCCCCCTACTAAAATCCAAGAGAAATATAAAGAAGAACGGAAAAGAGAAACGATCCCCCCACATGGCCAAAAACAGATGTGAATGGACCAGTCGACAAGAAAGAAAAAAGCAAATAACCTATCAACCTCTCAATGGTCTAAATGGTTTGCTGCTTGAAGGTCAGCGTGGGTAGAGCATGAGGACTTTTACACAGAGGAGCGGATATCCAGTCTACGAGATTCTGATAGCTCCTGAATTTCCTGAAATAGTTAAAGGCATTCCTGCCCTTAGTGCAGGCTGGGGAGGAGAAGTCTTCACTATGAGGATTTGCTACTGAAGGACAGTTGAAGAAGCCTGCGGGAAAGCAGGCTGGTAACTAACAGTGAGGCTGAGATACTATCGTCAATATAACAGAAGCTTGGCATTTGGAAATGTAAGCATTGCAGTTTAAACTATTTGAGACTTGTAGTAATTTGTCATTTAAAAGGCACAAATCTGAATAGCATCACAAGCCTGATGTAAGGGAGTATTTGCCTAGTGAGTGAGTCTCGCTGGCCACTGAGCCACTGCTTTGTCTCTTTCTAGTCACCCGTCAGTACACAGTGACCCTTATTATGTGATGAAAATTTTATTTCAGATTCATGGTAAATGTTCCTATACAGTTGATATAACTCATAAATGGAGTACAACATTTTAGTAGTAGGATTTATTATGATTTTATAAATGACTCTAGTTCTATATTTTACGAAATAGTAATAATAATGATAGGAGCTATCATGTCTTGCGTGAGGTTTGCGATCAACTAAGCACGATGTTAAATGTTTAAAATACAATATTTTATTTAATGCTCCCAACAATCCCATAGGATAGGTACTCTGTCCCCATTTTCTTTAGAAAAGCACAAATTGAGGATCAGAAAGATTAACTTGTAAAAGATCACACAGGTAGTAAGTAAAGTGCTGAGATTCAAGCTTATGTCTATCTAATGTCAGAACCATTGCTCTCAATAATGATGCTATACAGAGTGCTTCTGACAGAGATCATTTAACTTTGCAAGTTATACTCTTTGAAGAAAATGTTATGTTCTGGGATGAAGGTGAGGATTTAAGCGCTCAAAATGTTTCCCTTGAGAATATCAAGGATCTATTTTGTTTCTATCCACCAACCTGATCTATGGGGCGGGGGCGGGGGGAGGGGAGTGGATTAAGCATTTGAATGGGACAAAACCTTCATCTATGGATCAGCAAACTGTTGATATAACCTTGATGTATGTTTGGATTTCCTACGTTGGGATTTAATCAGCTTAAAACAAAACCCAACAACCGCAATAGCAAATTTCTAAAAAACAACACAAGTTAAAACTAGAAAAGACCATTTTTATTCATTGAAATACCAAACATTTGAAAAAACAGACGTTTGATAAAATCAATGAGACTTACAGCTCCTATACACTGTTACTAACTGGTACATTAAGACAATATATGCAGAAGACAATACAAAATCTTAAAATATTCATGCTCTTTGAGATAGTAATTCATTTCTAGAAATGCATTCAGCCATTCATTGATTAAAACCATTAGAGTAGGCACCACAAAGGGCAGGGGCTTTGACTTCCTCATCACTGAATTCCCAGCATCCAGGCAGCCGAGGAAGGCAGCCCCCTTAATAGAACTGTGTGGATGTGACACAACTAAATATAGCTGGTCACCAGAGAGCCCTCTCATGCCACAACGCTGAAGAGCCAAAGGCAAGAGCAACAGCAGGCCACTGTGCCAGGACACCCTGGCTCACAGTGATCGTACTAGTCAAGGAAGGAGGCAAGGGAAAGAGTGAGAGGGCAGCAGCTGGGCTGACGCTTCGCGATAGGGCACTCGGGTCTTTCTAGTTCAGGAGACATGATTATTCTTTTTCCTCTTTTGCAAAGGGTCTGAAGGAGACTGCCAGGTTCAATATAGCTTAACTACCCATTTGGGGACGTGGCCACACAATACATAGAGAGTACCAAATTCTCCAAGAATGTCATATGCACGAAGGGTGAGAAACAACCCCTTTTCACTTACCAGTCTCCAAATGGCAGGATTACAAAACTATTATGAAAAAACAAACATCACCTCTTATTGTCAGAAAAATATACTAGAGAAGGACACCCATCTCCCTGGAATGTGTCACTGAAAGCCAGAGAGAGTGGTGAGGATAACAGGTTCTTATGAGGACTTGTTGCAGGAAGCCCTGCATGCAGACTGTGATGGCGAATGAAATTTAGGGCGCTAGCAGCAAAAACCGCTGTTTGGGTTCTCTCTACTTTCTAAGTAACTAAAAATGAACAGATGATCAGTAAGGCGACCCCAGAAGAGAGCTTTAAGATCACTCTCTGAGAGTGAATTTGGTCACAGTCTGTGCATGACCATGCACAATACGCATGATGGAGGAGACCAGTTAGTCAGGTTATAACCTTCGGACTGGAACATAACTGAAGAATTTCTCAACAGGAGAAAGGTGTTCTGCACATAGGCTAGCAAAATGGAGGCCTAAGGAACAGGCTGTAGGAACCCAACATAAGTAGTCGGGTTAATCCCCAGCTAAACATGTGTTAAGGCCATACATGCCCTGCCAACAAACATAGGTCATCACTTCCTCATGGTGACACTGTCAGTGCTTCACTTTTAGTGCTCCAAAACAGGATGCAGAACAAAATGAACTTCAACTGAAAAGCCCCCATTATTCTGTACTGGTTTCTCACCGAACAAGTAGCCTCTGTCTATCCAAACTGAGAGGGGGAATCAAATAAACTCCAAAAGAAATTACCCATGCTGTGGAAATTCTTGCAGAACATGGCCACAAAGCCTCAGAGGACAGGTTTAGAACACATGCTGACATATTTTTAAATGCCTAGCTATTTTTATGGCAAATATTTAAAAGTTTTGAGGGTATATGTTTTACTGAAAAGCCGAAAGTGCTCAACTATAGTGCCTGGCTTGCTAAACATTAAGAAAATGATAAAATGATTATGTATATTCTACTCATCTGTTATAAATAAAAGGAAAGAAACAGAAATCCTTCATGCAGACCCTAGCATAACATAGCTGTCATGTTATACACCCACCATAATGCAGGTACTTATTTTTATCATATGTAATTATCATAATAAACCTGAAAGGTTACGTTTTATTAACTCTGTATAACGAATAAGGAAGATAAGGCTCAAAAATCGCAAATTACTTGAAGTCATCCAGTGGAGCTAGGATTCAAATCCAAGTCTTTCCGACTCCAAAGCCCATAGTGTTGCTATTACAACACAGAACTCTGAAAATTTTAGGGATGTGATACACAATTTTTAACATTTAAAAAAATCTATAATCAGTGCTGTTTACAATGCTAAAAAATCAGAAATAACCTAAATGACCAATAATAAGGAATTGATTCAAGTATGGTACATCTATACAATGAGACAGTAATTAAAACTAAGATTTTGGAAGAATAATAACCACTGACATTTACAGAGAACCTGCTAGACACCATGCTCTGAGTTTAATACTTTACATGAATTATCTTCACAAATCCTCATAAGACTCCTACGGTGGTGGGTACTTTAAAATTCCATCGTACGTATGAGAAAACAGAAGCTTAGAAAAGCTAGGTATCTTGCTCAGTTTCTTAAAATTATTAAGTGGGAATCAAACCCAGGTCTCTCTGATTTATAGTCTGAGTTCTTAAACACTTACTATACTACACTATAAGCTAAAAATTAGTTAAGAACATGGAAAAAATATTACGAGGTAGAAAAAGCAAGTCACAAAAAATTATGTATAGTATGATCCCATCTGGCTTTTTTTAAAAACGGCTTTATTGGAATGTAATTCACATTCACATAACATTCACATTTATAATGTATACAATTTTCCGCACCCCCCCCCAAAAACCCCCGTTCGTAGTGTATTCAGAATTGTGCGGCCATTACCACCACCTAATGTTAGAACATTCCCAGAAGCCCAGAAGGAAACCCCATGCTCATTAGCAGTCACCCCTGCTTCCTCCCTCCCTCCCTCCCACCCCTGGCATCTTGCCATCTGCATTCCATCTATGGATGTGCCTGTTCTGGACGTTTTACATAAATGGAATCACACAATATGTGGTCTTTTGTGACTGGCTTCTTTCACTTAGTATGTTTTCAGAGTTCACCCACATTGTACCATGTATCCATACTTTATTCCTTTTATTGCTGAATATATCCCATTGTATGGACAGACCACATTTAGTTTACTCATCAGCTGGTGGACATTTGGATTGTTTCACTTTGGGCCTACTAAGAATAAAGCTGCTATGAACATTTATGTACAGTTTTTTGGGGGGGACATGTTTCCATTTCTTCGGTACATAGCTAGAAGTAGACTTGTTGGGTCATATTATAATGCTACATTTAATATTTCAGGGAGCTACCAGACTCTTTTCCAAAGTGGCGGGCATTTTTACACTCCCATTAGCAATGTATGAAAGTTCTAATTTCTCCACATCCTCACTGACACTTGTCATTGTCTGTCTTTTTAATTGTAGCTATCCTAGTGAGTGTGGAAAGTTATCTCATTGTGGTTCTTTGAATTTTTAAATATACACCTGTGTATATGCTTTGAAGGAAAATGCTCTGAAGGACAGACGTGGTAGACGGTCTCCATACCCATGAAATGGAAATTCCAGAAGGGCAGAGATCTGGTTTGCTTTGTTCACTAAGGTATCTCAAGTACCTGTTACAGTGCCTGGCAGACAGTAGGCCCTTAATAAATATTTGCTGGGTTCTTACTCGTTATTTTCTAATTTGTCCATAATAAAACTGCTTTTGAAAACGTTTCAAGTTCTTTTCAAATGTAAAAATGCATACCATAAAAAAGTTGTCCATCTTGAATAACTATTCAAAGTAGAGTATTTTGAAACAAGGAAATTCCCTGGTTATTAAGCAGTAAAAATCAAACTTACTCAACTTCCTGCAGTCTTCTCTCAAATATGGTTAAGCTATCTGCATATAAAAGACATGTTAATGACAGACCTTTATCCACTGGGATAGTGGAGGACCCTTAGAGTAAGTTTGGTACTTCTGAGCTCCAACTTCTCTCTTTGTGTTCCACCTCCAGACTATGGCCAGCTGCCAAACAGGATCTATCAGTTTGGCCTTTAGCTCTGTTTGCAGGACAGAAGATGCCACTTTTAAAATATCTGACAAACACACATATTTATGAAGCTTATTTTTAAAGAAAATAGTTTGGATCACATTTATTTATTTTTTGTTTAGCTATTTCAAGTCTCACTCCATGCATACTGTGCACCATCCTTCAAAGCCAGCCAGCTGGAAGAATATGGGAACACTAGTAGTAACTGAAAACAGGAAGATAGTTAGCTCAGCAGAGACGCAGGACATTCTTTACCTGTTTTACTTGTAGCCCATGACTCCAGATCCTTTCCAGGAGGTCACAAAGGCTGGCAATCAAGGTGTTCTCTTCCACCCCTGTGATGTTGACCTCCCCATGCCCTAGCTCCACAGCCTCTCGGCCCATCTTCTCCACCAGCATCCTCTTGGTCTACAAGGAATCAGTTGGTAGGATTAGATAACCACAGTGAAGCGTATAACGTGCAGCTAGAAAGGGTTGCCGCCACCTGCACAGCACATCTGCTGGGTTGAGAAGGTCAAGATTACTGAGACCTCGAAACATACAGTGTATTTATTCTCCACCATATAGTTCAGGTTATGGCGGAATGTATTCTTTAAAAGTTTAGTTAAGAACATAGTAATCACTGTATGACTCTGGGCAAGTGATTTCATCACTCTGGATTCAGTTTTTGCATTTATGAGGTGAAAAGAGTAGAATAAAACCCTTTGGCTAAAACTATAGAAAAACAAGGAAATAAGTATGACCTATATTTCCATTCCTAAACAACATAGTTTAGTTTTGCTAGTATGTTTTCTTTTATGATTTGCTTTTTCACTCAACTTTATGTATGTGAAATTCATTTACATTGATAGGTATAGCTGTTGTCCATTTCCACCATTGTATAGCACTCCATCATATAAATATAGTACAATTTACTTATTGATTCTCCTACTGATTGACATTTGGGTTGTTTCCAATTTGGGGCTATTATAAAGAATGCTACTGTAAACTTCCTGTACATATCTCCTGGGTCATGTTGCAAAGGTTTCTCTAGGGAACATACCTAGTAGAATACCAGATAATAATACGCTGTTTACCAAAGTGGTCATACCAATGTACCCTCTCTACATGCTAGCCAACACTTGGCGGTATTAGACTGATACTGGATTTCCTCAAATCTAAGATACACATTTTTCCACATATTAATATCTCTGAAACTGGCATGTATTTCATAGTCATTGGTGACCAAGCAATGCCATAAAGAAGTGTCACTGACTGGGCATGCATCTCAAAACTTGAAAATGAATGTCAGTGGCTTAGAAAACAAATCTGAGAGACAACAGAAAAGCCCTCTTTCAAGAAAGGCAGCAGCATCAACGTTCTTGATAGCAGAAAAGACAACACTATGTGGAAAATCAGATATCAGTGGTTCAGAGTGAATTAACAGAAGCTTTTTTAAAAACATCTGAATTCAAAATATCAGTACTAATATAGTACCATGTTTCCCTGAAAATAAGACCTAGCCAGACTATCAGCTCTAATGCATCTTTTGGAGCAAAAATTAATATAAGATCCGGTCTTACTTATAGTAAAATAAGACCAAGTCTTACATTATAGCAAAATAAGACCGGGTCTTATAGTAAAATAAGACCGGGTCTTATATTAACTTTTGCTTCAAAAGATGCATTAGAGCTGATGGTCTGGCTAGGTCTTATTTTCGGGGAAAAACGGCATCAATCTAACTTGTAACAGTAATCATTTCCTCTGCAAGAGAAAGTATATTTGATTTCATCCTATAAATGACTACCACTTGCAAACTGAAAATGCAGGAAAATCTTTTTTTCCATTGATAAATAAACAGGATATAGTAAAAACTAAGTTAGCTGAACTGTCCTAAAAAGTATGGTATACTGAAAGGCTACATTTTTATTTGAAAAGAAATTACACTAACTAAAACATTAAAAATTAAGAATCACTGTCTTTTGATCCAGCACTCCTATTTTGAGTATATATCCAAAAGAACTGAAATCAGTCTCAAAGAGATACCTACACCCCACGTTGACAGCAGCATTATTCACAATAGCAAAGATATGGAAACAGCCCAAGTGTTCGTCAATAGATGAACGAATATAAAACATGTGGTATATACATATAATGGAATATTATTCAGCGCTAAAAATGAAAGAAATCCTGACATCTGCAGCAACATGGATGAACCTGGAGGACATTATGCTAAGTGAAATAAGCCAGTCATAAAAGGACAAACACTAAATGATTCCACTTATATGAAGTATCTAAAATAGTCAGACTCACAAAAGCAGAGAATAGAATGGTGGTTGTCAGGGAATGGGGAGGGAGAAAATAGGGAATTGTTGCTCAGTAGATATAAATTTTCAGTATGCAAGATGAGTAAGTTCTAGAGATCTGCTCTACAGCACAGTGCATATAATTAACAAAATAATATTGTGCACTTTAAAGTATGTTAAGAGGATGGACCTCAAAAACAAAACCACAAAAGAACCTAAGAAGGTTTTTGGAAGTGATTCATATGTTTAGTACCTTGATTGTGGTAACAGTGTTATGGGTGCATGCATTATGTCCAAACTCATCAAGATGCATACATTAAATGTGTGCAATTTTTGTACATCAATTATACTTCAATAAAGCTTTAAAAAAATGACTTTCTTTGTAGAATTGAGAAAAACATCCCAACAAGGTTAAACTAAATAACACACTTTTGCCTGACACATAGTAGGCACTCAGTAAATTCTTGTTTCTAAACATATGAAATCACTATTACCAAATTAAAACAAAGGCAAAAATATTTCCATATGTGTAAGACTAATCTGTTGAAGATAATTCAACTACAATGATTTCAAGTAAATAATGCAAGATGTCTAAAATTAAAAACTACACCTATCTTTCAATTTTAAAGAATACATATTAAGTTTATATCAAGCAAAGTGTGCTTGCTCTTTTATTCTTTTAAAGATCTTGTGTGTGTTTTTTCAAAATTTTTTTCTTCAATTTTTTATTGGGGAATATTGGGAAACTGTGTTTCTCCAGGGCCCATCAGCTCCAAGTCATTGTCCTTCAATCTAGTTGTGGAGGATGCAGCTCAGCTCCAAGTCCAGTCACCATTTTCAATCTTTAGTTGCAGGGGGTGCAGCCCACCATCCCATATGGGAATTGAACAGGCAACGTTGTTGAGAGCTCCGCTCTAACCAACTGAGCCATCCGGCCGCCCCAAAGTTTGTTTGCTCTTGATTAATGGTTTCTTTTATTTAAAAGAAATACACTTAATTCCAAGTTAACAGGATCTTAAAATTAGTACCATCCCATTATGTTAACAATATTTTTAAAACCAAGAAAGAATGTACAGAACCAAGCCTTGGTCTCACTTGGCTGCCAAGGGAAATAGCACACATACAGAGGGGTCCACAGCTCACCTTGTTGCGGCATTCCTTCAGCAGGCCCTCTACAAACTTCCAGTTGGTTTGGGCAATCACTGACGGGGACAGGTTGGATAGTTTGGGCTGGCGGATGGTGCTGCCCATATTCCTGGCTTCCTGGATGTATTTCTACAGCAAAGGGAAAAATCAAAGGCTGTGTTCATGCAAACAAACTATTCACCAATACCGATGGGTGCCTGCAGAGGGCACTATCACCCCACACTTTCTTGCCTCTTTCCTAGGCTCAGATAAAGTTAGGGACAGAAAGTTTAAAACGCAACTCTGTATCAAAGGGAAAAACTGAGATAACATGATGAATTCTGTTTTCTCTGATGTAAAGCACTCCATGAGTACTGGAATTACCTTTGCCTTAATGATACAAGAGGTAAAAAACAAACAAACAAAAAAACATGGCCGTAGCATGTATAGCTCAGTGAGCAAATCCACCCAAATATCAAAGTACTAGTGAGAAAATCATGTTGCACACTAAGCAGGGAGGAATTTAACTCCTGTGTGCATATCAAAGATGTCAACCCTTGTTATCATAAAGTATAACTTTGCTAATAATTAGGGCCTGGAAAATAAGATTGCACACTCAAAACAACAACTGTACTTTCTGCTTTTCTACAATGTGCTGGTGATTTTCCATACGCTGCTTGTTTTAACACAGAACCAACGTAAGTGCAGTGAACTGGACACTGACATCCTCTCAGTATCCCAGGTTCACAGCCAACATTTTCACCCACGACTTCCTTCTCCCCCGTATTAATTCCAATAGTACAATTCTGTCTCTTCCATCTTCTGGCCCCTCGATCTGCCCCTACTACCAACCCCGAAGGTTAGGCTTTAATTATTATCACCTGGACTACTGTTGCCTGTCTTTTAACTTGCTAGCTACCTCTAGTAACTTCTGCCTCCAAAATATTCCGCCCACAGCTTCCATACACAACAATCACCAAGCTTTTGATCCTACATTTCCTCTACTTAAAATGCTCTCTGTTATAATCTATGGAGTTGCCTGCTTCATTTTTTGGCCTCAAATTACCTTCTCGGGTCAGTGGTCACCGTACGTCTGATCCACATTCAGACATTGCTAGGACAAGTGAATCAGACAAGAGGCCAAGGAAATAGGAAAGAGAAGGAGAGTATAGCATTCCTTGTCATTCTTAAGGTGTCTCACCTCTCTCTGGTCATTGTCTAAACGCAGGTGTTCTGTGTGTTGCTTCTGCCGATCTTTCCGCCTCCACTGGGCAGGGGCATTCCTTTTTGTCCACCTGAAAGAATCAAAGCAGGCAACTAAGAACATCATCCCACTAAGAAAGTAAGGTCAATTGACAGGAGAAAACTTGAATGTCTAGGAACCAATGCTGGGAAGTCACCAGAGATAGCTCAGAGAACTTGAGGAAGAGTAGCTTAAAGATCAGTGACTGGTCAAGAAAGATAACTCCCAGGGAACACAGATCTCACTCTCTCTCTAAAAAAAAATCTACAAAAACTACATGTGCCGATCCAAAACTATACTCGGTCAACTCTGTCTGAGCTTTGATACACTTATCTCCAATAGTAAATAAAGAACAGCAATCCTACTAAGTTATCTACTTTCAGTTCAGACTCTTAAATTATTTCAAACAGCACTTATTGAAGAAACAACGCTAGTGTTGTATGGGATTCAGTCATGAGATAATTTCAACCCATCTGCAGCCTAGCTTTTTGCAGGTCCTGGGTATGTGGACCTATCCCAATTTGCACAGTGGAGATAGGAGCTGATGATATCTTGTCACCTGTTTTCTTGTTCAAAGAAGTGAACAACCTAGATAGTATGGGTCTTCTCCATATTTGCTTTACAAAATTCGGGGGTCTTCCACCAACTCAGGCCCAGATATGGGATGATTACAAGGCTGTGATGAGGGAGCTGGATCAGGGAATCCCTGGCGTTGACTCACTTGTTGCTGGCTGGCCCGATGGAAAGCACATCAGACTGCAGCTTTGGGAAGAAGCCTGGCTCATACTTCCCTTGCCCAATCTTCATGTCAAGTAGATGGGGGTGAACAGCAGTATGGTCAATTTTGGCCAGACGCAGCTCAATTGCTTTCTCTGGATGAAAATAACAACAAAAGTCAATTTTTTTTAATATACCATATTCTAGACCATAAAATAAGTCTCAATAAATTTAAAAATAATTTGAATTATGTAAAGTTATGTCCTCTGACTACAGTAATCAATAATATCTTAAAACTAAATAACACACTTCTAAACAACTCATGCATCAAAAAAAGAAAAGGTAAATAAGAACTGAATAAAAATGAAAATACAAAATATCAGAATTTGTGGTATGTCATTAAAATATTACTTTAAAAGAATTATGGCACTAAACTCCTATCTTAGGTAAGAAAAAAGGTCTCAAACTAATGACCTCGGCTTCCACCTTAAACTATAAAAAGACGAGCAAATTAAATTCAAAGTCAGTACAAGAAAGGAAATTATAACAGCTGGAGTAAAATCAATGAAATAAACAGAGAAAATTAATAAATCCAAAAACTGGTTCTTTCAGAAGATCACTAAAACTAATAAACTTATAGTCAAACTGGTCAGGATAAAAAGGAAAAGACACAAATTACCAATAGCAGAAATGAGAGAAGTGACATTCCTACAGATTCTATAGATACTAATATGGGAATATTATGAATAACTCAATGCCAACAAATTTGACAATAGGTGAAATGGACAAATTCCTTGAAAGACACAAACTGCCAAAGCTCACTCATGAAGAAATAGATAACCTGAATAGCCCTGTAGCTACTTTTCAAATTGAATCTGTAGTTTAAAACCTTCTTGGAAAAAAAACACAAAAAAACAACAACAACAAAAAAAACTCCAAGCCCAGATAGCTTCACTGATTAATTATGCCAAAGAGCTAAAAAAAAATATCACTTACACAAGCTCTTCCAGGAAATTGAAGAGGAGAAAATACTTCTTAACTTATTCTTTAGGCCAGCATTATTGTAATACCAACTCAGACTAACATATTATTAAAAAACTTATGAACCAATACCCCTCATCAACAAAAATGTAAAAATTTTTCTAAACAAAATTTTAGTAAATCAAGTTCAATAATATACAAAAAAGATAATCCATCATGACCAAAGAGAGTTTACCTCAAGAATGCAAAGTTGGTTTACACATTCAAAAATCAATCAATGTAATTCACTATATTAACAAACTAACACTAAAAACTGTGTAACTACGTCAATATGTGCAGAAAAAGCATTGATGAAATACAATATCCACTTCTGATAAAAAGTCTCAGCAAACTAGTAACAGAAGCATATATCCTCAACTAATAAAAGGTGAAAAACCTGCAGCTAACATCATATTTAATGTTGAATGCCTTCCATCTAAAATCAAGAATAAGACAAGGATGTCGACTCTCACTACTTCTATTTGACATTATAGTAAAGGTTCTACATAATGCAAGAAATAAGAGGCATCCAGACTGGAAAGGAAAATGTAAAATTATGAGTATCTATGTAGAAAATCTGACAGAATGTATAAAAAGCCACTAAGAGTAAGTTTAGTATGGTTGCAGGTTACAGATCAATATACACAGCGATTATATGTCTACATATTAGCAATGAACAATCAGAAATTAAAATTTTAAAATACCTTTACAATAACACCAAAAAATATGAAACACCTAGGGATAAATCTGACAAAAGATATGCAAAACTTGTGCATAACACTGACAGAAATTAAACAAGACCTAAATTAATGGAGAGATACTCCAGGTTCATGGATCAGAAGACTCAATAATGTTAAAATATCAATTCTCCCTAAATTGATATACAGATTCAAGGTAATACCAATAAAAATCTCAGGTCATTTGTGGAAACTGGTAAGCTGATTCTAAATATATATGAAATACAAAAGACATCGAATAGCCAAAACAACTTTGAAAAAGAAGAATAAAGTTGGAGGACTAATATTACATGGCTTCAAGATTTAATATAAAGGTACAATAATTAAGGCAGTGTGGTACTGGTATAAATGTGTGATCTATCTAGATCTGATAGATCTATCTAGACTGATAGATCAATGAAACAGAACAGAGAATCCAGAATTAGACTTACACATATACAGATTGCTTATATTTTGACAAAAGGTAAAAGGCAATTCATTGGAGAAAGAATCGTCTTTTCAACAGATGACGGCAGAACAACTGGATATCCATGGGGAAAAAAATGAACCTGGACCCTTAGCTTATTAACTACTTATACAGTACTTATAAAAAAATGGATCATAGACCCAAATATAAAGTTTAAAACTATAAAACTTCTAGAAGGAAATATAGAGGGGGAAAAAAATCTACGTGACCTTAGTTAGGCAAGACTTTTTTAGATACAACACCAAAAGCACAATCCATTTTTTAAAAACTGGTAAGTTAGGCCCCTAACGTAAACCTTTGTTCTTCAAAAGATACTGTTAAGAAAACAAAAAGACAAACCACAGAGTGATGGAAATATTTGCAAATCGTATATCTGCTAAAGGGCTTGTATCCAGAATATAAACTTTCAAAACTCAATACTTAAACAACCCAATAAAAAATGGGCAAAAATTTAAACAGGCACTTCACCAGAGAAGATGAAAGGATGGCAAATAAGCAGATGAAAAAATGTTCAACATCATTAGTCATCAGTAACATGCAAATCAAAACCACAATGTGATTCCACTACAAACCTATTCGAATGGCTAAAATGAAAAGACTGACTATACTAAATGTTGTCAAACGTGTGGCAGAACTATAACTCTCATATACTACTAGTGGGAATGCAAAACATACAACTCTGAAAGACAATTTGACAGTTTCTTTAAAAAGTCAACATACAAATATCATATGATCCAGTCATTCTACTCCTAGGTATTTATCCAAAGGAAAAGAAAACATGTACACAAACGTTCATAGCCCAATGGTAACCAACAGATAAACAGATAAAAAAAACTTAGTAATACCCATACAATGAAATACTACTCAGCAATAAAAGGAACATGAATGAATCTCAAAATAATTATGCTGAATAAAAGAAGACAAACAAAAAAAGAGTTCATACTATATTATTCCATTTATATAAAATTCTAGAAAATGAAAACTCTACAGTAACAAAAATCACAGCAGTGACTGCCCTCGGGATTTGGAGAGAGAGTGGGGAGATGGGATGAAGGTATTAGAAAAGGGAAAACTATTGAGGGTGATGGGTATGTTTGCCAATTCTTAGTGGGTGTGTGGGTGTGTGTGTGTGTGTGTGCACCAAAACTTTAAAATATGTGTAATTTATTGTAGGTCAATTATACCTCAAAATTTTTAAAGAGTAAAAATTTTAAAACCTGGTGACTATCCTGGTATTTTCTAGTCATGTAAAAACATGTCAACCTTTGGGCCTTGCTGTTACCCTAGGTCAAGCTGCCTTCTCTCTTTGCACCTCCCTCACTTCCTTCCATCCTTACTCTTACTCAACAGAACTTACTCAGTGTCTAAAATGTACCAGGGACTATTCGAGGCCCTGCGGACATGTGTGAGCCAAAGGAACATCTTTAGCTATAAAATTAGTGGGTGAGTAGAAATGATCACCATCAAGATCCCTTTCAAATGTAACATTTTAAAGGATCTCCGAAAATAGCCCTTTCGTTATGTTTTTAACACTTTCCAGTCAGACTGTTTGAAGAAGCTGAGGTATCCACGAGGGATGGAGTGAGGTGGCTCAATGACTCCTCCAGGCTCAGGATCTGAGGCCAGGGGCCAGAGCCCTGCTTCAGCACAGCTGGAGTGCCTCTCTCTCCGGGGCATACCGAAGGGATATACCAATGGCAAAGATATTTCCATTATTCCTGGGAGCAGAGCCCAGAGTTGCCTGAAAGGTCTCTGTGAAACCCATTTTTCTGAAATGAGTCATACAAATGAGAGTTAGTTAACCCTCCTTCCATTTCCCAAACCTCACATTCTAACAGTCCCAAGAGAACACATGTTCTGGCCTCAGCTGAGACCAAAGTAATTCAAATCAGTACGCTGTGGTGTTTGGTGTTCAACAAATGGATTACAGATGGGCTGAGAATTGACTGGCTCAAGCCTTGTGACAGATAGGCAAGGCCTCAAGTGACCAGAGCCTCTCGCTTTATAGCCTAGAGCTATAAGCAGACTCCTCCCTTGATTCCAGTGAGCCAGATACAAATATTTTCCTTTCAAGTGTAGCATAACATGAAAAGATTGGGAAGTCCTGATTTAAACTGACGGCTTGGGAGATGTTTCTCTAAACCTCCAGTCTTATAAAAACCTCCACCAAGCTCCCTAGGACCAAAGCCTTGCAGGGTTCTGGAATCTGAAGCCAGGAGGCAAGGGTGACCACATCAGAGCAGTCCACGTGCACGGGCAACACATCCCCAAGCCTCAGCCAAGAGAAATGCCGTCTTAATGAAAGGCCCAGAACAAGTTGAAAGGGAATGACAGAGGTTACAGAATGTACTCGATGAAGGCAGGACTTGGCCCAAATTGTCACCAGTTGTATCTTCAAAACCTAGAAAGATGCTTGGCATGTTCATTCATTCAGTAAGTATTTGTTGAGCACTTGTCATATGTTAAGCATGTAGTCAGTATGTATAATATTTGGTAAACAAATGAGTAATTATACAAAAAGGCTAGAAGGACACTGAACATCCCGCAAGGAAGTGAACACACTTAAATCTGACACCTCAAACTGAGACTATCCTCTAATAAACTGATCTAAATGAGGCCTCTATGTACAAAAAGGCCTTTTCAATCATGCATGTAGCAAACAACTTTTAACATCTACACGTGCTAAGTATAACGTTAGATGAGTGAGGGTAAGAAAACGGGTAAATACAGTCTCTGCTCTTAAATTGTTCCCTGTTGATGACAGCTCAAAGAAACAGAGATGACAGAGGTGAGGTTAGAACACAGCACCGCAGAAACACAGAGGCTTCACAGGGGAGACATATCAGCCAGGTTTCTGTGGCAAACACTGTCAACTGCTTACTCTTAACTTATTTGCCCCTTCTTTCTTGCTAACAGAACCCCAATACTGTTTAGAGTAACATTACACCCCATTCAATACTCACTTTCACAGCCTCCCTTGCACTTAAGGATGGTCACTAACATGGTCCTGGCCTCTGAGGCCATAAAAGTTGTTGGGAATTTCTGGGAAAGCTTTTGCTTTCTGATATAAGAGGGAAAATACATCTGGTAGCAACCTCCCCTCTTCTTGCCCTGAACATAAAAAACCTCTGGTAACCGTGAGGCAACAAGCATGAAGACAAAAGTCAACACGCTAAGGACAGCTGAGTAAAAAGATGGCAGCTAGGGTCCCGATTACACTGCTGGGCCGCTGAGCAACCACCAATGCTGCACTTGTTGCTAACGTGAGAAAAACAACACCCACATCTATCTAACCCACTGCTGACAGGTTCTCTATCACCTACAGCAGGACCCATTCCTAACTGACACTGTTAAAGGATGAGAAGAAGTTAACCAGGCAGAAAAGACGGGAAAGAGCAGTTCAGGCCATGGGCACAACTTATACAAAAGCAGAAACAAAGACAGCAGCTGGCGTGTTTACGAACAGGGACACGTTAGTGACGTGATCCAGGAAGCTAGAAAGTGCAGCGCCAAGGAGGCCCCACCTGCTTCATCCACCGTGGTACACTTCTGGTACATGGACGTGCGGAGAGTAGGTGTCCGAACATTCAACAGCCTGATCTTGTCTACGCGGGAATCAAATACCCGGAGCACAGGGTCTTTATCATCATCATCATGACACATGATTTTATTGTCAATGAAAGAAGCAAACATCTGTGTCTCCAGGAATCTTGAGAGGAAGGGCAGGTAGGGCTCAGGCTGATCTGAGAGAAAAGATGCCTGGTAGGAGCAGAAGGAAACAGACAGTCATCAAACGGGAAGAGGGAGGAGAGTATGTCAGCAAAGGCAGTGCACCCAAAGGATCCATAGGTTGATTCTTCTCTGAAGCTTCCTAAGTCTTTAGAAAAAACAAACAGCAAAATCTCTTCATCAGTGTTTTTTTAACACTCTCACTAACCTACTTATAATTTCAGATATCCTGAAACCTTGACACACTAGTCCAAACTTACTCAGGCAACCTACTGTAGCAACCCGTCTTCCCAGAATCCTGATGTTCAACCTGCATGGGCACCTCTGCTAAGACAGCTCCTTGACTGAAGGTAAATCAGCTGATGTAAGAACCAGCACTCTGTTCTAAAGCAACAAGACTTTGTATTTTATCAGCATCAGAAGGACCGTGAACTTGTTTCCAGCATATAATACAATTGACCATTGACCAACACGGGTTTCAACTACACAGGATCACTTACACACGTATTTTTTTCATTAAATATACACTTGGCTCTCCATATCCCCAGTTTTGCATCTGTGGATTCAACCAACCGCAGATCAAAAACAGTCTTTTCGATCCGCAGTTGGGAATCTGTGCATGCAGAGGGCTAACAGCACGCATTGTTCTACGCCATTTTATATGAAGGACTTGAGCATCTGCAGATTTTGGTATCTGCAGGGGTCCTGAAACCAATCCCCTGGGATACCAAGGACTGGGCGGGTGGGGGAGCAGGAGGAGGGGTCAGAATCCATAACCCCTGTCTTTTTCAAGAGTCAACTGTATTATGGAAGAAAAACTCATCTTCAGTTAAATATCCGTGCCTCCCCATCTCCCCAGCTGATACTCACTTTATCAAAGTTTTGCATCTGCTCCCTGTTAGTAAACCAGGACTCCTTATCCTGGCTGGGTTGAATGACAAACACCTCATAATCTGCAAACATCTGAGTGAAACGATTTGCAAAAACTTCCCGGATCTGAATGTTTAGCTGGTAAATCCTGAGTTCTTCTTCATCACACTGAACTTTCAGATCCTTATTGCTGCTGGCGTCTTCACGCACTTCCAGCTACAAAAAAGGAACAACAGTTGAGAACAAACAGCTTTTCCTTCTATCCCAAAGAAATGCAACCCATCTGTCCCCTCCTACCCCCACAGTAGTCATTTACTTTGCAGCAAATGGAGAAAATAAAGAAGAGATAATGGGAAGGGGAAAAACAGAAGGGAATTCTGACATGGAGAAGAAATAGTGTTTCATTTGCAGGTACTCGCTACTCAATGAAAGTGATTATTATGGGCAGAGAGAAATTAAGCAACAGAGGAAAAGGTGCTATTTACCTTAAGGGTCAGGGCAAGGAGGGAATCTGGAAGTCAGCGAGAAAATGAAAATGCAAAGCAACAAGGTCAGACTCTGGCTCTCCCTTCATCTCTTTGATTTTTTTTCCCCATATCACTTTCCTTATCTTTCTCCCTAAGAATTTTTCCTTACTCTGTCTTTTATAACCTTTTTAATCTCTCTAAATATTTCTCTGCTCCTCTATACCTGGCCATGTTTTTTTTTTTTCAATATCTGCTTTATAAGCAAAATAAAGGAGGAAAATGAAACATTTCACACTTCAGTAAAAATCAGCCCAACAAAATGATTCCATCGGCCCATTTTGCTTATGTGTAATTTACAAAAGTAATTTAACAGTGAGAATGGGGGAGGGTGAAGATGGGTAAAAAACTGCAGAAAGCTAATCGTCTAATCAAAGTCAGGAAATGGAAAGCTAAGTAAATCCCTGAAAAGAGCACAGGACTAGAATTCAAGAGGACCAGGTTCTAGCCTCAGCTCAGCCACTTCCTAGGCATTTAATGTTAGACAAAACCCTCAGGCTCTCTAAGCCTTGGTTCCTTGAACTATCAAAACAGAGTTAACAATACCTGCTCTGTATGCTTTAGGTTGCTATGGAACTCACAGGGCAATGGGTCTGAAAGAGGTCTGAACACAGTTTACCACACCATCCCTTCAGACAAAATGAGAACACGCTCTCCGTGGGGCCCAAGTGAGAAGCTACCCAGATCGAATCCCAGATTTAGATTCAAGTAGCATTTACTTGGATAACGTATGGGAGCTGAATCTCCCACACAAGAGCTTTCTTTCACTGCTCACAAATATGCCTTGCCCTGAACTCAGTGCTCGCTCACCCCACACTTGAACACAGCACCCTAGCACAAAACTGTCACAGACTCACAAAGCATCTTACCTTCTCCAGGCTCACCCCAGTCCTCCTGACCAAGGCCTGCAGCCGGGCTATAGTTTCGTTCTCCTTGAGGAGCTCATAGGAATGCAAAGGGGAGCCTGCGAGGTTGCCGTTGGTCTTGTCAGAGACCAGCTCGGAGGCGCGCAGCCTCTTCAGCTTGGAGGCGCTCTCGCTGCAGTGCAGGTTCCCCTCAGGTGGGATGCCAAATGCCATGAGAATCTCAGAGACTTCCTGGACAAACTCCAACTTGTTGGGAAACTGAGGCAAGTCCTCTGGCAGCTCAATGAAGTGGTTGTCAATGTCCACAAAGCAGAGGTTAGCCTGGCAGTCAAAACAGGATGAGTGTGAACAACTCCAGAGCATTAAGGAAGAAGCTTCAGAAAGGGTAATGAACAAGACAGGAGAGAGAAGACATCTGAAATGGGTGCATAAGAAGTATGGTATAAAGAAGATAGGGCTCAGGAGAGAGACCTGAGTTCCAAGCTGCCCCTCCCACTTTCTGGGTGTATGATCTTGGGAAAGTTACTTAACCTCTGTGATTCTGTTTCCTCAGGTATAAAACAGAAATAAAGAGATAAAAACACTTATCTTAGACAGTGGTAAGGATTATGTGATGATAGATGTTTAGCATCTAGCACAAAAGTCTCACATATATAATAATAAATGCTCATAAAATTATTTGTCGAATTCGTGAATTCTTACGGCAGTAAAAAGAACACAAGGAGTTGGAAAGTCTAGGATCCAGACCTGACTGTCACTATCTCCCTATATGACTCTGAGCATACCATCATCCCTTTCTGAGCTTCAGACCTGATCTGCAAGATTTGGTAGCTGGTCTTGGTGATTTCTGTGCTTCCTTCTTGCTTTAAGATTGCTTCTCGATAGAGCAAGCACTCTCATACATTACTGGTAAGGTGGGTAATCTGAATTAACAAAGAACAATTTGTTATGTCTTTCTATTCTTATTTTACAGACAAAACTGACAAAGAGATGTTAAATAACTTGTACAAAGTTGCACAGTTAGTAGAGCGGGGCTCTGAACTCAGCTAGCCTTACTTCAGTCATACCCTCAAGCTCTTAACCATCCACTATTCTCCTTAGTGTTCTTATACATTTCTTCTTCAATTTAACTTAAATATTTTATAGTTCTTGTCCCTATTAGCATTTTCTTACAGCTATAAATCAGAAAGGACTTTTTTAAAATATGTATCCTATATCCATGAACCTGTTCTTTCCAAGACAACTGACATTTCCTTCACTGCAGTGCATTATTAAATGCTTAAGAGTTTGCCAGTTTCATTCACAAAACATAGGTATAATATTACCTATTATCATAGGTCTGTTTTGAGGATTATGAGACAATAAATGTCAAAGATTTAGCACAGTGCCAGACCCATAGTACATAATAAATGTTAATTAATATTGTTATTATCACTGTGGAAATAAGCTTTCTATAAATGGATGAACATATACAGTATTACTAGATAGGAAAATTCCATAATAAAAAGATGCTAGTGTTGGTATCATCAGATTTCTTAATCTTGCCACCAACACTGGTACGTTTAATTTACACTTCTCTGACTACTAGTGAAGTAAAGAAATGTGTATGTTTTGTGCAATACATTTCATGTCTTTAGCCCATTTTTCTATTGGGTTGTTTATCATCTTACTGATTTGTAGGATTTTGGTCATCTCCTAATGCTAACTCTTTGTAGGTTATATGTGTTACACATATCGTCTCCTAGTTTTTATCTTCTCATTTTAAGATGTCTTTTTCTTACTTAAAAAATCAAACTTATCGAGCTTTTATTTTATGGATAGTGTTTTCTGTATCTTGTTTACAAAGTCCCTACCCAGAGATCAGAAAGGTATTTATATTTTCTTCTAGAAGATATATACTTTTGCTCTTGACATTTAATTTCTTAATCCACCACAAGTTTATTTTGTTATGGCGTGTCGTAGGGATCCTGTTTTACTCTTTTCCCCTAAGGACAAGCAATTTTTCCAGCTCCATCATTAAATAGTCCCTCCTCTGGCAGGGTGCCTCTGTTGTATAACAAAATGCTGGTCCACATTTGCTCAGTGCATAAATTACTCCGCCTCCAATCTATAACTAAAAAAGAGAACTTTCCCATATCCACAATGCAAAGATTAGAAGAATTGCTTTATAAATTTCTCTTTCTAGAGTTCCTCATTAGATAACAACTTTAAACTCTGTCTAAGTTAAAGGATAGATAAATGTTTAACACCTAAAATGGGCTACTTGTTTATTTGTTTAATATTTTAAAATTGTAAATGCTTTCACAGATCAAGTCATTAAAAAAGATAGTAAAGACAGAATTAAATCATCTAGTCATGACGTTTACCTGTCTGCCTCATAAACCCTGTCTATGAGCTAACAGAACAAAGCACTGTGACCCACCAGGGTACACAATGCAATCATTTACCCCATCAGTTCTCTCTTTAGATGAAAAAAAGTAGTTTGTGCAATAAGAAACATAGAGGCAGCTAAAAATAACTGCATCCACTCAACAATGCTTGGTTGGCTTTTCTCTCACTACTGTGAGCTAAATATAGACTGTCTAAAGAATTTTATGAACTCCAAATACTATATCCACATATCATAGATATACTCCTGGCCAGAGGTGGCTAGAGGAGAGAAAGCAGCTCCGGCACATTCAGGGATGGCTAGATTAGGATAGGAGCCTCTGAGTAGACACCACTAGCCATTCTTTGCAGAACTGGGCTAAAAGAGGTAGGGTAAGAAGGCAAAATGAAACAGGAGGCCATTCAATTACAGGCTCATACAATAGCCTCATGCTGTTTCCTGACAGAGGGCTCTGGCAAACAGAAGCATCTTGCAAGCCAACCTCAAACTCCTCACACACCCCTTTCCTCGACTGAGAAGAGGCCAGATCCTGCAAAACAGCTAAAGAAGTAACCTGGAAGAGGCACTAAATCCAAGTAATCAGCTTTCCTCAGTTAACCTCCTGCCTTGTTGGGAAAGACCATGGGAAGACTTAGCTGCTCTGAGGTAGTGAACACATAGATCCTCAAACTCCCCAAGTCTCCCAAATCTCTTCCTGCAGGAGGTCACGATGCCCGGTTCCCAGCCCGGTTCCTAATACCAAATCACAGCCAGCATCACCCCCTATTCTATCGCCATGTTATTCACTGAAGGGGAGCCCAATACACAGATTACTGGGAAAAAGATAAGTGAAGGAGTAACCTGAGACAGGAGGGGCAAAAGTAGAAAAGAAAGAAGGACTCAAGACAGAAAGAAGTAACACCCCCTTCTTTACTCTTCTATCCTCTGCTTGCTTCCCCTGAATAGCTGAGGACAAAGTACCTCTTTGCTGGCCTCAGACAGTGAACCCAGAAGAGAAGCACAGGACAAAGGACGCCTCACGAAGGCAGCTCAGCACTCTCACTTGCCCAGGGCCAGCTGAGCTCATGTGTTGGTATAAAAAACAAAGGGCTTTTCACAGACTTGTGATGCCCGATGATGGGCAGCTGATGAATTCTGATATAGAGGGAGTCAGGGGATGTACACTCTCCAGCCCTATGGATAAAGTCCCTTTTACAAATCATGTCTGCCCCACCCCCACCCAGATAACGCCCCCCCCCTCCTTGTACAGGCCCAGGTGAATTTCCCCATCCTGCCTCAAAGCTTCCTTCTAGCAGCGCAAAGACACCACAGGATGTGCACCAAAATGTTGAAAGTAGCTTTATCTGGGTAGTAAAATCTGAAGTAACTTTTACTTTATTCTTTATGCTTTTGTGCATTGTTAGAATGTTTTAATATAAACATGTACCATTTCTGAAATACCCCGAAGTTGTCATCACTCTCTATTCATTATGTGCACCTTTCCTGGTGCTTTGCTCCTTGAGAAAATCAGTTCTTTCCTCCTCAGCCGCAAGTTTCCTATGGGAACTACACAGACTCAGACATCCCAGAGGTTATCTGCTAAAAAAATCACCGTGGAAAATATCCAGCTATGTAACTGCCCCCACAGATATATGACCTTTAGAGGGACAGTCTGGATTAAGTGGGTCTCTGAAAACCCAGAACTATTTATTAAGTATAGACAGGTATTCTATAGTCCCACTGTCACCACTCCTTCCCAAATAGACACAGGGAGAGGCAAAGGATGCAGCAAAGATGGAGAATATTGCAAGAGTGGAAGCCTCAATACCCCACAACAGAGTAAACGTTTAGGTTCCTAAAACAATCCATGGTTTCTCAAACAATCCCACTATGAAAACTACTGATCTCCTAGCAGCTTCTTCATACACCCACATATGAGTACATGAAGCACACAAAGAATGATGCTGAGAGATCCTACAGAGAACAGAACTTGCCCCAAGTATAGAGCAAGCCAATGCCAAAGATGAAAATAAAACTAAGAAATCTGGCTTCTTGCCCAGTGACCTATATATTAGATTATGCATGTAGCATGCATGCCTTTTGATTTTGCACCTTCAACCATTTTTTATTGTTATTCTTAGTTTGACTTTACAAAATTATAATTAGGTTTACTAGGAAGAGGTGTCAATACTGATATGCATTTGTTTAGAGCAAACAACAAAACACTCCCCATTCTCTAATCTCTGGTATCTACTCTTCATGTATATTTATGGGTAGACAAACACCCAATATCCCAAGTCACTGGTTTTCTCAATCATTTACATCTTTTCTTCCTTAATTAATCTTATCCCATCCCAAATAGTACAAAGCTCTACAGAAGCAAATGAGCCAAAGGGGTGGAAATGAAAGAAGCTACAAAGAAGACATTTTAATTCTAAAACGAAAGGAGAGAAAAAAGAGTAACAAGATGCTTTTCACTATAATTTAAATGTTACAGGTGTGATCTAATTATCGCAGTTTCATCAAGCATGCTGCCCAGACATGCCCAACAACACGAATTCAATTCATGAGAATGCTTTCTTCTTTGGAGGTCCCTTTACTCATATGCTTCAGTTACATCCAAAACACATCTCCCCAAAAAAATTCCAATTGAAAGAGGAAACAGAGTCATGTTGATACCATTCCATGTATATTCCAAAGTCTTCTTCCCAGGCTTTCTAATGACTAAGAAATGCAGAGTAGAAAGTCCTTCTCCCAGCTAGTTTCATACCAGCCACAAAATGACCTAAAAAGGTAGACCAGTTCTATTGGTAATTCTAGGAAAACAAAACAATCTTAGAATTCCTAATTATGTTTTAAATCTATTTAAAATGAAGTGGGAAATAAACATATAAATACGTATTTTTAATCAATTCTTCTGGTATTTGAAACAATAGGAAAGAGGAGGAGGCCACCCTCACAGCAAGAGGAGAAGCATTCTCTCAAGGCCTGCCTATCTTTTTTTAAAAAATCATTTTTTAGTTTTAGTTGTACAAAACAATGTAATAGTTAGACATTTATACCCCTCACAAAGTGATAACCTCCCCCAATCTACCCCTCTGACACTGAATATAGCTGTTACAACTCCTTAGACTATATTCCCTATATTGTACTCCACCTCCCGTGAATATATGTGTGTGTGTGTGTGTATACATATATATATGTGTATATATATATATACATATATACACATATACATATATATATGTGTATATATATATATATACATATATACACATATATATATAATTATAGCTGACATTCAATATTATTCTACTTCAGCTTCAGGTGTGTAGCGCAGTGGTCAGGCATCTGCACAGTCTATCACGTGATCCCCCTGATGAGTCCAGTGCCCATCTGGCCCCTTACATGATCTTTACAACACTGTTGATTATATTCCCCACGCTGTATTTCATATCCCCATGGCTATATTATGACTACTAATTTGTACTTTCTAATCCCTTTACCTTCTCCCCCATCCGCACCCCCCTCCCACCTAGCAAAAACTGAAGGCCTTCTTATACTGAACACAAAAAGCTTTTAAAGCTGACTCAGTACCACAAGAATCACTATGATCAGGTCAACTTTTACAGATCAACTGTGGCCTGTAGAAGAAAACCACTGATTTCTTAGTACATGTCTGACTACTAGAATAGTTACAAAATTGTATTTTGTAGGATTTCCTTAAAATAAAGGAGGCAGAAGGTATAGAAATAAAATACAATTTAACATGTATAATTAACTGTTAAAGTTCGGTGTTGAGAACACGGATTCATGATGCTACTCTTTTGCATATGTTTCAAGTTTCCTATAATAAAAATATTTTCTAATAAACATATTTAAAAGTATGTAAAATAGTGTGTTTGAAAAACTATAAAAAAGGCAATTCACAACTGTATAAACACAGACATTACAGTGTATTATGTCAGGTGATAAAGATGACAAGTGTTTCTAGAATGATATAAACTGAGCCTAATGTTCATTGTTTTTACTTTTTTCCTGGAAAGCTATTAATGTTCCCCAAATAAAAGAAAAGAAATTGGTGACACCACCCTGGGCACATCCCAAAGCCCTTCTGTCCCCACCCCATCCTAGACTGGACCAGAGGCGTTAGCACTGCTCCACATCTCTCACCTCTTGAGGCAGCTCCAACTTTGACCGGTCATCCAGGCCATTGGAATGCAAGCCCATCAGGTATGGAACAGGAGCATCTAAGAAATGGAGGAGAGAAGCCGGGAGAATAGGGACATAGACATGCTGCCACTGGAAAGGAAACATGAGCGCTGTAATTGTCTCCGCCACAGTCATCAGCCTCTGGTAATCTAGGTCAAAACAAAAAAACACACAAACCAGTCAAAAACGAGGCACTTGCATCCCAAATAGTAAGTGAAAACCTTCAATATAATTTCACATTTAGAAAGGATCAGAATAAACTTAAGCAAAGGTAAGCACAGAGTGTGATTCCCTTGTGGGTGTCAGAGAGACAACCCAGAGACCTCAAGAGATCACAATTTGAAATATACCGCCCTACACAGGTCCCTGCTTGTAATGAAATTTAATATGAAAATATAATAGAAATCATAAATAGCGTCTTGCTCTATATACTAAACCAGAATATTAAGTAGATTGTCTTAATCTACTTAAGAAAGTGGTTGAGGAACTGGAATGAAAACAGTAGTCTGGGTCTCCATTCAGCATGGAAGCCCAAACAGGCTCTTTTACAATCAGATAGTCTACATTCTGTAAGGAGCTGATGTGAGCTTTGCCTTCAAGGTCAAACCCAAAGAACCACCAAGCACACAGAAGCTGGTTTTCCATACTACCCAAGTCTGCCCTCCACCTGGCAACCTGTTTATGAAAATAAACAGTAAACTATGAAAGCAAAAAGAATTGTTTCTCTGAAAACAAAATTAAGTGCTTTGAAAAGACTCAGTAATGCAAAGCCACTAAAAAATACTGTAACAGAATTAGGCATACCGTGAGGCAATATAGTGCAAAAAATTAGGGAAAATTACCAAAAAAATCTACCATTAGCCTCCACTCTGGTTCCTTTGCAGTGTTCTTGAGTTCTCACTCCATTAAAGAAAAAAATGGTGTCTGAAAAGCCAGTGCATGAATTATAGGTACTGTTTATGAAAAAAAAATGCAGACATCTGATTTGTGGACCCCTAATCAAAGGAAATGCCCAAACCCTTCACCAAAAGATTGGTGACTTCACACTCGTATGTTTTAAGTTAAAATAAAATGTTTAATGGATATATGTATCATTTTTAGGATTCTCAGCCTTAAATGACTTTTTCAATTATCCAGTTCACATGAGATAAAGAACTGCTCTACCTACAATTTAAAACAACCACTAAAAAAATATGATGTTAAAAGAAACTATCTTCATGTGGCTCAAAGAACAAATATTATCCAGTAGTAAACAAACTGGTCTACACAAATTTAAAAAAAAAACAACACTGCTTAAAACTGCCAACTTAGTCACCCAAAGGGTTATACTTTTAGAGTTTTACAATTTTGCCTGCATTCATTTTCCCTAACTCACACCTGTTTCCTATTCAGAAGGCAGGACAGGCAGTGGGCAACACCAACTGTGAGGGGTGACAGCATATTTTTGGAGGGCCAGAGAGATTTTCATTCACATAGGCCTTTGAATCATAAATAAAAACTATTTCAAGAAAACCAACCTAAATCCTTTAAAGTTCTCTTTTAATAACAGAGCACATAACCTACATCCAATAAAAGGCCACTCCATTTTAGCCTCAGCCATGCTCAACAATGGCCAGGAAGTTTTTGGAAAAAGCTTTTTCTTGACTGTGCTGAACATAACTTTGGGTCCTGAGCTCAATTTGACTCTACACGAAAGCTTTCTCAATTGCCTTCAAACCTTTTACAATTCTTATTATGGATACAATAACCCATATTCTGGGAAATATAAGAAGGCTCTCTCACGGAAAAATGTCGCCTATCATATTTCTGGTTTTAATCCTCTTTTTCCCAACTCTAAACATCCCCACTGCATTACAGGTGCCTAAATGCCACTGCACCTTCTAAACCTATCTGGTTTGGTTTCCTCTTCTCTGTTCTGTTCTAAACCAGTCTTCACTACTCACCTATGTCTCTGTTTCAAAGTATTTTTGCCAAGCTCCAGTCAAAAAACAGTAACTAAGAAGGCAGCACGACTTATCCAAGTCTATCCTTCACCCAGAGATAGGAGTCTGAAACTTCATATTTTAAACCAGAAGCTGCAAAGTGGAGCCAACAGATTCAGCCAACAGATGCTTTTTGTTTGGCCTGCACTGTTTAATAAGAATGCCGTTGCCAATGTTTAAATATCAGAGATTTAACATAAAAAATCTGGGTCCTTATGAAAAATTGGAAGATTAGCAACATTAGGCCAGCTTTCCCACAAGGAATTAACTGGAGCTAATTAGTGGCCGCCCACTTTAGACAGAGTTATGTGCTCTCCAACTCAAAGTAGTCTCCATTGCTTCACCTTTGAACTGTATCCAAAATCCAACCATTTCATACCACTTCACTGCTACCTCTGTTACCTTCACTGTCACAGCCAACATCATCTCTCACCTGGATTACTACAAGGACCTCCTAACTGGACTCCTTGCTTTCCTCCATATCCCCTTTGGAGATAGCCTCTTAATACAGTAGCTAGAGTGTTCCTGTTAATAAAAGTAAGTTATTCATTCATTCAACAAACATTTGTTGAGCACCCTTATATACCAGCTACTGCTCTAGTGTTTGGAGTACATCAGTAAACAAAAGGCAAAACCCCTGCCCTCAGGGAGGTGAAACATCATTCCTTTGCCCGTGGACCAAATCTGGGATATTCTGAGCACCAAAATAAATAATTATAGTAATGTATAACCTACTGAATAAAATTAAAATCTACGAGCCCATACAATAATAAACAAACTAACAAAGAAATAAGAAAGATGGAATGTTCTTCCTTATAGAAAAATGCCAATTAATAAGTATAGAAAAATCACCATTTTGTAACCATCATGGTTATAACTGATTCAGACTAGAATCATCAATGCATGTTAAAGCCATTAGGCAAAACTTTGAGGAGGAACAGTAAGTACATTTGCAGAGTTTCGAAGTATCTCCCCATAAATTACTTATTACAAAGGGGAAAAACACGACTTTCCAGTTAAGAAATTTGGCAGCTATCTTCTTACCCAAGTGATCACATTAACATTAGCAAAAAGGGACAAACTGACATCATGTGCCTCCTGTAATGATAAAAAGACATTATGTGTCTCCTCATATAATACACTGAGAGAATCACAACATAACTTCTGTCACACTCGAGCCAAAAATGTATAACTTGAAATCTAACCATGAGAAAACTTCAGATAAACCCAAGCTGAGGAACTCTCTATAAAATACCTTGCCTGTACTCTTCAAAAATGTCAAGGTCATGAAAGACATAAGGAATTGACAACTAAAAGCAATGCATCTTATGGGCTATCCTGGATCAGGAATGAAAAAACAATGATCATAACAGACATTATTGGATAATGGTGAAACTTGAATATAGTATTGCATCAATGTTAAATTTCCTAAATTTGATAATCATACTATGGTTTTGTAAGAAAATGTCCTTGTTCTTTGTGAAAAGTTGAGGCATTTAGAAATCAAGAGACATGGTGTCTACAATGACCTTCAATGGTTCACTTATTTTCACACACGTACAGAGACAGAGAATGATAAACAAATGTGGCCAAATGTTAACAATTGGTGAATTGTTCTTCAAGAGTTCTTTGAATACTTCTTGAAACTCTTTCATAAGCTGGATATTATTTCAAAATAAAAAGTCAAAAAACTTAAAACCTCCAATGACTATGCATCTCAGAGTAACAAAGTCCTTACAATGGCCTACAGGACTGTACAATCTGGCCTCCTGTTAAGTCTCTAATACCATCTGCTACTAAACTCCTGCTGTCTTGCTCCGTTCCATCCCCCCAGCTTCCTTACTGTTCTTGAACAAAGCAAGAACGTTCTTGTCTTAGAAACTTTGCTTCCTGTTTCCTTTGCCTGGAATACTTTTCCTACAGATACTGACCTAGGTCACAAAGAGAAGCCTAATCTCAGTATTAAAAATTGGAACTTCCCTTCCCCAAATACCTTTGTGTCTCCTGTTTTATTTTTCTCCATAGACCTTATTACCATCTTACATATTATAAATTTTATGTATTTATTTTATCACTTCTCTTTCCTCACTAAAATATAAGTTCCATTAGAGGAAGGATTTTTCTCTGTTTTGTCCACCACTGTACCTCTAGCCCCTGGAACAATGCCTGGCCCACAGTAGGCTCTCAATAAATATATACTGAATGAATGAATTTTACGTTACTTGTCTGGCTCATTTAAAAAAACATGTTTCCTTCTGACCTACTTTATTCTTTTGCTCACATCTGCTGCTCACATTCACTTAATTTTTCATTTATAAAAACAATTCAGTTATAACAAATAAACAGAAAGAAGTAATACATCCTCTTTTTCTCAAATACATTTTTTCAAATATATAAAGGTTCATCACTTAAGAATCCTCAATTTTACTGTCAGGCTGCAGAACAGGCAGGAATAACTCCGCAGAATGATACAGCAGCACTGATGGAAAGTCCTGGCCCCCTTTTCAACATCAATCAGAAGGGACACTGGGAGGCAAGTTCCCCTCCCAGACTGAAGTGCCCAGCAAAAGGCTACGATGAAAGCCAATAAGAAATGGTATTCTTATGTTTCTCTCGTGTTCCATTGGTTTGCCATCCACCACGTACCTGCCAAAGATCTAGGTTTTGCTCAAACTGTAAAGCCCTTGACCTTTACAGTCAGCCCCACTGTATCTGATATGGAAAGAAGGGAGGCCCTGCCAGGGAGAGAGCGCTAGTAAGCACTGACTTACGCTGCGAGTAGAGCAGGATTTGAAATTCCAGAAGAGCACAGGTAAAAAGCTGAAACACATTCTCCACCCCAAGCAGTTCAAAGACCTCTTTGACAGGAAAGTCAAATAGGGGAAGTTCATTGGTACTTGGTCTCTGGCAGATTATTGGCCCATAGACTCCGGAAAACTTCAAGGACCGGCCGGGCGGTGGGAGTGGCACCTCGTAAAGGACGTTGTAGATGTAGCTCTCAAGGGGCAGCGGAGGGGGCTGAGGTGAAGTGACCGCCTGGTGAAGCTGCTCCAGCACGTTCCGACACGCTTTCATGAAGGACATGGGCGTGATGAGGCAGATGCACTTGGAGACATACAGTGTGTCCCGGCTAATGTCGTAGGAGTTGAAGCGCTGCAGCTTGGTCCCAGGAGTGCCTTCCCCATCCTCCATGCCACTGTGGTCTCGGCCCTCCGCAGGGAGAGCACGCAGGACATCATACTCAGCGTTATGCATGTGGTAGAGTGTCTGCATGGCACTGCAGATCTGCTTGCTAGTCACTTCCTCATAAAACGTGAGGGCAAACCCAAATGTCCGAGAGCCATCCTCCCTTGTGATAATAAAGGCATGGAACTGGGGCTCCCTGGGATCGGCCTGGGTCTTAAATGCCAGCCCTTTGGGCATGCATAGCTGCAAAAAACAAGGAAACAAATGGTGAGAATACTCACTGCTGCCCCGCTTTTCAGAACACCACTGCTCTTTATTTGCTTACAGAACATCTATTGTACGGGATGTTTGGGATATCAACATCAACACAGCAAAGTATGTGCCCTAAAGATCTCCCATTCTAGACACGCAGCAAATAAAATGATGATGCAGTTACCAGGGCTATACAGAAGTAAATACAAAGTACTAGGGGAACGAAAAACAAACTCAGAAAAGGCTTCACAGATGAGGTTATGTTCACCAGGTAGACAAGGGAAAGAAGGGCATTTGAAGGGCAGGAAGAAAATGCACAAAGATAAAGCGATAAAAGAAAGCTTGCAGAATTCAGGTAGGTGGTAGAGCATGACAGCATGTATTGAGAGATGAGGCTAGAAATATATCTAAAAATCAGATACATGCAACTTTGTATCTAAAAATAAAGTTTTAGACTCTATAAGCTCATAAAATTTGTCATCAATAAAACCACTGTTCCTAGAAAAAAAAAGGGTGCTCATTTCATTCAAAGCAAGGAGATGACATAATCAGAATAAAGATGTACTTTTTCCACTTTAACTCAGGTGAGTTACATACAGAAAGTTGGACAGCTAATTAAATTGACCTGAATCAATCAGTCGCCGTTTTTGTTTTACACAAACCAGGATATACAAGTGAACTACCAGTAGCGTGGGTTAACAAATACAAGGACCTACATTATGTTATATCCATTAGCCCTGAACTTGACTTCCCAAAGTCAGGGTGTTTCTAGAATACAGGATGTTAAAATGAAATAAGCACTGGACTAGGCATCAAAAAACTTGAGGCTCTCTATGACTCAGTTCTCTCATCTGTGAAATAAAGATAATATATTATAATAGTTTACTCTGCCTACTTCACAGGGTTAGTACATGCATCAAACAAGATCATCCTCTAAAAACTATAAAAAGCTATTGAAAATTAATAGAGGTGGTACAAAGATGTGGCTAAGAGCAGAGCTCTGGAACCAGAATAAAGTGTTCAAACACCAGCTCAACTGCTTCTTAGCCATGTGACCTTGAACACATTACTTAACCTCTTTGGATCTTAGTTTCCTCATTTGTAAAATATATATGTCTGTGTCTGTATGTGTATTTATTTAATATTATCTACATAAGGAGTATTTTAAGGAGTCTTGTGAGGATTAAACGAGTTAATTCATGTAAAATGCTTATCACCATGCCTAGCGTAAGGTGAATGAATAATTAATAAAGCTTAGCTTTTTCATAGTAGTATTTTTCTACATGTCCTATCTAAAATTACGATGAAACAAAAATATCAATTTCTACCTCATCACTCGGATACATATAATGCAGACTGAGAGAAAACTGCTTTAAACCTCACTTTTCATGTAAACTCAATGCTATAAGTAACCAATAGCTCAGTACCACAAAAACAAGTTCACTAACCCATTACTATGTATTTGTCTGACACAACAGAAACACACTGTGACTTTTAGTATTGACATACGTATTCCGAATTATTTGATATAGTGATCAAAATGCAGAATCATGAACAATATGCACACAACCCCTTTTTTTTAAATTTACTCTGTAAATTCTCACGTTTGTAGCTACAAATACTAACCATTCCCACTGCATCTTGGTCAAAGGGATTCCATTCTACATTTTCAGGATACCGTGCAAGGACCTTAGACTTGAATGTTCGTCTCAATGGTGTCTGCTCAAAATTTTCTCCTGCAAGAAAAAGAATGAAGTAAATCACCTTCATGAAGTTCCTTGAAATCACAGGGTTTTGAATGTCTGAGCTTGGTATTCCAGCAAGGCACAGAAATGAAGGCCAAGCAAGGTGCAGAAATGCCAACCGTCTAAGAACAGGAAAGGCATTAAAGTGATTAGGTAAGTAGGGAGGCTGAAAAGTGTAGCATGGTTAATACAGGACACCACCAGCTATCGTTCTTTTCGTTAACATGAAAATGATTACTACAAACCCAATGGTTAATCTTCTTGGGAGAGAGAGGAGAAAGCACAAGGAATGATAAAGGATTATACTCATCTTTTTTTTTTCCTGAAAGCAACATTTAGGTTGCTTAAAGTCAACTGGTAACAGCATAGAAGCATAAATGATTTTAAATTCAGAATCAAGTGTGCATTCCTATGATCTCTGAAAAAATACAAAGGGACTAAAAGATTCAAGAACAGCAAGAAAGCAGATTTCAGGGTAAATCTAAAAAGCTATTTTGCCAATTCAGAATCATTTGAAATTTCTGAAATTCTCCTTTGTTTTCCCCTTCCTTCCTCCTAAAAATATTAGAACATACTGAAATAAAAGCATTAAAGTGAAAAGAGGAAGAACCAAAGAACCTACCACCTAAAAGGATACAAATGCGAAAAATCTACAAGAAGGTACAAGAAAGTTGGAAGGTCAAAGGGTACAAAATGCCACTGAAGAGACATATATATGTAAGAGCCACTAGAAAGCTTTGGGTATTCTCAATTTTGTTTTGTTTTTACCTTCAGTTGTACTGGAAATGAAAGAGCTGGCACCGTCCCTGGCTTTAGAAGCCTGTATGTACTGGCATAGTGCTATATAACAAATGAAATAACAGAGTATTACAATAAAGCAGTATGATTCAAACTTTTTGACCATGACTCCAGTATGAAACAAATTTTTCATTGTGAAGCAATAAACACACAATATGTACTCATATATATAAATTTACCCAAAACAAAAATTTCACAAAATAATACTTACCCTTACTACAGGACGCTCTCTCATAATTTTTACTCTATACCATTAAAACCAAATATGCTAATTGCAGACCTACTAATGGTCACAATTCAGTTTGAAAAGCATTACAATACAGTATAATGAGATGATGACCTCAACAGATATCAAATTACTATAAAGTCACTAGTGCTTTGTCCAAAAGTATGCTGCCCCAAATACTCCTTTTCCAAAGGGGTTACAGAGTGGGGGACAAATTAAATGTTCCTAAATATGTCAAGCAAATAAATTTAGCAGTAGTCATAGAAAAATATGTAGGAAACATGATCAAGGACAATTCAATTGAATTCTATAATAGGTATATAGAACTGAATTCTGTAATAGGTAACTGAGTAATCATGTTATACAAGGGCCTTAAGTACTGGGGGGGACAGAGATGAATCAGAGGGAGCACCTGTCCTCAAGGCCCTTACTGTCAAATGTATAGGAAAAAGAACATACACAAATAACCATTTCACAGGAAAGTTATTGTCAGGGAGGTTCCAGATCTTGTCTATTTGGTCTAACCATTCAGAGCAACTTGTACAGGGCCCTGTTCATGTGCTCCAGTTGACAGAATAAATTCTGTGCCAACTAGTTTTTCTAAGTTGGTCTGAAACCCAAAAGGGCTAGTGATTACTAAGGTAGATGTATTTTTCACAACACAGAATTGGGGTGAACCTAAAATCAGATAGTTCTTCCCTCTAAATCATCCCAGAGGCATCGCAAAAGTTTCTTAAAAAGATTCGGTAATAATTCTAAGGCACCTGTTCCAGAAACTAATAACAATTCCAGTCCGAAACTTACTGCTTTTGTAACTAAAACCTTCACTTCCATTTTCTCTCAGGTTTTTCCTGTCACCATCAGAGGCACACTTATTCATAATTTTCAACTTATGACAAGATGCAACCTACTTTCTGTTGGTAAAGCAAGTACCACAATTTCAATTCCTCTCATTTCCTGACCCCTTCTTCAAAACTGATTTTTCTGAAACTCTTTTCCAGCAAATTTCAACTCTCAAAATACATTTGGTAAATCTTCACTGAAGAAGACTGGCAAAATCAGCAGGCAGCTGGTACCAGCGGTAGCAACAAAGCTATGCAGAGCTATGCTCAGCTATGCAGAGCTGGTGTCAGAGTCTGCAGTCACACCTGCCAGAGCCCATCCATGGCAAGCCTGCACTTACAGTACAAAGTAATGAAACAGCAAGCAGACGACATAATGATCTTAGTCTATAGTCTGAGATTCTCAGAATGTATTTTCAAACTGCATTCAGTTCTAAGAAAAGATAAGGATTTCTTCCTGTTAAGCTTCTTTTGTCAGTTTGCACATTTCTCCATTACTAGACTAGAAAATCCCCACAGTAAAAACCATGAAATATGTGAATATACAGTAAGTCCTCACTTAACATCATCAACAGGTTCTTGGAAATTGGACTTTAAGCAAAAAGACATAACAAAACCAATTTTACTACAGGCTAATTGATACAAACTAAAGTTAAGTTCCTACGGTATATTCCTGGTCACAAAAACATCACCAAACTTCTAAATAAAGACCCAAGACATTTCTAATATTAAACATTGAAACAAATGTGAGCTACACAACATTTAAGAAAGATTAAAATACAAGTGAGAGAATTCTATTCCAAGCAGGGTCAGGGTCACTGGTTCAGGGTCACTGGTGGCTGGAGTGGGCCGTATCTCACAACATCAGGCAGGACCCGCTGTGGACAGGACCCTTCCATCACAGGGCACATCACACCCAACCCACGCCCACTGGGACACTGTAAACACACAAATTCACCGAACATGTACATGTTTGGGATGTGGGAAGAAACTGAAGTGCCCAGAGAAAACCCCTGCAGACATGGAAAGAACATGCCAACTCCACGAAAGTCCCAAATCAATTGTTTTTCCTCATCAGTGTTATAACAAAACGACATTGAACAAAATGACGTTATTTGAGGGCAGGCTGTATACAGGCATGTGGGCAGTTACTACCGTCCCATACAAAAGCCTTTAAAGATATTTTCCTAAGATGGCTATGGGTGCCCCCTAGACATGCTGAGCACTGGAAGGACAGAGCAGGGAGGTGGGGCCAGCGAGAGGAGACTCTGAGGGACTGATCTGCGGTGTGGACAGAGGGGCGGGAGGCGGAGGTGCAGAAGCCGTCTTCAGACCGTCCTCCCCATCACCACCTCTCCACCTCCTAAAGACGTCTTGTTAAAGAGTCAGGCTCTGAATAAAGGCCCCCCACAGACGGTGCCATCTTAGACAGAGCCGGCTGTGTAACAGACCGACCAGCAGCGGGAGCACAGCAGTTTCACTGTGGGGGAAAAGGGGTGTACAAAGAAGAGTTATGAGGGCCCTGAGAACAAATCGTGTTCATTACAGCAACCCTATAAAGTCTCCGAAAAATAACAGAGGGAAGAGAGTCACATACCTAAGATTGTTTTAGTAAAAAACAATTCAAATTTTCTTCATTTACTGAGGGCTGAGTTTTGAGAATCAGTGGAGACTTAATGCCGCAGGAACACCTACATGGACCCACCTCCTGAAACCTATACATGTGTCACAGGCTCATCCTCAATTATTCAGACCTTTGAAAATTCAAACAATATTAGGAATATGACACCACAACCACAACTGTCCTAGAAACAACAACTAATTATTTGCCCAACACATACAAAGTACACAAACGTCAGCAGGTCTGGACATCAGAACTAAGGCCCGTTTCTAACAACTACTGAAAAATGAGTCAAGTAGGTGTTGGTCTACCGTTGTGAATCTGCCACCATGAAAATACAGATAAATCACAGCAGATTTTTTTTTTTAAGCCAGCATGCCTTACTTACAAGGATTTCTAATAGATTCTCTGGTTGCTTGTTCTGCTTTGACCAAGCCAGAAACAAACTGGTATTTGTATTGCTATTAGCCTGTTGGTCCTAGTGTGATTCGAATAACTCTAAGTGAGGGAAGCTTATGCTGAGACGCCTCAAAGGAACCCCTAAACTCTCTGAAATGATTTACAAAATTTTGTATAAAGATATGTGCATTTTTCAGGGGAGAGAAGACAATTTTCATCAGTCTCAAAGGGTCCCATGACGCAAAAAGGTTGGAAACCACAGTTCCACATGTTTTTTCTAATTTGGGCAGGAAACATTTTGACCACTTCAGATTAACCTAAATGAGCAGGTTTTCATACAGTTTAAAATAAAATACATGTGCTACTAAATAACTGTTTTCTAGGTTGACGCTAACCCCAATTAGGACATTATCTTCTCAATTTCTATCATAAGAATCATATGTTGACTGGATACAAAATTTTCTCCCTTTAAACATACACGTTTAATTTTCTCCCTTTAAACATACATTTAAAAAAAAGGAAAAAAAAATCATATCCTCAAAACTTCTATCTGAAGTAATCTGAAAGATCATCAGAAAATGTTGACCCAAACCTCAAAGTTGCACATTTACAGCAAATGTATTACATTTGTGAGAAATAATGACAATTTGAAATAACAGAGCAGATATGATAAGCATGTCCAAACAGCTACCTGAGAAAGACCCAATACAGTCAAATCTCAACCTAGTTTATATTGAACTATACAAAGCTTCTCCAGAGCATGTTAGCTCAGATTCAAGCAACATAAAAGTAACCATGATTTCCTACGAAACTGTTTATGAGATACATCTGTTATACCTATATCTTGGACTAAATCTACCAAATAAAAGGGGTATTTCAATTTCTGATCCTATCAGTAATCAGAGTTGAGATACACTTAAGGAGCTTTACATAAATTTGAAGCTTTAAAAAAAGAACTACAGGCATATTTATATCTGGCCTCTTAGAGGAAATGGGGAGGATAACATACTTATCTGTGAAATTACCTCTGAAAAAATTTGACTTTGTCAACAAAATAATTTTTACTAGTATGATGGGGGTTTTGCTTCCAGTCATGGCAAAGTAGCTCCAATAAGACCAACTCTCTTTCACATAACTATGAACTCTGGACAAAATATAAAAAACAGCTACGTGAAGGTACTGGAAAATGAAAAGCAGGCAGGTTCCGAAGGGGGAAGGAGGGTCAACAGCTGGAAGAAGGAATGACATGGTTTCCCCTTCTTCATGGCTTTTGGCCAGGCAAGCGTCAGTCGTGCCATGAGAGGCACTAAAATAATTCAGATAAAAACCCGCAAGTCTTTCTAGCTTGACAAACCAGAGGACAGACTATATAAGGCAACCACTGAAGCTGGCAAGTGAGAGAGAGAAATTCCAGAGAAGTCAGAAAGGAGGTACCCCAAAACATGGATAAACTCTGCTGAAATCTCTGGATGATCTCTGAACCATGCAAATCCCAAGCAATCAAGTTAGGGCTAAAAGAACTGAAGTGAGACTAAGCTGCTGCTCACTCCAGGGGAATGGTGTTTAACAAAACAAACAAAATTCAATGCTCTCTGTTGGAAGGTAACAGAATCCAGTGCCTACACACACCATACTCAATGTCAAGGACACAGTCCAAAACTGCTCAGCATATAAGAAACAGGAAAACGTGACCCATTCGCAAGAGAAGAATCTATTAACAGAAACCAACCCTGAGTTGACCCAAATATTGGAATTAGTAGACAAGGATTTTAAAACAGCTACACCATAATGAATGAAAAAACAGTAGACCTCAACAGAGAAACAGACACTGTAATTCAGTGGACAGGCTTAACAGCAGATTGGAGATGAAAAGAATTACTGAATTTAAAAATAAATCTACAAAAATTATCCAATCTGAAACGGAGAGAGAAAAAATTAGAAATATGGGGGGTGGGGAGAGGAGTAGATCTGAGAGATCTGTGGGATAACAAGTCTAACATACATATAATTGGAGCTCTGGAAAGAAAGAAGAGCAAATGAGATAGAAAACAGAAAACAGAAAATTTTCCCAAATTTGGTAAAAGATATTGTGAAATAATAGAATATATATACACCTGTCCCCAGTTCCTGGCACAGAGCTCCTGAAATCCTTCTAATTTCCTAAATGATAAAAACACCAAGAGCATCTCTTATTCTAATACTTGTCTTTGACCTCATTCCTGACACAAGAATCCTGAAACCCTTGTAAATTCCTCAGTGAGAAGAGCACTCGGAGCATCTTGTGTTCTACTGAGGTGACCTGAGCGCTCTCTTAGATGGCTCCTGGAAGGGGGCTGGTTACCAGAAAGACCAAACCATGATTAGAAGCATGGACTTTTCAGCCCCACCTCTCCTTCTCCACAGAGGGAAGGGGACTAGAAACAGTTAATAATTGACGGTGCCTCCATGAAGCCTCCATACAATCCCAATAGGATAGGATTCAGAGAGCTTCCAGGTGGGCAAACCCACCCACACTGAGAGGGGGATGCACCTCAATTATGCAAGGTCAGAAGCTCCTGTACTCAGGACCCTCCCAGACCTTGCCTATGTAGCTCTTCATCTGGCTGTTTATCTGTACCCTTTATCTTATCCTTTAATAAACTGGTAAACATAAGTAAATGTTTCTCTGAGTTCTATGAGCCACTCTAACAAATGCATCAAACCTAAGGAGGAGGTCTTTGGAACCTCTGATCTATAGCCAGTTGGTCAGAAGCAAAGGTGACAGATAACCTGGGCTTGCAACTGGTGCTTGAAGTGAGAGGCGGGGGGCAGTCTTGGGGGACTGAGCCCTTAATCTGTGGGATCTAACGCTATCTCCAGGTAGATAGTGTCACACTGAGTTAAATTGTAGGATACCCAGCTGGTGTCCAGAGAATTGCTTGTTACAGGGAAAAACCTCCACACATTTGGAGACCAGAACTGTCAGAAGTTAAATGTTCTGTGTAATAGTAAAGGAGATACACAGTAGAGAAACACAGTAGGGAAGAACTGGGTTTTTCACTACACAAAAAGGAAAAGAAAACTGTGTTTTTCCTTTTCAGATATAAATTTACAGATTCAAGAAGCTCAATGGATCCCAAGCCAGATAAATACCAAAAAAGCATACACATAGGCACATCATAGCCAAACTTTTAGGGGAAAAGGGACGGAAGGAGGAGAAAAAAAATTTTAAAGAAAAAATCTTGAAAAGAGCCAGAGAAAAAGGATACATTATTTTAAGGAGAAAAAAAAAAAAGATTGAAGTTACCACTGCCTACTCATCAGAAACAAGGGAGTTTCCAAGACATGGACCAACAACTTACAAAGTACTAAAAGAAAAAAACAAAAACCCTGTCAACCTAGAATTCTATAAACAGAAAAGAAATCCTTCAAAAATGAAAAGGCAAAATAAAAACATTTCCAAGTAAAACAAAACTAAGAGAATTCACTGCCTGCAGACCTGCACGACGAGAGTAAGAAAAGCCCATCCCAATAAATTACATACTGTCTGACTCCATTTATGTAACATTCTTGAAATGACAATATTGCAGACATGAAGACTTGTGCCTGCCAGCGGTCAGGGGGTAGGGGTGCCTATGAAAAGGCGACCCCAGGAATTCTCGTGATGATGGTACTGTTGTGTATCTTTACTGTGTCAGCATCAATCTCCTGGTAGCAATAATATACTATAGCACTGCAAGATGCCACCCCTGGGGAAACCGGAAAGGGGGTACAGGGTCATCTCTCTATTGTTTCTTACAACTGTATAGGAATCTACAATTATCTGAAATCCAAAGTTTAATTTTTTTAAAAACACATTTTTAAATTAAATAAAAAGTTTTAAATGTGTTTAACAACCTGTCAAAGTTTTACAGCAGAGGCTGTAGCACTCAGAGCTACACTATGCACAGAACTCTGACGGCAGCTGAGCATCCCTCTCTCCAGGCCCCAGACCCCAGCGTCACATCGACAGCCTCCCCTCACCCCACCAACACCAATCGGCCTCCCCTCACCCCACCAACACCAATCGGCCTCCCCTCACCCCACCAACACCAATCGGCCTCCCCTCACCCCACCAACACCAATCGGCCTCACCCACCCCACCAACACCAATCGGCCTCCCCTCACCCCACCAACACCAATCCTATAGTCTTAAGTCACATCACCTACAGCTAGAGTGACGGAATTCCCTTCCTCTGGGAATGGAGACAAGCAGGTCATTACACTAACATTTGCATCTTGATTGGCATTCTGGGATATCCTAGAATTGATCCTGTTCGTGACACTAGTCGCCAATCAGTGTCACTCATGCTACAATTAGTTTACTTCCTGCACTAAAAAATGTCACTGTATCTTTCCTATTACCAACACTCCTGAAACAGACTGCCCGTCACAATAGTTATTACCACCAACTTACACTTCTATTTTTGGTGTATGTTGAACAACCAACTTGTAGTTTTGTCTTAAACTCACTTGCTGCCCCAGCATTTCAACTCTCGTTGCCTTCCAGATAATTTCTGAGCCCCTATACAAATCAAAGGTCATCTCTGACTGACAGTGCAGTAAGAGAAGGGAATGCAAATTTCTTTTATTATTTTTTTTTTCAGTTACAGTTGACATTCAGTATTATTTTACATTAGTTTCAGGTGTACAGCGTAGTGGTCAGACACTTACACAATTTATGCAGCAATTCCCCGCATCAGTCTAGTACCCACCTGACACTATACATAGTTGTTCCAACACTATTGACTCTATTCTCCATGCTGTACTTTACATCCCTGTGACTATTTTGTAACTACCAATTCTAGTGCTTAACCCCTTCACGTTTTTCACCCATCTCCCCAACTCCTCTCCCGTCTGGCAACCATCAGTTTGTTCTCTGTATCTATGAGTCTGTTTCTCTTTTGTTTGTTCATTTATTTTGTTCTTTACATTTCTAACTACATGAGAATTAACCTTGCTGTTTTTTTTGGGTGACTACTTCATTATTACCAGCACTTTTTAAATAGAGACATCTCTAACACAATAAGGCTAGCAGAGTTTTGGTAACTACAAAAAACCATCTAACACTCTCTACTCACTGTTCTCCCTCACTTCTTCTACATATAAAATTGAAGTAAATGTACAACTCCTGCAGCATAAAGTGAAGGAAAAAATTGCTCTTTGAAGAGACAGCCTATACTTTGGCCCCACATCACCAGCTGACTGTGGGGCTCTGGAGTCAGACACCCACAAATCCCCAGAACGCAGGCAGTGATCTGCCCCAACCTTCGACGGGCCACAGGCCTCTTTACGGCATTAACTAACCCAGGAAAGCTGCTCACCAGGCTTTTCAATGGAAGAACAATAGAAATCACGTTACCACTGTGTTTTCCCCCTTGAGGCAGATTTGTTCACTTTCTTTCTCAACATATTTTCTTTGTCAGATAGCATGAGATTTGTATATATGGCCATTACTTTTATTGATAATCTGCCTCCTTCCTTGACATCTTTCAGGCACCACACCTAACCAACTCATGCACCTAGTAATTCTAGAATTTACCCAGTTTTAACAAGAGACTGGGGTTTGAGAGCCTATCCGAATATGCTCCAAACCATAGCTAGGACAGAATTTTGGTAGCAAGGTGTCAAGTGTAGATACTGACTCCCTTTCAGCCTATTTGAATACCCTGCAGGGCACACATCTGTCAAGCTAACATCTAAGTGCCAGCAAGGATGTGGTGAAAAGGAAACCTTCATACACTGTTGGTAGTAGTGTAAATTAGTCCAACCACTAAGGAGAACAATATGGAGATTCCTCAAAAAGTTAACAATAGGTCCGACATCTTAGCAAAGCTGCAGTTGTAGCCGCTGCTGTCTGCACTTCGCCATGCCGCCCACGGACGACAGAAGAAGAAAGATGCTGGAAAGTCAGCCAAGAAAGACAAAGACCCATGAACAAATCTGGAAGCAAGGCGAAAAAGAAGAAGTGGGCCAAAGGCAGAGTTCGGGAAAGCTCAACAACCTAGTCTTGTGTGACAAAGCGACATAGGACAAACCTTGTAAGGAAGTTCCCAACTATAATGTAAGCTTATAACCCCAGCTGTTGTCTCTGAGACTGAAGACTCGCGATTCCTTGGCCAGGGCAGCCTTCAGGAGCTTCTTAGGAAAGGACTTATTAAATTAGTTTCAAAGTTTAAGGGGACAAACTTGTACTGAGTAGTAAATAAGCCATAGAGACCTAATTCACAGTATAATGAATATAGATAATAATAATATATTATAAAGATGTAACACGATAAATATTGCTTCAGTGGCAATCATATTACAATATATAAATGTACCAAAGTAACACGTTGTACACCTTAATCTTATAAAATTTAACATGTCAAACTTATCAAATAAAAATATGCCAATGGAAAAAAACACATACCCAAAGGAAGGGAAGAAGGAATGAACTCTTAAAAATAAGTGAGAAAGCCTGGAATTCCAGGCCTAGTACAATCACGACTTATATAAATCATTTCTATCTTCATGGGCTCCAGTTTCTCCACCTTCATATAAGATACCTGCCAGCCTCCCCAGTTTCACCCCCCACCACCCCTTCTCTCCCTCTTTACATTACCCCCAGTAACTCACTTGTAGTTCCTCCAACATGGCATGCTTTTTCATGCCTTCATTCTTTTGTAGATGCTATTCTCTGCCTAGAATGAATTTCATCCCCTTCTTTGCCTATTAGCCAATCTACAATTATTCAAGTGAGTGCTATCAAAATCTATGGTATTCCAACAATGTTGCCATTTCTCCTCCAAATTCTTCTGGGACTCTTCTGTGGGAGCTATTGTTAGAGCCATTTACTGGTCATAAAACAAATCTGCTCCTTTGATTGTAGTTCACATGACAGGAGTTTTCATTTCCTTTACTAGCTCCTAGAACTGACATCAGTACTCTATGTGTGGTCTAACTCACATCATTTAAAACAGGACTATCCACTCTTTTTTTTTTTGACAGTATCTCTATTAACAAGCTGAAAATCACAACTTTTTGTCAACTAAATCACACTTTTGCCGTAAAGCAAACATGCAGCTAACTAAATACCTTACATTTTAGTGTGGCTATTAAGTCACATCTCCTTTCTATACTTCTACTTTTGCAGCACCTATTTCACCATACAATTCAAATCTCTCTCTTATCCCCAGGTATAATCATTCCCATCAAAACATTCCTGAATCCAAAAATGGCAGCTGACAGTATTCTCTTCTACCAGTCTACTCTAATAAAAAGAATGGGGTCAGTCTGACCTAACAGATTCTTAGTGGGTCCACGTTGGCTCTTAATAATCAAAGTTTCATGTTCAATAACCATATCCTTAAACCATTCTAGATTTTGACTAGGAATATGTCAAGCTCTTACTTGAAATGTCTTTTTGTGGTAACTCCATGATTCCTTCAAGTTTACTGACAGTGAGCAAATAATCTCATCCCAAAATTCTTTCAGAACTCTGGGCTGTAATTTGTCACGGTCAGGAGACTGGAATTTATTCTGAGATTAAATGCTCCTATATAAATGCTTAATGATCTCAGGTTTCAGTCTCCTCTTACCAGTTCTATCCTTTATAATTTATAGATAATTTTCATAACAATGAGGGGGAAGCTTCTGGGGCCATTTTAGTCTTGGAGATATCTGAAAAATGTGGTTATTTGGGACTCCACACTTAAGAGTATCACCAGTATAAAATACCCTTCTTGAAGAAATATTTAGCAAAATGAAAGTTTCTGCTGGGGTTATTTTTGTTGTTGTTGTTCTTTGAAACAAACCCATAAAATTGCTAGAAGAAGCAAAGATGCTACCTATAACATTTCTTACCACAGCGGCAAAAACCGAACTAGCCAATCTATTACAAAATGAGGCTAAAGGAGGATTCGGAAAATGAACACACCTCTGCTACCATAAAGAAAGAAAATGTGCCAAGCCAAAATTTAAATTCTTCCTAAAGGTGAAAATATTCCCACAATTCATCACCATATCAGCCCACAAATATCTACTGAATGTGCAAGACACTTAATCGAAACAATTCACCCAGAACCTCACATCATACACCCTCTCAACAAATCAAGGCTATAAATATAAGCAGTCAAAGTAATGTTTTCTCCTCTTGGCCACCGTGGGACGGAGACCTTGTCTACCCATAATCAGCATTCTGCTTCATTACTACATTATTCCATTCTCAGTTGAGTTCCTATTACGAGGTCTGACAATTAAGTTCATGAACTCATCCTAGAAAAAGTGCTACGTACCTCATTGCTGAGTATCATTATGGTCACCTTCGAAGTACTCCCCTTGGGAAGCTATACACTGATGCCAGTGCCTAGTCCACCCTTCAAAGCAATTTTGGGACTCTTTTTCTGGAATGGCCATCAGAGCTGTCATTCTATTACCCTTGATGTCCTGAATGTCATCAAAATGTCTTCCTTTCCTTTCAATTTTTCCTTTATCTTCAGGTAAAGAAAGAAGTCATTGGGGGCCAGATCAGGTGAGTAGGGAGGGTGTTCCAATACAGTTATTTGTTTACTGGCTAAAAACTCCCTCACAGACAGTGCCGTGAAAGCTGGTGCATTGTCATGATGCAAGAGCCACGAATTGTTGGCGAAAAGTTCAGGTCATCTAACTTTTTCACGCAGCCTTTTCAGCACTTCCAAATAGTAAACCTGGTTAACTGTTTGCCCAGTTGGTACAAATTCATGAATAATCCCTCTCATATCAAAAAAGGTTAGCAACAACGTTGCAACAAGTTCACAAACTTAATTGTCCCATCTCATATGTACTCATACATAGCTCTATGCTGAGTATTATAGAGACATTAAAATTTATCATTTAAAACTAACCCCTCCTGAAATTCATCAATACATCTGATAAACCTGTATCTCTTGCTCAGCTTGGACAGGCCTCCCAAATCTGAAGGGGCCTCTCATCCAGATGAAGCAAGGAAGGCACTGCAGTATATCCTGTGGAACAATTACTACAGTGGAAGAAACAGGACTTTAAACACAGGCAAATCTAGATTCAAATACTAGTTCCATGTCTTGCTGAATTTTAAGTAACCTGCTCAAGGTCTGTGCTCCTTCTATAAATCTCAGTTTGCTCATCTGTAACATGGGGATAATAATACCTATTTCAAAGGCCTAATGAATAGACTAATTGAGTTAACATATGTAAAGCATATGGGACACACTTGTAAGGAGCACAACAGGTACTCAACAAATATTAGCTTTTTTCCTCCCAAAAGGACAGCTATACATGGCAAGAGTCACCTCTAAATCTTTACCCATGAAAATAAGACACAAAAATGTCCTGGAAATTCCAAAATGCTTCCCAAGAAGGAAGCCTCTACTTCATGAAAGTGACAACATCCACCGCTTCACAGAATGTATACCAAAGCAGAGCCCAGGGCAGCAAAAGTGGCTGTATCCAGAACGGTGACATGTCCCTAAGTCCAAGTTTCAAACCACAGCTTATAATAAAGGACTACCCAACAGCCTCTCCCTCCCCAGATCACACAGGAGATTTAAGCATCTGGGAGCCTCCAGCCAGGTTACCCTCAAAAACAAAAGAAAATTTTTTTTATCCTTAAGACTTTTTACAGTAATATTTTTTGTTTTTACAGAGTTTCCTAACCACTAAAATTTTACCAATTGGTACTAAATCAAAGCACAAAGACTAGCATTTGTTTTACTAACTGTGTATTAAAAGCACTGTCTTGGTCATGTCAAAAGCCTTGTTGTACTTCAGGCCCAGCTGTGAGAGCAATGGAAATGTTTCTCTTTCACTTTGCAGAATGCTGAAAAATGGCACATACACACAACAAAAGAAGGTGGCGGAACGTTTTTCAGGCAGTACAAAGTGTTATAGCATAGTGTTTAAGAGAACGAGTTCTGGGATTTCAGATCTAAGTGTGCAAGACGAAACAAGAAAGCCTTTAGGAAGAAATACAGAACACTTTTGTGACCCTGCAATAACAAAGATGTCTTAAACAGAACACAAAATGCACTAAACATAAAGAAAATTAATAAACTGGACTATATTATCACTAAAAGTTTTTGTTCCTCAAAAGTAAGACATCATTAACAGAATGAAAAAGAGACAGATTACAAGAAGAGATTTTCAATACAAGTAACTGACAAAACTCACATCTAGAACACGTAAAGGACTTAAATCAATAAACAAACAAACAAAAAGACCACCTGAAAGAAAAATGGCAAAAGAGGATGTACAAATGTCTGATAAACTTTTGAGAGGTGCTCAACTTCATTAGTCATCCAGAAAATACAAATTTAAGTAATGCAGTACCATTCCATAACAACCAGAATGGCCCAAATAAAAAGGAATAAGTCAAGTGTTGGTGAGGGAGCAATCTACACTCGCATGGACTGCAGATGAAAATCTAAATTGACACAACCACTGTGGAAAACAGTATGGCAGTATCTACTAAAGCTTAACATACACCTATGACCCAGCAATTCCACTGCTGTGTACATACTCAATAGACCAAAGGACATGTTCACAAAAAAAGGCACATACAAGAATGTTTATAACATGTAACTACTGTTATACTAAAAATCTAGAAACTACCCACATGCCATCAAGAGAATTGAAAAATAAGTTGTGGTATGGAAAACTAGACAGCAGTGAGAACGAATAATCTAAAACTACATGTAATAGTGTGAATCTCTCAGATATAACATTGTGTGACAGAATCCAGACACAAAAGAGCACACAGTGTACGATTACATTTATATAAAGGACAAAGACAGGCAAACTAACCTATGCTGTTAGAAGTCAGAACAGTGGTTACTTTTGGAGGATGAGAAGGGCAACTGGAAGGGGCACAAGAAGGATTCTGGGGTGCTGGCAACATGAGTGTGCTCAGTTTATGAAAATACATCACAGTGTACACTTTGATATGTGTACTTTACTGTGTACATAGTTAATAAAGTTTAATTTTTAAAAAATAAATGCTGTATTCTGACAGATCTGAGTTTGAATCCCAATCTTTCCACATAATAGGTGTGTAACTTTAGGCAAGTTATTTAACTGTGTTGTGCCTCAGTTTCCTCATCTACAAAATGGGGCTAGAACTTCTCTCATGAAGATGCTAAAAGGCCCAAATATGATCATGTATGTAGTACTATTACCCTATCTCCATTTCCCATCAATGTCAAAATTATATAGACAATTATATAGACATATAAGTTAAGTGATGTAAAGAATAAAAATGTCAGAAATAGCACATTTAATGGATACACAGCATGTGCCAGGCACTGTTCCAAGCCATTTAATGTATTAACTTACTTTATCCTACCACAACCCTATGAAATAGGTTCTATTTCCACTTCAAAGATGAAAAACTAAAACAAGGAAGTAAATTGCTCAAGGTCACACAAATAGTAAATGGAGAGTCTGCGTTTCAAGTCCAGGGGACAGATAGAACCTTTAGGCTACACTCCTTTACTATCCCTGTAGGGAATCTCAGCTTTCAGGGGAAAAGAATTCATTAATTAAATAAAACTTGTGTATTTTTCCCATAAATCTCTATTTCTCTTACGTTTGCAGTTTGTATACTGTATCATAGGAAAAAGTTAATGGACCCCAAATTCAAGTCTCAGCTCTGACACTAACCAGCTATGAGAAGAACTCAGACAAGTTACTCAGAACCCTCCCAGCCACACTTTCTTCTCTGTAAAATAAGAGGTTTGAAATTCTCACCAGCTTGTTTCTCTTCTGAGACCTATGCTGCCTATTTGGAAAGAATACAGTATAAATAAAAGGCCTCACGGTAAGAAAAGATGATATAGGACCATTTGTGACAACATGGATGGATCTTGAGATTATAATGCTAAGCGAAATAAGTCAAACAGAAAAAGCAGAGAACCATATGATTTCACTGATATGTGGTATATAAACCAAAAACAACAAAAGAACAAGACAAACAAATGAGAAACAAGAACTCATAGACACAGACAATAGTTTAGTGGTTACCAGAGGGTAAGGGGGTGGGGGGTGGGAGATGAGGTTGTAAAGGGGATCAAATATATGGTGATGGAAGGAGAACTGACTCCGGGTGGTGAACACAATGGGATTTATAGATGATGTGATACAGAATTGTACACCTGAAATCTATGTAACTTTACTAACAATTGTCACCCCAATAAATTAAAAAATAAAATAAAATAAAATAAAAGGACTCACGATCACAGTGATAATTACTGATGACAACGACAACATGTCTGACTGCTTCCAACATCACTGTGCCGCTAAAGAAACACTTGTATTATAGATAAGAATGTTCCACCACAGCAGAAGTTTCATTTCTGTCTGAGTTACATGGCTTCTGTCAAATAAAATGAGACCTAAGTCACTGCTATCCTAGAGTCATATGGCATCTGTGAATACCAAGTATAGTAACAGAGGAGAGCACTGGTGGTGTCTCTTTTCTCCTTAACCATTCTTGCTGGCAACCCCTTCCACCCCTCTGTGTCTTACTCACACTTGAAGAAATCCAAGACCTACTCTTTAGACCCTCTGTAGTGGGTTGAATGTTGGTCCCAAAAAAGATCAGCCCACATGCTAATCCCCAGAACTCTTTTTTAAATCTTATTTGAAAAAGATCTTTACAGATGTAATCAAAGATCTTGAGATCATCCTGGATTAGCTGGGTGGGCCCTAAATCCAATGACAAGTATCCATATAAGACAGACAGAAAAGACACACACAAAGGAGAGGGCAGTGTGAAGTGCGAGTGACGTGGCCAGAAGCCAAGTAATGCTGACAGCCACTGAAAGCTGGAAGAGGCAAAGAATTATTCTCCCCTAAAACCTCTGAGGGAGGGAGTGTAACCAGCTGACACTTTGATTTTGGACTTATGGCTTCCAGAACAGAGAGAAAATAAATTATTAGTGTTTTAAGCGACGGAGTTTTCTAGTAATTTGTTGCAACAGCTATAGGAAACTAATATACCTTCAAACCACATTCCTTCACCCACCCTACTCCTGTTACAACCTCATCAGCTTTCCTAAGAAAAAAAGATCCATAACTACCCTTCAAAAGCACCGCAATCTCGAGCCTCTCCATTCTCCCCAAAAAAACATTAGCAAGAAGAGAAATTATAAAGAGCATACACAGACAAATCTTAATACAATAAGATTTTTAAATTGCCTTTAAAAAAACCTACCTTAGTAGTCAAAGAAACACAGATTAAAACATAACAACATCAAAACATAGAAAAGTATTAGCGAGAATGTGGAGAAAGTGAAACCCTCATGTGATATATGATAATGGGAACGTAAAAATGGGGCAGCCACTGTGGAAAACAATTTGACAGTTCTTCAAAAGGTTAAACAAAGAGTTACCATATGACCCAACAATTCCACTCCTGGATATCCTTTAAAGGGATTAATAAATTGCCTTTAAAAAAACCTACCTTAGTAGTCAAAGAAATACAGATTAAAACATAACAACATCAAAACATAGAAAAGTATTAGCGAGAATGTGGAGAAAGTGAAACCCTCATGTGATATATGATAATGGGAACGTAAAAATGGGGCAGCCACTGTGGAAAACAATTTGACAGTTCTTCAAAAGGTTAAACAAAGAGTTACCATATGACCCAACAATTCCACTCCTGGATATCCACCCAAACAGGCGCTCAAACAAAATCTCGCACATGAATGTTCATCAACAGCACTATTCACAAAAAAGCCACGAAGTGGAAACCCAAATGTCCACTAACTAATGAGTGGGTACACAACATGTGGTATAACCATACAATGAAATATTATTCAGCCATAAAAATTAATGAAGTACTAATTTATGCTACAACGTGGGTGAACCTTAAAAACATTAAGTGAAAAAAGCCAGACATAAAAGGCCACATATTGTATGATTCCATTTATATGAAACACCCAGTATAGGCAAATTCAAATAAATAGAAAGCAGATTAGTGATTGCCAGAAGCTGGAAGAGGGGGAAATAGAGAGTGACTGTTTCATGGGTGCAGGATTTCCCTTTGGGAGATGAAAATGTCTTATGGGGTGAGGAAAATGCTATGGAACTACATAACAGTGATGGCTGCACATTGTGAAATGTACTAAATGCCACTGAATTATGCATTTTAAAATGGTAAATTTTATGTTATGTGTAATTCACACCCCCCCCAAAATACACACACACACACACACGATTAAATAATGGCAAGCTAGGAGTGAGCATAAATTGGTATAGCACTGGGGCTGATGGATTCGATTCCCACAATGGATTGCCCGTTCGATTCCCCCATGGGCCAGTGAGCTGCGCCCTCCACAACTAGATTGAAGGACAACAACTTAGAGCTGATAGACCCTGGAGAAACATACTGTTCCCTAATATTCCCCAATAAAAATTTTTTTAAAAGTTCATTTAATTTGACTTAATAATTCTTATTGATATTTATACTAAACCCATAGTTAGACACTCGAAGATTTGTATAAAGTATGTATGTTGTAAAATTATTTATAATAAAAAATATAAAGCACTCAAAGTGCCAAATAATTATTAAAAAGTTTACAGTTCACCAATACTTTGAAATTAAATAACGAGAATCATGTTTATGAAGAATATTTAATAGCATGAGAAAATACTCAAGACACATTTAATAACATGGGAAAATGATCAACATGTTAAAATGCCAGGGTACCGCCGGCTCAGTGGCTCAGGCGATTGGAGCTCCGTGCTCCTAATGCTGAAGGCTTCCGGTTTGATTCCCACATGCGCCAGTGGGCTCTCAACCACAGAGTTGCCGGTTGGACTCCTCGAATCCTGCAAGGGATGGTGGGCTTCGCCCCCTGCAACTAAGATCGAACCCGGCACCTTGAGCTGAGCTGCTGCTAAGCTCCCGGATGGCTCAGTTGGCTCAGTTGATTAGAGAACATCCTCTCAACCACAAGGTTGCCAGTTCAACTCCCGCAAGGGATGGTGGGCTGCGCCCCCTGCAACTAACAATGGCAACTGGACCTGAAGCTGAACTACGACCTCCACAACTAAGACTGAAAGGACAACAACTTGACTTGGAAAAAATCCTGGAAGTACACACTATTCCCCAATAAAGTCCTGTTCCCCTTCCCCAATAAAATCATTTTTTAAAAAAAAGGCAGGATACAGGGAGCACCCAATAAAGTCCTGTTCCCCTTCCCCAATAAAATCATTTTTTAAAAAAAAGGCAGGATACAGGGAGCATTTGAGATCTTGCTCCCCAGCATATGTTGTCAGTTTGGCTCAATTAAACTCATAAAAATTCAAAAATAAAAAAAGGTAGGATACAAAATTAAATTTCTCTTATGATCCCTACTTTATAAATATATATATGAATGTATGATTTTTTCACTGCTAGTATTTTTGAAGTACTTCTTGATAATCTAAATATTCCTAACTTTCCACAAATCATTGAGAAAAGTCATGAAGGACACAATAGATGTATGAATAAACAAAGGACCTGAACAGGTAATTCATAAAAGAAATATATAAATGTATATGAAGTACATGAAAAGATGCTCAGCCTCACAAATAATTAAATTCAGATTAAAACAGGTATTTTCTTCCTAGGAGACTGGAAATATTTTAGAAACGCAGTAACATTTTATTACAGATGTAGAGAAAAAATTGGTAGAATATTAAAAACTGTTGGTGAGTCTAAACTTTTGAGGAAGGAAATTAGGCCATCCTCAAATGTATTATTGAATCTTAAAATATGCATTAGTCCTTGGACTCAACAAAGTCTACTTTTAGCAATAAATCCTCTACAATGACTCCCACGAGTGTAAGAATATATATATGAGGATATTTGAGGGGGAAAAAACTGAAATATTCCACATATTCACCAGAAAGATCTTTGTATTGATATTGTTTTAAGATGTTATTTATAAATATATTATAACTTGAAATAAATGCCCTTTTTACTTCAGCTTGTTTGAATGAGTTTCTGCTCCTTGTAATTAACTCTTAACTAGGATCAAAAAAATTTTTAGGAGAATACTTCATGATATCGAGAAATACTCATGATAGAACATTAAGTGAAAAAAATTGAAACACAAAATTTTTGCATTTCACTTTATCACAATATGTAAAAGTACACACCTATACACCCACATATTGTAAAAACTGAGAAGACTTAACCTGGGTGATAGGTTATACACATGTCAAGCTACATACTTAGGATTTGTGTTTAAGGTGTACAGCAATAAAAATGTTTTTAAATTGGAAGGCACTACATAAAGACATCAAAATGCTAACAGCTTAATTCTGGATAGAAAAATTATGAGTGACTTATTTTTGTACCTTTCTATAATTTCTAAGTTTCCTATAAGAAATATGCACTTTATAACTCTAAGTTTCATTTTTAGAGAGAGAAAAATATCATTCCTTACCATGGTTGACCTTCAACCATGTTTTTTCCAACCGTCAGATTCCATAAATTTTACATATATTAAATGAGCATTGAATTAGCCAATAAATAAATCAGAGATTATTGTTTTTGTTCAGGGTCACATCCAATGCTAAGCACTTTATACTGAATTTTTCAATATATATACTGAATTTTGTAAGACATATAAAGCTAGAGAACAGAACTTTTCCCCTCTCCTGAACCATTATCTGCTTTTCCCTTAATAAACTGATCCTTTTATGCAGTTATTGGTTTATATGCCTGACTCCACGGAAGGCTAGGAGCCCCTCAAGGACAGCAACTGTATTTCACATCTATGGAAACAAGTGTCCCATGACTAAGCTGTCCTTTCAATACAGAAAGGTATGTTGTAGAGGGCTATAAAGACAGACTTCCAATTCTTGCTATATGATCTAGGTCATGTTGTTTAAATTCTCTGCACTTTAGTTTCCTAATCTGTAAAATGGGGACAAAATGCCATCTGGTCCCTGGCACTGAAGTGTATTCAATAAACAGTAAGTACCTATTAATTTAATGATCACCTATAAATAACAGGAATGAAGTGCTACTCTAGCCTCACTTTCTTGCCTATGTACCTGATAACCTGCAGTGTACTCGTGAGTGGGATGGTCCGCAAAGGCTAGCACAAAAGTGGGTAGAACTAAGCTAACTGATCCTTTTGGAGACCAACTGAGTGACGTTGGCCTCATTAAATGCATCAGACTCACAACCAACTGAGCTAAACAGCCAACAGAGCTAGATCAGGGACCAACAATCTTCTAGGAACACTAAACAAAACGCTAAGCATTCTTCTACAAGATAAAACCACAAATGCTTAAACATCACTTTCTACACAATAGATCTGCAGGGGAAATAATGTGTTTCATACAGATGTGAGAAAATGGGGGTGGGAGAAGAATATTAGGTAATTACTTAGCAAAGAAAGGGATTACATATTATCGGGACAGACAGCACCTCAGAGTTCAGCAAAGCTGGACGGATATCAGTTTGATAGGTAATACTTCCAAATATTTATGTGTTTTTTTTCCCAACAAGAGATTGTCATCCTGAGCCAAAAGAAATGGTTAAATAAACTAAAATGAGATTCATTAAAAAAAAAAAAAAAAGTACAGGTTAACCTAAACTACCATAAAATTTAGCATTATAAATTATAAAATAATCATAATGCAATACAAAATGCCCCTCCCATCATCATCTTACCTCTAAATCTGACTTTGGCCCTCAGCTTTTTGAGTGTGGGAAAACAATCATTGCTATTTTTCTCTTCTACAGATCCCACGTTCTTCACCTACTCAGCACTTAGAAAAGTTGTGGAAGTTTGGCTTAAGTTCTAAAATGTTAAGTATTATGCCTTATATCTGAAGGAAAAATATGGTTACATACAATTCTTTGAAAATCTGAATAGGCAGCCTCTATCTTTTCATAATTAATACAACAAATCTTCATCAAGCAACTATTATATAAAGCACTGTCTTTAATATCTATCTTCATAACTAGGCTAACATATTATTAGAGGGCCATTACTCTAAAACTACAAAAACAAAGAAATAAAAAGGTATCAGAGATGACACAACTAAGAACCGCGTCCTTTAGATTCCTGGAATGCAATTCTAATGTAAAAAAAAAAAAAAAAAATGCACGTAATTTGCTTTCAATTGGGTTTACCCACTTATAAAGAAATACCTTTTTTTACTGCATTTTGCTTTACTGCGCTATACAGATACTGTGTTTTTTACAAATCAAAGGGAAGACCCTCCACCAGCAGAAAATGACTCACTTTATTGTAGTGGTCTGCAACCGAACCCGCAATATCTCTGAGGTAGGTCTGTAAATCATGGTTTATGATGATCATTTCTAAATAATTTCCTCCTCTGTCCTCCTGCCTTAAAAAAAAATCCTGAAAGTTTCTCTGTTGCTTCCTATATCCTATCATTATAAAGAATATGGTAAACCAGAAGTCACAACCAGCCTCCAAACTTCAACCACAGAAGATGTAAACTGCAAGCTATACTGAGCAATTTCTGAGGTTAGCAGGTACCTTTCAAAGAAAACAGACCTCAGACAAAAAGCATAAAACATATGAAACAGTCACACAAAAAAGGGAACAAAGGCCTTCGCAGAAACAAAGCCCTAGTAACTATTTGTTCTAAAAAAAAAAAAAACATTTCCAGAACTGATAAGAGTCGGGAAACAGGAAAAATATATATATAAAAGAACAACCAGTCTTAACTACAATTCAGAACACAAGTGATCTGGCTCCTCTCCTGAGAGAGCTCCTCTACTGCAATGTGGGTTGGGGACCAAAATAAAGAGGCCATGCCACAGCTCTGCTATTCAATGAGTAAGCCACTGCGTCAGGTTTCCAAAAATCTATAACTTAAAAAATAATTATCTCATCAATGGTGAGACAGCAGAGAGAAGACCTGGATTCTAACAGTTTCTTTCTACTTGCCGGGTGACACTGGACAAAAAATTGTATTTCAAGTAGGGCTGAAAATTTCTTAAACTGTTTAAAAGTACACTGCAAAACTATAAAGTCATTTACAAATATTAATCATTACCATCTGTCAAAAGTGATAGCCGGACCATCTCTGATTTCTAGCTCTGACATTTTTTGATTCTGTGACCAATATAAATGAATGCACACTCATATTATGTTTTGCCAGCTGGGAATAGTTTAGAAATCAAGGAATCCCACACTCAAGAGAAATGAAGCTTCATTAATAAGAGGAACCTCTACACACCTTCTCGTTGCTTAGGCCTCTCAGAACTGCAGGAAAACATTTTAGACTAACCCGACTAGTTCAGCTCACACTACAGATGGCCTAGCAAAATTCTGACCTAACTTACCCATCACATAACGAACAACAAAAAATTACTAACCTGGCTCTCTCTAACTATGACATGGGACACTATGATAGATCCCATGGATGACAATCAAGCAAATATCCTAAGTATAATTTTGAGAAACCTGATGTCAAAACTATACCTCTTTCCATCTTACTTCCTGGAGTTACACCTGACCCTCAGAAGCATACTGAACACAGCTTGAGTACATGCTCTCATTTTCCACCATGACAACACTCTGCCACTCATAAACCCCGTCCAGGGTTCTATATACTCCAAACTAAAATCAGCCATCACAGAACATCTGGAAAACAGATAGTTGATCAATATCTGCCTCACTTAATAACTTTTGAGAAGTAAATCTAAATATCTGGCAATGATAGCCTATGTGTAATCACTGTATTCCGTAAGAAATGACCAACTTCTAAAAGGCAAGGCTTTCTCTCTTACACTGGAACCTATGCTATATCCAACAGGAACCTAAAACGGATTAAGTATATGTTCCCTCATGTGTACCGAGGTTCCTGAGAGACCCCTAAAACCACTTGACAGTAATTCAAATCTAGGCATGAAGATAGGACCTGAGGAGCCAAGCCAAATCCAAGTACACCTTCCACCAGTTAGCCAAAAAACAAGCTTCTGAAAGGATATAGGACTTGGAAATAGGTGTTGCCAAAGAAGGCCTTAGGCAAAGAAAACTTTATTTTTAATCTAGAAAGGAAGGAAGGGCTGAGCAGAGTCTAAAAGAATTTGACCACCAAACATCGTGACTCAGGATTTCCTCCTAAGGACAAAGGAGCAAGGCCCCAGTGTCGTTAAAGTAAAATGTGATACTTCAGGGTGATCCTCCCTACCTGAGGGAGTGTGAGGGGGTTTCTCTTAAGTTTAAGAATATACAGCCACTCCAACTAAATTTGACATGTAATTTTAAACTGCCTTGAGATGCTCTGTAACTGTTCCTGTATGTTGGTCTCTTCTCTGGACTTACTTGCTCTACCTTATAAAAGGAAACACATGACCTAACTTAGGAAATCACGCACCTCCCCCCAAACCCCTACAGCAACCTTGACCTCTGGAAGTACTTGAGGTGAGCTATCAGTATTTGAGTTTTGCTTCACCTAGAAGTCTGGGCTTCAGAGCAGAGATGCCATCAGAAAATGACCATGAGAGAATTTGCTTACAATTGACCAGACTGGTAGAGGAAAATAAAAATTAAACTTAACTCATATTGACTACCTGTTTGAAGCTGGCTCATCAAATTTTTTATAGCCACTTCATCTCTGGGAAGAGACAGCCTTTTTTTTTCTTTTAAATAAGTTATCCTTGGCCATCAAAGCTATGCAAATCAAAACCACAATGAGATACCACTTCATATCAACTAGGATGCCTACATTCAAAAAGACGTAAGACGGACCAGAGAGGATGTGGAGAAAGTGGACCCTTCATATGCCGCTGATGGGAATGTAAACTGACGCAGCTGTTTTGGAAAAAGGCTGGCAATTTCTCAAAAGGTTAAGCACAGAGTTACCAGAATACCCAACAATTCCCCTCCTAGATAGATACCGAAGAGAAATGAAAACAGGCCCAAATAAAAACATGTACACAAATGTTCACAATAGCATTTTTCGTTGTAATCAAAAAGTATAAATAACCCAAATGTCCATCAACTGGTGAAGAAATAAAATGTGGTATAGTCATACAATGTAATAATATTATTCAGCCATAAAAAGTAACGTACTGATACATGCTACAACATGGATGAACCTTGAAAACATGTTAAATAAAAGAAACCAATCACAAAAGACCATTATTATGTGATTCCATTTATATGAAATGTCCAGAATAGGCAAATCTATAGAGCTCAAAACCTTCCCTATTAACGGTTGCCTAGGGCTGGGAATTAGGGAGATGGAAGGAAATGGAGAGTGACTGCTAATGGGTATGGGTTTTGGAGACAAGAGTGATGAATATATTCTAAAACTGACTGTAGTGATGACTGCACAAGTCTATGAACATAGCAAAAACCACTGAATTGTACACTTTAAATAAGTGAATTATATGGTATGTGAACTATATCTCAATAAAGTTGTTTATACATATTAGAGAGAGAACACACAAGTGATAAAGCAAATGAAGTAAAATGCTAATCAGTGACTCTGGGAAAAGGATGCACTGAAGTTCTCTGTACTAATCACATCAATGTTTGGTGTGAAATTATCTCAGAAAAAGCTGGAAAAAAAAAAGATATCCCTCAAAATAATCACGCAGAGTATTCTTTCTTAACATGAAACAAAAACCTGCACTAGAAAAAACTGCAATAATGTCTGCTCCTGCCAAACAAATATTTTACTGGAAACCCCTACTCTTCAGATTACTGCAAAGCATGCAAAGATAGCATCATTCAAGTAGCAGAAAATAAGAATAGTAAGGGAGACAAATATTCTCTAGTTTTCTCAGGACCTCAGTTTCCATATCTGTAAAATCAGAAGACTATATCATCTCTAAGATTGCTTCCACGTCTGACTTTCCACGATTCTGATGTTCTAACTTCACTGATCAACATGGGTTAAAGAGAAATATGATCTGACCAGTCCTCTGGCTTCTCTGGACAGTGAGCACTTCTCTCTTCTAAGGGTGACATTAAGGATGATTTCGGGAGCGAGGGGGGCGGTTAGCTCAGTTGGTTAGAGCATGGTGCTAATAACACCAAGGTTGCCAGTTCGATTCCCACATGGGGCACTATGAGCTGTGCCCTCCTTAAAAAAAAAAAGGGAGAGATGATTTTAGTGTATTCTCAGTGTTCTAAGACTCATATAGGATACTGACTAGTCTCCCTTCTGTCTATGTCTCCAAGCCTTTCTTTTAAATTCTTTGCAAGGCCCTGTGCTCAAAGCCTAGGAAAACTGCAGTAGCAGATGCATGAACCTAAGATATTGGGTGCATATCAGTTCAGAGGAACTTACAGATTCTAAGATAAAAAATAGGTCAGAGCATTCTGGAATCTTAAAGCTCAGGCAGAGATAGGGAAAAGTAATCTCAGAAATCCCACCTCATGGCAAGCCCTCTCCTGCAGTCACTTGGTAGTGACCATAAGAAGAAAAGGGGGAAATACAGATGCCTGGGAAACTCACCCATCAAAGTGGTAGAAAGAGGGACTGGACTCTACCATCTGCCTCCATAGTTAGGATGGGCCAACAATAATGGAAAATGCAAATCAAAAGTGATTCTTCCACATGTGCTTATCTACCTGACAAGCTCAACAAGCTAACAAGCAGATACGATGTCCTCAAGTTGGCTAGACTTGTGTTTCACTCATAAATTACCTTTCTCTCCCCTTCCAAGCCAAAGCACTTCTTCAAATAACGAGAAAAGAAAACAAAATTAATTTTCACACCTTGCACAACAAAAAAACTACGTGACTTGCATAAATGCTTAAGTCTGCAAGAAAGGGGAAGAGGTGACAGGAAGAGTCTCCTATAAAATCCAATGACCTTAGTCTATGTTCAACACAGCAAGCTCTATGCTTGCTTCAGAAGAATAAACCTTAACTCTTCTCCACAAAACCAGAAGAAACACCAAGCATCTTTGATTTGCTTATTCTGGATTCGCTTTCTATATGTATCAGAAGCTGCCTGATACAACAACTTAATTTGCTTTAAGAGAACATAGACTCCTCAGTACCTCCCTAAAGCACCTGGGTGCAATTCACAATTTCCTGTCATTTCACTTACTATGACATCACCAGTTTGGGAGCTATAAGGCAGGCTGGGCAGAGAAAATGCACCCTGTAGAGTCTCAATACTGCCTGCATCCAGCTATTTGTATTCTGTTTTGTTTTATTCAAAGATTCCCTCTGGGTAGTCCAGATTCCCCTATCAACCCACCAGAAATGAAATGACGGGGGAAAAAAGAAATCCTTCAATCAGTGCCTATTCTTAACAAAGGCCACCTATTGAATAAATGGTTTTGGCATTCCACTACTGCAACCACATTTTAAAAGACAGAAAAAAAAACACCCTTCTTTACACATTTTACACAACTCATGCCCCTTTCTTCATCCTCCCAAACAGCTTTCACAGGAATATAATTTTAGCTCTCTGCAAAGCCAGATAATTAACAGATAGTTACTTAAAGAGAACTAACATTTTTGAGGATCTTCTTGATGAGATGCTTTTTCTTTACATTCTCTTTATTGTAGATGAATTATCTGACTTGCCCCCAGTCAGAGACAGTCAATAGCAGAGGGAGAATGTTTAACCCCAAAACCCATGCTCCCAGTAACAAATCCCTTACCAGCTTCATTCTTATGCTTTATCATTTGCAAACTGTTTCCTTTATTTTCTAAAATTAAATGTCTGTATAATTTATTAGACCCTCAAAAGCACAGCATAAAAATAACACTGGTTTATTCCCAGTCTAAAGTTTCTTTAACTGGGGAGAACTGTGTTATTTTTAGTCTTTCTCAACATGTTAGTGTTTTGTAAAGACTAAGCCAGGCAATGAGATGCATGCAGTTTAGTGTCACGAGAGAGTCACTGGACCAACAGTCAGGCAATTAACTAACAGGTCGTTGGCCCTACTGTCTTTCCTAAGACACATTTTCCTCTTTGATGTCCCTTCCAGCTCCAATACCGTGTGCTGAATTCCAACAACTACATCAAAAAGTCACAAATTTAATAAATATGAAACAGAAGAAAAATTACACCTGTATTATAAGAATTTGAAGACATAAAAAAGTGAACCTGAAACAATAAAGCCACCCCAACAAAAGGCCTAGTATTAACTGTATTTACTGCTTCATGATTTTTTTCTCCGCCTGCTATTAATTTGAGAAAACAGTATATTTGTTCTGACCTTGTTAAAGGTCACCAGTTTATCACAGTTTTTAAGAGTCCATTTTTGTCATTTCAAGTATGTACCTAATTTTTTTTTTTCATAAGAAACACTGGAATTTTTCTGGTGACGAAAACAAACCTGTCCTATCATCTCTAAAGCAAAGTAAAATTAGTCACTTTCAGGAGAGAAATTTTACAGTGAATCCATCATGACAGAACACTGGAAAGAGTAGACCTCATCAAATCAGGACCACACAACAAATTTCCATCCACATGAAACCTGCAAACTGGACACTCCAGAAAAAAAAAACTTTTTCAAAACTTGTAATTTCAAAGGCTCCAATGACGGTGCTGTGGAATTTACCGGGATTTTACAACTCTGACACCCTTCTGCAATTAATGCCAAATCTAATGCCCAATCTTCACTTCCCCACCACTTCCCCTTTGAAAGATGATTTCAGAAACACCACTGTGCAACCCAGGCTCTCCACCAAGGTTGCTGCCCTTTTATTCACAAATGTCGCTGGCCTCATAAAGGACACAAATTACTTTTCATAAAGAAGGCATGGCCCCGGGGTACAAGCCCTATCTAGTACTAAGGGAGTTCTCACCCTTCCTTGTGTGGCCCAAATTCACTTTAATATTTCCCATCAACCCGGGCGGGGGGGGGGGCGGGGGGGGGGCTGTGTAGGCCCAGGGCTAGGTTAGAACGGTTTTGAGGAACAGTTATCACAGGCTTCTTGGGAAGAGGCCAGATAAACTCATCAAGTTTTTGTTTTGCCCTTTTTTTTTTTTTTAAGTCTGGGTGGAACTTACTTTCACTAGGACGTAGGATGCCTTCCCTCCCTAACGGGTGTTCGAGAACAAGTTTTCCTTTATTTTATACTAAGTCACTCAACCTTCACCAGACTGAGAACACACACCCCTCCCTCTTCCTGGTCCGGGACGACGTGACCACAGCGCAGGGGGGCGTAGAGGCCATTCGGACCCCTCAAGGTTCAGAGCCCCTCATCCCGTCTCCCCTCCTCCAGCCCGACGCTCCCTTCCCCCGCGCCCGCCCTGAGTCCTCCCCACAGACCCTCGCCCGGCTACCGGGACAAAGCGGGGGAGAGGTTTCCTGGGGATCCCCGCCCGCAGCGGGCGCGGAGAAGCGGCCCGGGGCTCGGCGAGCACTCACCCGACAGCTCGTCCGGCTCCAGCCCGGTCTCGGTGTCTAGCCCGCAGATGACAAAGTAGTCGGCGAAGCGACTGGGTGCCGAACCCCCTCCGCCGACAACACCGCCGCTGCTCATGGCGCCGGGGCCGAGCCAGGCCGGGCCGTGCGGAGCGCTGAGCCCCCGCACCCGGGCGCCCGCCCGTCCTCAGGCCGCCCCTCCCGCCGCTGCCGCCGCTACCGCGGCTCGGGCCGCCGCCCCCGGCCCTGGCCCGGTCCCCGCGGCCGCTGCGGCTGCCGTGACGGGGCAGGGGGGCACCGGGCCGCCCCGCGCTGCATCCTGGACGCCTTCCCCTCCGCCGCTACTGCCAGCCGAGAGCGCAGCGGCCGGAGCGAGCCTAGAGGAGGGCGGAGAGCTCGGAGGAGAGCCCCCACCGCGGACCCCTCCCGCTGCGCCTGCGCAGGCGCTGTCGGGGGGTGGGGGGGCCGGGCGCCTGGCGGAAAGGATGACGTGATGCTCTTTAAGTCCGGCGGGCCGCAGATTCCCCCGCCGTCGCCGCAGCGCGGCTGGCCACTATCGTGTTGCTCGCGACCGCCACTCTCTCGGGGCTGTGACTCCTTTTGAGAGGGCTGAGGAGGTGTGGGATGAGTGGGCGCGTCCCTCATAGCCCGGACCCGGGCCCATGTTCCGCCCTCACCTCCGCCTCCCACTAGAGTTCGGAGATCTGCTCACCCTAGCCCTGTCACAGGGGTAGAATAGCAGGACTGAGCTTCGAAGCCCACCTCACCCTCTCCCCGGGCTGTCGGCCGAGACCCCAGATAGCGCCTTCTCCCTGCGCCCACTCCCTGGAGTCTATGCCCGGCCCATTCCCCAATACAGCTGTGGATTCCCCCTTTATGGGCGGTGGTGGATCACATCGTCTTATATTTACCCTTGTTTTACAAATGGGGAAACTGAGGTTCAGAAAGAAGCAAGAACTTGCCCCAAGGTGGAATAGACACTATATAGAGAGTCTAAGAGATAACACCTGGACAAGAATCCTGGGCTCATGATCAGCACCCCCGCTCCCTCACCCCCACTCCAGCTAGGCCTTCCCCCCCCCCCCCCCCCCCCCGCGCACCATGCTGTCACCTTTTCTCTGGAGCCTCCAGTGGCCCCTGCCACTTAGGAGCTCCCCTTCTGCTTCTGAGAATTCTCAGACCCATCCCTGAGACGATACTTCTGAGAGAAGGGGGGAGGGGTGGATGCGGAGAAGAGAAGACTTGGTCCTTGTCTTGGGACCCTCTGATTTGGTTTCCCACAGAACGTAGTCAGGAAACTGGAGATCAGAAGAAACCTGGAGGGTAATACAGTAGAGTAGTTGCCAGCATGGGCTCTAAAAACAGAATGCTCAGATTTGAATCCTGACTTTGTCATTAATGTGTAACCTTGGGCAATCTCTAAGGTCCAGCAGTCAAGGTTTTTGTGAAGATTACACAAGATAAATGTACATACAGGTGAAGTGGTCCGAATAGTGCCTGGAACATAGAAGGCACTCCATAAATATTGCAAATTATTATTATTCCAGCAAGAAGTATGCTCAAGATTGCCTCTGGCAGACTACTAAAGGCCCTAGAAGGCAACTGGCTTCCCCAAGGGCTGATTCTGGGCTCTCTCCTGGCCTCTCTCCTGGGTACTTGTCTCAAGCATCGATTCCCTTAGGGAGGGTGGCTTGAAGGTCACAACCAACGTCACTGGGAACCATAGCACCTGCTCCTCCCTGTATGAAATCTGTCTGAACCTGTGGAAGAAAAGTGAGGAGAAAGAAGGTTGCTTCACAAAGCCCATTTAGGATGATGCCCCACCCTATCCTGTATGCTGGGGACTCTGAGACAGTAGAGGGGTCTCAAAGAGCTAAATAGTTACAGAGCACAAAAGAGGGGCATCTCTCTGGATTGGGAGATGGTCAGGAAAGACTTCTCAGAAGGAGGTATAATCTGACTTGAGTTCCAAAGCTCCAAGAGGAATTCTTCAGGTAAAAAGGAGAAGGAAAGAAGATGGTTCAGAAAGCATGTGCAACAAGGAGTGGCAGAATATAATGCCACATGCAGTCAATGGCAAGTAATTTGTTCTGATGGGAGATGGAGAATTAAAAGGGAATGAAACCAGGGAAAGAGAAGAGGGACAGAGCAGGAAAGGCTTCAAATGGCAGGCTAAAGAATTTGTCCTATAAAGTGTGCATGTCAGGGGGAGGTAAATTAAAGAAATTTAAGCCAAGGAGTGACAAGATCTGACCCATGTCTTAGAATGATCTTAGAAGAAGGGACATGAAAAAGGCTTAAATGCCCCCAATTTGAAAGTTCAGAGACTTTTTATCCAATGTGTCTAGGGTGATCAGGAGCTGGGAGACCTCTTACACTAACTAAACTCATAAAACACAAATTAGAAACAAAAGCCTGACTGTATTAATTTGCCCTGGGAAATGTAACTGCTCAGAGGCCCGGAATACTCAACTGTAAAGTGATCTCCTTCCCAGTAGGAAATATATTTGGTGGAGAGATTGCTTCTTCAAGAGTCAGGGGGGAAAAAAAGCAAAAACAAAAAAACAGAGCTGGATGCTCTTAAGCTTTAGTGTTTAAATCCCCACACCCAATTTTACTAGCTGCATGAGCTGAGGCACGTCAGTTAACCTGTCTGAAATGAGAATAATCGTTCTTACCCAAGATTGCTTTTAAGATTCATAAATTAATTTAAAAAGGAATTTTAAATATCTAGAACGTATATACTCTTAGTAAGTGGCATCCTGGGGTACGCATTTCAGCATGAAGTATATGAGAGAGAGCAAGTGGACATCTGAGGGAAGATAATTCCGGGAAAAGGCATGAGCCAGAAATGTGCCTGGAGTGTTCAAGGAGCAATAAGAGGGTTAGGGTGGATGTCATGCACAGCATAAGGCCTATAGTCAATAATACCATAATAATCTTATACGGTGTCGGGTGGGAACTAGACTTATTGTGGTGGTCACTTCATTAGGTATATAAATGTTGAATAACTATATTGTACACCTGAAACTAATATAATACTGTATATTAACTATATTTTAATGAAAATAAATTTTAAAGAAAAGTACTCATCACAAGAAAAATATTTTGTATCTATGTGTAGTGATGGATGTTAACTAGACTTATTTTGGGGATAATTTTGCAATATATACAAATATCGAATCATTATGTTGTACATCTGAACTAATTATATTAAACTACTATAATATGTCAATTATATCTCAATAGAAAGAAAGACAGAAAGCCTGGGTCCTTGCTCCTTTGAACAGTGAGAGATTCAAATCTCATAAGTCCATGTACATATGGAGGAACTCGAACCCAGAACTCACACCTTAACCACAGTCAAAAAAAAAAAAAAAAAAGCAAACCCAAGCCTCTGAAAATGTGAAACATTCTGGTTGCATAAAGTCCAGATAATTACTAAACATGTTTTGAAAAATACTTTGTAACTTTATAAGTCACCTCTACCTTTATTGAGTATTGCTATATAATGATACCCATAATGGAAAAACTGGGAAATAAAAACAAATTCCTATTGTATAAAATGCAATGATATATACAATGCATGTAATAAATCCCTTATTTTTATCATAAAGAAAAAAGTATAAAATTTTAATTAATAAATCAGTTTCTTTTCCTTTGCTTAATATATATTCAACAAATTTTTTAAGGGATACACTACTTGGGACCAAAAATTCCATAACCCATCCTCACCTCAGAATTTAGAATTATCTGGCCTGACATACTATGTAGGCAAAGAGGCTGGAACAGCCCCCTAACCTTCCCATCTGTACATTCTTACCTTGGCTCCAAGTAGAGCCTCTGAAGACAAGATAGGACCAAGGCTGGCTTCCAAGCTAATAGCTGGTTAATTGTCCTCTTTCACCTGTTGACCCCTTTCAAGGCTAAGCTCGTGCCCCACCTCTTCTAAGCATCCTCCTCCGGATTCCTAGAGGAATCCTATAGAGCCCTCTCAATCTCATCACACAGGGTCTTGATATCTTCCCCCAAAGCAATCCATGTTAACAATGACTTGTTTCCAGAGATCAGCAGGGCACTTCCTCCACCAAGACTGGGATCAACTTGACTCCACCCAGCAGAACCTGCCCACCCCCCAGCTCACAGTACAGCATTCAAGAAAGGTCAGCTGATGAACCTACAGGTCCTCAAAACCCTTCCTCTCCAAGGCTCAATGAAGAGTTCATCATGTGCAAACTGAAATGAATCCCACGGATCACAGAGAAAACCGTAAGCTTCACAATAGGGGCTTTCATAAGACTAAAAACACAAATACAGCTAGATAGAGACTGACACACCCACAGCCATCTCTGACAGACAGCTTTCCCTGTACAGTGATCCATCTCTACAAAAGGAGTCACACACGCTTTGCTTTCCAAGGTCGTACTGTCCCACCAGACCTCAAAACCTTGCTCATTAACCGCATTGGGCTCCTCATGTCTCTCAATGACATAGGCTCCCAAAATTGGTTAAAAATCACACATCATGCTTCAGCCACCATGATTCATAGCAACAAAGAAGCACCAAGAAGAGTCAGCATGAAGTAGCATCTGATGCCCCATGGCAGGGGGAAGTATAAAGTGGGGCAACAGGGGGAACAAATTGCGGATAATGTCCACAAGTCGTGCAATTTTCCCCAAAACAGGGCATGAGCACATGCATGTACTTGTATATGCGTATCTATGTACATACCTGTTGGAACTTCTTTATATGTGAGTGAGCATATGTGTATAGGAGTGATCATGTATGTGTATGTGCTTATATATATTAGAGGTATGCTTGTGTATTTGCATGTAAATAATCGCATGTATGTAGTGTGTGTGTGTCTGAGGAAGCTGAGAAGGGCAGAGTGGCTAGACCAGATAAACAGAGGGGAAACTTTGACTCTTAACAAACCCAAGAGTGACTTACTGGTGGTCCCTTCTGTCCCCCACTCCCACCCCCCGCCTATTTCCCTAGGTTGAGAGCCTTTTTAGAGTCTGGGTGGATGGTCTTACGTGTGCTGCATCCAACACTCTCCCTTTAGACTGTGAACACAGTGGTTGCGCTATTCCCATCAACTTGAGGGCCAAAAGCTTCCTGGGAAAGGCCAGATGGTCTAGTGAGGGAAAGTGAAAGGCCCTTGGAGCAGATCCCAAAAGGAAGATATATATAACTGTGGCTGAGCTCTCAAAGATTTTTTGGGGGGTGATGGAATTGTTACATATCTTCATTGTGGTGGTGGTTACACAATTGTTTATGTTTGTCAAAACGCACAGAACCACACTGAAAAGAGAGAATTTTACTATATATAAATTGTACCTTAACAAAAAATGGGGAAAGAGCTATACAATTAATAATTGAATATTTTAGTATTTTTTCCCCTGACCATAAACAAAAACAAACAGAGTCATTCTATCAATATTCTAGGTTATACCAATCTGCCTTTAGTATGACAGGTAGGAAAAAAACATACAAGAATCATTACATAGAGAAAAATTAATATTTAATTGTTGAAAAGATTAAACTTATAATAATGAATTTGACCAAATAAAACAGCACAAGACTTTTAGCACATTAAGAATTAGCTGTAATCAAAATAAACTGAATTCTAAAGTTCAGAGCATTATGTCCTAGACTGTATTGGTGGAATACTTTGCTTTATTCATACATAAGATGCTCTGCTTTTTTTTTTTTTCCAGAGAGATTGGTTTATGGGCCAAGTTTTATATTTTGATTATGTGCTCCCTTTAATACTTAGTACCATGCCCATAGATTATTCCCAAATATGCTGATTCAATACAATAAATTACTGTAAGCCTACTCCAAAAAAAAAGTCCATGAGAGCCAGTATAAATACAGCGGCCATAAAACAGGTGTGGATCCTCATGGAAAGTATATCCAATGATGGCTAACATAGTTGATATAAAAAATTCACAAACCAGTGTGGCTATGAATGACCATCAGCATAGCTCAATTAAAAAAAAAAGCACGCCGCTTTTTAATAAGTTTGAGATGTTATTTTCAAGAACCACCTACATTTGTGAAGCAAGCGAAGAACAAATGAGTTTAAACTCAGACAGAGGAAAATGTCAGTCCTTCATCAATGCTGTTTTTCTCCACCTTCCTCTCCTTTTCTCCTTTCCCATCATAAGTGGGATCCTGTTTCTACTAGACCAGGAGTTGGCAAGCTATGGCCCTTAGGCCACATACAGTCCATTGCTTGTTTTCGGATGACCCATGAGCTAAGCATAGTTTTTAATATATATATTTTTGTAGTTGACATTCATTATTGTTCAGCTTCAGCTTCAGGTGTACAATGCAGTGATCAGGCATCTACATCATCCCTGAGGTGGTCTCCCTAACGAGACAAGTGTCCATCGGATACCCTACAAAATCTTTACATTATTGATTACATTCCCCAAATTAATTTTCAGAACCCCGTGGCCATCTTGTGGTTACTGACTGTTTTCTAATCCCCTCACCTTCCCCCTTATCCCCACCCCCCTCCCATCTAGCAACCCTCAGTTTTTCCTCTATGTCTCCAAAACTGTTTCTGATTTAGTTCATTCATTTATTCTTTTCTTTAGATTCCACATAGAAGTGAGATCATATGGTATTTGTCTTTGTCTGACTTATTTCACTTAACATAATGTTCTCTAGGTCCATCCATGTTGTTGCAAATGGTAAGATTACTTTCTTCTTTATGGCTGCGTAGTACTCCATTATATAAATGTACCACAGTTTCTTAATCCAGTCATCTACCGATGGGCATTTCAGTTGTTTCCATGTCTTGGCTATTGTGTATAGTGCTGCAATAAACATAGGAGTGCATAAAGTTTTTTGAATTAGAGTTTTGGATTTCTCCGGATAGATACCTAGGAGTGGAATTGCTGGATCATAAGGTAGTTCCATTTTCAGATTTTTGAGATACCTCCATACTGTTTTCCATAGTGGCTGCACCAATCTGCAATCCCACCAACAGTGCACAAGCGTTCCCTTTTCTCCACATCCGCGCCAGCACTTGTTGTTTGTTGATTTATTGATGATAGCCATTTTGACTGGGATGAGGTGGTATCTCATTGTGGTTTTTATTTGCATTTCTCTGATGGTTAGTGAGGTTGAGCATTTTTTCATATGTCTATTTGCCATCTGTAGGTCCTTTTTAGAAAAATGTCTCTTCATGTCCTCTGCCCATTTTTTAATTGAGTTGTTTGTTTTTTTGGAGTTGAGTTGAGTGAGTTTTTAATAAATTTGTGATATTAACCCCTTATCAGATATATCATTGGCAAATATCTTTTCCCATTCAGTAGGGTCCCTTTTTGTTTTATTGATGGTTTCCTTTGCTGTGAAAAAACTTTTTAGTTTGATGTAATCCCACATGTTTATTTTTTCTCTTACTTCCCTTGCGTGAGGGGATATATCAGTAAAGATCTTACTCCGGGGGGTGTAGGGGTAAGGGGGAAGGTGAAGGGATTCGAAAACAATCAGCAATCACAAGATGGCCACGGGTTTTGAAAATTAATCTGGGGAACATAATCAATAATGTTGTAAAGATTTTGTAGGGTATCCAATAGACACGTGTCCCATTTGGGAGACCATCTCAAGGAAGATGTAGATGCCTGATCACTGCGCTGTACACCTGAAGCTGAACAATAATGAATGCCAACTATAATATTATATTTATATATATATATGTATATATATATGTATATATAGGTAAGTATACATTTACAAGAGGCAGAGTACAGCATTGGGAGTGGAGATAGTGGAAATGGAATGGCTTGGTGCGATATCGGAGAGATAGTGGATGGGGGGAGGGGAGTCCACAGTGTGAGGGATATAAATGATAAACGTCTAAGTAAAAAAAAAAAAAAAAAAGAAACAACTCATAGACACAGACAATAGTTTAGTGGTTACCAGAGGGTAAGGGGGGTGAGGGGTGGGAGATGAGGGTAAGAGGGATCAAATATATGGTGATGGAAGGAGAACTGACTCTGGGTGGTGAACACACAATGTAATTTATAGATGATGTGATACAGAACTGTACACCTGAAATCTATGTAATTTTACTAACAATTGTCACCCCAATAAATAAATAAAAAAAAAAAAATCTTACTCCGGGTAATGTCTGTGAATTTTCTTCCTATATTTTCTTCTAGGAATTTTATGGTTTCAGATCTTACATGTAAGTCTTTAAGCCATTTTGAATTTATTTTTGTATATGGTGTAAGGAGGTGGTCCAGCTTCATTTTTTTGGATGTGTCTGTCCAGGTTTCCCAGCACCATTTATTGAATAGACTGTCTTTACCCCACCGTACATTCTTGCTTCCATTGTCGTAGATTAAATGGCCATATAGGCATGGATTTATTTCTGGACTCTCTATTCTGTTCCATTGATCTATGTGTCTGTTTTTATCGTCATTGGTAGTTTGATAGGAATTGTGTTGAATATGTATATTGCCTTAGGCAGTATGGACATTTTAACTATATTAATTCTTGCTATCCGTGAACATGGTATGTGTTTCCATCTATTTGTATCTTCTTTCATTTCTTTCTTCAGTGTCATATAATTTTCGGAGTACAGATCTTTTACTTCTTTGGTTAAATTTATTCCCAGGTATTTTATAGTCTTTGAAGCAATTGTAAATGGGATTATTTTTTTTAATTTCTCCTTCTGATGTTTTATTATTGGTATATACAAATGCAACTGATTTCTCAATATTAATTTTGTATCCTGCTACTTTACTAATTCATCTATCAGCTCTAATAGTTGCTTGGTGGAGTCTTTCGGGTTCTCTATATATAGTATCATGTCATCTGCATATAATGACAATTTTACTTCCTCCTTACCAATTTGGATGCCATTGATTTCTTTTTCTTGTCTGATTGCTGTGGCTAGAACTTCCAGCACTATGTTGAATAGAAGTGGAGAAAGTGGGCAACCTTGCCTTGTTCCTGATCTTAAGGGGAATGGTTTTAGCTTTTCCCCATTGAGTATGATGTTAGCTGTGGGTTTATCATATATGGCCTTTATTATGTTGAGATATGATCCCTCTATTCCCACTTTCTTAAGGGTTTTTATCATAAATGGCTGCTGTATTTTTTCAAATGCTTTTTCTGCATCTATTGATATGATCGTGTGATTTTTATTTTTCATTTTGTTAATGTGGTGTATCACATTAATTGATTTGCGGATGTTGAACCACCCTTGCATACCAGGGATGAATCCCACTTGATCATGGTGTATGATCTTTTTAATGTATTGCTGAATTCTGTTCGCTAATATTTTGTTGAGGATTTTCACATCTATGTTCATTAGAGATATTGGCCTGTAGTTTTCTTTTTTTGTGGTGTCTTTGTCTGATTTTGGGATCAGGGTAATAGTGGCTTCGTAAAAAGCGTTTGGGAGCCTTCCCTCCTTCTGGATTTTTTGGAAGAGCTTGAGGAAAATAGGTGATAATTCCTTTTTGAACGTTTTGTAAAATTCATCTGTAAAGCCATCTGGCCCAGGGCTTTTGTTTGTTGGGAGATTGTTGATTACGGATTCAATTTCCCTGATGGTAATCAGTCTATTCAGGTTTTCCGTTTCTTCTTGAGTTAGCCTTGGAAGGTTGTACGTCTCTAGAAAATTGACCATTTCTTCCAGATTGTCAAATTTTTTAGCATATAGTTGCTCATAGTAATTTCTTAAAATTTTTTGTATTTCTGCGGTGTCTGTTGTCACTTCTCCTCTTTCATTTCTGATTTTATTAATTTGGGTCCTCTCTCTTTTTTTTAATGAGTCTGGCTAAAGGTTTGTCGATTTTGTTTATCTTTAAGAACCAACTCTAGGATTCATTGATCTTTTGTATTGTTTTTCTGGTTTCTATTTCATTTATTTCCGCTCTGATCTTTTTTTATCTCCTTCCTTGTACTCCCTTTGGGCTTATTTTGCTGTTCTTTTTCCAGAGCCCTTAAGTGTGAAGATAAACTGTTGATTAGTGATTTTTCTTGTTTCTTTAGGTGGGCCTGCAATGCTATGAATTTCCCTCTTAGGACTGCTTTCGCTGTATCCCATAGATTTTGGGGCATCGTGTTTTCATTTTCGTTTGTCTCAAGACATCTTTTGATTTCTTCCTTGATCTCCTGGTTGACCCATTCATTATTTAGTAACATGTTATTCAGCCTCCATGAATTGGTGTGTCTTCCGGTTTTTTTCCTGTAGTTCATTTCTAATTTCATAGCACTGTGGTCAGAGAAGACAATTGGTATGATTTCAATTTTCTTAAATTTATCAAGACTTGTTTTGTGGCCTAACATATGGTCTATCTTGGAAAATGTTCCATGTGCGCTTGAGAAGAATGTGTATTTTGCAGCATTGGGGTGAAATGCTCTGAAAATATCAATTAAATCCAAGTGGTCCAACGTGTCATTTAAGGCTGTTGTTTCCATATTGATTTTCTGTCTGGAAGACCTGTCCCTTGTTGTCAGAGGTGTGTTGAAGTCCCCTACTATGATAGTGTTACTGTTGATCTCTGTCTTTATGTCAGGCAATATCTGTTTTATATATTTAGGTGCTCCTATGTTGGGTGCATAGATGTTTACTAGGGTTATGTCCTCTTGTCGGATCAATCCTTTTATTATTATATAGTGCCCATCTTTGTCTTTTAATATGTTCTTCATTTTAAAGTCTATTTTGTCAGATATAAGTATTGCAACTCCAGCTTTTTTCTCATTTCCATTTGCATGAAATATCTTACTCCAACCCTTCACTTTCAGCCTGTGTGTGTCTTTTGATCTGAGGTGAGTCTCTTGTATACAGCATATACAAGGGTCTTGCTTGCTTATCTACTCAGCCACCCTATGTTTCTTGATTGGAGCATTTAATCCGTTTACATTTAAAGTGATTATTGATAGGTACATAGTTATTGCCATTTTTAAATTTGTAGTTAGATTGTTTTCATCTTTCTTCTATTTACAGAAGTCCTTTTAGTATTTCTTGCAATGCTGCCATGGTGGTAATAAATTCCTTTGGCTTATTCTTTTCTGGGAAGCTCTTTATCTCTCCATCAACTTGTAATGATAGACTTGCTGGATAAAACAATCTAGGTTGTAGGCCTTTGTTTTCCATCACTTTGAGTATCTCCTGCCACTCCCTCCTGGCCTTCACTGTTTCTGTAGAAAAGTAATTTGATAGTCTTATGGAGTTCCCTTGTATGCAACCCTCTGTCTTTCTCTTGCTGCTTTTAGGATTCTCTCTTTGTCTTTAATCTTTGCCATTTTAACTATAATGTGTCTTGGTGTGGACCTGTTTGGGTTTATCCTGGTTGGAACTCTGCACTTCCTGGGCTTGTATGTTGGTTTCCTTCATCAGGTTAGGGAAGTTTTCGGACATTATTACTTCAAATATGTTCTCAATCCCTTGCTTCCTCTCTTCACCTTCTGGTATTCCTATGATGCGCATGTTGTTGTGCTTGATGTTATCCCAGAGGTCTCTTAAACCATCTTCATTGTTTTTTATTCTTTTTTCTTTCTGTTGTTCTGTTTGGGTGATCTCTGCTAACTTGTCTTCTAAGTCGCTGATTCGATCCTCTGCTTCATCTAACCTGCTGTTAATTTTTTCAAGTGAGTTCTTTATGTCGGTAATTGTGTTCTTTATTTCTAACTGGTTGTTCATTATGATTTCTCTATCCTTCTTTATGTTGTCTCTAAGCTTCTTAAACATTCTTATCAGCAGTGTTCTGAACTCTGTCTCTGATAGGTTGGTTACTTCTGTTTCATTTGGTTCCATTTCTGGAAGTTTCTTCTGTTCTTTTATTTGGGACATGTTTCTTTGTTTCCCCATTCTGGCTGACTCTCTGTGTTTGCTTCGATGTATTAGGTAGATCCCCTAGGGTTCTTAGTTCTTGCTGGGTTATCTCATGAAGTATGTGTCCTTTATATTTGACTTGCACTACTTCATTCTTCTCCTCTGCGTGTGCTCCAAAGTTGACTCTTATGTTGTGTATATTGTCCTGTTAAAGAAGATATTTAATTGCTTTTCGCTTGTAAGTATGTGGGGTTAACTCCTAGGCTGACTAGTTGTGAGACTTGGCTCTGCCCACCGCAGGGTGTTCTGTTGCGTGAGGGTTGACCACTTAAATGTGGTTTGGCCTCTATGGGCTGTTGTGCCTGTAGGAATTCCCTCTGGGTGTGTCACTTGTAGGTAAAATCCAGTAGTACTCTGGTTTGGTCTGGGGTTGGCCTCTGGGTGTGTTGAATCTTGTGCCTCTTAAGCTGAGCCCTGGTGTAGGGCAATTTCAGAACAAAGCAAATCACCAAGCACAACAACAACAACAAAGAAAAAATCAAATACATTCACATGTAAAAACAACCGACAACCCACACTCAACACAGGCAAAGATATCAAAGATATAAAGGCAAAACAAAACAAAACAACAACAACAACAAAAAGCAGCGCCAGTCTTGGCTTAAGCCCACCAAGTAATCTCCAGGTTATCCTTTGCTGTACCAAAGAGTCCTTTGTGTATTGTGCAGGCAGAGCCAGTCACCTGGTGCCCAGAGTGACGTTGGGACTGCAGATTTAGTTGCATGGGGCTGAGGGGTCTGGATGATAGTTTCTACAAAGTCAGTGCAGTTTCTGCCCTTGCCTGCACATATGCGCACTGAGAGTAGCACCACCAGCCCTGTATCCAGTTCTCCTGAGTCTTAGGGCACTTCGTGTGTGTGTGTGGGGGGGGGGGGGGGGGGGCAGGCGGGAGATTTCTGAGCTGCTGAAAGCCCAGAGCTGCGTCTGCGGCCTACTGCTAATCCCTGGGAGTGCCTCAGCAGTTGTAATTGTCCTGCCCTAGGCAGGCCAGAAAGGGTGGGGGCTGGGGATGGAGGGGTCTTCTCTCTCCCAACCCAGCAGTGTCACACTCTTCCCGCAGGCCAGAAACAGTGGTGGCTGGGTGTGGAGGAGTCCATTCTCTCCTAGCCCAACCAAAATCACACTCTTCCTAGCCTCTTCCCTGGGTCAGGGCTGCCTGTCAGTCTTCCCAGAGCCTGAGCACTAAGGCTCCTCTGTAATCTGACACTTCTCCTCAGTTCAGGGGCTCTTCCTTTAAGTCTCTGGAAGGGTGGGGGGTAGGATTGGAAGAGCGGGGAGAGGGGCCCAGGTATGAAGTTTGTGTCCTTTTTCCGACCTGGGGCCCAACTGGCTGACCCCTCGACAGGAGAGATCAGCTGTGGGACATACAAAAAGAGCCCACCTCCTGGCTTTTGTGTTCTCTATTCTGTACTGGGATCGGCGGCGTTTCCACCGCTGCAGATGTGGACCACGTCTCCACTCCGCTCCCTTCCTTCTTCCCCTGCTCGCCCAATTTGCCCACCTTCAAGTAATTTTTGCATGAGTGTCTTAGCTGTTCTGCGTGATGAGCAGAAAGTCCTTTGATGGGTTATAGATGTCAAACCCATCTATAAGGGTTTTTGTGATAAGATTCGGAGGAGAACTCAAAAAGTGCGCCCCGCTGCCGCCATTCCTATCTAGTTTTTTTCAAGATGCTCTGCTTTTAAGAGTATAGTTTAATATACTCTGTGACAAGGAAGAGATTTTATTGGGTCAGTAGTAAGTGTAGAGATTACAAAACGATTATTAATAATTGTTATTAAATACAATATATTCACAATAGCCACTAACCTAATAATGATGAAACGGTTTAGTTGTTTTCTATGAGTCTGAATAAAGGTTTATGAAATTTCAGGAAGAGGAGGAAGAAAACCGCAGTTGCCCACTCATAGGGATTGAGAAGGAGCCTGGTATAGGAATCAGGAAACTTGAGTTAGAATCCTAACTCTGCAGTTTACTCAGATGATGTGACCTCAGGGGAGTCCCTCTCTCAAGTCTTTGGCTTACCCACATCTACAAAGAAGGGCTGGGGTTTCCAATAGCAGCATCTTTGAGATTCCTTCTGTTGTTTTCCTACCCCAGGAATCCCATAATTAGAAAGATGAAACAAAGTGCACTTATAGTCAGTTTTCCCATTTTTTATTCTACATTAAGCTGATGTTCAGACCTTTTAATTAGCACAAGATATCTGGAACACAAAGACTTAATACAATTCCAGCCAAAAGAAAAAATAAAGTTTTTTCTTTCTTTTTTTTTTTTTAAGCTTGTATAGACTTTTCCTGGGTAAAAATATTTGTCAAATGTTGGAACTGGCCGAAAGCCCCCATCACAATAATCTTCATGGGTTGCCAGGTACAAGACAATATAAAGTGAAGAACTACTGGTTTTGATTCTCAACTGAACGTCTCTGAGGCTGGGATTCAGATGTGTGTGGCTGGGTCACCCTTTGGTCTGCCACCTCCACTCCTGCCTGTTGCCCACTAAGTTTGCTAAGCTCAGGTTGTGAGTTATCAGCATTTGTGCCACTGACCTTGGGGACCCTGAGGGTAACAGCCAGAGCTGCCACTCACATTTATACAGATTGAGCATTGTCCAAGACACACCGTCTTTGTAGTCATTATTAATTTACATAGTTATTGTGACAGTTTTCCAACAGATGGCAGTAAAGTATCTTAAGAAAGGGGCACCTTTTTCTGGGGCACCCAAAATCACAATATGTGAGGCAACAGTGGGGCTGCAATTTCTCTGCATTGCCCAATGTGGTGTTGGTAAACAGCAGCACACAGGAAGTATAACAGGGTTTCACAGAACTAGGAAGTCAACACCAGTTGTGCTCCCTCTCACACACACAGCTTCTTTCTGTCCCTTTGCTTCCTCCTCCTTCACTTTCCATCCTCACTCATCTACAGACTGGATATAGCACAGTATAATGACAAGTCAAGAAGACCCTGGAAGAAAGAAAAATCCTTATATTTTAGTACCTTTAATGGCACCTCCCCCTCCCACCCCCCATTTTTTGAACAAGGCGCTCTGCATTTCCATTTTGCACTGAGCCCTGCAAATTATGCAGCTAGTCCTAATTATTCTTTTCTTTATTACAGAGGCTGGAAAGCTACACACTCTAAAAACTAGAGTTCTGCATGCAAAATAGGTCCCATAAATTAGATGCACTTGCAAGAAATCTGAATGGAAAAGAGAAACAGAGGCAATTTTCCTGCTTCTTTTGGCAATGTTCCATGGGCAGGTAGGGTTGTAGAGATGCCAAGGGTCCATCTCCATCCACCCTTGTGGATGATATGATGGAGTTGCAGTGGCAAAAGTAGCAGGCTCTTGGGGCAGCTGGATGGCTCAGTTGCTTAGAGTGTGAGCTCTGAATAGCAGGGTTGCCGATTCTATTCCCACATGGGCCAGTGAGCTGTGCTAGATTGAAGACAATGAGCTGCCACTAAGCTTCCTGAGGGGTGGCCGGATGGCTCAGTTGGTTAGAGCGCCAGTTCTCAACAACAAGGTTGCTGGTTCAATTCCCGCATGGGATGGTGGGCTGCACCCCCTGCAACGAAAGATTGAAAAGGGCAACTGGACTTGGAGCTGAGCTGCGCCCTTCACTAGATTGAAGGACAACGACTTGGAGCTGATGGCCCTGGAAAAATATAGTTCCCCAATATTTCCCAATAAAAAAAATTGAAAATAGTATCAGGCTCTTTCTTCCAGGATCTAAGAAGCAGCAAGGGCTGCTGCAGAGGTTTCAGTCCTGCCTTGAACTCTGAAGCAGCTATAGTGATGAGTTCTTCAACACAATTACTGCCATAGGAGTCATTCTTGGATCTGCAGTCTAAAGCCTGTTCCTCCAAACTTTCCAGTGATTTTGTAAAATCTAAAATTCCCAATGTGAAGTTCACTTTTTCTTCTTAAAGTATCTAGAATATGGTTGCTTGATAGCCAACTCCAAAATGTCACACATTCTAAAGAAATGTACCTCTACCATAACATCCGTAATAATGATGAAACTAAGCTAAAACACGTGGTCAATTTTAAAAAATACAACACAGAATTTGTAAGTATATATTTATTCATTAAACACTTTACTTAAAACAAACAAGCCTGGAGTAGTTTCTTTGACTACACTGATCCATGCTAGACTGTCCCAACTCAGATACCAGACTTGATGTTCAGAGCATTTTCGACAGCACTTCTTTTTCAAAGCAGTAATTTGAAAACTTTGGGCTCCAATCTGCTCAGGACCTTCTGACAGAGCTCCAGATCCAGCCTTTCACCACTAAATAGAGAAGCTCCCAGGCCCAACTCCCACCCACCCCCCGCCCCCGAAATTGCTTCTCTCTGAGCAACCTCTCTTCCCTCTAACGGCACTTCAGCCACACTCTTACCACCCACTGCCCACCTCCTAGGGACTTTTAGTTTCTGTACCCCTCCAGTGGGATGGGACCTCATCAACAATCTTCCTTCTCATCAGCATAGGTCCTGCCCTCAAAGAGCTAATTGTTAGTGAAGAGAGTCAGAAGAGTAAATAAATCTAACAATACTGAGAGCTTTATAATTCCTTGAGCCGCTGTACAAAAACTTCTGCACAGAGGAGGCCACCTTGTGGTGTAAGGCTGAGATTCCAAAGATTATCTTTTAAGATGGTAGATCCTATTAACTGGTGTGCCATTTGTTTGTGTCCAGCAACTTGGCTAAAGCCTCATTTTAGTTTTCATTCTGCTAGTTTTTAAGAAATTAAATGTAACGAAATTATGTCAACTTCAAATAAGATAGTTTTATCTTTCCCTTCCCAACTTTACACCTAATATTTCTTTCTCTTTCCTTATAGCATCTCGCCAAGATCTTCAGTACCAACCATGTCATATAGTAGCAATGATGGAACTTAATAACGATGAAGTTCCCAGCCTTAAAGAGAATGCACCTCAAAATTTCCATTAAGAATGACATTTGCTGTAGGGTTTTGGTAAACAATATATCAAAACAAAGAAATTTCTCTTATTACTGACTTGTTGCAATTTTTATTTTATATAGGTGTCATGCAGGGTGTCACGCAGGGTCTCTGGTCCTGCTCCCCGCATAAGAATGCAGGACATGGTGAAGCCAAAAAGGAACACCAACGGAGCCATAGATAGGGGAGTCATACCACTATAGTCTTGCTGGCAGCTGGGTTGGAGACACAGGAAGCAGGAGCCACACGATCTGCAATCCACACTCCACCACTTGCTAGTTTAGCCACGGCAGTTATATCAGTGGCTAATGGCTAACCAGTAACAGCTGATGGCCAACTAGTCACAGCTGCTGCACCTTTCCACATGAGGCCGAGAGCCTGGAAACTGCACTCCTGGCTCTGTCCCCACAACACGTATTGAGCTTTATCAAAAGTTTTCCTGCATCTATCAAGATGATTTTCTCCTCTTAATGTGGAGAAATTACATTGATACATTTTTCTGATTTTTAACCACCCCTAAGGCTAGAAGTAAATTGTACAAGTATTCTTGATGTATTTTCTAATGTGAGGTGGATTTAGATATATTTTAGGATTTTTGTATTAGTGTTCATAAATGGAATAATTTTCTTTTACTGCATTATTCTCATCAGATTTTAGAATCAAAGTTATGTTAGACTCATACAATGAACTGGTGGGATTTCTCTCTAGAAAACTTTGCATATGATAGGAATAAACTGTTCCTTGAAAGTTTGTTAGAACTTATCTGAAAAACACCTGGGCTTTGAGAGGCACCGGCCTTTGCAATTCCTTTAATTTTGGTCTACGTTTTTTTTTTTCTTGTGCCACTTGGAGCATTATATTTTTTTTTCCTAGAAATTTATCCATTTCTAGTTTTTCCAATATACTTTTAACTCAGGAGTATTAAAAATTTCCTGTTGTGTAGCCATTTTTCTTTCTTCAGTCTGCATTTGCACATTTTCTCTTTTTGCCTTGATCAATCTTGCCAAATGTCCTTTTCAAAGGACCAACTTTTATTAATCTTATCTATTGCTGTTTTGTTCATTAATTTCTACTGTTCATTTCTTTCGGGGGCTTTGTTGCTCTAGTTCTAACATACTTGTCATTTTTTAAAATTAAACTATTTAGAGATAATTGTGCATTTATATGTAGTTGTAAGAAATAATACAGAGAGATGTCACTTTGTACTGAGTTTCCTCCAAAGGCAAGATCTTGGAAAGCACAATATCACAACCAGGCTATTGACATTGATAGTCAAAGTACAGAAAAGTTCTGTCATCACAAGGATCCCGTATGTGGCTCTTTAGTAGCTACAATTTTTGTCCTACACCCACCTCTTCCTTAACACCTGATCTCTACTCCATGTCCATAATTTTCATCATTTCTAGAATGCTATAGAAATGAATAATACAGGAGTGGCTGATGGCTCAGTTGGTTAGAGTGCAAGCTCTCAACAACAAGGTTGCCGGTTCAATTCCAGCATGATATGGTGGGCTGCCCCTTCCCCCCCTACCCCCACTCCCAGGCAACTAAAGATTGAAAACGGCAACTTGGAGCTGATGGGCCCTGGAGAAACACACAGTTCCTCAACATTCCCCAATAAATAAAGTATTTAAAAAAAAATCATATTAGGGATGCATCTTACTTAATGAGGAAACACTGAAGAAATTTCAGTAAAGGTCAGTAACAAGGCAAGGATGCTTTCTACAAAAAAAAATGAATCATACAGTATAGAACATGATTCTCTTCTCACTCAGCATAATCCCCTGGGGAGTCCTCCAGGTGTTGTATGAATCTATTCATTCCTTTTTATTGCTGAGCAGTATTCCATGGTATGGAGGAATCACAGTTAAACAATTGACCCCTTGAAGAACATCTGGATTGTTTTCAGTTTGGGACTACTTTAAATAAAGTTGTTATAAACAGGTTTTTGTGTGAACAGTCTTCATTCACTTCTCTGGGATAAACACCCAAGAGTGCAATTGCTGGGTCATATAGTAGTTGCATACTTTGTTTTAAAAAGAAACCTCCAAACTCTGGATTGCCTGTACCATTTAACATTCCCATCAGCAAATACATGAATGAGTGATCCAGTTTCTCCACATCCTTGCAAGTATTTGGTGTTGTCACTACTTTCTAGTTAGCTACTCAGATAGATGTATAGGGATATCTCATTGTGGTTTTAATTTGCAGGTCTCTAATATTTAATGATGTTGAACATCTTTTCATGTGCTTGTCATCGATATATCCTTTTTGGTGAAATGTTTGTTCATATATTTTGCCCATTTTCTAACTGGATTTTTTGTTTGAGAATTTTTATACATTCTGGATACCAGGCCTGTGTCGGATATGTGGTAGGCAAATATTTTCTCCCACTCTGTAGCTTATTTTGTCATCCTCTTAGATCCTTTGCAAACATTTTAAATTCTGAAGTACAATTTATCTATTCCCCGTTCTATGGATCATACTTTTGGTGTCAAGTATTAATTGCTCCAGCACCATTTGTTTAAAAGATTTTCTCCATTAAATTGCTTTTGCACCTTTGTCAAAAACCAGTTGGATATATTCATGTGGGTCTCTTTCTAATGTTTCTATCCTATTTCATTGATCTATATATTGATCCCTCTGCCAATACCACTGCCTTGATTACTGTAGCTATATAGTAAGTTTTGAAATCTAGAAGTGATTCCCCTCACTTTATTCTACTTTTTTGAGATTATTTTAGCTATCCTAGTTCCTTTGCATTTCCATATAAACATAATCTTGTCCATATCTACAAAAATATCTTGCTGAGATATTGATGGGAATTGCATTAAACCTATAGATCTAATTGCATAAACCTATAAACCTACAAAGTATTTGGTAAGGTGGATAATTGACAGAATTTATATGTATAGCTTCTGGCTAGACAAAAATACGGGAAAAAATTTCAACCTATATGTAAGGCTTAAGAGATTTTGTATCCCAGGTAAGAAAGGAAAAAAAAATCAGAATATTGAAACTGCAATAAAATCTACCTTCTACACATCTAAACTACAATCAGTGAATGATAACTTACACACCAGAAAAGCTTTGGCCCTTTTGATTGAGTCTACCCATTTTCAAAAAGCCAAAGAGAATTTTAAAAACATTCCTTTATAGAGAAATTACTATATATTAAAAACTTAGGTGTTTACCAGTACTTACTTACCTCTACAATTTAAATTGCTTTAAGGTTCTCAAAAGCCAACTATAAAAATTAAAGGTTTTTAAAATTTTCTTTGTTCTTAGAGGTGAAAATGTACATCAGAATTTCAAGAGAATATATTTTTATTCAATGAAAGGTTTTAGTATTAGTACAAATACTATACACCATGAAATAAATCCCAAGAACTACATTTAAGTTTTTTTATTCTTATTACATTTTAGTTTGTATTTATTGTCTTAGAAATATTACATTCAAGGTAACAGAGCTCCAGAGAGGGTCCATTAACTGAGAAGGGAATAGTCCCATTTAGTGTGTGACCTTCCTAGTTAGCCTACACGCATCCCCCCTCACTACACATACTTCCTCTCTTGCGGTTATTATAATACTATGTAACTGTCTTAACATGTGGCTAAACCTTGACTCTATATCTGGCATCAGGCCAAGTCTGTGAATCCATGAATACAGATAGGCCACCAATTGCATTTAGGGTACAGCCCACTGAACAGTTCTTTCTTGACAGTCGATGATGAATTTGGAAAGACTGGCCATTCTCTTGGGAAAAGAAAATATAACCCACCTTGACTGACAGTTACAGTTTTCTAACAGAAAAAAATAACCAGCAAAGGGAAAGAATCAATGATAAAGATAGGGAAAATACTCTGAGAACAGAGTTAAGTACAATATATACACACTGGAGTAAATAGTGATGCTTCTCGGGGCGGCTGGTTAGCTCAATTGGTTAGAACACGGTGCTCATAACACCAAGGTTGCCGGTTCAATCCCCAAATGGGCCACTGTGAGCTGCGCCCTCCACAATTAGATTGAAACAACTACTTGACTTGGAGCTGATGGGTCCTGGAAAAACACACTTAACATAAAGTTTAAAATAAAAAAATAGTGAGGCTTCTCCTGAGTCCAAACTCTTACTTTTATTTTTAAAAGTCTGGTAAAAATTTATTCAATTACATTTTATACAGTAATAGTTAGTGAACTTTGTCCAAAAGGTTATGTTTTATGTTCATTTGTAAAAATAACAAAAGCTTTATCACTGAGTCTCTGGTCAATAAGAAAGGAAGGAAACCTTGCTAGAAATAACAATAAATAATTTCACACAAAAGGCCAGATGACATAAGAATAGTATATTACTCAATATATTTTCTTTATATTTACAGTAAATCCATTTGTTAATACTGTGATAGAAAAAATAATAAATCAGTCCACATTATGTAGTAGAAACAGGCTTTGAGGATGATCATACCTCTCACAATAAAAACATACAAGGAATTTCCCCATAGCTGAAGTACTTTTCAACATAACAGTCTTGGGTAAAGGTAAAACTGACAGAGTACTTTACGTTAGGAAGTTATGTCCAAGAATCAAGCATATACCAGCAAAACGCTGTTTCGTTTTTCCAGGACTATTGAAATAGAGTAGTTATCATGTGAGAAGTTAATTATACTTTGAGTTATAAAAAGTGAAAACACTAAATTGGGAAACTGCATTAATCAAAAGCAGCTCCAAACAAAAAAGCCATCAACAGAAATGAAACAAGGCATTCTGTAAGTGTATCATGCAAAGGATAATTACATAATACATACTTTAATGACCAGACTAATAAATAAATGAGGTAAATTTTACAGTCATTGAACAAATAAACTATATTTAACTACTTAAATGTTGCGCTGTCACTGTTTCTGTTTCAAAATATAAAGTAATATTAAATCTAACATCTAAAAACTACATACTTTGAATGTTTGCTTTTTTGATCCCCTTTTGAGATAGTAGAGGGGAACTGAGTAACAAAACATTTCTGAATATAAATTATCACCAATATGATACAATTATCATGTAATCACCATTTTGTATATGCACAGTGGAAATACTGTGAAAACTAGAAAAAAAGATGAAAATAGACTGGTCAGAATTTTAAATTTCAGACTAATCCATGATATAATCTAGAACAGCAAAAAACAATAATAAAATTCACTAAATAAATATAACTTGATATCTTTCCAAATTCAGTAGTCCACTAAGATGCAACTTCTAAACAAATCCATTACCGCAAAGAGAAAAAGAGGAAAAAGATGTAAATATCTTTAGAGCTTTAGTTTTAAGTTTATGCTCTGAAAGGCCAGTATTAGCCAGAACTACAATATTATTTATAAAAATCTAGAATCTTTGCTTTTATATATGTATTTTAGTTATTACTAAGAGATAAGAGAGAAAAATATTAAAATATCAAGTCAAGGGTAAGTATCTATAGCCAGTTCATGAATATATTAAATTGAATCAACTAGGTCAAGAATTTCTTACCATGCCGTTACTAATTATCTATAGCTACCCTTGGAATAGTAATTTACAAGATGGCTACCATAACTATTGACAGCATTTTCCATAGTACATCAATTTTCATTCTCATTTTCTTCTGTCCCGTGACACTTAAATGCGTTATTTTAACTGTCTCATAGGAAATTTTATTTTACAAATCCCTTGTTTCAATTACTAAAGAGGTGATTTTAACACATAAACCTGCCAATCCTGAGATGATGATGATGATAGGAAAACTAAAAGCCAGATGATTTATTCACACAAATTTCTGCTTTAGTTTTTTTTGGAAGATGGCTGGGAGGATAGAGAGAAGAGCCAAAATCATTAGAACAAATACTGAGTTCCAGGAAACAGCTTCCCCTGCTGTTGTAAGCTGGTAGAGTGTTGTTCCTGCCTTGATCGCTACAAAAGAGGGAGGTGCGACACCTAAAAACAAAAACAGTAAGAATCATCAATTGTTTTTTATAATTAAAATTTTCTGCATGTAAAAAATTTATTTTAAGAATATAGTAATCTCCATTTTGGAAATTTTTAATTTCATTTAAAGCCCCCCAAGTTAGTATTTCCATATAAAGAATTACATATTTCATAATCACTTCTTAAGGATAATGGATTTAAAAACCCAAGTTCCCAGAAAATTATTTTATTTGTTGGTGCAAAAGTAACTGTGGTTTAAAAGGTTAAAAATAATTGCAAAACCCACAATTATATTTGCACCAACTTAATATAACATTTATCAAGAGCCTTAACAAAAAAAGAATATGCTCTGATCCAACAATTTCAACTTTAGGAAATAATAGTATGTATGAGCAAAGATCTAGTCTCAAGAATGTTCATCAAATCATTATAGTAATAAAAATCTGGAAATAATCCAAATGTGCAAAAATAAGACTGAGTAAATTGTCTTCATCCCTGGTAGAATATACTTAAAAATGAAGTGGTAGGTGACACTCAGAAATGGAAAGATACTCCAAATATGAGTAAAAGAATATTTTAAACAAGAGCACATGCAAAATGATCACATTTCATTAAAAACCAGAACAAACTGAAAAAAAAAAATGCTTTACCCAAAGCTGAAATTAACTAAATCTCTAGGTATTTCATCTGTAAAATGTGGACAAAAATTCTCTTCTCATTCCATGAATGCTCACATTATTTTATAAAATCCAAAATTACCCCAATGAGATTTTTAAATTTGTCAATGAATTTTTCAAAAAGAAACAATAAAAAAAATTTATCTTGATTATTCTTTTCAAAAAGATCTATTCTCACAAGTATTAACTTAAATTTTAATTTAACAGACACTCACTATATGAAAAATCTGCTAAACAATTCAACTTAAATCTGAAAGAGCAGAATACTCTTACTAAAGAACCATCAGAATTCATAAAATATATAAATGAATCTTTATGTCCACTGATTAATTTCAAAATTAAATGTCAGCTCTTTGAAAGCAAGAACATTTGTTAATCCTTGTTTCCCCCATACTTTTGGTAATGCCCATAATAAATAACGGTTTTAATAAAGTGAAAAATAGGATCAACTCTCTACTGAAAATTAAAGTTCAATATTTCAGTACTTGATTAGAAAACAAAGGAGAAAATTATTCAAATACGGCACCTTGATTTTTTTCCCCTCTCCACTGAAGGAGAGAATGGAGTTTTAAAATGCTGCTTAATCCTTCATGATTAATAAAATATCCAGTAGAGTGCTCTTCTTTAAAAGAAGTAACACAAAAATCAACACAGTCCAACAAACATTTCTGAGCATCTATTTATGCAGGCCAGGCTGTGTCATGGTCCTGGCATGTCTGTAAAGAGTGTGAATTCTAGCCTAGCTGGACATTGGTAGTTATGTACATAATGAGTTCTAACACAGCATAAACCAGGGGCCTTACCTAGAAAAGTGCCAATAAAAAAAACTTTCAAAGGTACATTTATTACAGGAGATGTAATGTTAATAAACCAATTAGGCAGAAATGGTGTTATTCTCAAAAATATAATGTAGTTAATGAGATGTTCTCTATGACGTTCAACCTGTCATAAGAAAGAAAAGAATTAGGATCAAGATGTAGTCAATCTTGAAAATAAATGCTTAATATAAAATACTTTATTTCAAATTCTCCTCTTTGATAGTTCAGAGTTTATCCATTAGAAATGATCAAAAGAGGAGCTTGAAAATTATAATGAACTATTTATCAAATGCTCATTACCAGAGCTAAATAACATGGAATGAAAGGTTTTATTTAAATTGTGCTTCTAGCTTAACATTACACTGCTAAAGATGGTTCTCCATCAGCCTATGAGTACATAATGATGGCTCAACAATGACATTTTAAACATAAAATGGCAAATTTAAACTTATGACTAGATATAAAACATACATCAAGTAACCAAAATTTTAATGTCTTTAACTTCCTACAATGTAAAGGGCTAGGATAACACATCAATCAATATACGTAGCCTCCAATTTTTTAAAAATTCAGATAATCTTTATTTCATGTTATTATAATATCACGTGAGTGAATTCATTCATTATTGATAAATGAGATTAAACAAGTATATGGAAATATTTAATCAGTTAAATATAAGCAGTGGTTACAGTTAACATTTCTTTGAATAACGAGTAAGCTCAATTACAGAAAACAGCTATTCCAAAGAAAAACTTATATGTAAAATGATTTTAATATTCATTACATATGTGGTATAGTGAGAAGAGCACTAACCTACAAGTCTAGATCTTGCTTTACAAGTAAATGTGATTTGGGGCCAAATGTTTAATATCTGTTAAAGTCCTAGTCAGTAAAACAAAGGGGTAAGGCTAAGATCTCTAAAATTCCTCCAAGATTTAACAGAGTTTCTTTTGATTCTTTATTAAAATAGGATTTTCTAAGCAATATATATTGGACTTTTCTGTGTAACAGTGCTTATTTTTATTATTGCTAGTCTTCACAGTAATCCTAAATGAAGATAACGTTGTTCCCGCTGATGAAATGCTTTATTAAAGGAGCGGGCTGATACAAGTTCTTCAGTGACCCGCTGACAGCATAACTGCATCAACACAAAACAGGTGAGGTGTCTAAATATGTGGATTCCTTTACATCAACATTTTGACTTCTCTGCTATGATTGAACTTACTAGGAATGAAGATTTATAATTACTGTTATAGGTACAAAAACTTTGTATTTGAAATTATTAACCTTCATTATTTGCCTACTGCTTGATTTTGTTTTGGACAAAAGATCATTTTTATTAAAGCCCTGAGTCTGAGTTAATTGATGTAGAACTATACATTAACCTCCCAATTAGCCAAAGAATTACATTAAATAATTAAAAACTACATGTTTACCTGCTGTGACCATTTTACTGCTTTCTCTGTTAGGTATTTGTACACAACTGGCCTCCCAACTAAATACGAGAGCATGTAGCAGAATGAGGCACCGAGTCCAGAACACTAGAAAATAACAAGAAGCCATAAGCATTTTGTATTTTTCCATCTTATTCACATGAATGTATTCAATGAAGGAAAAGCTTGACTAGTTTACTTCTCTTGGGGCGTGGGGAGGATACTCTTGCAGAGATGTATGGCATCCCTTGCAGAGAACAAGAACCCATTGGATCTAGTCCTTTCTCAGACCAAATTATAACTAAAATGAGACCAGCTACAACAAACTGGCATTTGTGATTAAATTTGGTGACTATATCCAAATATTTAATGTTAGCCTTTAGCCCAAGAATAAAACTTCAAGAGCCGATTTTGTTTTCAATTGCTATGCTTAAAAATACCACCCCCAGCCCTGGGACTTAACTCATTTTGCCCACCAACACTCTTGGACTATTTTTACAAAACACAGTAAGAAAAGGTAAAAACAGAGCCTATGAATGCAATTAAGGCTATGATACCCCAGTCCAAGGGGAAAAAAAACAAACTATAACACCTCCTTATGAAGGATATTACTTTAACATTAAACACCTCTTAAAACTAATGAGTTTATGCTTATATTGACTAGCGGAATTAGTAATGCCATCCTCCTCCTCATTCTCTTTAAAGTATGATTTTTTTTTCTAGTCTCCCAATTTTACTTTATATACTTACCAAACAAACAAGAAATAAGGCCAGTGGAAAGGGATAAAGAAACCCTGAGAGTATACTGAGGAATATGGAGCCTGGAATAGCAAATGTTTGCAAGCTGTTAACTTTTAAGTTAAGGATTAAAACATAATTAAGTGGAATTTTTAAAAGACAAATCCAACATTTCAGGAAAAAAGTATCAGTACATAAATTAGCATGTTAAGATTATATCCATATTTCAGTATTAAATAAAATTATAGTCAAAAATTTAAAAATATGACTCCTTGGTTGTAATGCCTTTAACTCTAAATTGAAGATTTACTAACACGTACCAGATATAGAGGAATTCGGCCAAAAAAACAGGAATTAGGAATTGGAAGAAAAAAAAAGACACAGAAGAAAGAAAAAGTTCTTCAGTAACCTTTTAAATAATATGCTTCTCAAATGCATTGTATTTACTCCCCAATGTTTTCAGGAAACATGATTTCTGTGGAAATCTAGGTACATATAAGGTATAATAATTACTTATTTCTAATTTAACTTATTGACATTTGCCTCAATTCACTAATTTAAAGAATGGGTTAAAAACATAGTAAAAATCACAAATCTTATTTTGAAAACAATTGTTTTCAACTTTTCTCTAGTTGCTAGTTTTGTCTTGGAGCCAAAACTAAGCAACATGATTTACTTACAAGTCAGACTGAGTGAACTCCCTCAACATCTCTCCTTCCTACTTTAAAATTTCTATCTTCATCCATTAAATCTCCTTTTTTCTCTAGTTCCCACTTTACTCATGTTTTCATTTCAGTTTTCTTCCTCCTGGGTTCTTTCTCCAACTTCTTGCTCTTTCATGGGATCTGTCCTGTATAAAACCACTCAGATATCCATAAGCCAAAGAAAATCTAGGCTTTCCTTGACAGAGGTGTATCTGTCTCCTTGCTACCCAGCTGACCAGTCCACTTCCGTACTGAAATATCCTCGCAGCCTAAATTAACGACTTTTTCTCAAGTCATTTTTTAGTGACCCATGCATAGGATTAAACATCCTCTCTCATGAAACTTCCTTTTCTTCTACATTACGGATCATTCCTTCTCTAGTTTTTTCCTTCTCCTCATCCTCAAATCTGGGACCTAACACTCTGTTAGCCACACTCTCCCTTTCCTTTAACAAAGACAGCAATTTCCATGGCTTCAAGTATATGGCCATATATACCGATAACTGAATTCTCTATCTCCCAGTCAACCTTTCCAGTCAAATAACCATCTCAAATAACTGTCTTTCCAGTCTCAAATTTTCCATCTACTGCATACCTCCATTAAAAAATAATTAAAAATAAGCTTTATTAATTTATTACAGAGCTCTTCAGAACTTGATAGAAAATTTGAAACACATATGAAAGTAGAGAAACTAGTATTATAATGTCCTATAAAGCCATACACAGCTTCAACTATTAACACACAACCTTGGTTTGTCTGTATCTCTTATATTGGATTATTTTGAAGAAAACCCCACACATATCATTAAAAATACGCAACTACTTTAATACCTTTAAAAGAATTCCTTTTCTAACATAAGTATAATACCACTGTCAGAATTCAAGAGATTAACTATAATACCTTACTATCCTAAATATCTATTGGGGATGCCAAAAAAATGTATCCACATGACTTGTATTCATCTTTTGTTATCAGTATATATTTTTACAATTTTAATAGTTTTTCCTTTTTAAAAATGTGTATACATTTTTTTGGTACCCTCTGTATTTAGTCTGTGTTCAGATTTCCCAAAATTTTTCTTTTACAGCTGCTTTGTTCAAATCAGGATTTAAAAAAAAAAGCCCACACATGGCATTTGCTCACTGTAGCACTTAAGTGTAGTTTCCTTTTTTTTTCCTTTCAATTTATTTGTTGAAGAAACCACGTCATTTGTGGAATTTACCACTGTTTGAATTTTGCCTATTGTATCCCTTAGAATGTTTTAATACATTCCTCTTTTATTTTGTAGTATTAACAAAGCCATTTTTCTCTCTGCATGAAAATGTAATTTGAGCTTAACTTTCTAGTTTTATTTAGATCTGTATTTCTTTTCTCTTACATGAAAAAAACTTGGTTCTCAATGTCACAAATACCTATTTGCTTTACATACTATTAAATATATCTTATATAAAATATATACAGTAGTATAGTTCTGAAACTCTTTATATATTTAAAAATTTCAGAACAATATTACCAACAATATAATAACTGAGAATAGTTTGATTTCTTTCGTATTTATCCCAGAAGGGATGTACAGTCACATTATTGTTTTCAAGGTCATTTGAAATAATTCCTCTAGATAGTCACACCCCCAACAACTGAATATACTGTTAAATTCATCATTTAATTTTGCTTTAGATTTTAAAAAATTTTGGTAAAATTTACCATCTGAACCATTTTCAAGTGCCCAGTTTGGTATTAGTTAAGTACTATCACATTGTTGTGCAACCAATCTCCAGAACTCTTTTCATTGTGCAAAACTGAAACCCTATACTCTTAAACAACACTCCCCATTTCCTCCTCGTCACAGCCCCTGATAACTATCCATTGACTTTCAGTCTCTATGAATTGGACTACTCTAGGTACCTCATACACACAGAATTATACGGCACGTCTTTTTGCAACTGGCTTATTTCACTTAACATGATGTCCTTTAGGTTCATCCATGTTGTAGCATGCCATTAGAATTTCCTTTTTTTTAAGGCTGAATAACATTCCATGGTATATACACACCACATTTTATTTATTCATCCATTAAAAAACACTTGGGTTGCTTCCACCTTTTGTGTATTGTAACACTGCTATGAACATGGGTATATCTTCAAGACGCTGCTTTCTTTTGGTTATATACCCAGAAATGGGATTGCCGAATCATACGGGAATTCTATTTTTCATTTTTTGCAAACATTATGTTTTCCACAGCCGCTGCACCATTTTACATTCCCATCAAGCATGCATAGGGGTTTCAATTTCTCCATATCCTCATCAAAACTTGTTATTTTCTAGTTTTTTTTATAGTACCCATCATAATGGGTATGAGGTTGCTTTAGTTTTAAGATTCCTGTTTCTTTTCATTTTAATTGGTTGTATAATTATGTGAAATATAAAGTCAAATTTACGCAATAAAATAATTTGAGAAGTTTCTCTTTGATCCCTGTTTCATCTCTATCACTTAATAATATATCTTCGATATAATGCCTTAAAAGCACATTTACTTCTCACCCTTTTTAACAGCTACATAGTACTCCAGTGTTTACATTTACCATGGTTTATTCAACCAGTCCCCTATTGATTGACATTTGGGTATAGATACTTCTATTTGAATATTTAAAACTCAGTATATCTTAAATCAAAGTAAATGTTAATCTCCTTTCCCAACCGCAAACAGGGTCCTTTACCTATTTCACTTTTTTCTAATAGGTCAAAAATACGAAGTCAAAGAACTTCCAAAAATAAGACTGGCATAATATTAATAATTGCTGAAGATGGGTGATGGGCACATAGGAGTTCATGATATGATTTTCTTTACTTTTGTGTATGTTTTAAACTTCCCATAATAGGAGAAATTTTTAAGTTACTCTTTTAGCCTCAGGGAAACAAACAGGAATGTGATGTTGGTGACACTTTTACTGTCAAAAGTTCTCAATGACTACTCAATACCAAAAGAATATTCTAAATTCCTTAGCGTGGTACTCGAAGTTCTCCATAATCTGAGTACAGTGCCTAGACAATCTTCCTAAAATTAATTCTAAATAAATAAATAAATAAATAAAAATTAATTCTTAATCCTCCCCTGCCCATACCTTATACCCTACCTAAACTGAATTACTGATCACTTCCTAATCATGCCTGGTGATTGTAAGCGCTTCTCTAGACTTGCTCTGTCTAGAATGCGCCATATCTCTACCCATAACTACCTATTATTCCAGATGGAAATAGTTCTGTTTTTGAATGCTCAAAACTAGATTTGTACTTAGCAAATATTTTTAAAAGCTGGTTAAATGAATACATGCTAGGAATGAAGTAACTGTAATGTACAAAGTGATTTCTATGAGTTTGAAGCTAGGTATTACAAATGAAGGTCCTAGGACTGCACTGTTGAGTAGAGCCCACTAGCCACATGCAGCTGTGGAGACGATGAAATGTGCCTAGTCTGAACTGAGATGTGCTGTATGTATAAAATACAGACATTTCAAAGACTTACTATCAAAAAATAATGTAAATTACCTCAGTAATAATTTTATGTTGATTACATGTTGAAGTAATATTTTTGATATATTGGTTCAAGTAAAACATATCATTAAAATGCATGTCAGGTGTTTTCTTTTTACTTTTTTAAATGTGCCAGCTAGAAAATTTTTAAATTACATGTGGTTCATATTAAATTTCTATTAATCAGTGCTGTACTAGTTATATGCCCTCAGATAAAGTCTTTCTCGTTTTAAAAAAGTATCTTTTTAATACTCAACTTAAGATTCAAAAGTGTAAATTAAAAAAATTCATAAAACATTAACAAATTATCTTATAAAAAATCTAAAACGTGATGCAAAATCATTACAATTATTTAATTATTAAACAAACAGTAATATGCAATAAGACCTTATGAATGGACATTAACCAATAATTTAAAATTTAAAACCAAGTATATTTTGTAATAATAAACCCATTCCTACACTTCCAACTCACTTTCTACAGGGCACTTTATTCTCTTCTACTAATTTGCATGAGATATTAAGACAATCAGGCTACAACATTACCCGATAGGTGGTCAATATTCATTTATGCTATCTGGCTCACTGACCCAACGGGTGGGCATTGCCTTTATTCCTCAGCCATATATCCCTCCCTAAATGGGGTAAAAAAGATGATTTTCTAAAGTAAATAGAAACTATATGCCATGTTCACAAAATGTTCATAAAAACTTTACAAAGCCAAATAAAAGAGATGAACCAAGTTTTTTTCTTATTTGGGGAAAATATTTTAATTTATGGTTAAAGAATATAAAGGGAAAATAACCTGTGAGCCTAATACTAAAGATTTCATAGATGGGTGACAAAATGGAATAGGAAAAGGCAGCAGTTATGGATTTCTTAAACCAGTTTACATACAATTAAAACAGTTTGTATACAAATAGCTGCCCCAAGAGACCTGTCAAAAGACAGGTGTATAATAATTATTCTCCAAATTTTCCCCAAATTTGAATTTTTCTAATAATACATAGGGAAGATAATGACAAAGCACATATCTACATAAAGTATGTTACCTAAGTAAAACTGTATGCCACCAGCTGAGTAAAAGAGCAATGTTTGTATTAACAGCAAAAGCTTTTGTAAACATATTTGTCACTAAGATATATATATATATATATATATATATTTCCAAAAGAAATCCAAGAAAAGAAAATGCTATTGAATTTTATGAGAAAAGGTTTTAGTTGAAAAGTCCAACAAACCAAAAGAAATTCTGGAAACAAAAAAGGGAAGCAAGCATAAAAATAGTATGAGAGAATTAACAAAGTAACTTGCCTTTTTAAAATAAAAGCTGGTTTTAAAAGGACAATGATTACTGTTACAACATCAAAGATAATGTTTTTCTTTAACTGAGATTTGGAAAATAGAATAAAAGATACAAAAAATCAGAAATTAAAGTCCACAGATTGGAAGATTAATCACTAGTAGCATAAGCAGCTTGAAAATATTTAGAAAGAATAAAGTTATTTTCCTGACTAGTTAAAATACAACACATACGTTTATAAAACAAAGAAATAAGTATTTACGTACTATGAAAAAAAAAATCCTTACTCTTTAAATGACTATCTTCTTAGGATTTTTTTTTTTACAGAAAAAATGATTAAATGGAAGAAAAAAAATCACAAGGAAAAATGCATAATATAACATATAGAAAAGCAAAAACATTAAATACAAATTATATCTTCAAACCTAAGGAAATTTTTAAAAAATATAATGGTATGGTGACTATTAATTCAAAATAATTATTTAAATTAAGAATCAATTAACTAATAAAATAATAATAAATAAAATAATTATTTCAAATACAAAGGAAAGGAAAATATTTATAAGTAGAATGAGCAGAATACAATAAAACTGGTAATAAATATCCAGAAATAATAACTGAGTTGAAGAGATAGTATTAAAGAATTTTTTATAATTTTTCAATATTCTATTTAATATCATTATATGGCATTAACAATTTTTTAAAGGAAAAAGTGATGTATAACTGAACAGTTCTTTTACAAAAATCTTTTTCTTGAACAAAAGTAGAAAACATTTTTCAATTAAAAGGATACAAAATATATGTAGCAAAATATGCTACAAGTACTTGTACATAAAAGGTGTCCTTATATTTGGATAAAACTTTTCCTAGAGCCTTGGCATCATCCATATCTCTGGGAACCTTCATATTCACTCTTTCTTCTCTACAGAAATAAAATTAAAGTGAAAAATTTTAAATCAGAAATTTGCCAAGATAATTAACATTACAGTCAGTCAACTTCAAAACATGAAGTTTTATCCAAAATGATGGCGCCTTGATCTGTAATATGTTAAGTACAAATTCACAATTTTTAAGTTCAAAAGTCTAAAATTATTTGTTTTTTAATGCTTTAATATAATTAATATAATATAGTGAAACATGTACTCTACATATGAAAGCTCAGGATGACCCAAATTAAAAAGATTAAAAGCATCTGCTTCAAGGTTAGTGTAAATTTTGAATTAAGAAATGAACCACTGATGTTAGCAATATTTAAAACATATTTAACATTATTTTGGGTAATTCTCATGATAAGCTTAAGTCAATAATCAATTACAATTGAAATTAAGTAAAAATTTTATTGAATTTACAGTTTACACCTTTTCTGCAATATTCCACTCGAAGTTCAGATAAAAACTTAAACATTGTCTATGTTGTACATCTGAAACTAATATAATATTGTATGTCAACTATAATTGAAAATAAATTTTAAAAAACTTAAACATTTCCCTTTCTATTAATTTTACTTTATATTTGGTTTCTTGTTTGGAATGGAATGATTTCTTGCTCATAAAAACCTCACATAATCATCTTTGCATTTAATGTATATTGTTTACATGATACAATTTATTTACATGATAAAATTTAACTGACCTTGGACAATAATGTCAGAATACTGTTTAAGTCCTATAAAAATAGCAGGTAAATGGGTTTTCTCATCATAAATTTAAAACTTGAGAAAACTCTTTATAGGGATGTGCTGCACACACACATACAACACAAACACAGAAAGAAATAAGCAGAATTATAAAAGGTTTATATTAGCATATTATACATGTGATGTTAGAACAGACTGGGAACAAAGATAATCTTAATCTACACTCTACATTCTTTCCCTCTTTTAAGTCAGCTTTTTATTTCTTACTGTCTGATCAAAACCAGAAAGGATCTAAAATTCAATCATACTAATATTAACATAATACAACATGCCATCCTCCCAAAGGCATTTACACTGATGCAGAAATCAAACTACTAAAATATAAATAGGTTTACAAATTTTCAAGCATAAGAAATTGTTAATGAAAGGACTTTAGAGGAAAACAGGAACTTCCTGATACCTTGAAATGACATTTCAGCTATACATTACCACACCAGGCTGGCCCTGGTTGAAAGTCTAACTACATTTTAGTAGTCCCATACGTAATCCATGATTACACAAGGGTAGTATTATTGTGGTTAAATAGCCATGGGATATTTTGCCCTATTAAAGTATGTTTCAGGTCCATAATCTCTTTCCTAAAATTCAAGAAACTCTGAAAACCAACAGTTCTTTATGATTTGTCAGCAAAACTTAACCCACACTTACATAAAGTTATTTATAGTCTTTTATGACGCAGGTTTCTCTGCAAAATTATTAATGTATTTGATTATGGGTAGTTGCCCCAGATCTTGCTGGAGGTACTACATAATGTTATTTTTCAAAAATGAAAAAACTGTAATTCTGAAACTCATTTCAATCCCAAGGTTTTCGCTAATTGGGGATGTGTACCAGATATACAAGTCTTTTATAAGGTCCATTTTACTGTGAAAAGTACCTATTCAAGACTATATCATTTCCATAAAACAGGAAAGAGAAAAAGAGCTAAGAGACACAGATGTGGTAGGTGAGGAAATGAATAGAAGCAAGACAAAAATTGGTCACAAGGAAAAGTAGGCAGGGAGAACACAGGAATGGAAAAGGGGGAAAGCAGAGACCATCAGTGTTTTTCCAACTGCAGGTCAATACCTCTATGGACTATAAAATACATTTACTTGGTCACTACTAGCATTAAAAAATAAAATGAGCTCTTCCCTTAAGCAGCCTGAGGTAACTCAGAAAATGGTTCACTATTCGCTTGACCCAGAGAACCCCACAAAAGCGTGTAAATCAAGAGGCTCAAATCTTCATGTTCATTTTAAGAACACTCGTGAAACTCGTGAATCAAGGGTATGCATATCTGACAAGCCACCAAGTATCTAAAGGATGTCACGTCACAAAAGCTATGTGTGCCGTTCCGTCATTACAATGGTGGAGATGGGAGACGTGGCCAGGCCAAACAGTGGGATTGGACACAGGGTCAGTGGCCCAAAAAGCTCGCAGAATTTTTATTGCACATCCTTAAAAATGCGGAGAGTAATGCTGAACTTAAGGGTTTAGATGTGGACTCTCTGGTCATTGAGCACATCCAGGTGAGCAAAGTTCCCAAGATGCAGCACAGAATTTACAGAGTCCATGGGTGGAAGAGGAGGTTGCACAGAAGAAAAAGATCGCCCAGAAAAAATTGAAGAAACAAAAACTTATGGCCCAGGAGTAAATTTAACATCAAATAAATGCTAATAAAACTATAAATAAATTAACAAAATAAAATAAGATAAAATAAAAGTAAAAATAAATAAAAGTAGAGATAAAATAACAGTTTAGAAAATATCAGAAACCACCATCCGTTTCACAAAACTTGAACTTTGTTTTGTATGTATATATACATGCAAGTGAAGGGGGAAGAGGAGGAAGGCATAGGCACATGTGTGTAGGATCATCAGAAAGATGAGGCCTTAACTAGGCGAGCAGAGCTAGGCAAACCCTGCATAGAAAATCAAGAGGCAGACCTGGAGAGAAGTATTTAAATAACAGTGTCAACATGGACTCGCTACAAGCCATGAGAGCTGATATACTACAATCAGCTCTGTTGCTTACAACAGTTCTGTTGCTTAAAATTAGTTTAACTTTTAATCCACTTTCATCTCTATAGATGTCTAGACTTTTGCAGTTTCTTTCAGTATACTTACTCACTAAGCTGAGGAAAATTTTTATATACCAAAAACATAACAAAAGCTGCAGATAAGAAAATGGACACCAATATAAGAAGCGACATTCTTGCTGACCCAGCTTCTACACAGGCTTTTTCTGAAAAGGAAAAACAAAAAAAGCTATAATTAAGATAAATATAAAGGACGACAGTATTCCAAGCCAGCAAATAATTTCCTTAAAGGCTTTCCTCCCAAAAAAGTGTTCACACTCTGGCCAAAACACTGTGTCGTTAAATTTTAAGTACAACTGTATTTGATGTTTATTAACTGGGCATAGTACTTTTCAGGGCTCTATCCATTTTAGAAGCACGAAAAAGCAGAACACCAGAATCTATAGCTTTGGTTTGCTGAGAAGCCAAACGGGGGAGAAAGGCATTACTCTAACTGCTGTCACTGACTTGCAGTTGTATATATCTATACTGGCAGCTGACAGCACAAACAGAATGGCCTCTTAGGGAAAATGAGGCATCTGGCATGACTTCAACAGTCATAAGAACCCAAAGATTCGCTCACTAATGCAACCGGTGAATGTTATACTTTCTCTTTACACCAAAGGCTTCAGAATATAGTTGAACCTCAAATGTTCTGGGCGGCTCTGTAATTCCAGGAATGGGAGAATTTGTTTGCCTTCCCTCACAAGGTAATTCTTAGTGTCATCTCAAAAATCACATGCGAGATAAAAGAAATGAGATCCAGGAAACAGCAAACAGAAGAATGAGCAGGGCCGTTTCTCCCAGAAGCAGTCAATAGTGGAGAGACCAGGACACCTTAATACCTAGTACTCATTGGGAAAGAGGAAGAAGTGGGCGGTTCCATTTGTGTTGCCTACATTTACCATTACCCCATGTATATAATACTGATAACACTCAGGGGATTCTAAAAATAGATGTATACTATAATTAGGATTTATTATGTTTAGTTCTCTGAGAATGTTCTCTACCACTGTGCCCCAAACTACTGCCTATGTAACTTTTATATATGCTTTTATGAAGTATCCTAAACAAAACTATAGGACTGTTCGTACTCTATTAATTTAGCAAATCATTCTTCATGAACAGTGATAAAGGTGTATTAGACAGGTGTCCCTGCCTGCTCTACTTACCGCTCCCCTTCTCTGGAAACTAGCACCTTTTCCATGCCTATGCATCGCCCTCCCCAAAAAAGGCACCAATCTCACTGGCCCTATTCTTACCATGAGATTCCAACACTACCTCCCAAACATAGAAGGCTGACTCGCCCAAGGTTGGACATCTGACCCAAGTAGAAACAATTCATTATTGGCTGACCAAATTTTCTCTTCAGAATTTAAAGAAAAAGAGATACTGTTTTCAAGGAATAGTAAATCTTGAGGCTGAGGGTCAAGCAGTGAAGGTCACAGTCAATAACATGGCAAGCCAAACACATGTGCCAGAAAATGTAAGAGGGGAGGTTGGAACAGAAACCCACAGAGCAGAAATGGGAGAGATAGCTAACTTACTCAATTTTTTAAATTTTCCACTTCCCTTGAAGCCTAGTTAGATTTCATTTCTTGTTCATGGATATTAGCGTAACAGTCTCTTACATTCTTAGAACTTCCCTTTTTTCTTTGTGCTGGTTTAAACTGATTTCTGTTCCTTTTCAACCAAAAAGCCTTAACTTTCATTTTATCCCTTGTCTCACTATGGCAGTTTTATATACGTTACAACTGAATTAGTAACATTTTGCTAAATTTTATGTTGAACATAGAGCAGCAGCAACCATACAGCCCCTTCCTACTCAAAGCGTGTTCTGCGAACTACATGAATCAGCAAGTATCACCAGTGAGCTTGTTAGAAATGCAGACACTAAGCCAGCATCCCAGACTTACTAAATCAGAACCTGCATTTTAATAAGATACCCAGGTGATTTACATGCACAGTAAAGCGTAAGAAACAACAATCTGGTTCCCCCTACCTATTTTACCGGATGAAAATTTACATCCGCTGACGGCGGCCTTCAAGTTTACCCTATGTGCTCAAAAAAATTTTTCCCTCTACTGTGGAGTTCGAGTATACATGCATAAAGTAGTCAAAATATCAACTTTTTTTGTGTGTGGATTTTTGACACATTTTGGAGGAAAAAACAAAACTTGAAATCAATTAAAGCAGTGAAAGGGTTAAAGTAAATAGAGGCCCAAAGGAGGTTACACTATCTGTTAAAAAACAAACCCTAAGCAACTGAATAGTGTTAAGTATATCTTCAAAGCATTTTACTATCCATTTACAATACATTCAATTTCTGCTGAAACACCAACTGCTAAATATATTAAATATAAATTATTCTTATCTGTTCATTGAAGCAGGTTTTCTGAGACACAATATTAGGTTTATCGAGTTCTAGTGTGTGAACAGTAAGATTAAAAAATTGTCTTTTCCAATTTTCTGTAATCTAAACACATTAGTTAATCAGCCTGATCTCCCAACTAGTCCCTATCATTTTATCTTTATGTTTCATCTTAATCTCAAAAACGACTTTTACTTCAAAAACCAAGTCACAAATAGAAACTTACTTGCTCATATCATAGTTCTAAAATTTACTGCAGGAAGAAATGGGATCATAAAATAATACAAAAGATGCCTTCAATGGAATAATAAACCAAGCATCCCTGCCTCCTAATACTCTAGTTCATTAATTCACTAATGTATTTATATTCATGCTTTTTTGCAGAACAGAGAATTAAACAGAGACTTTAAACATCTGAGGTGGGTCAAATATGAAAACATCTCTGCAGAATCTTATGATAAATGCCGAATTGTCCACTACATTTTGCCCTGATTATATCTAATTCAATGCCTGGTCTTGAAGACTCTTAATATACCGTTATCTACTCACCCTAAAAAGAAAAAGAGTAATCAGCCAAAAGTTAACAAAAATTACAAGTGTATACCAAAACCAATTCAACCAAAAAAAAACCCTATTTAAACACACACTGTTCTCACAAGGCTAAAATGGTTATTTTCCTACTTTACTAAATAAAGAGGCACTCTACTAGAAAAGGAATAAGGATAATACATAGTGAGTTATTTAGCACAGGTGTCTATGGATTGACATCAAAGCAAAGACATGTTAACACGGTGTGATTTTTCTGGAGGTCTATTAATTCTTAAAGGTATGCTACTTTTAAATCTATCTGGAATTAATTTGCCCAGCCCTCACTTTTCATTTGCCTATTAGAATCAGGTTCAGAGCACAAAAAGAACTGATACAAATAATTTAATATTATGGATATCTTTCAAATTCTTCAAAACCATTAACAACTTTGTTTTTTGTTTGTTTTTCAGCCTGTAAATATTCATAGACACAGAATTTACCTGTAAGAATAAACGGCTGATTTTTTTCTCCCTTTCTTGGAACTTCTCTTTAGAGTTTCTACTACACAAGGTATGCACTCAAATGTAGAGTTGCTTAGGACTATCTGCTGAGCATCTGTTATGTACAAAATATTTTGCTCAATGTCTGTTCCCAAGAAGCTATATCCTCACGGAATGGTACAAAGGGGCTTCGAGTTTATAGGAAAGCAAGATTACTGGTCTAGAGTGACCAAAGCAAGATTCAGAGAGCAGGGGGAAATTTAGTTGAAGACTATAAGACGAGAAAAGAGTTTACATCCTTCTAACCTGTACTGCAGCTAAACATATTTTTGACACTTCAACAGGTAACACAGTTCTCAAATTAAAAATTAAATAAGACATTTAGCATGCTGGCTGTAAAATTAAACGATAATATTTTTCTTCCCACTATGAATTCACCAGTCCTAAATAAGGAATCAGAGGGGAGAATGACATCAAACATTTAACTGGACTATACAGAACACTATCTACTCTGAGAATTCTCTGAGTACACAATCACTCTCAGTGCTACTTGTCGTCTCACAGTTGGATGATGGAATATATACACTTAAACAAAATGAATCCAAGTTAATTTTCTTCACTTTCTAAAATAAGGCAAACTTTTGTAAGCACTATGTAACACACAAAAAACCACTGATAAGAATGCAATAAAACTACGTGATGTTCAGTAATGAAGCTCTCTCACACAAACTGGTAAATAGGGAGTGTTGGTTATTATGATTCAAAAATCCTTCTTGAGTATAATTCTAATAAACCCAGAGGCTAGCATGTAATTCATTTAGTTCTAAACAGAGAGAAAAGGTGAAGATCTTGTTCTAACTATAACTCTACATCTAAGTGTGTAGCATACAAATTTATAATGTGCCCTCTTCCAGCTGCATTAGACACGTGTATTATTTAGCATTTAGAGCTACCTACACCAGTACTTTATACATTCATTAACCTCTAAATCTTCCATCATACTAACTCCCAATCTGAATTATCCCATTATCTACTTTTCCAACCCCCTCCCAGGACAAAGGTACTGTTAGAGAAAGTCAGATCATCATGCTCCCTTGGCCTACAACTAGTTCACATGTTTTTCCATCTTCAATTAAGGTTATCACTGGCAAACAATAATCCCTTTACAACACTCTCCAAAAGGGTTATTTCAAGTCTCTTCAAGCTTTTAATTCTACCTTTCCCTACTCTCAACCAATGATACTGCCTCCATACTTTATGAGCTCCCCAATCTATAACTCAAGGTCTGCTCACAAAATTATCTTCCGTTGTCCCTTTCCCTTATCTTTGCATTAAATGCAAGCACAGTTCTGTCCAGATCTTGCTCTCAAAATTCTCCATTCACCCTGTATCTTCAATTCTTTCCTCTTACAAGCACCTTTTCTCTAACTCCTATCCTGAAAAATCGTAACTTAACCTTAATGCCCCTGCAGTAGTTCCCTGTTTCTCTTATTACTTTCATATCAAAACTTTTTGAAAAGCAAAATCTTCCTCTGCCTACAAGATCTTAGGAATGACTTTTTTTTTTTTAAGATTTTTTTTTTTTTTAACAGGACTTTATTGGGGAACAGTGTGTACTACCAGGCCGGTTTTCCAAGTCAAGTTGTTGTCCTTTCAATCTCGGTTGTGGAGGGTGCCGTTCAGCTTCAAGTTGTTGTCCTTTCAGTCTTTTGCCGTAGCTAGTTGCAGGGGGCACAGCCCACCATCCCTTGCGGGACTTGAGGAATTGAACTGGCAACCTTGTGGTTGAGAGCCCACTGGCCCATGTGGGAATGGGAATCGAACCGGCAGCCTTCGGAGTTAGGAGCATGGAGCTCTAATCGCCTGAGCCACCAGGCCGGCCCCAGGAATGACTTTTAATGGTCTAGTCCACTAGTTTTCAACATTCAGTGTTTCCTAGACCTATACTTGATCCCACCATGAAGGAAACTAAGACCCATTTCTCCTGAGGACATAACTTCACAGGGACTCTAACAAGTTTTTTAAGGTCTCAAAAATCGATTGCTGTATTGCTGGAAGTAAATTTTATTTCAAGGGCTTTCAAATTTTTAAATTATTACAATAAAAAGTGGCCGTATCGAGTATAAATTTAAACAGCTAAAAATAACTATAAAATACAAAGAATTAACCACTTTACACACACACACACACACACACACACACAGAATGTTTGTAGGTAGCAGAAGAAATAGCACTACCAATTTGATATAAAAGTTCATTCATTCTCTAAGGTTTATGCCCTGCAACTCTGTTACCATTCAACCCACACACCCTCACTCATTATCATTTAACCACTTTCAGGCACCTCCCCCAGTTTGCTGAAGACAGTCCAAGCTTACAGTAAACTTCTTAATAATCTTAAAAGATTCATCATCCATTTAGATGATCCACCCAGCCTCAAAGTTCTTACTGCTATTTCTATTCAACTTTAGCCACCCACTTCCAGGGGAATCCTAAATTCTCACATCACCAGAGACTGCTCTACCGTGGACATTTTAAATCCCAATATGCCATTCCTTGATCACCTTTATTCTTTGATGAGCTTATTCCTTCCATTTCCTCCCCTCTGTTGGACTCCTCACTTCTCTTCCTTCCATGCCCTGCCTGGACTCCATGGTGTATCATCTGAAGCAGCACCTTTGATTGGAATCCTTATTCTTTCCTTATATCTAATCTAACCCAAAATCGGTGCTATAAATTCACTTTCTTCAGTCCTACACCAAGATGTATAAACATAAATAGAGAAAAATCATGAGATATCCATCATAGAGATCCATGTCTTTGGGAAAACTGACTTAGCCTAATTCCTACTCCCTTTTCTAGGTGTAGGACATGAATCAGGCTGAGCCAATCAGGTTATTCATACCCTCTGACAACAGTGATAGGTTCAGGGACAAGCATTTGATCTGAGGCAATATAATCAGAGTGAATATCTAGACTTTTATTGGTAATGCTAGGAAAAAGTTTCTCAAAATTAACAAGGAAGCATTTACCTGTACCTTCAGGAGGAAACAACTTGAAGGTAAAGCCGACATCAAGTAAGCAAACCAAACAGAAATATGATCCTGATGAGATCACTGAGCCCCTGGTTCCAGACTATAGCCAGTGAGTCCCACTTAAGCTCTCGACTATAGTTCTATGAACCAATAAACTTCCTTTCAGCAAGGGTTTCAATTGTGTTTTCTATTGATTATAAGCAAAAGAATCCTGACACATAATATTTGGGTTGAGACTGGCATCAACCAATAGGCTGATACCTTGATGTCCAGTTGCCAATTTTAACCTTAGTTCCCAGTTATCAGTAATCAGAGCTTCTTTTGTCTTCTTAGCCAGTGTCTTGCTCATAGCAGATCTTCAAAGACTGTCTGTTGAACCAAATTAGCAAGCTAGGATCTAGAATAGGCATCTGAGAGGGATTAATTATCCAAGTTCGAACAATATTGTATTCTAAAAATAATAAAACCAACTTCAAGACAGTGTTTCTCACACATTTTTCTTTTTTTACTGCATTCCACAAGAAGCAATATATCATGATCTGGTACACACAAAATCTATATAACTGGAAAAAAAAATTCAAAGAACAATACCCCCTACTACATGCAAAGCTATTTTCTCTTCCATTTAAAAAAAAGGGGGGGGGGGCCTCATCATTACTAACCAAAAGCATTTCCCATTGCTCACAAGGGTAATGACATATATGTTGAAAAATACAGTCCTAGGAGTTCTCTTAAATCAAAATGGGGAACTTCTATGACTTGCCAGGAAACAGATCAGCCAGGGCAAACAATACCAAAGAAAATAAAATACCCTGGTCCAGGCACCCTTGCACACAGATTAGGGGAAGAGCCTTTTAGGTGGTTCTACCTGTTGTCTGGTCTCACCCTTCTTTGTCATGCAAGAATTAGACTTTCAAGTTGTGTTATTGCCTGCTCAAGTCTTCCAAGTGGTCCTCAGTCTAGAAGGCTCAGTTAGATGTTGGACTAGAGATCAAAGTCATGGCAAAGAACCCAGTAAATGTACCAAACACTGCGTCAGCATGGAAAATACTTCAAACATACACAGAATTATTTGTCAAAGTTATGTAGATATCTCAGTTAACAAAAATACAAATTCATTTAAAGTGTCATTACTATGTATTTTTCAATCAAGAGTTACTTAAATTTTTACCTATTCTCCAAAATCTTTCCTTTTTGCATGCCAAGTTAACATCTGCAATTATTAAAAACTGTTTTTCATAACCTGAAAAAAAGGTGGCTAGTAGTTACTAATGACATCACATCACCAGCTAACTAATACCAGCAAGCAAATCAAACCCTCTTATGTAAAAGGTCCACAAAATCTTTTGTCTAAAGAGAGAATTTCTAACACTAATTAGAGAGAGACAGAGGGAACGGAAGAGAAGAAAAAGAAAGAACTGGGAATTACTAATAAAAAGGAAGGATCAAAAAACTTCCTTTGCTTAGCACTTTAAAGCCCTCTATACTACGTATCACACCATTTTGACCAACTTTATCTCTTACTACGCACCACCCAACAAAAATCCTTCACTCCTGACAAGTTACTCTTTATTCACACATAAAAGATTCACACTGACCCTCAAGCCTACTGGTTACCCTGCCTGGAATCCTGTTCCCTTCTCTTATCTGAAACCTATTTATCCAAACCCTGCTTGTCCATGAAGGCATGCCTTCACATCTATTCCCTCTACCTTCCTATAGATTTGTAGTCCACAGAAGTCATTTGACAACATCATAAAAATAAATGTTGAATGTGTTGTGCATATGATAAAATAAGATACACAATTTAAAAACACTTTGGAGATTTCAAGGTTTTATTTTCTGAACAGCATTAGATTTAAAAAACAAAAACCAGTAATAAGTCAACTGACTGTTATCACAAATCAAATGACAATCTTTAGGGATGCCCTACCAGGTAAACACTTTTTCAGGAAACCCCTGGATTATTGTTACTCTCAGTAGTACCATCTTCAAAACAACATTCCTTTAATTTAGAGTGCATTTATATACATTGAGAACAATTCATTTCTGAGCTATTGAAGTTATTTGGCTCTACTGTCTATACGGTGGGAAAATACGCACATACATAAAGCTTAAAAAACCAAGTAAACTGAGACATTTTAAATTAATTGAAAATTAAATATCATTTTCAGTTAGACATTCTTTTTGCATTTAATGTTTTAAATGATTTGAAAAGTACTTCAGCTGAATGTTAAACATATTATCTTTATACATATAAATGTTAAGTGCAGAATACTTTATTGTTGACTATAGTGACAATGTTGCTTGACATTCTTAAAAGACCTTCTCTTTCCGCATCACTAGTGGTGGATCATACTAGTGTCAGTAAGCTGCAAACAACATAACAGCCCTTTGTTAGGATCTCCTCAAGTTAATGGGCTTTAACAGCATATACAGAGTTTGATCATTTCAACTGCTGAAAAGCAATGAAAAACTCTATGCCAAGATGGAATCAAAGTATTTAATTTCTAGATATACTTTTCTTCTTAAAATAATACTTAAAGCCCTGAGAAATGCCAGGATGATGTAGTGTGGAAAACGCTTTTAGAATAAGAGATCTTAGCTATAGCAGTAATGGCTAATATTTATTTAGCTTTCACTTCATGTAAGCCAAGCATTACACTAAAACCTTTACATGAATTATTTCACGTAATCCAGGCACCAAACTAAGTTGATACTATCATCAACCCACTATACAGTTTAGACATTGAGCTTTAGAAGATAACAAGTCCAAAGTCATAAGTAAATGGGAAAGCAGGGACTCAAACCCAAGTGTTCCTGCCACCTGGAAGTTGCACCTGGACGGAATTAAGTCTCTGCTCTTAACTACCTACGACTCGATTAATATGGTTTTGTCACTTTGTGCAAGTCACATATCCATTCTGGGCCTCAGTTTCCTCATCTACAAAAATAAAGCGAATGCTAAAGTTCCTCACAGCTCTGCCTAGCCTCGATATTATCAACTTTACAATCTCCCTGGGTGTCCACATGCCAGTGTCATTCCTTTTAACTGAATTCAACTGAAAAAATATTTACGACGCACTTACTTGGTGTCCGGCCTTGTGGTGGGCAGCGGCCCAAGCCCAGGTCCTCCACTCTCTCTGCTCCCTCCTCTGGGTGCCAACGGACACCTTCCACCCGCCCCACTCCCCCCTCACCCCCCTCACACCCGCAAACCCCCGGGACCTGCTGGGGTCCTTCCCCCCTCCGGAGCCACTACCGACACACTCCGGCCCCTGGGCCAGGCCCAGGTCTGGTCCCTAAATCCACTCACCCTTCAGGGGGTCTCCGCTGCCTGGCTCCGTGGGACTCTGCGTCCCCACTGTCCGGTCCCCCGCTGGGGTCGTACGGAGTGCCCCAGTCTGCGATCGTTCGGTAAGTCTACTTTTCGCCATGGCTGCTGCGGGGAATGGACAGGGAGAGGGGTGATGCGGTGCCACCTTAACAATTCCGCCTCTGGCTCCTAATAACACACAGGGGGCCACAGCTACAGCCACTTCCGGAGTGACCACCTCACCTGAGACGACCTCAGCCCCGCGATAACAGCGACGCTCGACTGGGACCTGCTGTGCCCACTAGCACTAGGCGCCGCCCCGCACCGCCCCGGAGCCTCGCGCGCTCGCGCCTGCGGAGTAAACACCAGACAAGTGCCCTCCCCATTCAGTGCCCTGCCCCGCCTCGCGACTGAGAGGAGCATGCGCAGTCGCGGCTCCGGAGTCACCTGGTGTGACTCGCGGACCCAGACGTCTAATGCGCAGCTTTAATTATCCGGAAGTGAAGTTCCAGCGACTTCAAACCCTCTCTCCCGGTCGCCGGAAGTGCCCGCGAGTGATTAGTGGCGTTTCTCAGTGGGTACTGATTCAGTCGACTCGTTTGTCCACCAATTCCACAAGTTACTGCCCTAAAATTGGAGGGGCTAGAGAATGCTGGGTCTGAAGATGTTGGAAAACCTAAAACCTGAGCCTAGTCTCCACCGAGTTTTTGGAAACAAAGTCTCAAGGAGGAGCTATAACCCGTCAAGGTCATAGGATGGCAGAAATGGGTTTAGAATCTGGTTTTCTTGTTCCCAAGCAAAAGCTTTCCTTTGTCATCACCCTGCAGCCCCTCACGAGTAAACCCAGATCTGCTCATTAGATTTGTCTTTGCTTTTTGCTAAGCCCAAACCTGCCCTTTTTTGACAATTAACTTTTTCCATTCCTATCTCAGAGCAGTATTCCGTTTACTCATTGGAGAGTTTACTGGAATTCCCTCTTGAAAGCAACTTGGCAGTGTGTGTGAAAATACTGTTCCTGTCCAGTAATTACATTTCTTGGAAACTATTCCTTGGAAATAACAGAGAGTTGCTCTGTATTAATAAATATAATGGTAAATGTGGAAGCAATCTATAAATCCAACACTAAAGAAAAATGTTTAAGTTATGGGAGATCCACTTAATGGAACTGTTTTATGTGCGCGTCCTCTGCCTACTTCTATTAAGGCCTTTGGGTGACCACTGTAAGAGGTAGTTCTGTTGTGGGAGGCTCGGTTCTTCTTGCCAATGCAGTGAAGCATCAAAAGTCAGCAAGCTGATGAGTATGCAAGCAGGGTTGATTAATGATATCTTCTCAGGAAAGAGAACCAGCCTAGCCAAGGTAGGGGAGAGAGGCCTAGGCCTCTGGTCCGCTAGTACCAACAACTTACAGTTTGCTGGGTGGGGTGAGGGAGTTACATATTGATTTGACAGGAAACAGTGGTGCAACGTCCTAAGATTTGTGGAGGTCTGTTGACTCATCCTTATCTTGCCCCAGACCACCTCTTCTCTGTTGTAAAAGCATATGCTGGGGCTGGAGGCAGTTAAAGCTATTTATGAGCTTTTTCTGTAGGCACTATGGATCCCCTCTCACTCCTCCTCCTCCTCCATTTTCTGACTTCTACCTAACAGTTCTTCATTTTATTTCCTTCATAGTGGTTATTAAAAGCAATAATTATTTGGGCGGGCCCGGTGGCTCAGGTGGTTGGAGCTCCATGCTCCTAACTCCAAGGCTGCCCTTTCGATTCCCACATGGGCCAGGGGGCTCTCAAACACAAGGTTGCCAGTTCAATTCTTCGAGTCCCGCAAGGGATGGTGGGCAGCGCCCCTTGCAACTAGAAACGGCAACTGGACCTGGAGCTGAGCTGCGCCATCCACAACTAAGACTAAAAAGACAACAACTTGACTTGGAAAAAAGTCCTGGAAGTACACACTGCTCCCCAATAAAGTTCTGTTCCCCTTTCCCAATAGAAAATCTTAAAAAATATAAGTAAATAAATAAATAAATAAATAAAAGCAATAATTATTTGGATTATTTACTTGTTTATTGTATGCCTCTACCTCTAGAATGTAGGCTCTATTAAGGTAAGCATCTTGTCTGTGTTCATCATTGTATGTCCCAGCAGTTAAGTGGGCATTCTATAAATTTGTTGAATAAATTTTCAACCATAGAAAATGATGTTTATGGAGATACGAACATTGTGGGCAATGCTTATTCAAAAACAATTCCAAGAGATAATTATAAAAAACAAAAATATTGGAAGAAATAGACTCGTACAAGCAAATAAATTTATATATTTAGTGTAGAGGTGTTCCAGAGCAAGACATAAAACCATTTTTAAAACTTTGAAAAATAATATGTAGTAATATTAAAATTTTACTACACAGAAAAATTAAAAATGAAGTATGACAAAAACACCAGAAAATAAACTCTAAAACTAAGAACAGACTGAGAAAAAGTATTTGCTACACAAATAAGAATTACTACAAATCAATAAGAAAAGTACAATGCGAAACGAAAGTGGACAAAAAACTATTAATAGTAAATTCACAGAAGAAAAAATTAAATAGTCAACAAATTTAACCGCTTTAATATAGTGCGATAACACTGAGAGGTGTGCGGATTGCAATAGCAAAAGAGAGGGGTATCTAAATTAGAATGGGGCTGCAGTGAAGTTCTCCTAGGAAGAATGATTTTTAAACGGATTTAAAGGATGAGTGAGAATTAACAAAGAAAGGAAGAAAGCTTTTCTAAGGCTGGAAGCTACTGTTTATTTTTGAATAAGCTGCAAGCAAAGAGAAGGAGAATGGAAAGAAATGAGATGAAACAGATAAAACAAGGACCTTATGACAAAGTGCTAGAAGTTTGAACTTAACCCTCAAAGATACCCAAAACCATTGAAGAACTTTTAACTAGAGAGGGACATATTAAGATTTGTATTTACAAAGCTTATTCTGACTGCCCACTGACAGAATTGGAGGAGTGCTACACTAGCAGCAGAAAGAGAAGCTAAGCGGTTATTGTAATAATCCTGGCTTGATCCAGGGTACTGGATCCAGTAGACTGGAAGCAAAGAGATGACATCAGATACAAGATAATGTATGAGAAAAACTATTTAAACATGTATTACTTTAATTACATAAGTACATACATAGTCATTCCAGAAAAATATTGAAAAAGCAAATTATAAGACAGAAAAACGTAAGAATTATCTTTAATACCACCATCCATAGATAATCATCATATTTGGGATTTATCCTTCTGGAATATTTGAAATGTTAAGGAAGTAGCATCTAGAGGACTAATGCCCTAATTAGACAAAGATACTAGTGAAAGCGAAGAGGCTAGGTGTTTAGAGAGTTCCTGGCTTAGGAGGCTGAAGGGAATACTTGCTGTGAGGACAGAGCCAGGAGAGCAGTTTCCAGGCTCTAGACCTCACATGGAAAGGTGCTGGCTCAGGTAGTAGATGGCCATCAGCTGTAACCAGTTAGCCATTAGCCACTAATATAACTGCCATGGCTACGCTAGGGGGTGGGTTGGTTGGCAGAGAAGTGGTTGGTGGATTGCGCATCATGTGGAGCTTACTTCCTGTGTCTCCAACCCAGCCACCAGCGAAACTACAGTGGCATGAACCCCCCATCCATGGCTCGTGGGTGTTCCTTTTTGGCCTCACCATATCCTGCGTTCTTATGCGGGGAGCGGGACCAGGGACCCCGCATGATACTTGCATTTAAGAGATTACAGGAAGAGGAGTTGGATTGGAGGGAAAGACACTGAATTTCATTTTGGATATTCTCTAACTATACGTACTTAATTCCTGACTTCTACCACCTTTTCTCAGCTGAAACTGCTCTCATTAAGATCACTCGTGAGCTTCTTTTCATTGGATTTAGAGGTCAGTTTTTAATCATTGTTACCTCTCTGCATTGCTTAATACATTAACTATTCCCTCCTTCATGGTTTCCATGATAATTCTGACCAGTTAGTACACCCTTTTGAAGGACACTTTTCTTTTCCCCACCCCTTAAATGCTGGTATTCCTTCCAGAGATCCACTCTCTTCTCAGACAAACTTTTTCTAGGCAATCTTGGCCATGACTTCAATAATCACTTACACATACATATATGACAAATGTTTACCTCAAATACCAGAATGACACATAAAACTCAGTAGATGTTTCCTCCAGAGGGTACCACAAGCACCTTTTTAAATTAAAAATCTTTAATTCCCATAACTGAAGTCTTTTTTAAGTAAGGTTTTATTGAGCCAAAAATGCTAACCAAAAAGAAGACCGGTCTTGGGGCATGGATTTAAACCACCAGCATCATGACTAGGTAGAAAAGACAACGTGTCCACTATCCCAGTTTTGCAAGCATTTTTATACATCCAGTAGGGGGAAGGGGGAAAAGGTAGTCTGAAAGAATTTACGTGAGCTATAGGCAAAGGGATGGGAGAAGGTGAAGCTGGGCCAGCTCTGGGATAGCAGAATCCCACAAAGAAATGTCCTCTTCTGTGGATTGGCTATGGGCAGTAGTTCGGAATGTCCACGTGTAATCTACAAGTGGTGGCTCCTGGAGTTACGTGGCGCCTGGATACAGTAATCTTTGGGAATAGCCACCTGGAAATTAATCCAAAGTTCCAACAGGCAAAACAGGAATGTGAGAAGACTTTTGTTAGCTGGTCAGCAGCTATTAACAGAGTAGCAGTTCTGCCTCTTTCTGTCACTCTCCACCACTCTAATTTAGAACATCTCAGGATAATTTTTCTTATCAACCTCAAACTCAGGACATCCAACTCTGAAAGCAATATCTTACCTCCTAAATTTTATCCACTCCTGTATTCACAATCTTGGGAGATGGCACCATCAGCTCCTCTCTTGCTCAAGCCATAAACCTAAGAATTCTCATTTAACGTTCATTAAATTCAACTTGTTGAATAAATGAATGAATGAATTCCTTCTTGTCTTCACACCCATATCCAAACACTGGGTCTAGTTAGATCTCAATCTCCTTACCCTCCTCATCCAGATCTTATGATCTCTCTTCTCACTCACCTCTAAGCAGTTTTTCACATAACCACTAGAGTGGTTTCCGGGAGACAATCTTGAAGCCCTTCATGATTTGACACAGGTTCAAATGGTCTAGCTCACTCTGAAGCCAACATGAATAAACAAATAAGTAAAAGAAACCATTCTGACCACACGTAGTACCCTTAGCGTGCCATACATACTCATTTGTGCTGCCGTGCCTTTGTAATAGTTATCCCTGTGCCTTAAATGTCTTCTCCCCAGTGTTTTTGTATAATCAATTATTGCTTACCTTTTTGAAAAGTTGCCTTAAGGGTACCAGTCTTAATAGGCACTTCCTCCCCTCTATTTTAGAAATTATCTGGTTATGTTTTAATTGTATACTTATCTGCCACCAGACTATAAGCACCCTTTAGTGATCTGGCACACTGCCTTTTCTCAATATGTTTTTGTACAATGAATGCCTTTCAGAATGCCTCTAAATGCATATGATCACTGGTTAAATATACAAGTCTGTCGCTCAGCAGAGACTGAAAAAATCTGATGTTAAAAATACTGATACTTTTTTTTTTAAGATTCTTATCTTTTTTTAAAAAATTAAATTTATTGGGGTGACAATTGTTAGTAAAATTACATAGATTTCAGGTGTGCAATTCTGTATCACATCTTCTATAAATTACATTATGTGTTCACCATCCAGAGTCAGTTCTCCTTCCATCACCACATATTTGATCCCCCTTACCCTCATCTCCCACCCCCCAACCCCCTTACCCTCTGGTAACCACTAAATTACGTTCCCCAGATTAATTTTCAAACCCCGTGGCCATCTTGTGGTTACTGATTGTTTTCTAATCCCCTCACCTTCCCCCTTACACCCACCCCCCCGCCCATCTAGCAACCCTCAGTTTTTCCTCTTTGTCTCCAAAACTGTTTCTGATTAGTTCATTCACTTATTCTTTTCTTTAGATTCCGCATATAAGTGAGATCATATGGTACTTATCTTTCTCTGTCTGACTTATTTCACTTAACATAATGTTCTCTAGGTCCATCCATGTTGTTGCAAATGGTAAGATTTCTTTCTTCTTTATGGCTGCGTAATACTCCATTGTATAAATGTACCACAGTTTCTTAATCCAGTCATCTACCGATGGGCATTTCGGTTGTTTCCATGTCTTAGCTATTGTGTATAGTGCTGCAATAAACATAGGAGTGCATAAAGATTTTTGAATTGGAGTTTTGAATTTCTCCAGATAGATACCTAGGAGTATAGGGTAGTTCCATTTTCAGATTTTTGAGATACCTCCATACTGTTTTCCATAGTGGCTGCACCAATCTGCAATCCCACCAACAGTGCACAAGGGTTCCCTTTTCTCCACATCCGCGCCAGCACTTGTTGTTTGTTGATTTATTGATGATAGCCATTTTGACTGGGGTGAGGTGATATCTCATTGTGGTTTTTATTTGCATTTCTCTGATGGTTAGTGAGGTTGAGCATGTCTTCATATGTCTATTTGCCATCTGTATGTCCTTTTTAGAAAAATGTCTCTTCAAGTCCTCTGCCCATTTCTTAATTGGGTCGTTTGTTTTTTTGGAGTTGAGTTGAGTGAGTTTTTCATAGATTTGTGATATTAATCCCTTATCAGATATATCATTGGCAAATATCTTTTCCCATTCAGTAGGATCCCTTTTTGTTTTATTGATGGTTTCCTTTGCTGTGAACAAACTTTTTAGTTTGATATAATCCCACATGTTTATTTTTTCTCTTACTTCCCTCACGCGAGGGGATATATCAGTAAAAATCTTACTCCGGGTAATGTCTGTGAAGTTTCTTCCTATATTTTCTTCCAGGTATTTTATGGTTTCAGATCTTACATTTAAGTCTTTAAGCCATTTTGAATTTATTTTTGTATGTGGTGTAAAGAGGTGGTCCAGCTTCATTTTTTTGCATGTGTCTGTCCAGGATTCCCAGCACCATTTATTGAATAGACTGTCTTTACCCCATCGTACATTCTTGCTTCCATTGTCGTAGATTAAATGGCCATATAGGCATGGGTTTATTTCTGGACTCTCTATTCTGTTCCATTGATCTATGTATCTGTTTTTTTGCCAGTACCATGCTGTTTTGATTACTGTAGTCTTGTAGTATAATTTGAAGTCAGGTATTGTTATACTTCCCACTTTGTTCTTATTTCTCAAGATTGCTGAGGCTATACGGGGTCTTTTATGGTCCCATATAAATTTTAGGATTATATGTTCTATTTCTGTGAAAAATGTCGTTGGTAGTTTGATAGGAATTGCGTTGAATATGTATATTGCCTTAGGCAGTATGGACATTTTAACTATATTAATTCTTCCTATCCATGAACATGATATGTGTTTCCATCTATTTATATCTTCCTTCATTCCTTTCTTCAGTGTCTTATAATTTTCTGAGTACAGATCTTTTACTTCTTTGGTTAAATTTATTCCCAGGTATTTTATAGTCTTTGGGGCAATTGTAAATGGGATTGTTTTTTAAATTTCTCCTTCTGATGTTTTATTATTGGTATATACAGATGCAACTGATTTCTGAATATTAATTTTGTATCCTGCTACTTTACTAAATTCATCTATCAGCTCTAATAGCTTCTTGGTGGAGTCTTTAGGGTTCTCTATATATAGTATCATATCATCTGCATATAATGATAATTTTACTTCCTCCTTACCAATTTGGATGCCTTTTATTTCTTTTTCTTGTCTGATTGCTACTGATACTTTTTGAAAAAAGAAGACTGAGGATGGTAGACCTGTACTAGCAGACATAAAAAATTTATAAAGCTATAATCATTGAAACGGGGATGTACTGAGGCAGGAAAAAAAGTAGGTAAACAAATGAGATCAAATAGACTCCTGTAATTATGGGGGTTAGTATATGATAAAGGTAGCATTTTAAATCAGAAAAAAAGATTATAAATGTTACTGAGAAAATTGTCTAACTAATTTTTTAAGTCAGATTCCTGTCATATACTACATACAAAATTAATTATCAGATGATAGTAAAACTTTAAAATTAACAAGCAAAACTATGAAAGTACTAGAAGATAACATAGAGAAAAATGTTTTTATTATCTTGAAGTAAAAAGACTTTTCTTAGCATAATGTATAGGGAAGCCTCTGATTTTATCCTTTTGCAACCTTAAATCAGAGTTTAGCATTTTATCACACTCAAAAACAAATCCACTCCCCTAAACAATAATGAACAATGTAGAGTTTATGAATTGTTTGAAGAGAGACAGGGAGACAACTAATAAATTCCTTTAGATGTTTCTGTTCTTCCCTCTTATTGTCAGCTCCCTTTTTTTTTTTTCTCCTTCTAATCCCTAGAGCAAACACAGTTTTTTTTCTGCTTTTAATTCTGACTCACAGGCCCTAGAAGCATAGCCTTTGGGCAATCATAGCAAAATATTTATCTAATAAAAGCTGAAAAGCCTTTTTGAGACTCTAAAATCAGTATTGGAATAGGGAAGACATATTCAAAGCTCAACGTGGGAGTGCCCAAATTAAGAAATAGAACATTACCAAAACCCAGAAGACCCCATCCTTCCTTCCAATACACTATTCATCCTCCCTAAGAGAAACCACTGGGAAAGCCTCTTAAACTGTAATACAAAACCCAAAGCCAATTTGAGACTTCCCTGTATAGCCATGACAAAGTAATTGGTACCAGACCAGCCTTCCCACTGCAAACAACTAGAAAACTAGACAAAATATCTGAAACAACTGTTTTCAGGTATTGAATAGTCAGTCAAGGACTGTCATCCTTGAGAGAAAGGATTAATAAATAAGGTGAGCCTCAGGAGCCTCATTGCTTTCTGCCTAGAGTCACTTTCTGGATCACAGCAAAGGCAGGGGTAGCCCAAAGAGAGCACAGAGGTGTTACTCAGCCAAGGAGAAAGGGGTTGGAGTTCAAAGCTATCAATTTGGCTGGAATTTGCAGGACAGTTTACCAGAGAAGAACAAAAAAGACACTCTAGATAGTTGTATAGGAGTCTCCTTGGGTCTTTGGTTGAAAATCTGCACAAGCCAGGGTAAGACTATTTGAAGTGGAGCAAAGAATGAATTCTAGGGAAATACCAAGTACTGGAAAGTTATAAACTGAATGGAGATTCCAGCATTTACAGGGGCCTGGAAGACATTAAATTTCCAATCAACCAGAGTGGAGAAAACTTGTTGGCCACGTTGGGCATTCAGAAAATATCCCAGAAAGTCAAATCCTTAGTATTAGGGCTAATCTAACCCTAGAGGAAAGGCTGCTTTAGACACACTAATAAAATAAAAAACAAGATTCAAAAGGATTAATTTGATCACAAATAAATTAACTGTGTGCCAGAACAAAGCTCAACATTGATCAGAGCTCAATTTTTTAAAAAAGAAAATAAAATCAAGATGTTCTGTAGCATGAGTCCACTATGTTCAACATGTACTCTAAACTACTAGGCATTCAAAGAAGCCATAATCAGAAGAAAAAAATGAATCAATAGAGGGAGACCTAGAAATGACTTTTTAAAAAAAAGTGTGGGGGCTAGAAAAATAATACTTTTCCTTCCACCTTCTAAGTTCTTCTAGCTGGGCTAATAATCAAATTAACAGAGACAGATCAACAGGAGAAAATAAAAATTTTAATATGTGTGCATGGGGAATTCACATAAGCATGAAAATTTCAAAAACAGTAAGGTAAAATTGGTTGTATATGTTATTTTGGACAAAGGAGAAGTGGGGAGGGACAGGATCTTAGATTTCAAAAGTGAGAAAGAGCGATTTACAGGTAATCGAGGAAGAGCAGAACACATGTGGGAAGTTAAATTTGGGGATGGGGGTGTCTAGTAAACAAACTCCTCAGAATCTTCTGTCAGATGATAAGGTGATTTTGCTAAGGTTCCCTTTGTGAAGCAGGTTTTTTTTCCCTCTGAATCTTTTAGGCAGGAAACGAGAGGGAGGGTCAAACTGTCTTTCTGAGTCTTTTTTAAATAACCAGCTTAAAAATCAGTATCCCAAAAGGCAAAACTTTTGGTCTCCTTCAAAAGCTATTATGAATAAAGGAAACCATGAACATAATAAGGTGGCAAATAAGAAATAGCAATAAAAAAAATGTAACCCATAAAACAGAACAAAATAGAAATTCTGGAACTGAAAAATACAATGTCTGAAATGGAAATTTTACTAGATGGGCTTAACAATAGATTAGACACTACAGAGAGGAAAAGGACGAGTTTAACACATGTCTACTTAATTTCAGAAAGAAAGAAGAGAAAAAATTAGGTTATGTGAAGTACTTGAAGAAATAATGGCAAAATTTTAAAATAGATTTGTTGAAAAAAATAAACCCAAAGATCAAAAAGTTAATTGAGCCCCAAGCAGGATAAACATAAACACACTTAGGCATATCATAATGATACTGACAGCCAAAAATAAACAGAAAAGTTTTGGAACAGCCATAGGGAGTTTAGGGGAAAAGATACATTTCATTCAGGGGAAGAACAATAACAACAAATACACACACACACACACACACACACACACACATATACATATATATATACATACATATATATACATATATATGTATGTATATATATGCAAATAAGCAAAAAATGGAACTTTTTTAAAAGGCTTAAAGAAAAAAAACTGTGAACTGAGAGTTTTAAATTCAGCAGAAATATCTTCAGCTATAAAGGTGAAATAAAGGCATTTCAGATAAACAAAAGCAGAGAGATTTGTTATCAGCAGATGTGGAATATACTCATAAGATTATTGAAGGAAATGTAGATCCAGAGGAATGAAGAGCACCCAAAATGGTAAATGTGGGTAATTATAAAACACTTTTTTCCTCATTATATAATTTTTAGAGGATAATTGATAATCATGCATTATTGGTGAGAGTATTAATGGTACGACCGCTCTGGGAAAAGGTTTGGCAGTTTCTTATAAAACTAAACAAACACCTACTTAATGACCCAGTAGTGCCACTGAATTTACCTACGAGGATTGAAAATACATGTTGTCAAATATGTAGTGATGGAAAGAGAACTGACTCTGGGTGGTGAACACACAATGTGATATATAGATGATGTATTACAGAATTGTCCACCTGAAATCTATGTAACTTTCCTAACAATTGTCACCCCAATAAACTTTAATTAAAAAACCATAGCTGAACATTACCAATAAAGTGCTGGACCTCAAAAAAAAAAAAAAGGAAATACATGTTCACAAAAATGACTTATCCACATATATTCATAGCACCTTTAGTCGCAATAGCTAAAAATTGGAAACAAGTGGTGGGAGGACAGCATCCCTGAAGTGGGGAGACCTGCCTGATGTAGGGTGTCAGAGCCCAGGCAGAATGAGGCGACTAGCTCAGCAGAGGGGCTTAAAACTCAAGCAGAGTGAGGAGAGAGAAGACACAGGCCAATGTGGGGTTTCAGGTCCCAAGCAAGGTATGTCAGAGGTCCACAAGACCACCCCCAGCAATGATTAACTAGCAGGACTCAGTACATAGTTATATGCTCCTGGCTATGATTCATTACAGCGAAATGATAGAAACCAAAATCAGCAAAGGGAAAGGCGCATGGGGCAAAGTCCAAAGGAAACCAGATAAAAGTTTCTAAGAGTTTTCTTCTGGAGGAATCACACAGAACGTACTGAATTCCTCCAGCAACAAATTGTGACAACATGTGTGAAATGCTATCTACCAAGGAAGCTCAATTAGAGACTCAGTGCCCAAATTTTTATTGGCAGCTGATCACATAAGCACTCTATGCCTAACATGTACCAAAATTCCAGATTCCCACAAGGAAAGCAGTTGTTCAACATAAATTATATGATTTATACAAATGGTTTGGGCAAGGTGGGCCATTCTTATCCTAATGGGAATGGTGGGAACCCTCCTGAAATCCAAGTTACAAGATGCCAGCCAAGGGCCAACCTTGCAAGCAAGCTCTTCTAAGGAGAGGAATCTCAGGCCTGCTATATTAACACATTTCTGCACACCAAGTAACAAGGATATCCCTTCGGATGGATTGATAGGTTGGCTGGTAAAAGAACACGCATGGTCAGGCAAGTTAAGAAAGTTTTTATTGTAAGAGACAAAAGTCTATCAGGCAGAGCAAAAGATGGCTACAGACCGGGCTGCATGTCAAAGGAGACTTGCAGCCTGGAAGGAGGGGGTGAGGAGGGTTTTATAGGGGCTGTGCTGACAGGGTAGCATTGTTTCAACAGAAAATGCTGACTGCCTGTAAGCCAGTAGCTGTTTTGTGGAGTTTTCTATTATCCCAAGTTTGGCTCGGTCTGCAGGTGCAGGCCTACAGACGTTTTGTTGTTTTCTTGCAGACATGGCACTGTCTGTAAGTCAAGGTCTCTGAGACCTAACATTCAGAGACCTAACATTAAGTCAAGGTCTCTAACATTCAGAGACCTAACAGGGGTGGCTCAAAGCAGGTTTCAAAGCCAGAGGAGGGTGAAGAGTGTCCACACAGGGGGCAATGATGGCATTAGCATAGAGTCAAAACTAGGTAAAAAGGGCATCTGTATAATGCAACCTGGTGCAAGGTATTGGAGTTCAAGTGGGATAAGGTGGGCATCTGCCTTCGGGAAAGGGTGCAGCAATAAGGGATTGGTTACAAACTGGTAGATTGATTAAAAAATAAGTACTGGGGCAGACAGGTGGCTCAGTTGGTTAGAGCGGGAGCTCTGGGCAACGGGGCTGCGGGTTCGATTCCCACATGGGCCAGCGAGCTGCGCCCTCTGCAACTAGAATGAAGTCAATGAGCTGCAGTTGAGCTCCTGGGTGGCCAGATGGCTCAGTTGGTTGGGGTGCATGCTCTCAACCACAAGGTTGCTGGTTCGACTCGACTCGCGCAAGGGATGGTGGGCTGCGCCCTCCTGCAACTAACAACGGTGACTGTACCTGGAGCTGAGCTGCGCCCTCCACAACTAAGACTGAAAGGACAGCAACTTGACTTAGATGGAGCTGATGAGTCCTGGGAAAAACACACTACTGTTACCCAATAAAAAAAAAAGTCCTGGAAATACACACTGTTCCCCAATAAAGTCCTCTTAAAAAAAAAGTAGTAATATTAGGGATAAGGTAAACCCAGATTTTATTACTCCCATTAGAGTTAGAAACTTGAAAGAGAGAAAAGTAGAATGAAACTTGTGATATTGGATTGAAATTGAAAGTGTTAAGTGTGAAATCATGGTTTTCAATAGATAGATAGATAGATAGATAGATAGATAGATAGATAGATAGATAGACAGATAGATAGATGTTGGAAGGAAGATAAATGTAAATGAGTGTGTCCACTAAAAGGGCCTGGGGTCAGTAACACCCCAAGAACAATGAATATGTTTAGTGTCAAGATCTTGGTTCTAAATAATATTCTCCATTTCTTAGAGAAATGACTAATTACGGACATGGGAAAACACAAGATGAGTCTGGAACATCTTATGCATGAAACAAGTAAGTGCTCAAAGAATAACATGGACATATCGAAAGGACTCAAGAGACAGCTTGAAGAGGCTTCAATGGCCAAATTAGGTATAATTTGAGCTGCAAAATATATAATAATATTAAAGACTATAACCCATTGAAGAAAATAATAAAATCATGAACCTGTATTTTTAAATCGATGAATAAAGTTTGATGAAAACAGAATATTTACATAGTTTCAAAATATCTATCATAAAATATTACTCAATTACACAAGGAAAAAGAGTAATTTTACATATATCAACAACTCACTCTCAAGTAGTTCAAGAAAACATTTCTCTGTACTAGAGGCAACAATTCTGAAAGAAATAAATACACAAGTCATTATAGTTAGAGATTCCACCACTTATCTCAGTAATTAATAGAATAAGTAGTTGTTATCTATCCAGCTTATTATGTATATTTTTAAAATTCACAGAACAGTACTGCAAAAAGTAAAGTATTCTGCATGATTTTTAAAATAAAATAACAAAACTTACATGAGTAATAATGGGAGTAGCAAAGTAAATCAATAACCTAACTTTACACCTTAAGTAACTAGAAAAAGAACAGCAAACTAAACCCATAGCTAGCAGTAGGAAGGGAATAATAAAGAATAGATTGGAGACAAACACAATAGAGAATAGGAAAACAATAGAGAAAAATCAACAAAACAAAAGCCAGTTCTTTATAAAGATCAACAAAATTGACAAATCTTTAGCTAGATTGACTAAGATATAAAGTGAGAAAAATCAAGTAACTAAAATCAGAAAATAAAGTAGGACATAAGTAGAAAAATAAAAAGGAGCACAAGAGAATACTATGAACAATGTGCTTCAAGGAAAGGAACTGGATGCAGGGGAACAGTGAGATGTTACATTTTGAATTTTGTCTTTTATCCATGGATAATATATTTAACCAACAGCAGCAAACTTGTGAGCATGAGAACAGATCAAAAGAAAAATAATAAAGTGCATATTATTTGAGCTGCACTTTCTAACATTTTTGTAATAAGCTTGTGATAACTTCATAAGTGGAACAAAAGATTTTTGTTTTTAAATTTAACATCATATCAAGTTTTACCTCTTCTTTGACTAGAGTAATTCAGTGAAAACAGCATCTTCTCCTTGGCTGTGGGCAGGAACTGGAACTCCTAAGCTTTGCATTCCCAGGTGAGGAGACCAGTCTGAATTGGGAATGGAAAAGTTTAGAAACAGAAAAAGAGGACCAGTTTCTCAGGAAGCCAAAGAAGGAGGATGTTGTCCTAAAAATAGATCAGAATGTGATGGCTGGACTCAGGCATTCAGAACTAATTTTTAAGTCCCAGTGTTCAGGCAGCTGTCAGACAAGACAGGCCGGAAGCCAGTGGGATCAGGTCCCTGGAAGCCAGCTGGGGAAGCTGGAAAAAAGCAGGCTATGGATGTGGGGTCGGCAGAATCAGCACCTTTAAATACTGACCGGCACAGCAGTGAGTTCTGTCCCCATACTAGGTGGGGAAAGGCCTGGGCTCTGGGCAAAGTTATGAGCCAGGTCAAACTCTCTGGATTGACATCATTCTTGGGCCAAAAGAACGCAGGGAGCTCAGGCTGCCTTTTCATTTTTGCTGGGTGGAGAGAGTGCTGGACAAAAATCCAAATAGTTCAAAGCTTTGCGGCTTGGCCCTCTGGCCCGTTTCTCTCAGTCCTGCTATTTATTTGCCCAGGCCAATACAAAGCCCTGGTCTCTGAAGAGTCAAGAGTAGTTGAACAAATCAGAATATCATAACTGTTTTTGTTTTTTAAGTTTTATAAAAGTTTATTTGAGGGCGGCCGGATGGCTCAGTTGGTTAGAGCCAGAGCTCTGAACAATAGGGTTACCAGTTGGATTCCCACATGGGCCAGTGAACTGCACCCTCCACAACTAGATTGAAGACAGTGAGCTGCCGCTTAGCTGTGGGTGGGGCGGCCAGATGGCTCAGTTGGTTAGAGTGCTTGAGCACACAACAACAAGGCTGCTGGTTCAATTCCCACATGGGATGGTGGGCTGTGCCCCCTGCAACTAAAGATTGAAAACGGAGGCTGGACTTGGAGCTGAGCTGTGCTCTCCACAACTAGATTGAAGGACATTGACTGATGGGTCCTGGAAAAACACACTACTCCCCAATAAAAATTCTTTTTAAAAAAATTGAAGAATATACTTCAAGCAATTGTGTTTTAAAAAACAAAGTTTATTTGAGCCAAAATGACAACATATGTCAGGGAGCAAGATCTCAAATGCCCTGGAGAGTAATAGTTTTGCAGCTTCTTTTATGCATTTGAAATTAAGGAGGAAACTTAAGGAAGATTACATGGAAGTGGGAGAAGCAAGGCAGGGATCGAATTATAGGATAGTTAACAACAGAATATCGTAACTTTTTAAGTAAACCCTTTTATTTTAAAAAAATTATTTTTTTCATAGGATACTTCATCAATCATCATTATATTATATGGAATATTTGTTTGGATTTTTTGGTTTTATGTTGCCTCCGCAGTTGAAATGAAAGCTCTGTGAGGACAGGGGACTCTTTCTGCTTTATTCAAAGCTCAGAAGACTGCCTGGCACAAACAGTTGCTTGGAACATTTTTGTTGAGTTACAAAAAAATAACCTTGCCAAAAAATTGTTACAAAAAGTTCAAATAGTAAAGATAAAAAAGTATAAATTGAGTCCTTGTCCCTATCTCCATCTAATTCTACTCCCCCAAGATAACCATGATAACATTTTTATGTGTACAATATGAATCCTAGCACAATCTGTCTCCTTTATTTCTGTAGATCTTAAGCAGAACACAGTGCCTGTCATAGAAGAAGTACTTGATAGCCTTCCCCTCTCTTCCTCTGCGCTGCCTACGGAGGTGGCGTTCATCTTTTACCCGGTATCATGGCTGCCCTCAGACCACTCGTGAAGCCCAAAATCGTCAAAAAGAGGACCAAGAAGTTTATCCGGCACCAGTCAGACCGATATGTCAAAATTAAGCGTAACTGGCGGAAACCCAGAGGCATTGACAACAGGGTGCGCAGAAGATTCAAGGGCCAGATCTTGATGCCCAACATTGGTTATGGGAGTAACAAGAAAACAAAGCACATGCTGCCCAGTGGCTTTCGGAAGTTCCTGGTCCACAACGTCAAGGAGCTTGAAGTGCTGCTGATGTGCAACAAATCTTACTGTGCTGAAATTGCTCACAACGTCTCCTCAAAGAACCGCAAAGCCATTGTGGAAAGAGCAGCCCAGCTGGCCATCAGAGTCACCAATCCCAATGCCCGGCTGCGCAGTGAAGAAAATGAATAGACAGCTTGTGTGCAAACTGTGTTTTAATAAAACCATAAAATTCTTCCAAAAAAAAAAAAAAAAAAAAAAAAAGAAGTACTTGATAAAAACTAGTTGAAAATTCATTGAATGAGTTATAAGAAGTCTTGGGGTTGGGGTGGGGCAGCTATAAAACAGTTCGCAGCTATAGGTTATTTCCTCAAACAAGTTAGAGTGAGTTCCTTGAGTTCGGCATTCATCTATACATCACAAGTATACATCACTACCAATTATTTATTAAGCACTTACTCAATGACCCAACCATATAATGAGGAGAGAAAATTGATTCTCCAGCCTGCTACACAACTTCTGGCTTCCTTGAATAAGACTTCTTGCCCTAGTAAACCAGCCCAATGCCTTCCTACCAAAGCGTGCTGGCCCCAAGGCAGAACTCCCAGAGGACATTTCCACAGGCCAACAGACACAGACACCCGTGCTCGTGCCCAGCATGTCTGGATGGAACACTGCCAAGTTAGAACCTCTGAGAGACAGAGATCTATCAGCATCTCTGTGAGGGTGTTGCAGGGGATTTGTCTGAGTGCCAGCTTCTCTGTGGAAAAGGCAGCCAAAGCCAGAAAAGTCAGCGACTCCGTCACACTGAAAATACAATCTTGAAGCATTAAGCTGGAATGTGGCAACTTACAGCTGTCACACCACACTCGGTAAGTGAAATCACATTTTGTGCCAGACTTCCAAAGACATAATCACATGAAAACTATTTTTATTGCCTTGATGCATGGCTAAAAGTAGTTTACCACAAATGTAAGAAAGTCTATTACAGGACCTCTGTTGAGAAGCATAAATCCAGAAAGCAAAGTGGTTGTTTTCTATTTTACTTTAGGAAACATTTAGTTATAAATGAAGTGATGCACAAGCATAGAAATGTGACAGGGTGGATTCCTTGTTAGTTAATAACTTTATTGAATCAATAAAATTAAATCAACTTTCCTAGAATTCACCTTTATGATAGAAAAACTTCTCAGTAGGCTGGGTACACTTTTAGGCTCCAATTTACCTTTATTTTCTTCTTGGCTTTGCTTGTTTCCATACCAGGTATTTTACCTTCCAGAAGTTAACCAAAAATCTTCCAATCTTGCATTGTACTTACTGCTGAGTTCTCTCGCTAAGTGTGGGGAATGGAGCGAGGGCCTCAATCTCAGTATTCAAACCATTAAAAGTTGCCAAATAAGTCTTCAGGCCCTTGCACCTGCTAGCCCTCTGGTTTGAGAGGCTCTTTTCCCGAATCTTTGAGTGGCTGCCTCCTCATCATTCATGTTTTAGTCAAAAGATTAGTCCTTCCTGACTATCCTATTTAATATTGCTCTCCTCCTAGCACTCTGTTTCATGACACTTAGTCTTATTTTCCTCACATCACATCCTCTGAAATTATATTATTATTTTGATTATGGTCTGTCTCCTTAGGTAAGACCTTAGCACCATGAAAGCAAGTACCTTGCCACCTTGGTTATGCAGTATCCCAGCACCTTGAACACAGCCCTGATACACGGCAGGCTTTATATACACATTTATTTATAACTGAATAGGCATGTGATTAAATGCTAGAGCTTTGGAGGAGTAATTTGTTTGAGGATTTAAAAAAGGATTTTTAATTTTCAGTGAATTACCTTCTTGCCAAAAAGAAAAATGAATGGGGATTATCATGTCCATTGCCAACTTCAAGTTGTGCCAAAAAGACACTTTATGGCCCTTATACTAGTGGTGAATTGATATAAAGTAAAAATATATGCTTGCATCAGAAAAAAAAAAATTAACATTAGCAAGCACAGCTATATCCTAAATGTTAAAACTATGACTTTGTTAATATTGCCTCTCTGAAGTCTTAACCAGATTTTTTTTTGGTCACTGTGGAAATTAGTATGTAAGAAATAGCACCCTTCGAAATAATGGCAATTGATTTAGTTCCTCTTACCTTCACAATCTTCCTCTGTAAAATGGAGTTAATAATCCTTATTACATAGAACAGATAATGTATACTAAGAACCTAGCTTTAGTAGATATTCAAAAAATATTATTTTGGGTGGTTGCTCTTTTTAACATACCTGAAATTCAGAAGACCTTTGAGTAACATCTGACCCGTTCTCTGATCTGCGTCACCCACACTGCACTCTATTACACATCCTTCCCTAGGAGGTTATTCAGCAAGCAGGTGGGAAACAAGAGTGTTCTGATGGTATCTTGTCAGAACAACAACAAAATCAAGCATCATTTTCAGTCTCCTCTCCAGCATCAATTGTGCCTCAGTAATTAACGCTAACGAGGTATCTAAACCCTGTGCATAAGGAGCCAGTGCACCCACCTGGGTGGAGGCTACCACTTCATTAGAGGCTGTAGTAGAGCAAAATGAACAAGAGTAGCAAATTTCAGAGACGCCTCCCCAACAAGAGGCAACTAGCTACATTAGAAGAGCCCTGACTGTCTCATTCCTCTCCCTGAGCTCTTACTCAAAAACAGGGAAGGGGACAAGGTGTCCCAGGGCATGGCCCAGCCTCCACCTGCCTTCCAAGGTCTAGAATGGGCGGAAGATTGAAAAAGTCATCCTGTCTCCTCCTGCCGTGAGGCTAGCTTGCATTGGAGAAAGCAGAGAGCTTTGAACCAATCATGAGATTGCCATTTTAAACCAGACTGAACTGAGTTAGTAGTCAAATCATAGAATCTGCCCAGGGTGTCGTTAAAGTACCTACGAGGGGGATTTACCATGTCACAGCTTAAAGTGGTAATCAAAAAAATAATAACACCTAATAATTACTGAGTGCTTACTATGTGCTTAGCCTGTCAAGAACTTTGCATATATTATCTTGTCTAATCCTCATAATAACCTTGTGAGGCAGGTCCATTACAACCTCCACTGCACACAAGAGGGTACTAAGTTCATTTGCCCAATTCAGACTCCTACAGTCCTTCTCCAGGAGCTTCCTGACCCATAGGCTCTACCGCTTCTAGTACCCTGATAGGTTGAGATTTCTTTGAATAAGCCAGTTACTCATATATTTGGGACCCACCACCTGTCAAGACCATATAATGCGTCAGTTTAAAGTTCTCTCTTCCACTTACGTAAAGAAGAAAATCCCTCAGCATATGAATTTCAAGAAATCTTAGCTTATTCAAACAGGCATTTTAAAGATAAGGCCCACTCGGGTTGTAGGATAAAGGCCAAATTCAGTCACCTACCAGGAAAAGTTAAGAATAGCAGAGAGGGCCTCTTCCCTATCTGCTATTGCGGATCTCTCACTCCATTTTGAATAGTAAAGAATTTATATCTTTTAATTTATATCTGAAAGTATATCATATCTTTCTTAAGCTATGTGAACTCTTGTCAAAGATCTCTGCACTTCTTCCGGTTAGTTTTTTCTATGATTCAATTTAACAAATATCATTGAGCATGTGAACTATGCAGTGAGCACTGTTATGAAAGGTCCTTCCCTCAAGAATAATCACACTCTACCAGGAGAGAAAGGAAAACACATAACAAGCAATAACTCAACAGAGATTATAGTACTTACTCTAGTGAATTCACAAGAATTCACTTGGTCCTGACAGGAGGCTTCATGGAGGAATTAAGAATTGAGTTGGATTTTGATAGGTAAATAGGATTTAGATAGGACAAAAAAGGGGAAACAGCACTCCAGGGAGAAGAAAACCATAAGCAAATCATGGAGGTATAAAAATGCTTGACATGTCCTGGGAAAGAGATATTTAGCGAGGCTGAAAGGAGGAGGATGAATGTAGGGTCAAGGCAGGATTTAGACAAGAAAGTGAGAATGGGAGCAAGGCTGAGGGAGGAATGGGGTACCAAGAAAGGGAGCCTAGGGGAAAGAAGAAGAGGTATTGGGAGAGGAAGGCTATTAGACTGGGCTGATGACTACAAGAGAGTACGGCTTACAAGAGAGGTTCAGTGTGGGAGTTACTGGTGGTTGAGGATAAAAATTTTAGACTAGATTAGGGAAAGGAGAACTTTAGTTTGGGACATTTTGCAGTGTTTGCAGATTATCTAGGGGGGGATATTCACCAAGAGAGTATAAATTAGGACCTAAAGCTCAGCAAAGGTTATGGTGATGAATAATAAATGAGGAAGTCATCGGCCTATGAGTGAGAGAGCAAACTGTGGTATTCAGCAAAAGAGTTATTCAGAAAAGAGGGTAGAGCAAGATGAGATGGCCAAGAACAAAATCTTAGAGAGAAAATGGAGAAAACAGTAAAGGATACTGAAAAATGGCTGTCAGAGAAGGAAAAGGAGAACTCATGGAGGTGAGAGCAAAGAGATTCAAGAAGGCAACGAGAGCCAACATGGCAAGAAAAAGGAAGGAAGGAAGGAAGGAAAGGAAGGAAAGAAGGAAGGAAGAAAGAAAGAAAAAAGAAGGAAGGAAAGAAAGAAAGAAAATTGAGTAAAAGTCACTGGGTTTGGCAATTAGAAATCAGTGACCTTTGCGAGGGAAGGTTCCGTATAGAAGAGATGTTTTCTCTACAGAAAGTACACAGCAAAGATTATCACTAATTTTCTTTCCTAGTTGTCTTAGGCATTGTCTTAGTCAGCTAGGGCTGCTGTAACAAAATACCCGTAGACTGAGCGGATATTTACTGCCCACAGTTTGGGAGTCTGGGAAGTCCAAGATTAGGTGCCTGCTGACTCTCCTGGTGAGAAATTTCTCCCTGGCTTTCAGACATCTGCCTTCTTGCTGTGTCCTCACATGGCAGAGAAAAAGAGCTGATATCTCTTCTCCTCCTCCCTCTCCTTCTCCCTTCTCCCTTCTCCCTTCTCCCCTCTCCCCTCTCCCCTCTCCCCTCTCCCTCTTCCTCTTCCTCTTCCTCTTCCTCTTTGTCATGCAGGAGAATCTGCTCGCTGCGCCATTTGTCATGCAGGGTGTCGTGAGCTGAGGCCTGCGGGGTATCCTGCCGACTATGCCAAGTGTCGTGCAGGGCGTCCGGTGGGGTCTCTGCTCCCACTCCCCACATAAGAACACAGGACATGGTGAGGCCAAAAAGGAACACCCACGGAGCCATAGGTAGGGGAGTCATACCACTATATTCTCGTTGGCAGTGGGGTTGGAGAAACAGGAAACAGGAGTCACACAATTCTCAACCCTCACTGCGCCGCTTGCAGACTCAGCCACCATCTCCTTGCTAGCCCCCATTATCTGTTAGCCTAGCCACGGCAGTTATATTAGTGGCCAATGGCTCACTGGTTACAGCTGACGGCCAACTAGCCACAGCTGATGGCCATTTGATCACAGTCGATGGCCATTTACTACCTGAGCCAGCACCCTTCTATGTGAGGCCGAGAGCCTGGAAACTGCTTTTTGGGGCTCTGTCCCCACACTCTTCCTCTTCCTCTTCCTCTTCTTCTTCTTCTTCTTCTTCTCCTCCTCCTCCTCCTCATGGGGGCCCCACCTTCATCACTTCATTTAAATCTAATCACCTCCCAAAGGCCCCACCTCCAAATACCATCACATTAGGGATTGGGGATTCACCATAAGTATTTGGGGGCTTGGAGGACACAAACATTTAGTCCATAACAGTCATGATTCTTTTGGTTACAAACAAGAGAAATTCACTCCAAATTAGTGCAAAGAGAATTTATTTCACCCAAAGTACTCAGGATACAACAGGAAAGGAAACAGGACCTGGAAAACCATTAGGAACCGTGATCCTGATAGTTACCATCTCTCATCTTGATTTCTCTCTGCACAGCTGTTCTGGTATCCTCTTTGATGACTAGCTTTTTTTTTTCCATTTTATTGGGGAATATTGGGGAACAGTGGGTTTCTCCAGGCCCATCAGCTTCAAGTCATCGTCCTTCAATCTAGTTGTGGAGGGCGCAGCTCAACTCCAAGTCCAGTCGCCATATTTAATCGTTAGTTGCAGGGGGGCACGCCCACCATCCCATGTGGGAATTGAATGGGCAACCTTGTTGAGAGCGCGCGCTGTAACCAACTGAGCCATCTGGCCGCCCGATGACTAGCTTTTTATATTTTGATATGCATGTTACCAAATATGGCCACTCGATAGCTTCCTGGAATTCACCTCCTCACTCAAGCAGCATACAGATGCTGAAGTAAAATTTCACAAATCCAGTTATAGTTCCTGATAGAGCCGGTATCCCTGAATTCAACTCCACTTTTGTCAGGCTTTACAAAGGTGAAAAAATAGCCTTTCCTTTTTCACTTAAGGTTGTCTGAGTTGAGTTTCTGTTACTATATGTAATTGAAAAAGTTCAGAATTTTTTATGGTAAAAGTTATTAAACCCCAGAATAGGTTCCAAGAAAGGCTTTATTTCTAAAGAAACTCTCCAAGAATTGCCCAGAAAGGATAATTCTTTCCTTTAAAAGATCTCAAGTCTAGATTTTTTTCCCTATGATTTCAAAAGCAAGCAACCAAAAAGAAATCATTCAATTGCTTCATCATCTCCCTGGAGAGGCAGACAGGTATTATTATCCCAATCTGATTAGTACAAATGGGCACAAAAACTACTGAATTATTTTCTGTTGTTTTCTACCATGTCAAGAGGCCTGCTAGGAACGGAAAACCTTTTCTATCCACAGGAGAATACTTTTCCGTTGAAAAGTGCAACTTACGAAAAGTTAATCAAGAAGGAAGGTAAACTTCTAGAGCTCATTTATTCCACTCAAGTAAACACTAGCCACCCACTTAGTCAAGCACTCTGGGTAGCTTCAGGCAAATGAACAGCTGAGCAGAAAATATGATTGGGAGTTAATCAGCTCCTTTAGCATTTAATCTTTTTCACCCATTTATTTCTATATACCTTTCCTCCTCTGAATAATCTTTCATTATTTACTCTTCAGGAAATCTGAACATTGCTTTGCCTTTTGAGATCTGGTTGTGAGGCATTTCAAGTCCTTTGGTAAGAGTAGGATTTCTCACTGTGATGAAAGTATCTTACTAGTAAGAGCTATTACCTCTAGGAAGCAGGATTGTGCAACACTTTTACTTTATAAATTAAATATTTCTGAATTGTTTGATATTTTCCAATGACTATGGATTGCTTTTGTAATCAGAAAAAATATAAACATATATATTTTTTTAAATGTTCAATGCCGAAAAAAAAAGGCAACTCCACAGAAAAGAAAGCTATTTTACCTATGGAGCTCTCTAAGGAGGTAGTATTTTCTCTATCCTTTAGGGCATTTTTTCCTCTTTTTGTTTTCTAGTAATGAAGTCCTATGCTTTTCTAGAAATTTTAATAGTTCTTAACCAAACTATTATAATAATCTCAGGTCTCTGCCTCCAGGCTTGCCCTTTTTAAATTATTCTCCACACTGTTACCAGACTAATTTTTCTAAAACATAGATCTGAGCATGTTATATCCTGCTGCAAATTATGGGACACTCCTCCTCCCCTGAAAGCTCCAGGGACTCCATGAACCAATCCCTACCCACCTGCTTCTCTGGCCCCATTGCCCTTTACCTCTCCTCTTGCTCTTTAAGCTTCCACAAGACCAGATTGAGTTTTAAGGATGGCATCTCAAGGCCCCGTCTAAACCATTTCCATCTCTGCCTAGATGAGGATGTACAGGACTTCTCCAAAAAGCTTGACTTTGCTAGGGCTGGATTCAGGTGTGCTCCTGTCAGTAGGATTGAGGTCACAGGAACTGGGACACAGGAGTTGGCATTAAGGCAGATGGTGTGTCATCACCTTTCTGATTGTGTACATCTCCTCATATCCTGTCTGAACAACAGAATCACGAGCACACCTCCACATTCCCTTGACATTGATTTTCTCTGTGATTTTAGGGGCTTGACATAACTCTCCGGTGGCTGCTGTGATGTCTGCTAAATGGGTCATCTGGTATTTCTAACCCAGAAGCAATCTCAAAATGAATATTATGTAGATCAGAGCTCTACTGGGCCTCTTGAGTTCCTGTTGTTGCTGAAGGATCAGGAAGTAAGGGTGGGGAAGGGAGAAGGAGGAAGAGAGGTCACACCAGAGTAGCTCTGTGCCCCAAAAGGCTGTATTATCAAAGGCCAGCTGTTCCTTGCTTGCAATTATTGTGCAATAATTGGAAGCACCCCAAGCTTTCAATCTTCTTGGTCATGCACAGTTTATTGAACTGGTGTGCTGTAAGAACATAAAGTGTGTGCTAGTGATTGCAACTGGGGTAAAGTTGCAGATAGGCTATCAAAGTCTGAATAGGAACACACCAAAATATAATTAGTAATGTGTTCAGTTAGTGGTATTATAGGTGACTTTTTCTTTTCAATTTTTTTGATTAGTTCATCTTTTAAATACTTGTTAAGAGAAGAGGGAGTAGGGAAGGGGAGAATGCTGTACCCTTGAGACCTGAATTTCTAGGGTCTACTGTAATGCATATATATATATACACATACATACATATATATGTGTGTATATATATATATTCACATATATATGTATATATATATGTGTATATATTTAAATGTATACACATGGTGTGGCAATTAAGTTCGTGAACTTATTGCAATGATGTTGCTAAACTTTTTTGATATCAGAGGGATTATTCATTATGAATTTGTACCAACTGTACAGACAATTAACCGAGTTTATTATTTGTAAGTGCTGAAAAGACTGTGTGAAAAAGTTAGATGACCTGAACTTTTCGCCAACAATTCATGGCTCTTGCATCACAACAATGCACCAGCTCAAATGGCACTGTCTGTGAGGGAGTTTTTAGCCAATAAACAAATAATTGTATTGGAACATCCTCCCTATTCACCCCAATGACTTCTTTCTTTACCTGAAGATAAAGGAAATATTGAAAGGAAGACATTTTGATGACATTCAGAACATCAAAGGTAATACAATGAGAGCGCTGATGGCCATTCCAGAAAGAGTTCCAAAATTGTTTTGAAGGGTGGACTACCAGGTGCTGGTGTTGGTGTATAGCTTCCCAAGGGGAGTACTTCGAAGGTGACGGTAGTGATATTCAGCAATGAGATATGTAGCACTTTTTCTAGGATGAGTTCGTGAACTTAATTGTCTGACCTTGTATATATCTCATAATAATCCATCCCGGTCTAAGAATCAAAGCTCCTCTGAATACATCCATGGAATTACAAAGTCGTAGAACATCCCTTCAAGGTACCCTAAAGACAGTCTAGTACAATTCTTCCTTTAATAGAAGAAAAAACTGAGATCCAGAGAGATCAAGCTGTTTTCCACACCACCACAGCTAATTTGTAGCAGAGCTGAAAGGAGAACTCAGGCTTCTTACCATTTATCCAAAGGAAGAAACAATTTTTATTCTTACGATTGCCTTTCAAAATCACTCTGTTAACTCTCCCTTTCCAGCCCCTTAACCTACCATGTTTGGTACCCCTCCCAGCCTCTCACCTAGCTCTCAGGTGAGATAAGACATCAGACTCTATACCCCACCACTCAGGGAACACAGGTCAGATTGCCCCAGGAACTCTCTCACCATACTCTGCTCTAGTTCCCAGCTACCTTACAGCATTTTTTTCCATGCTGCACACATCCAACTTGATATGTGATTAATAGTTTGTCTCCCGTCCTGACAGGTCCCTACTATTTACCTTCCCTTGACCTCAGAGTGAGAAAACCACAGCCCTCTAATAGTTCTTTTCAAAGAAATCCTCACTTTCAAAACTCCTCTCCTTGAATCTCTTTTCTCAGGCCAGTGGTTGATAGGCTACATGTTTCAGAACGAATTTGGGGGCCATTCCTTGAACAAGTCATGCATAATTGACCTGACACATCTCTTTATAATATGGGATACTTGCCACCTATTATTCTAAGCTCTGAAACTAAGGAAACAGGGGAATCTCATCTAACATCCTGTTACAATTACATCTATTTCTTTCCCAGTTCTCTTTGTTTCTTAATACAGTCCAGCTGAAATTTTTTTCAATTTTCAATTTAATTTTTTATGATGCATTCCAATGAGAAAACACATACCACTTAAATTTCTTAGTTTGTTAGATCCTGTTGTGGGACCAACCTCTATCTCCCTTCTTCCCCTTATCTGAGGCCATTCGATAGCACCTGTTAGGCTCAGTCTTGACTTCGTCACTGGACATAATCCTGCACAGAGGCAGGAGGAATTTATGGTGCTTTAGTCCTTCACTCTAGAGTTTCCTATCAAGGCTGATGCTCGTCTGAACTTATGACCCAGTTCTATCAGATAACTGAGCCTCAGTCTCATTCTTGAGACTCAGCCCTGCTTTGGACTCTAGACTCAGGCCATGGATTTTAGTGTAATGACTTAGATCCGGTTCTAATACTCTGCCCAGTGTCCTGATCCTCCTGCAACTGGGGCATGCCTGCTCCTTTCAATTCCCCACTCCTCGGGGCTGGAATGCCCCTAAACTTTAGTCTCTTATCTATTCATCTGAAATACTGAGTATCTCCTGGCCCTAGATACCAACTGCTTGCCTATGCTACTGCTTGTTATTTGTCATTGTGCCCTCTGAGTGGTAGATTTGGCCTGCCCAGTGCTACTCTACTGACAGTATGTCCCCCTGTGGTATCAGATCCCAGTGTCTTCCTCTCACTTGGCCCTAGGACATTATGCTAGGACTCAAGCCAGGCATGAACCATTTCCCATGAGTAGAATATTTTATTATATAACTGCTCTGAAGAACAGTGCACTATTTGGGACCAAACCAGGAAAAGCACAGCCCTGTGTAGTGAGCCCTTGGAGGACAGACAGATCATGGAGTCACCGGCAGTCTCTACTTAGGCACAGACAACCTGGATAAGATTGTGAATATGTGTGTAATATCCATTTTGCCCACCCAGCATTTCTTCTGGTCTGATACCATAAATTTTTCTTTCTTTCCTAAATCCATAGAGTTGTGGTAGGATTGACCCAAACCCCAGCTTTAGCCCTGTCCAATGAGAGCAACACAAAGCTCCTTGGACACAGTGATTGTTTCAGGAATGTGCATGTAACCCAAGCTGGGCCAATGATAGTCACCTGGGAATGTTACTGTAGCTATCAGAAAAGAGGCACTCTCTGCTGGGGTTAATAAGTTGGTAGAATGTAACCTGGAGCTGCTGGTGGCCATGTTTGTCCAGCAGGTGACAAATAAGGAGAGCCTACCCTATTTGGGAATGAAGCCAACTCAGAAAAGCAGAATTGAAAGAGAGGCAAGTTTGTCACACCATTGATCCAGTCCTGAAGCCAGCAATCCACCAATGGACTCCTCGGTTTATTAACCAACATATTTACTTTTATTGTGTAAGTCAGTGTGGGTTGGATTTCTATTCCTTGAAACTAATACACCTGGCAAAGAAAGACTGACTAGTATTTCCTTCTGCTCTACCAGCTGGGTAAACCTCCAGGGCAGAAATACACCACAGAAAAGCAAGTTGAAGAAAACATGCTCAAAAATGTATTCTTTCAAATGCTTCAGAAAGTGGCAAGAATGATGGGATAAGTATGCTCGAAGCAAGGGGGAGAATTTTGAGAGGGATTAATGGCAATGTGTCTTTTACTGCAATAAGTTGTTTTTCTTTATTTTAAATATTCACTGTAGTTTTTGATCACACCTCATATATATATGCATATAAATATATAATATCACAAAGATAAAAAAATGTATTCTTTCATTCATTCAACAATTACTTAAGAACAGCAGCATAATATAGTGAAAACAACACAAGCTTTGTAGCCTATCAGAGCCCTGTTCAGATCTTAAATCGTCTCTTTTCTAGCTATGCATATATACTGGACATGTTAATTAATATCTCTAATCCTCTGTTTCTTCTTTTGTAAAACGGGAATTACATTACCTATGTCCTAAGGTTATAAGAAATATATATAATGCATATGATGTCTGGTACTAAAAGGCATTCAAAAAATGGTAGTTGTTTTCATTATTGAACACCTTGACCTGCAAGGACTTTGGGCTAGTGTATTCTAAAGGAATTAAAAAAAGAAAAAAAGAAAAGAAAAAAACATTGTTCACTACCGCCAGAGATTCAAAATCTAAGTAGAGGAAGAAGCATAATGTTAAAGAGATAGAGAAAGAGAGAGAGAGAATGCTGTCAGGTGACTGGCAGAAAACCTTGATAACTGAGAGAAAGGAGATAATTTCCCCTGGGGTGATCAAAAAAGTCTTCATGGAAGAAATGGAAACTGGTTCCTAGAATGAACAGAATTTTTAATGAGCAGAGATTTGGAGGAAGAGAATCCCAGAGAAAAAAAAATGGAGGGGGCAGGGAAGAAATTCCATGGCTATGTTTATGGGATTCCAAAGCTCTACACTCATCAAGGCTGGAGTGTAGAACCCATAGAGCAGAAGGAGCCAACGCAGGAGAAGTTAGCTGCTGCCAGACCTGCGGTGGGGAATGTGCTGAAGAATGTGACCTCCATTCTATTCTCAGAGAACAGAATCTTTGAATAGAACCAGGCATTGGGAAACTTTGAACGAGTTTTGACAGTGTTTGTACAGGATGAAAGTTATGATTGATGAGAAAATCACTTGGATCCTCTTTCAAAATGCACACTTTGACCAGTTGTCCCTGTTATAGTGAACCTCTGTAACTGAGCAGAGTGTGTTATTACTCTCAGCTGTGTGTAGGAACATGAAAAATCGTTGGGAAAAATCAGCCTGGAGTTAGAAACACTATCTCAGGCTACCATCTCCATGTGGTCAAAAGGGCTCCAGGATCAGTAAGTTGCTTGAAAAAAAAAAAAAAATGATGGGGGAGGACCTATATTCATCCCTCCTCTGGAGGCTTTCTCTGCCTCCAGTCTTTCTCTATTACAAGCTATTTTATATTTTATTTCCAGATTAATCTTCCTGTCCTGATCCTGTCATCCCAACTCCAAAAACCCTCATGACCAGCCTCTATCTACAGAACAAATTCTTTGTGTTCTCATAGAAGGCTCCTTTTGGATGAGGCTGCAACCACCTTTCAGATCTCACCTCCTGCTATTTCATCAGGTATCTCCTGGGCCAGCCAAGCTGAACTACTCAATTGCTTTCCTGTCTCCATGCCTCTTTCATGCTGCACACTCTGCCTGCAATACCACTCCGTATTCCCCTTCTCATCTATCTTCATCTCCTCCATCCTTGAAGGCTCAATTCAAATGCCTTTGCTGACCCCTTTCTCTCCCACCCTGCCTTTGATGATGTCTCGCCATTCTGAACTCCCATAGAACTATACCTATATCTCTCTTTATGCGTGCATCGTTTGCTTTACTCTATAGTTGTTTATTTTTTAAAAATCATAATTTAAGACACGGTGTAATAAATAAAACAAAAATCACACATGTCCCCACCACCAGAACTACCAATTTTTAAATTTCATATTTGCTTCCATATGTTTAAAAGAAGTGAAACATTATAGATAACTTTAAGTCTCCTTTAACACACTCTTCCACTCAGTCCCATTGCCTCTCTCAAGGTCCAGTGGTGATGTAGGTGATGTTGGATCTGCCGGCAGTTTCTGAGTGCGGGCTGGGATCGTGTCTTGCGAAGCCGAAGAATGGAAACATGGACCAGGGAGAGGCAAAAAGTTTTTAAAATAGGATAGTTTATTAGAGGCAGGAGAAGAGGTTGCAGCTTCCGAGCGGGAGAGGGTCCCGAATAGGGGGTGCCCCATGACTGAGGCAAAAGCTCTTACTTTTATACCTTCCCTTGCCTGCTTGGGGAAGAGGAGCTGATTGAAGAAGGGAACTTGTATGAAGAAGGGAACTGGCGCCTTCTAATGAAATTCGTCTACCAGGTTTGTTCTGCTTGCCCATCACAAAGAAATTAGCAAAGCACTCTTTATCTATCCGATCTGCTCCGTTTGTCAGGCCAAAATGAATTTTATGATTAACCTCAAGGCCTTGTTACATTATGTCCTGGAGCAAAGGAGTGATTTCAAAACCTAAAGTTTTAGGATATGACTGTCTTTGTTTATTACACCGGAGACCTCCCTGTCTACCTAGGGACATGCTAACTCTCCTGTATCAGTGGCAACTGCCACCATGAGTTTGGGGTGGATGCTTCCGTTCAGTTCCCTATAATTTTATTTGCATACATATGCGAGTATGTACCCATTACCAATGGATTGTGATGTTGTCTGTGTTCTTAAATTTACATTGTTTATATCATGATGTATGTATCATTTTCATGTTGCTTTTATCACCCAAAATTGTTTTTGAGACCAATTCAGGTTAATATATAAATATACTACATTTTATTTATAAAAATTTAGGTTGCTTCTACCTTTTTGTTATAATAAAAAATGCTTGTTAAGTCATAGGGTATGTACATTTTTTTTTAAAGATTTTATTGGGGAAGGGGAACAGGACTTTATTGGGGGACTTTATTGGGGAACAGTGTGTACTTCCAGGACTTTTTTCCAAGTCAAGTTGTTGTCCTTTCAGTCTTAGTTGTGGAGGGCACAGCTCAGCTCCCAGTCCAGTTGCAGTTGCTAGTTGCAGGGGGCGCAGCCCACCATCCCTTGCGGGATTCAAATCGGCAACCTTGTGGTTGAGAGGACGCACTCCAACCAACTGAGCCATTTGGGAGCTCAGCGGCAGCACAGCTCAAGGTGCCATGTTCAATCTTTAGTTGCAGGAGGCGGAGCCCACTATCCCTTGCGGGACTCAAGGAGTTGAACGGGCAACCTTGTGATTGAGAGCCCACTGGCCCATATGGGAATCGAACTGGCAGCCTTCAGAGTTAGGAGCACGGAGCTCCAATCGCCTGAGCCACCGGGCCGTCCCGTGTATGTACATTTTTTAAAAATTTAAATTATGGTTAAACACACACAACATAAAATTTACCATCTTAATCATTTTTAAGTGTAAAGTTCAGTAGTGTTAAATGCATTCACGTTTTTGTGCAACCAATCTCCAGAATTCTTTTCATCTTGCAAAACTGAAACTCTAAGGGTATGTACATTTTTAATATATTATTAAGTGCATGACTTATTCATCTGCTAAACTGTGAGCTTTATAAGTGTGTGATTGTGGCCACGCAGCAGCCTACCTATCTGTCTCCTTGTACCTGCCCCCAAAGAAAGGAGAGTCTGTGAGAAGGATCCTCTCAGGGACTTTGCTTTTGCACCTTTGTGTTTGCACCTTATGTCTCCCTGTTTGGCCCCAAAAAGATGGCTGGTCAGCGAATGACGAGTAAGATTCCCCACGGGGGTGGGGTGGGGGTGGGGAGACAACTCAAGCCAGGCACAGTCAAGTGGGGACCAACAGGAGAACCCACGGGGTTCATAGAGGTGGGCACAGCCCCCCAACTTCCCCAGGCTAAGGAAAGCCTCTGTGGCTGCATTCCTTCCCAAAACCTGCCAGGGAAGAGATTCAATGATGTGCTCTCCATTTATTCATATGCATATAGGTTGTGTCCCTTGGGGAAGTACAAACATCCTGGGACTTATGGTTCTGCTGCCTGCAGGCAAGGGTGATTGGCTTGAATCAGTTTCCTATTATAGTATATGGAATTCACAGATCTTGAGATTGACAAGCTTTACCCACACCTAACTAATAAAAGCTAATGCGTAGTCCAATTAGGCACCCCAGCCCAGACCTTGAGGCTGCAGGTCCCTTGGCTCCGCACTTATACTCTATTCATGGCTACTGTCTTTTCTTAACCCTGAGCCGCCATCCTCGCTCCCCACAACCCTTGTCTGCAAGTCGCGACATGTGATCAACATCTCATTAATTTCTACATTCAGCCTTGGACAGTAGTAGTTTAACAGATAGATTCATAACAGCATTGAGTGAATGAAAGAACCAGTCAATCAAGTGGAATAATATAATTTTCACAAGTATAGTAATTTATGTTTTCCTCATTACACAGATGAGGTACTGGAACTCAGCTCTGGCAACCTCACCTATTTGGAATATAGCCTACAAGTGAAAAAGGACAGCAATGACCTCTGAACGGATAAAATAGCTAACCAAAACCAAAACCAAAAATCAATGCTCTGAAGCATATACACTTTAAGTAATCCCATCTGTGCTTTTATTTATTTGGAGTCTACTTATTATTTCAAAATGTAATTATAAACTATGGCATATTTGGTGTAAAAATTAGGAGATTACAAAAAAGATATTTTAAAAATCACCCTTCGTTGCAATTAGAGAGATGTATCAGTCAGATTCCCACTCAAGAACGGACTTACTGCCCAGCTGCAGGGAGTGTGGTCAGCTGACAGCTTTCAGCTGTTAACCTCTTGGTCATCCCCAGCTTTCTAGCCAAGGTCACTCTCTTCTCAGAGTGGCCCAAAGCAATGACTGTGGCAGGTGGTACAAAGGCCTGGCTGTTTCCACCCATCACAGAACACCTCCAATAGGCAGTCTTTGTTTCAAAGTTCTCTGTTGAGCTTGCAGAGATTTTGTATCATGTCTGCCCAGTCCTGCTTCCTCCCCTTTTTTTTCATAGGTATAACTCCCCAACAAACTTTTTTCTCTCCTAACTGCAATTCAACATTTGCTTCCTAGAGAACCCGACTGGCATACTCTTAACTCTAACATCCTAATTCCCAGTGATAAACACCATAGACATTCTGAAGTACTTCTTTACAGTCTGTGTACTATGAATATATGCACTTTTGCATTCTGGTTTTATTTTCACTCATTTTAAAATTGGCATTTTGCTATGAAATTAAATAATTTCTGAAAAGTGTGATTTCAAAAATCATCATATGGATGCACCATAATTTTAAAAAAGTATTTCATTATGTTAGACATAGTGCATCATTGCCAGTTTTTGCTTCTAAATAAATAATCCTGCAATTACTATTGTATATAAATCTTTGCCCATGTCTGTAATTATCACCTTAGAATTTATACATAAAAATGAAGTTACTGGGACAATGGGTTTGTATGCTTTTGTTTTTACCCATTTTTAAAAAATTAATGAAGTTTTAAAGTATTTCATTGAAAATATTTATTGAAATATTGAAAAATATTTCCATACTTCAATATCATTAAAAAACATATAGTGAAAAACAGTAGTCTTCTGCCGCACTCATTTTCATAGCACAAAGACAACCATTTTCCACTTTTCATTGTTGCTTCAGTTATTTGCCTTCATATTTCAAAATAATGTGTTTATGCTATTATTTTTTGATGTATCTGTGTTAAACATGCTCTATTACCTTTCTGTTGTGGTAAATGAGGATGTAGCACTCTTATAAATATACCACATACCCAAATCCGCTTCTCCTTGCACATCCATCCTCCCAAAGTAGTTAAATCATAATCAATAATTGATATAAACCAAAATTATGATCAATATGAATAATTTTCACGGGTGAGTCAAAAAGTGTACTAGCCTCCTTTCTTGAAAAACTAGGCTCATTTTACTTTATCTGCACCAACACTGGGTAATGACTTTAAAAACGTATTTCCTTTTTTTTTTAAACTTCTATTTATTTAAGTGTGTTTTTCCAGGACCGATCAGCTCCAAGTCAAGTAGTTGTTTCAATTTGGTTATGGAGGGCACAGCTCACAGTGGCCCGTGTGGAGATCAAACCAGCAACCTTGTTGTTAAGAGCACCACACTCTAACCAACTGAGCTAACCGGCTGCCCCCTGTATTTCCTTTTATGACAATAAAAGTAAAACACGCCCACAATGAAAAATCTATTTAATTCAGAAAAATAAAAAGAAATTTACATCTGCTGTAATCACAGTCCCTGTCTGAACTGCTGCTTGTCACCTCTTTGATCCCTTGTCTTGTCCAAGTGCCCATGTCAATGCTACCTGGGCCCCTTGGAGCATCTGCTCTCTCTGCTGCTGCCATCTTGAATCTGTCCCTGCCAATTTACAGACCTCTACTACCTGTCTCTCTCTAGTCAATAAGCAAATGCCTGTCCTTTTCTTATGTGTAGCTCTTCTTAGTAGGGACCCAACAGCAGTGTGTGCTGGGTTCATAATAATTCAATTCTTTCAGCATGCCACCCAGAAGAGTACCTGGCCCCTGGTGGGTCAGTGTTTCCATTTTAGTATACAGCCTTCTCTTTCCCAGGACTAAGTTGAGCAGGTTCAAATGCAGCTTTACAGAATTCTCACAAACACTGTTCTCTCTAACACTCAGACCCTGTGGCTGATTCTACCCTCCATGGGAACTTCTTCCTCAATATAGGACTTTTCCCTTAAGGAGTCCATTATTCCTTCCTACAATCTGTGTTTCATCAGGTGATGTTCATTTTTTTTTACTTAAATGTATTGGGGTGACATTGGTTAATAAAATCATATAGGTTTCAAGTATACAATTCTATAATACATTATCTATATATTGCATTGTGTGTTCACCACCCAAAGACAAATCTCCTTCTGTCACCATATATTTGACCCCCTTAACCTTCTTCCCTCTCCCCCCTTACCCTCTGGTAACCACTAAACTGTTGTCTATAAGTTTCTATTTGTCTTGTTCATTTGTTGATTTCAGATTTATATCCCACATATGAGTGAAAACATATGGTTCTCAACTTTTTCTTTTTTAAAAAAATTTATTGGGGTGACAATTGTTAGTAAAATTACCTACATTTCAGGTGTACAATTCTGTATTACATCATCTATAAATCCCATTGTGCGTTTACCACCCAGAGTCAGTTCTCCTTCCATCACCATATATTTGATTTTTTTAAAAATAACTTTTTCTATCTGACTTATTTTGCTTAGTGATCATTTTAAAACCCAAATGTTATTTCCCATAATACTTCTGGACCCAAGAAAATCAAGGGAAAGGGCTAGATGTTTCATGCCTCTGTAACAGCAGCAGTCCAGAGCACACACTGCCTCCAGGTTCTACAACAAGAGGAACTGATCTATACACCACCTTTCAGTATGCTGGTTAACGCCTACTCATCCGTCAAACCACCCAACCCCTTTTCCTCTTCCACCTCTATTCATTTAGTTGCTCCCTCTCCTGTTCATACTTGGATCAGAGCACATATTACACAGTATTATAATTATGTGCTTATGAGTTCATCTACACCCCTCTACTGCCTTCCCCAGCTCTCAGAAGGCAGAAATCTATGTACCACCCTGTAAGATGAAGAGTAGGCATAAAATATTAATGGGAGGAATGGGCGTTTGGATAAGCTAGACTATACTGTGGTGCTTTAAATACCAGGTAATGAACTCAAACCAAAAGACAACAGGGAGGTGTTACATTTTCCTGAGCAAGGCAATGGCTTGAAGAACATAATGTGCAGTAAAAATATATCAGGTCATTGTGAGTTGGATGGGAATGCGGCAAAACTAGTTAGGAAGTTACCGCGGTGACCCTGCACTGAGATGTTAAGAAGTACATGGTGGTTGCAGTGACATGCGGAGGAAGAACTACATCTAAAAAGTATTTTAAGAGAAATAGAAAATGAGATTTGCTGCGTTCCTATTATTTTCTAGGCTGTGCCAAAATCACCAAGGTGGATATGGAATTACCCCCATTTCGCCCATGCACAAAATGAGATTGTCAGATTAAGCGATTCTCTGGGGATCACACACATGACAAGTGGCAAACTGAGTTTTCAATTTAAGTCGTTGGGCTCTAACGACCCCGGGCTGCCCGAGGCCTCGGTTGCCCGGTCCAAGTCTACCCACTCTCTGCATTGTGAAGTGAGGAGTATTTTCCAGAGCTGAGCGCCTCAATTCCTCAGTTTACTTAGAACGGACTCGCAGGGCGTAAGCACTGGAGTTCAGGGGACCTTCGCCAATCCCTTTCAGGACCTTTGAGACCAGCACCTAAGGGCGGACGGAGGCGCGTCGCGGCGGAGGCGGCGGCGGCAGCGGCTGAGTCACCGCGCCGTAGAAACACAGCGGGTTTGGAAAGGGCTCGGGCCGCCGCCGTCATGTTAATGAGACATGACGCTCGCCGTCCGCACCTTCAGGGCGGTAGGAAACCACCCCTGACGGTGACCGGAAGAGCTGAGTCAGCTCAGGCGACGCCGCGAGGAGCGGCGGGAAGGGCGGAGGCGCCCGCGCCGTGCGCCGCAGCTCCAGGGCCCCGCCACCCCCCGCCTCCCGCGCGCGGCGTCGGACCAGTCTGCACCCCCGGCTGCAGGCTGAAATCCCCGGCAATCCAGTCACCACCACCCGGCTCAGGAGAGATCTGGAGCAGGTTTGCGGTGATCCCGCCAGAGAATTGGAATCTGAGACCACAAATTGAAATCTTGAAGTGGCCCCAAGCAACATATGCAAGCAACATAGGTTTCAGTGGAAGCTACTGACCTTGTGAAAGGAGACATAGGACTAAGTCTCAAAGACTGGTTAGATTTTGAAGATCAAAGGGGCTTGCGCAGGACCAAAATTGATTTGCCTGACTCAGTTCCAAAATGCAAATTAAAAAACACACACACAATTATTTTTTAATGCAAGAACAAAACTTCCAGAACTCCAAGAGAAAATAAACCTTGGTTTCAGAGATAAATTTCTAACAAGATAGGAGCATTGCAGAGGGACTTTCTAGGGGTGCCTGATAAACTTGATATGAAGGTCTTTTGCTGGTTTCTCCCCACTCCTCCACTACTGAGGCCAGAACTATATATATATATATATATATATATATATATATATATATATATATATATAATATAAATATATATAATATATATAAAAATATACATACAAAAATATATATTAAATATATATATATATATATATATAATTTTTTTTTTGGTAAGGAGGGTGTAGCCCATGTGGGGATCAAACTGGCAACCTCGGTGCTACCAGCACCATGCTCTAACCAACTGAGCTAACTGGCCACCCTCAGGACCCATTTTTGTATAATAATACTTTATTGGTTTTGTTCAAGTTTCTTTTTTAGTCAAAAAACAATACTATAGAAATTTTCGGGAGAAAGCATACCTAATTATAGTCCCTAAACTGGAAACCACGATTTCTTTTGCTTCTCTCAACATTTTATTCACAAGTTTTTATACAGCTGCATCATAGCTGTAATTTTCTATTTTACTGTATTCAAGAAGGTTACATATACATTTGCCCATGTCTCACAGATCTCCAGGATCACTACTTTAAATAACTGCCTTTTGCTCACCATATAAACTACTAAAATATGTTACTGTTGGTGTGCTTGTAGGTTGTTTATTAGCTGGAGTTGATCTTGTCAGTGTTTATCCTCCATCAGGAAAGGTTCTCAATGGGCAAAATGGTGGAAACTTATGAGGAAAAGTGGCTGCCAACCATTGCACTATAGGAAAGTTTATTTTTAAGAGTTGGCATCATTTCCCCAGATATTCATTAGATATTTTATCCCACTTGGATCATTACAGCCTTTGTTTAATGCTATAACTGACTGTGATAGTATACATTGAAAAACAGTAGACCTGTCAGGAGACTGACCTAGTAGGGTTCAGAATTGTGTCTGAGATATTTTCAGATTTCCATCAAGCAGTTTGTGTTCAAGTCCCACTGTTTACTTAGTCTTCTATGTAATTCAAAACAAGTTATTTAAACTATTTCAGTCTCAGTTTCTTATTAAAAAAATGGGGATAATAGTACACACTTCATTGTTGTGACAATTACATTGAGATCATATTTGTAAAGTGAGTGCTTAGAATGATGCTTGCACATAGTGGTCAATAAATGTTTATTTATAAATAAATATTATCTTTTTGCTATCAAAGAGAACCATGGCTCTGTACTGAGTAATTACAAGCACATCTGCTACGGCCTCCAAGGCTGAAATGGTGGAAGTGTTTCCTTGTGAACTCTCCCTACCATTTGAAAATTAACTCAATATGGAAGTCTTCTTAATCAGATCAGTAATTTCATAGTTAGAGAAAATGGATAAAGCTGAAAATAGATACAATGTTACAAGATCTTTTATTTATTTTTAAGATTTTATTGGGGAAGGGGAACAGGACTTTATTGGGGGAACAGTGTGTATGTACTTCCAGGACTTTTTTTCCAAGTCAAGTTGTTGTCCTTTCAGTGTTAGTTGTGGAGGGCGCAGCTCAGCTCCGGGTCCAATTGCAGTTGCTAGTTGCAGGGGGCGCTGCCCACCATCCCTTGTGGGACTCGAGGAATTGAACTGGCAACCTTGTGGTTGAGAACCCACTGGCTCATGTAGGAATCTAACCGGCAGCCTTCGGATTTAGGAGCATGGATCTCTAACCGCCTGAGCCACGAGATCTTTTAAACAAAGTTGCATATTTAGAAATTTAGACGTATCTGGGGCAATGGGACTGAAGGTGGGGGAAAAAGAAAAATTTCAAGAAACTATTACTTTTCCTCATTAGCGCTTCTGTACCACTTTGTAACCATGCACATATATTCTTCACTTTTTTGTCGTTTTGTTTTGGATGTGTGGCCTGAGTACTCACTTTTGAACAATCTGCTTGATGGTTCTTCAAACTGAAAACTAATCTGGTTCTGGTTTAACAGACACTAGACATTTGCTTTTTCATTTTTCTGTCTTAGGCACTGTTTTCAACTGCTGTTATTCATTCATCCATTCAATGGCTATTTGTTAACAGGTTATTATGTGCCAGGCACTATGCTAGATACTGAAGACCTTCTTCAAACAGCCTACCAAACTTGGAACATGTTGAGTGCCAGCTACATAGAATGAATTTTTGTTAAAGACTTCTGTGATTGTGGATCTGTGGGCTTATTGCTAGTGAATCTTGAGATGCTCTAATAGGTAGCTTTCTTTGCAACAGAGCTGCAACTAGAACATTCTACTTCAAATTACAGAGTCCTGCACATGTGAAATAAAGATAGGACTGAATTAGGCCCTGCTGGTGTGGGAGTCTCTTCCACTAATACTGCTTTTCTGGAGCTTTGCCTGAAGATAATGTTACACTAAAGAGCCCTGTGGGCACTTTGCTAAAGAAATTATTTGATTCAAATCAAATCAATTCAAAATTATATATTGAGTGCCTACTACTTACAAGTACTGAGGTAGGAGTGGGAGATGAGCCAAAAATGAAAACAACCTAGGCCTTGAAGCTCATCATATTTTACGAGTCTTATATCTTCCTGAAGATTGTTCTGATCCAGACACTTGTCTTTTTAAAATTTTTCATGGGTCTCTTTTACTTTCAGATTTTTTTTTGTTATAAAAAACACTAAATTTATCTGAGTACTGGACACTATGCTAGGAGCTAAGGATATCATTTCAAAAAATTACATTACTGACTGCAATGCTGTTGGTGTGATCTGAGTTACCCACACACGTGCTTCCTTCCATCAGACTGCATTTGTAGCTATAAAATTTATAATTTTGCTATGTATAGTTGCAAGCATCCTAGTACTACTTTATGACTTCTGGTGTAGTTGTCCATGAACAATTGCATATTGAAATCCATGTTATTTTATTATAAATAATTTCCTTTTATTTTTCTCTTGTATTACAGTTACGGCACTACATTGATTTCTTGAAAAAAACAAAACGTGTGTATATTTAGGCTATAGTATCTGTGGTCCTCATTTAAGAATAGTAGAAAGGACATTACAAAAAGAGAACTGTTAGGGTTCAGAACTACTATCTTAGTCAACTAAATCTAAATGGGTTATCCTGGCACTTATGGCCATCATTGTCTTGTCCCAGGGTTATTCCTCTTTGCTATACCTAAGATTAGGCCAAGTTGTTTACTTGATATTCCCAGTATTGGAGCTGTGCCTTCCACTCCCATGACTCTTGAGGTCACCTTGTTCTATACCACAGAACACTGTCACCTTTGATACATCTAATTGACCAGCCTATTCATAGTCTGTCCAATTACCCAAGAGTGGTTCAATAGGAATGATAATAATTAACCAAATCAATCAAATTTTCTCTTGCAAAGTTTGAATTTGAGACCCAGACAGTAAAGTAGTTAATAGCAGAGTCAGAAGCTGAAAGGCACACAGACAAAAAACTATAACTAAAAGTTATGACACAATATAACAATTGGGGAGTAGACAGCAGTGTTGAGTATACAGACACATAACGAGAAGTTAAGTGGTAGTAGCGGGAGCTGTTGATACAGAGAGAGCATCCCTACATTGTGACAGACCATAGAAAGGGATCCAGACAAAATACCTGATTTTTAAGAGCTGCCTTGGATCCAGCATAGCCTCCAGTTCCCACACTGAATTTAATCCCGTAAAAGGCCTCAGTCCTACATGATTGAGATTCCTGTCTTCTTTATTTTCCCACAAACCTTGAAAGAAATCTTTATCACTTAAAGTAATATGATCTGTGCAACCAAAGATCCTAACTACCACATTCTCTAAACCATGCTCTCCGATTTCTGTGCCTTTGTCATCTTCTCTGCTTGCAATGTTTTGCCATCACAGTCTTGGTATTACAGGTTATGTATCTAGAGTCCAGGTCAGACGCCACCCCTTCCACCCACCCACCCTGATATTTCAACTGCAAGTTAATGACTCCCTCTCTTCAGAGCTCATATTTCTACTTCTTTTAAGAGTATTTCTCACTCCCACCTCTGCATTATATAAAAACATCATTTCTATTACATTATGAGTATCTTGAAGTAATACAATAACTATTTCATCTGTTTCCTTCAGAGCAGAACTAAGCATGGAGCCATACAGAATAGGTGCTTAATTATTTACTGCTATTTCTATTGCTATGTTGCCTTTCTTCTCCCCATTTCTCAGATCTTAATTTTTTCATGGTGTCAGTTATCTTTAAGAACATAGCACTGAACCAAAACTGGTTTGCACATAGTAAAATTTTAATATATGTTTGCTGAATGGAAGATCTAACTTTTACTTGATATCTAGGTAAGCATCACATCTTATGCCCTGGGCATCACAAGGATATACACAAATATTTCAAATTAAATGTTTTCAGTAGTAAACATGCCCCTCCTACTGAATTGCAGATTTCTTCTAAAGGCATTACCACCCTCCAAGTCACTCAGGCTTAAAAACTTTACGTTGTCTTGCCACCACATCTGAAGTTGCCTTGTCATAGTATGTGTTTCCCCAAATGTAGAATATGAAACATAATGCCAGTAGTTTATCTGGAAGTATAATTCCAAAGGGCAGAAATGAGAAGTGAAATTAGGAAGGAGAAAGAACCAATACAAAGAAAGGCTTTTGGTTGTCTACCACTAAGGGAGATTGGCCTGTGGGACTGTGAGATTTATGAAATGTATCTCAGAACCATCTAACCAACTGAACCATCCGGGAAGGGGCAGCCGGATGGCTCAGTTGGTTAGAGCGCGAGCTCTGAATAACAGGGTTGCCGATTGGATTACCACATGGGCCAGTGAGCTGCGCCCTCCACAACTAGATTGAAGGACAACGACTTGGAGCTGATGGGCCCTGGAGAAACACACTGTTCCCCAATAAAATCTATAAAAAAAATAAAGAAGGGAAGAATCAGCAATCATTGCCCATAGGTCAAGGGTTGCCTCACAAACTATTAATTTCCCCACACAACCAGGTTGCACATGCATAAGAGCCAGGCATATTTCTAGTATGCACATTCTGTGATACAGCATCAGAGAAGCTCTGGGGTAGGAATTGAAAGGCCTTTGGCTAGGCCTGAGGTGAGGCTCAGTCACACAGACAGGTTGCATGAATATATGTTAAGAACTGTATTTGCAAGCCACACTTTCATGGATGCTGACAAGATATGAGACTCCTAGATCAGAGACAAAGGACTTTATTACTCAGGCTAATTAGTTTTATATTTGTATCAATGCTCTCCATTTCTGGAGTAGTTGTCAATACTAGTAAGAACTAATTGCTGCCCCTCCAGGGAGGAAGGGATCTGATATAATCAATTTTCCACCAAGTGTCTGGCTGGTCTTCGCAAGGGATAGAGTAATAATGAGGGCTCAGTATCAGTCTCTTCTGCTGGGAGGTTGGGCATTCATTCAGTCACAATAGCCAGATCAACTTTGGTTAGAAGAAACCCAAATGTTGTACCCATGCATAGCCCTTATTCCTACTATTATGGCCACTCCATTTATAGGCCCATTGTTTAAGCACTGAGATGGCCAAGTAGATTGTCTGGCTGATATCCACAGGATAAGTCATTATGCCTACCTGGTTTTTGAGTGCATCTTTTGTAACATTTGTTCTTTGGTGGACACAAAAGAACATTTGTTCTTTGGTGGACACATTATAATGAGACACAAAGATCTATACACTTTGTGCCTATTTCTTTAAGTCCATCCATTCATCTTTCCCCAGAACTCCTTATCCCCATCTTCCAATATTTCTTCTTCTAGGACCCTGATTAATCAGACAAAACATTCACCTCTAGGAGTCCACATATATCCATATCTCAGGCTACTTTCTTTCCATACAAAGTGAATGAATGAATATACTGTTCTCAATTCTACCTACTGGGAAGATTATCCTTCACCACTGTCTTTTAGGGTCAGTGTAGAGCTGTAATGCAGCATAGTCTATTTTTTATTAGTACCAACATATTAACTGACCTTTCTGTGAACTTGACCTAAGCTTCCTGTCCCCATCATTGGAGTGAATTGAAAGAGAGGCTTCAGTGCAGCGAAGGTAAGTGACATAGGAATTTGGGTCATCTGTCATTGTAATTTATTCATGTCTTCTGGTCCTGCTTAGACCCAATTCCAATCTTCATTTCATTCCTCAGCACCTAGAAGTTTCCATCTGCAAATCTTGGATGGTCTAACTCTGTGTGTGTACATCACAGTCCTGAGCCATGTTCTCGTGGGAGACTGCCACTACAGAAACTTGCAGGCTTCACTTCTCTACACAGCTCCCCCCTCTATGAAATCTCACTTCAAAGATTTCAGCAATTTCTCTTGTCTTAAACTTTTATCTCTGCCTCCTCAAATCAGTGGGATCCCTGGGTCCTGCCAGAACCCAGTTCGTTGAGCTGGGTTAGGAATTATTGTCAGACAGATAGACAATCATAGGGCACATTTTGTTAGTTCCTCAGGGATCAGAGTCTTACACTTTTTATTTTCCTTTACCTGAAAATGGATGCCTCACATATTTTGTTGATAAGACTATTCCTGTAGTTACTCCATTATGGTCAGAAGTGGCATGTGAATGGGTTTGTAATTTATATCAATGTCATTATGCTATAAATTTTATTAAGTTGCTTCCTTTTTCACACGACAACTGTTTTCAAGACCTGTTTATATTGCTATAGATACATAAAGACTGTTGCTTTTAACTACAGCATAGTGTTCCAAGGTGTGAATTTACTACTTTTATCTTTCCACTGCCCTGGTAATAGATATCTGGGTTGCCTCCTACTTCCCCCTACAACAATAAAAGCTGTGAAGAATATACTCTGTAATTATAGACCTAGGACTGGGAGTACTGCCTTACAGTATATAAGCATTATTTGATTTTGTTAAGTGCTAACAGATAATTTTCCAAAATATTTGAGTCAGTTTATACTCTCATGAACAGCACACAAGAGGGCCAAATCTTCTCATATACTTTTAAATACTTGGTATTATACAACTTTGTCATTTTTGTTATCCCAATAGAATAAAAATGGCATTTCATTGTTTTATGTTTCACTTATTACCCATGCCCTTGAGCGTTTCTTCATGTCACATTTAGCAATTCAAGCTTCCCCTTCTATGAACTGCATTTTAATAACATATTTCCATTTTTTCTTTGGGTCAAGACCTGATTTGTACTGATTTGCAGGAATTCCACATATATACTTGATAATAATCCTCTGTGGGTTTTAGATGTAAATATAATATCTTTATAGAGTCTGTGACTATTAACTTTATCTATGGTATCTTTTATTGGATAGAAATCGTTATTTTCATATAGGAACATTTTTGGTTTTGAGTTTTAAAAGCCTTTCCCTTCCTCTAAGTAAAGAAAAAAAACCTCTTACTCTTATTCTATTAGCTTCATAGTTGTTCTTTTCAAAATTATGTCTTTAATCTATCTGGGATCCACTTGTGTGTATGGTATGAAGTAGCCATCAAGTTTTATTTCCCTACTTATAAAAAGCCAGTTTTTCCAAAGCCACCCACTAAATAACCTGTACTTTTCCCATTACTTTAGGGTGTCACCTTTCTCATATATAAAATTCCTATTTATATAAGGGTTCAGCTTATGGTTCTGTTCCATTTCCCTATTTGTTTCTAAGTCAGTGACATGTGTGCATGCTTTTAATTACTATGGTTTTATGGTATGTTAATATGGTGTTATTGTGATTATATCTTATTTTCTATTATCATTTCTAGTTGTTTATGGTTGACATAGGTGAATACTATTATTTGTTTCTTTAAAACTTTTTACTGAGGTGTAACATACAAGTATATAATAGAGTGTGCAAATCTTAAGTGAAAAGCTAGATAATTTTTGCATGTGTATGTAATTGTTGTAACCACTATCCAAACAAATACATAGAACATTTCCATCATCCCAGAAGGTTCCTTGTGCCCTCTCCCTGTCAGTATCCCCTCCAGAGGTAACTAACTACTATTCTGACTTCGACAACCATTGATTCATTTTGTCTGTTTTTAAATTTAATATAAGCGATGTCATACAATATGTATTGTTATTGTGACTTATTTCAACATTGCCAGGGAGATTCATCTATGTTGTGTGTGTATCAACAGTTTGTCCTTTTTCATCACAGTGTAGTAGTCCATTGTATGAATTTATGTATCTGTTCCAATAATAGATATTTGGGTCATTTCCAGTTTTGAGCAATCACAAAGAAAACTGCTATAAACGTTCTTGTACATGTCTTTTGATGAACATAAACACTAATTTCTTTAGCGTGTATATCCAGGGTCATATGTATAACTAGTTTTTGTTGGCGCTGCCAAACATTTTTCCAAAGTGATTGTACCAAGTTATACTCCACCTGCATTTCATGAGAGTTCTAGTTGGTCCACATCTTAACCAATACTTTGTATTGTTAATTATTTAAATTTTAGATATTGTTTGGATGAGTAATGCTACCTTATGGTGGTTTTAATTTGCATTTCTTGATGACTAATGACACCAAACATGTTTTCATGTGTTTATTGTCCTTTTTTTTTTTAAAGATTTTATTGGGGAAGGGGAACAGGACTTTATTGGGGAACAGTGTGTACTTCCAGGACTTTTTACCAAGTCAAGTTGTTGTCGTTTCAATCTTAGTTGTGGAGGGTGCCGTTCAGCTTCGAGTTGTTCTTTCAATCTTAATTGTGGAGGGCGCAGCTCAGCTCCAGGTCCAGTTGCAGTTACTAGTTGCAGGGGGCGCTGCCCACCATCCCTTGCGGGAATTGAGGAATCGAACTGGCAGCCTTGTGTTTGAGAGCCCACTGGCCCATGTGGGAATTGAACTGCAGCCTTCGGAGAACTGCTTGAGCCACCGGGCCGGCCCTATTGTCCGTTTTGTTTTTGTCTTTGATGAGATGCTTATTTAAGTCTTTTGGGCATTTTTAAATTGAGTTGTCTGTTTATTTATTTGTTTACTGATTTGTAGAAATTTTTACATATTCTGGATATAAATCCTTACATACTTGGATTGATGTATCTTATTAACATGCCGCTATTTATTTATGTATTTATTTTTAACTTTTATTTATTTTAAGTGTGTTTTTCCAGGACCCATCAGCTCCAAGTCAAGTAGTTGTTTCAATCTAGTTGTGGAGGGCGCAGCTCACAGTGGCCCATGTGGGGATTGAACCGGCAACCTCGTTGTTAAGAGCACCGTGCTCTAACCAACTGAGCTAACTGGCTGCCCCGATTTATTTACTTATTATTTTTAAATAAACTTTTAATCTTAGAATAGCTTTAGATTTCAAAATTATTGCTAAGTTAGTACAGAGAGTTCCCTTATACCCCACATCCAGTTTCCCCTATCTAACATCCTATATTAGAGTGGTACATTTGTCACAATTAATGAACTGCTACTGATACATTATTATTAACTAAAGTCTATGCTTTATTCAGGTGTCCTGTTTTTCCCTAACATTCTTTTTCTTTTCTAGGAGCCCATCCAGAATACTACATGACATTTAACTTTTACGTATACTTGGACTCCTCTTGGTTACGATATTTATTATTTTAAAAAACTTTTCATTATTATGCAATTATAAATTCACAGTAAGTTGCAAAGATAATACAGAGAAATCCTGTGTATTCTTTACCCAGTTTTCCTATTACATCTTGTGTTAGTACATTATAAAAATCAGGAAATTGACATTGGTACAATGTGTGTGTAATAGTTCCATGTCTTATTATCGAATGAGTAGATTTGTGTGACCACTAGTGCAATCAAGATACAAAGCTACTCCATTGCCACACCTTCCTTGTGCTAACCCTTTGCAGTCACACCAGTTCTTTTTCCTCTTCTCTACCACCTCCTCTAACCCTTGATAACTCCTAATCTGTTCTCCACTTTTATAATATTATCATTTTGCCACTATTGATTTTTAAATTGACTTTATTTTTTAGAGCAGTTTTAGGTTTATAGAAAAAGTCAGCAGAAAATACAGAAAGTTCCCATGTACCCCTTCACTCCTCTCCTCACAGTTTCCCCTATCATTCACATCTTGCATTAATGTGGTACATTTGTTATCATTGATGAGCTGATATTGATATGTTATTAACTGAAGTCCATAGTTTATATTAAGGTTTACTCTCTGTGTTGTACATTCTCTGTGTTTTGACAAATGTATAATGACATATCTTTACTATTATAGTTTCATGTGGAACAGTTTCATCACCTAAAAATCCCCTGTGCTCCACCTATTTATTCCTATTTCCCTCCCATGAGCCCCTGACAACCACTCATCTTTTCACTTTTCTCATAGTTTTGCCTTTTCCAGTGTCATGCGGGACGGCCTGCAGGGTCTCTGGTCCCGCTCCCACATAAGAACACAGGATGTGGTTAGGCCAAAAAGGAACACCCATGGAGCCATAGCTAGGGGATTCATACCACTATAGACTCGATGGAGGCTGGAGTCACACGACGTGGCACCTGCTGTCCACTTTTCTGCCTGCCAACCGACCCCTTACTAACTGCAATCCGCTGTGCTAACTGCAATCCGCGCTTGCCAGCCACCATCTTCTTGCTAGCCCCCATTTTCTGCTAGTGTAGCCACAGCAGTTATATTAGTGGCCAATGGCTCGCTGGTTACAGCTGATGGACAACTAGCCATAGCTGATGGCATCCAATCACAGTTGATGGCCGTTTACTACCTGAGCCAGCACCTTTCCATGTGAGGCCGAGAGCCTGGAAACTGCACTCCTGGCTCTATCCCCACATCCAGAATATCAATGTAGTTAGACACATCTAGTATGTCATCTTTTCATAACGGCTTCTTTCACTTAGCAATATGTATTTAAGGTTCCTTTATGTCTTTTTGTGGTTTGATAGCTCATTTCCTTTTATTGCTGAGTGATATTCCGTTGTGTAGATGCACCAAATGGTTTGTGTATCCGTTTACTTATTGAAAAACACCTTGGTTACTTCCAAGTTTTGCCAATTATCAATAAAGCTACAGTAAACATTCAAGTACAGATTTTTGTATGGACATAAGTTTTCAACTCATTTGAGTAAATGCAAGGATTGCTGGATTGTATGGTAACGTTTTAAGTTTTGTAAGAAATCGTAAAACTGTCTTCCAAAGTAGCTGTACCATTTTGCATTCTCATCAGCAATGAATGAGAGTTCATTTTGCTTCACATTCTTGCCAACACTTGGTGTCACTGTTTTAAATTTTGGCCATTTTAATAGGCATATAGTGGTATCTTATTGTTGTGTAAATTTGCAATTCCTTAATAACATAGGATGTGGAGCATCTTTTCATGTGTTTATTTGCCATCTGTATATCTTCTTTGGTGAAATATCTGTTCAAATTACCATTTGTTGAGTTATCTGTACTCTGTGTACTACACGTGCAGGGCTTTTGCTAATCACTTGATATATATGATCTTGCACCAACTTAATGATAAAATTGCTGTTGTTCCTATTTTACAGAAGGAAAAATGGAGGCCCTCAGTCATGTCAAAGCTAGGAAGTTGTAGAGTCAAGATTCAATCCACGTCTGTTTGACTTCGAGGCTAATGTACCTTCTACTAAACCATAATGGTATTGAGGGTCTGTGGCTGACTATAATAATTTTTCCCAGCTAAAAGCTAGCTGCTTCTGAGTTAGCTCTCAATTAGATTGCCTTCCTAGAAAATGAAGGCTACGAAATACCCAAACATAGACCTCCTTCCTGGGAAATGGGGTAATCTGACCTGAGGTTATTTTTCTGGGTATTGCAGCTGAAGCTACCCCACATGTATTCTGACTTTTTCCTCCCTTTCAATCTGCCTGTTGTGCTAACTCTGAATATTAAACGACTGTTAAATATGTCTTGCATATTAAAGGATAAAATAAGTAGCATATCTCTCCCACATTATGAGTGGGCAAATAAAAGGAAATTTTTCCATTGTGAGTGAAAAGAATAATCCTGATGTGTGACTTTTCTTTTGATCCTCATGGCTACTCTGAAAACTTTAGATGATAAAGAGTGTCCACCTGTTCATAGTAGCTAAAAAATTGCAGAGAGTCTATTACATTGTTTTGTACACCTGAAACTAATTTATTAAAAATTGCAGCGTCTTCTGCTTCCAACCATGGTGGACTAACAGTGAACACCTCCTGTTGTAAACAACTAGAAACTGAACAAAATATGTGAAACAACTGTTTTCAGACTTCAAAGAAGAAACAGATTAAGATTGTGTTCCCTGAGAGAAAGAAAACAAATAAGGTAAGTCCAATAGTTTCCCCAGTTTTGTGTCCAAAGGCACAATTTGAACAACAGGGCAGGAAGGGGTTCACAGGAAGATTTGTGGTCTCACTCAGTCAAGGAGACATAGTTTAGGGCATTTAGGGAGGCCAAAGTAGATGGAGATGGTAGAGTAGGGTTTTGAAAGGAGGAAAATACACAGAAAAAGAGCACAAGAAAACCACAAAGAATCTCCCTGAGTCTTTGCTGAATATTAGGATGTACATATATAGGATGTGAAACTCAAAAGATTGGGCAAAAAATAACCAGAAAGCTCTGAGTTGCACAGTCCCTAGAGTTCTCATACGTCTGGGACCCTAGAGTTCCCACCAGCTAGAATATAGAGGCCATATTGATCACTTGGGACATGAATAGAAATCCCAAAAGGCCACACCTTAGTTGTACTGTGAAGTAGCCCTATATAATAAGTGCTAACTTTTATGTACCCTTAAAAATTTTATAAACAAGACTTGTGTCAAACTGAACCATAAATAACTTAATTGTCCACCAGGACAAAAACCTAACAGTCTTTAAAGAAAGACAAGAAAATTCACTCTCTCAGTGACATAAAATTCACAATATACAGTATTCAATAAAAAATTACCAGACCTAGTAAGAAGTCGTAAAATGTGACAGAAATTACACATAATTATGTACACCTGGTACATAATACCAGGAATGAAAGGAGGGATATCACTATAGATACTGCAGACAGTAAAAGAGTAATATATGGATATTATGAACAACATTATGCTAATAAATTTGACAACTTAGGTGAAATGGACAAATTCCTCGATAAACAAAAGTTGTTGAAATTGATCTAAGAAAAAATAGAAAACCTAAATAGTCCTATATCTATTAAAACTGAAATTCACAATTCAAAATCTTTCCAAAAAGAAATCTCCAAGTCTATGATGGTTTCACTGTTGAATTCTACCAAATATTGAAGGAAGAAATAATACCATTCCTACAGAAATTCTTCCAGAAAACAAAAGAGGAAAGAGCACATTTTATGAGGCCAGCATTACCCTGATACTAAAACCAGGTAAAACTATTTAGGAAAAGGAATCTACTGACCTATGTCCCTCATGAAGATAGATACAAATATCCTCAAAAAATATAGCTATGCATATTGAATCCAGCAACATGTGAAAATGGTAATACAACATGACCAAGTGAGGTTTATCCTAGGAAAGCAACATATGAAAATCAATTGATATAATTCACCATAGTAACAGAATAAAGAAAATCCATATGATGATATCAATAACTCTAAAAAATAGTTGACAGAATTCAACACCCTGTTCATGTTAAAAACTCTAAAATACCTAGGAATAAAAGGAAACTTTCAATTTGATAAAAAGAAAAACCTATCGAACTTTCAATTTGATAAAAAGAAAATGAAAAACCTATCGCTAAACAATGGGGAAATAGTAAAACTTTTTATATGCAGAAGACCTGATTACGATGTTTCCCGAAAATAAGACCTACCCGAAAATAAGCCCCAGTTAAGATGGTCAGCCAGATGGACGCATTTCGTACATTATGACGATGTTCCAGAAGATGACATGACTATATTTGAATAAATGAGGATTGTTGGACATGAAAAAATAAGACATCCCCTGAAAATACGCCCTAATGTGTCTTTTGGAGCAAAAATTAATGTAAGACCGGGTCTTATTTTCGGGGAAACACGGCATATACACAAAAAATTCTAAGGAATCTAGAAAAACAAACTACTAACATCAATGTTAGCTTAGCAAAATTGCAAGATACAAGGTCAAAAAAATTGTATTTCTAGATACAAGCAAGCAATAAATAATTGAAAAATGAAAATTTTAAATATCATTAAAAATAATATGAAATATTTAGGGATACATTTAAGAAAATACATTCAAGATCTGTACATTAAGAAAATACATTCACAATACCTGACAGAAAATTTTTTTTTCTTTCCATCACCATATATTTGATCCCCTTTATCCTCATCTACCACCTCCTCCCCCTTACAATTTTAATAGTTTTTTCCTTTCTTAAAATGTATATACATTTTTACACCATATTAGTAATATATAATGAATGTATTTATATAAAATTTTAAAATTTGCAAAAATATAGCACATGAAAATTTTTAACTATCTAAATAAATGGAGAGATATACCATGTTCCTGGATCAGAAGACTCAATATTGTTAAGATGTTAATTTTACCCAAATTAATGTATTGATTAAATGAAATAACTATGAAAATCCCAACAGACATTTTCTAAACTAGAAACTAACAAGCTGAATTTTCCAAATGTATTTGGAAATGCAAATAATCTAGAATAGTTTGAGTAACTTCAGAAAGGAGTAACAAAGTTGGAGGATTTATATTACTTGACTTTATGACTTACTAGGTAGCTACATTAATCAAGACATTGTGATATTGGCATAGGGACGGATAATATATCAATGGAATAGAATAGAGAGTTCAAACATAGATCTACATATATTTGGTCAATTGATATTCAACAAAGGGGCCAAGGTAATTCAATGGTCAAAGCATAAACTTTTCAACAGGTCGTAGTATACTAACAGATCCTGGATATTCATATGCAGAAACAATTAACTTCAATACTCACCTCACACCATAGAGAAAAATTAAGTCAAACTAGATCATATATCAAATATAAATGCTGAAACTATACAATTCCTAGGAGAAAAATCTTTACAATGTTTGGGTGGAAAGATTTCTTTTATAGAACAGAAAAAAGACAGTTATATAAGAGACAATAAATAAATTGGATTTTACCAAAGTAGAATACTGCTTATTGAAGATCAATTAAGAAAGCAAAACACAGATTGAAAAAAGATATTCACAATACAGAAATATGACGAAAAGAATTAAACCCCGAATATCTTACAACTCAATGGCTGGAAGTCAGCAACCCAATTTTTAAAATGCACCAAAGATTGAAACAGACACTTAATAAAAAATGATACAAATGGCTAATAGCACATGAAAAGATGCTCAATATCATTAATCATTAGAGAAATGTATATTGTGAGTAATGACCTACTGAATCACATACCACTACATATTCACTCTACCAGATACAATTAAAAAGACTGAGAATTTACTCTGCTGGTAAAGATGTGGAACAATGGGATGCCCATAAATTGCTGGTGGGAATGTAAAATTGTACAACCAATTTGAGAAATGATTTGTCAGTTTCTTATAAAGTTACTACAATACACACCAGTCATTCCATTCTTAGCTATTTATCAGAGAAATAAAAACGTATATCCACACAAAGATTTGTACACAAATGTACACATCTGCTTTATTCACAATAGCAAAAACCTGGAAGTGACCCAAATGTCCATCAACAGATGAATGCATAATTTTTGTATATCCAGTCAATGGACAGTCATTTAGCAAAAAGGAGAGTATTACTGATTACTCTCAACATCCTGGAAATGATCTCAGAAACATTACAATGAGTGAAAAGGCCAGACACAAAAAGTACTTGCTGAATGATTCCATTTATATGAAACTCTAAGAAAGGCAAATCAAATTGATAGTGATAGAAAACACATCAATGGGTATATGTGGCCTGGGGTTGAACATGCAGGATTAACAGGGAAGGGCAGATAGAGAAAATATTTATGTTGATTGTGGTGATGTTACATGGTGGTGTTACATGGGTGTATAACTTTATGAAAACCCATTCAATTTTATGTAAATTATAATTTGATGAGGTTGATCTTTAAAATTTTTATATGGTTTTGGGCATAAAATTCAATTTTGTGTAGATCAGTGTACTTAAAAGAATGCAATAATAAAATGGTCTGCATGTGACAATTTCAATACAAGATTGTCTTTTCCCTTTCCTTGCATATGCTAAGCTTTAGACACGTATGAGTCAAGCTGATGAATGTGCAGACTTATAGCTGTTGGGATAGATTCTCTCCTTTTTTCTTCACTTTCTTTAACTCTCCTTCCTCACCCTCTTACCTTCCTTTCTCCTCATCCTTTCATTAAAACCAATAACAATTAACTTTTGTATTGAACTTTATAGTTACAAAGCACTTTCCAACTTCATTTGATTCTCAGAATAATTTTAGGAGGCTGGGATAGGAATATTTACTCATTTTACAGATGGAAACAACAAAAATGAGGGCCAGTGAGATAACAATTATACCCAAAGCAGCACAGTTGTCACATGCTTTGGAACATAATTAATAGCTCTTTTCTTAACTTCCTTGTCTTTTTTTAACCCCTTACATTTTGAATTGTTTAGAGTAAAAATCTTACCAAGTTGTAAAAATGAATTCCATTTAGTTAGAAATATAATGATTATCTTCATTGAAAAAACTAAACTTTACGAAAATTTTCATCTAAAATGTTCTGGATATCTGAAATAGACCTAACATAGTAAGAATAGGATGTCTCAGTGATTATGGGATGTCTTGACAAAATCTTGTCACCTCAGACAGATCAGTCTGGGCCTTAATATACCTTTGGTACTTACCATCAAGGGCCTTGTCATTGGTGTTCACCCACAAAATTCTACAATGGAAGGCTGTAAAGGGAAGATTAAATCTTACCTTTCTTTTATATTCTAGCTATCATGGTCGTATCCTGAATCCCCATTTCCTCTCTGCTACCTGCAGCCAGATATGTTTTTTCTGTTTGAATAGTAGAGCTATCATTTATAAGATCAGTTAAACAAATCATACCTGCATTGATCTTTATCTCTTCTTGATTTTTGTCTAATCCTATCCCAGTTCAAAACCACCTTTGAAAATCCATAGTTTATACTTTTCATACTTTTCTGAATTCCTTAGACTTGCCCAGGGAGGCATAGACATAGCTATATTGGCTGTGGCACTGGCAACTGGAATTGAGGGGTGTGATAAGGTTACCTACTTATGTTTATACTGGCCTAATTTAGTGCTTTCCCCATTAATCTTCACACATTTATTTATTGATCACACTCTTTTCTGTGTCTGCCACAAAGAGATAGACGTGGTCCTGTCATGGAGAAGTTCACCTCTAAATTTCCAGTGATATCTGTGTTGCTAGCTTGACAAAATAAAAAGAAACCTACAAATAAGTTTGGTGTGCTAATCTCACTGCCAGGTAAGCTCATGAAGGGTCATAAAGCCAAGCTCCTGAGGTAGATAAAGGAATTCTTTATCTAGATAGAGTCCAGTATCCTATGAGCGCTGTTCTCTCTGAAGCTGAGACACAGGCCCCATTCTAGCTGTAGATCTGCAAATCTTGGTGGTTTTCAGTTCCCAGTACTCAGGGAGAGAGGGAATCAACACTTTCTGAGCACCTTTTATGTGTCAGGTGCTCTTATATACATTGTGTTATGTTGTGATTGTCACAAGTCCATGATGTACAAGTCAATTCTGGAATCTAAAATAGATATGTACTAGAGCAAAGAGGACTGACTTTGGAATCAGGAAGATAGAGGTTTCAGTTCTGGCTCAGCCAGTAGTTCATTCATTCCTTTCTTCATTTATTCACTAAAATATTTATAGAAATGCTGGTAAACATTCAAGATCTGTGGTAGGAGGTGAGGATCTTAAAGTGCATAAAATATAACCCTTGCAGAGCATTTGAGATCTTGCTTCAAGCAATTGTCATCAGTTTTGACATAAACTCAAATAAATTCTTGCAAAAGGTCTCTGTGCTCCCCTTTCTCCTTTTTGCAAACTAAAAACAATAATTGATTTTTTAACAAATTGTGTTTGAAGGCTTATGATTCATTTAAGTATCTATTGTTAAAAAACAAAATTCAACAGAGTAAATTTGAAGATCCAGTTGGATTTATTTAAGCATTCACGAATCAGGCAGCATCCCATCTAGCAACTAGAAGGTCACTGATGAGTTGTTCAAAACGGAAGTTTTTTATAGGCACAAAGAGGGTGAGACTAAGAAATTAAAAGAGTGGATTATTTCAAGTAAGGACACTTTCTATTAGGGGAAAGCAGAGGGTCTTCCTTCCCAGGCAGATTACCTCACTAGTGTTGATCAGGAAATTCCAAACTGATTGATTAGATTATGTTTTTGGAAGAGGGTGAAATTAGATCAGGTATTAAATCTAGGTTTGGTATCATGGGGCTTTCATGATGACATTTTGGGCCTATGGTTTTCTGTTTAACACTATGTTTGCATAACTTTATAACAAAAATAACAGATGTGAAATTATTCAAAATCTCACCATTCTAGAAAGTCAATTACTTTTACTTGCCAGCCTTGTTTCCCAGTCTTTGTCTATGTTACAAAGCTGTACCCTTACATAAATGTTTTTATGTTGTTACAAGGTATGTAATATTTGTAATTTTATATTTAAATGATATAAAATATTTTATTGTATATTAATTAGTAATAAATACGTTAATATGTTATATATTATATGGTGTGAAATTTTTATGAATGGATTCTTGTAACTTGCCCTTTCACTGTGATGGTCAGATATATCTGAATGAATATTTCCATCTGCTGAGTGTGGATGAAAACTTCCAAAAAGGAAGTTTAGGAAAGCAGATGTACATTTTTCTATATTTTTGTGTTTTTCAAGAATGAATAACAATAGGAAATTTTTATACATAAAAAATGTCATTTATTTACAAATTGTTATTATTATTATTAAATTGTTATTATTAATAAATTGTTATTATTAAATGCATATAATAGTCAAAATATCAACTTTTTTTGGTGTGGATTTCTGACACATTTGGAAAAAAAACTTGAAATCAGTTAACACAGCGAGAGTTAACCACTCCCATATTGCTCGACATTTCTCTTGAGAGGAGAAGTGATTCAGTGGGATGAAAACTTTGAAAACAAATGTCCTAGTTTTGAAATGCTAGGTGAACCTCTTACTTTCTAAGTGAGCTTGGGCAAGTTATTTAACTTTCTGAAAATGTTTCTTTAACTGTTTTAAAGAAGGTGGGTTTTAATAGGGATTATGCTTTTATTCCGCATTTCATTTATTTTACTCAATAAAAAGCCATAATTTTTTATTATAATAAACATGTTATGTGATAAATACCTTTTAAACATAAAGCTCATTTAATCTTTTGTTATTTCCTTAGGATAGTCTCATAAATGGGATTACTTGGGTCAAAAATTCTAAACATTTTTATGGTATAAAGAAACAGTCTCAAATTGCTTTTCAAAAGATTTCCTTCTATTACACAACTAGCAGCAATGGATTGCATCACTCATTGCATCGGATTCACCTTATAGCCACTACAAGTATATTATGATGTGAAAATTTGCAATTGATTATTTCAATTTTCTTTCTGTGGAGTCTGACGGTTTTCCTTTTTCATTAGCAAGACTTGTCAGGATGAGACTGCTCAGGGCCACGTGGGCTGCTGACTGCACACGTGGACTACATATCCCAAAGTGCTCCGCGGCGCGCTGACAGGAAGTGTCCGTAGCATCTCCCGCCTCCAGGCCGAGGCGAAGAGGTTCTATCCGGGGCCTTGGCGCTTCTCTTTCCTTTCGCGCCGGTTGCCGCTGCGGAGTGCGGCGGGTCCATGTGCGCAGTGAGCGGCGCTCTTCCTGGCTCAGAAGCACCCGAGCCCCGCGTTTGACCGAGTCCGCGCTGCGATGGACCCCAACACCATTATCGAGGCCCTGCGGGGCACTATGGACCCAGCCCTGCGTGAGGCCGCCGAGCGCCAGCTCAATGAAGTAAGGACGCCGGGTTGGCGGCGGCGGGCAGGCGGTCTGTGTCAGGCCAAGCCCTCCGGGCCTGGCCAGAGACGCGGACGGCGTCGCGGAGGGGCCCGACTGGAGGGGTGGGGCGGGGACCTGACGGCGAGTGCCACGCCGGGGCGCCTCAGGCTGCTACTGCTGCTGCTGCGGTGGTGGCGGCGGCCCAGGCTGCCTTTGCGTCGGATCCTGAGCTGGGCCTCTGGCTGCGGTCGAGGCACGAGGAGCCGGCTGAGGCTAGGCGGGCGTGACCGGCTGGACACATGGCTGGGTCGGATAGCCGACCGCCTTCTGGCTCATTCCTCACTCGTTCCTCGCGCCCAGGAGGGGGCGAAACTCACTGGGAGGTTTTTCAGACGTTTCCGGGAGCAGTCTCTCTGGCGCCGGGTTTTGGAGGGGCTCCTGGGAATGTAGAACTGGTCCATTGGGAGCTGCGCCTGTCAGCTTGTCACTTCACTGGGCTGCACAACTTTCGCCTCTCTGGCTGAGCTGCTAGGGGAAGCTTTCAGCAGCAAGCCCCCGCCTCTAATTGAGCAGGGTGAGGGTAGTGCGAGATACTCACATGAGTCTGATTCACTGCTCTTTAATAATGCCTCAGTCGGGAGGCAGGGCGACGTACTGGCAAGTGTCAGGTGAAGTGCACCCTTCAAGGTAGAGCTGCAACACTAATTTCTTTACTGACCTTGGGCAGGTCGCTTAACCTTTTGATGCTGAGTTTTCCCCATTCATAAAATTAGGCCACAGTGTTGCTGTGCCTGTCAAGTGAGACACTAAGACAGAGTGCCTTGAAACGTGCCAAGCTCCCTATCAAGAAGCTGAGGGTGGCTTCTTTTTTCCCACGTTTTTGAGGGACCCTCAAAACACCCTTGGAAAACAGCCTTATTATGTGGGTATTTTGTGCTATCTTTAGTTTCATTCTCTGTTTATAAATTTCTGCAACTTTTTATATTTTAGTGAGCATTTTAAATGGTTCTTAGAAGGACCGCTTTAACTTCCTATGACAGGTAATTGTCTTTGGTAACCATACTCCTGATTTTGGCAGCTTCACTGAGGTTTAGGGTACATTTTTTTTTTTAACGTAAAGGGAAGTCCTTTAAAATAGAAATTGAATTATTTTATGCTCCTCTTAGTTGGTAGGCAAATCATTTAAAAATGTTTATGTTGACTTAGGAGAAGCTGCACGAGTATTCCTAATTGAACATCATCAATGTACAATGCAACTTTTAGAGATCTCTGCCCTTAAGGAACTTATATTTTAAGACCACCCACAGACTTGAGACAAATTAAGTATAAAATTGTTTTAAAATAAAAAGTTAAATCTATTTTATATGTAAATGAGACCATCATTTGATCATACCAAGAGCTATGCTCAAATTCTGAGTCTCAAAGTAGCTTTGGGAAGGAACTTAAGATTTTTTTGGATAGGAAATAATGAATTGAAACAAGTTCCCAATTTGAACCATTACTAAACTATGGAGGGACTTATGGATCACTTATTAGTTTGATTTATTTTGTGATAGGTTAAGGTGAACATTATTTTGTTTATGAAGTATTAAATGCATGCATAAGCCTAGACACTCTAAAAATTTAGTCATAATATTTCTACCATGACTTTGCTCTAATTGCACATTGTTTTGACTAAACATACTTGCAGGTAATTACCAATTTAAATTATTATTATTTGAAAGAGTTGGTTCCCTTGTAGAAAAATAAAATAAGTAATACTTCCCGCAAATTTGAAAATTTATTCCTCCAGCAGGTATTGAATGTCTAGTTCTATGTACTAACATCTTGTAATAGAGAGCTGGGGTAAGTATTTCACAAGCTAGTTTTTGGAAGATAAACAAATAAAATAATATTCAGAGCATTTTTTACTTAACTGTTAAGCTGCTGTTAGGGTTTTGGAATACTCTGGAATAGTGAACACTATCTTTTCTGTCAAAGGAAATTTGGTATCTGGTCTGCATTTGTGTGATTGTTAGCTATTTATATTTTGTAAATTTCTTTTGATTATTACACCTAGATTTTTAAAGTAATCTTCCTAAGGTAACTTTTCTGTTAGAGTATTCTCATTTCTACATTCTAATGAAGTGATTTCATTTGAATAATTTTTGCTTTGACTTTCTGTGATGGAACCTTGATTTAGGAAATAGGTCCCAGATAAGTCTTGAAGAAGCTTAACTGGTAAGAATAGGAAGGTAACATTTTATATCTGACAGGGTCTTCTTGCTTTGACTAAGTAAGATAGGATGAACCAGTCATTCCATGATGTCTCTACTGAAGCTATATTTTGTTTCATTTAGTTAAAAGAAAAAGATCATTGACATTTGAATGAATCTCTTCAGCTAAGTGAAGTAATCACAGTTCTGTAAAAATTGTAAATGTTATCAAAGTATTATAGTGCAAATAGTTTTTTAAAAAGTGCTCATGCCTCAGTGATTATTTCTTCTGTTTGAAACCCCTTTTACTCAGTTATCTCCCAGACTTGTTCTCTCACTTCTGTCACTGTTCCAACTGTCTCCATATCACTAAAGAGTTCCTGGACGACCACTCTCCCTATCTCCCTTCGCTTGTCTATTCTTTATAGCGTTGATTTATCATCATACATGTTTTACTTAACTATTCTCACTATAATTTTGAATTTCAGGAGATCAGGAATTTTTGTCTTTTATTACTGCCATTCTTTGATTTGTCCATGTTAGGCTTCACTACTTGTAATAGATAACAACATAGGCTTTAGTCTGTTCTACCACCTCTACCTCAAGGATTTTGGGGGTATTTATATATATTTTTATATTACATATAGATAAAATTAAAGTTTCATTAAACTGTTAAAGATATTTCTTTGGCATATTTTCAGAAACATCTGACTTAGTATTCCCCACGGACTTACTCTGTAGTATGTTGAGAATTTTTTTTGAACTGCTGTTAAAATTTTAACAAACTTTGCCTCAGAGCCTGGAGAAAACCATTAAAAAGTAGAAGTATTCTTGGAAATATCACTGAAAACCACTTGAGCCTTTTTTTTAAAACTGCTGAATTCTGAACTAGCTGGAGGATCTTAGGAAAGTTATTTAACCTCTACGTATCATTTTCCCATATATAAAATTAAAGTAGTTACAGTATGTATGTCATTGTGTTATGTGGGTTTAGTGAGATGATGGCATGTAAAAAATTTCAGAAAGCATTTGGCACCTAGTAAATTCTCTCCAGATTATTTGAACTGTCAGTTGATTAACCAATCCAATATGTCATACATTTTCTTTTCTATGTTAGTCTACTAACTTAGTAGTTGTACGTCTCAATGGAAAATGATCAGCACTAATGGCGAAAGAACACCAGTACATATTCTAAGTAGGTATTGTTATTGTAAAATCTAAAATATGTGACATTTGGTATTCATTCACTCAACATTAATTGTTATGGTCCAGAGACTATTTGCTCTTGGGTATACAAAAACTGTGCTTTACTATATGTACAAACACAAACTCAGAAATACTTGTTTCTTCGTTTGTGAGATAAAGATAAAATATCTCTGAAGGTTTGGGGCAGATTATGTTAATAGACATCAGTCTCTGTGGTCTCTTCCTGCTTTAACTACCAGGGTTCTTTATTGAAAACCTTTCTGTGTACAAACCTTTACTCATGCTGCTCAGCTGTCCTGTTAAACTCTTATCACCTAAAACTAACATTTTTCCTCACGAATCCTATCTTAAATGCCATCTTTTCCCACCCTGACCTGTGGTGCTGTATAAACTCAAAACTCATCTTTTTAACATGTTGTATATTCTCCTTTACGTTTTATTTTAACTATTTTAATTTTTGAACCAGATGACTGCTGTCTCTTCTCTAAACATTCATTGACTTTTAATTTATCTCTAGTAGGAATTAAATCTGTAGATCAAGATATTTTTTTTAACCCTGGCGTATTAGCTGAGAGTAGACACTCAACAAGTAATTATTTCTGTTATTTAAAAAACATTTGAGTGCCTATCATGTGGTAAATACTATCTTTGGTGCTGGCGATTCAATACTGTACTCAAGACAAAGTCATGATTGTCTTGTAGCTCACATTTGAGCTTAAATTTTAAATGTAATGTCAGGAAGCGCTTTTTTTTTGAAATACGTATTCTGAATGATAGTTCCCACCCTGGTTCATTTAATAGCAAATATCTTTGTCCTAGGCACGGAGCCAAGAGGTAGATAGAAAGAAGTTCATGATTCCTGCTTTTTTGGAGCTCCATAGTCAACACGGCCCTCATAATACATGCGGTCCAAACTATAATAGAGCTATGTGTAGGTCTTGGATGAGGAAACTATTACATTTGCCTTTGGTTAAGGCAGATACAATGTCAGCATCAATACTCGCTCTTATACTTGCAGCCAAGAAAAATGCCCTAAGCAGAATTCAAAGGCTTACCTAGGAGCCTTTTAAACCCTCAGTTCCTAACTTAATGTGCTAAAAAATGGTTCTGAAGGCAGAAATGCTGCTTTCTTCAATGCTTTATATGAAAAAGTAAGTGAACTTAGCTTTGATAAGTTTCTTGATATATTGTGTTTGTCTTTTAAATTCATAAACTATTGTGAGTCACCTCTGGGATCTTCACAGATGATTACTATTACTACTGTGATATATTTTATTTATAAGTGGTTAATTTGATTTCAATTTAATAAAGGACTTACACATGTTTAATTCATGAAAATCTTAGATCTAGAAAATTGCAAAATCACAGCATGTTTATAGTACAATTTGGTATGTCTAGAAATTCAGCAAAATATTTATGAGAATATAGTGTATATTTTTAAAGACAGTATGTAGTCCGAGCAGGTAACATTCCTTAATTAAGACTGTCATGAAGTAGGTACTGTTTTGAATTTGGGAGAGGGAAAGTCCCTGGATACTTCGGCTGTTAGACAGGAAGTTGACACAGCATGTTAAAGATCTGACAGAGAGCACTATATTAATATTGGTAAGAAAACAATTTTCTTTTTCAGATATATTAGATGTATATATTATTTTACTTATTGTTTCTATCAGCGGCACATAAGTTTGATTTAAAGTGGGTTTTTTCTTTTGGTTGCTATGTAATTTATAATTTAAAAGTTTTTAAAAACTTCTTAGTTGGAAAGCATTTACGTATTACCGCTGTTTAATGAAAGACAGGAGGACACAGTGAAGAGCCTCAGCCTGGTCCTGATTCTACCACTGTGATGACTTAACCTCACTATGCCTCATTTCATGTAGGTAAAATAAAGTATTTGCTTTGTCAAATTCTCTAGTAAAACAGAAAGGTTAGAATTCTTTTTGAATCTTGAAATTGTCTGGTTGTATTTATTTTATGTAAGCTCTGATGTCACAGTGCCCTTAAATTAAGGCTCTCCCTTATAAATTGTGTAAAGTATACCGTGTTTCCCCGAAAATAAGACCAGGTCTTATATTAACTTTTGCTCCAAAAGATGCATTAGGGTGTATTTTCATGGGATGTCTTATTTTTTCATGTACAACAATCTACATTTATTCAAATACAGTCATGTCATCTTCTGGAACATCGTCCTAACATACTAAAGGTGTCTGTCTGGCTGACGATCTTAACTGGGGCTTATTTTCGGGGAAACACAGTAGTAGCTAATTGAAGTCCTCCTTGGTTGTATTCTAATGGAGAGAAATAATAAAAAGTTACCTCTTAAAGAGTAAACTTTAAAAGATACTAACATTAGGTGATTATGTTGGAAAATATGTGTCTAGAGGGGAAACTGATACTGGAGAAAACTGACTTAAGGTTAAATCTGGTTTGGTGAGCTGGTAAACACCCAGGAGAAAATGTCTAGCAGGCAAGGAATGTGGAACTGTAGTTTAGGGCAGAAAGCAGCATTGGAAAAGTAATTTTTTTTCTGCAGGTGAATTGAGAGGAAAGGAGTGTGATCCAGAGATGTGGGGTGGACTGAAGGCTACATTTTGGGCCATGTACATTTCTGGGACTGAGAAACAAGAAAACGGAGATTGGAGAATTGTGCATTAAAAGTAGAACAAAGCCAATAAAATGAATTTCATTTTATTTAAGTAAGAAGGTTGTTTGTGGGCAATTTGGTTTTCTTTTTCCTTAAGTTTCATAAATGTTCTACTGGAGACCGTGAATTATTTTTGTAATAAGTAAAAGCTATTAGAAAAAGAAAGCATTGTTGACATTTTTAAATGAGGGAGTTTAAAGTAAAATGAAGACTTTTGAGGTGCGAAGCTTTTAAAATACTGGTAAACTTGGAGAAAGCAATTTCCAGTTACAGGGTTAGTGTGTGGAATGCTAGTAAAGGAGTGGGGAAAGATTGTAGGTTAAAAGGATAGTAGGGTCGGGGGAAATTTGTTTATGTGGATAGGTGTATTTTTCATTTTTTTTTTCTTTGATAAGATTAGACTATTTTGGGGAGTAGGGAAGCTGCCTGTGGAGTAGTTTTCAGGCCTATTATTACCTGTTGTAATAATAGTTTTCCACCTGTAATGTTTTATAGTCATCTATCCTAGAATTGCACCCCTTATACTGCTTCAGGACCTTATAGTCCTACAGCATAGGTCTAATCATGTAAAAACTTTCAAAAAAAGTTCACACTTACTAGATCTTGATGTGGTCACAACTGCCTATTTGTTTTTGTCTTTGACTATTCTCTTTCATTCTCCTAATAATCTCTTTAATATAACACTCATACTTTTAAAAATCCTTTCTCCCCATTTCTGTGGGTTTAAGTCCTTTAGGGTCTTACTCAAAATTTTATCTGTTCAATTAGAATTAATTTCCCAACCTACCATTATAGTGATCTTTTATCTCAGTAGTGTCTGGCACATAAGGACTACTACTAAGTGGAGTGAAGAATTTTCATGAGATGGATTAAGGGTGAATTAAATTATCTGGGTTGTTGACAGATAATGAGAAGGTGTAAGAAGAAGTTGTCTAAAAAGGTTTTTATGTTATTGTTGGCAGCTTTCAAACTTAAGTATTGGTAGTTTTAGCTCTATGAAATGATGTATAATGGCCCATTTGTTGCTTTAATTCTGGTTCTCTGCTACAAGCCAGAAGCTTGAACAGGGGTATATACGAGTAATTATAGTGCCAGCATTCAGAAGTTACATTTATACTTTGACTCATATAAAAGGTTTATTGTAGCATCTTTTAAGGTCTCTGTCAATGTTTGCCAAACTGTTGAGAATACCATAATTACTCAAATTTTAAAGGGTTTTTGTGATAAAGATTGATGCTAGTGATATTTATACTTATTTTTTAATTATCATAACAACTCCCTCCCCCCTAGATGGTGGTACCTAGGTAAAAACTGAGTTTTTTCTCAGTCTAGTTGTTTCTCAGTCTAGTTGTGTAGGATACAGCTCCCTGGCCCATGCTGGTATTATGAGCCTTGCTATACTGAAATATAAGACCGGGTCTTATATAGTATAAGACCCGGTCTTATGTTAATTTTTGCTCCAAAAGATGCATTAGAGCTGATTGTCCAGCTATGTCTTATTTTCGGAGAAACATGGTACATAGATAACATTTCTTAAAATATGTATACATTTTTTTGGCATCCCTGGTAGATATGCCACATTTTGCTTTTCCAGCTCATCAGTTGATGAACATGTGGGTTGTTTCCATTTTTGAGCTATTATGAATAATGCGGCTGTGGAATGTTCAGGCAAAAGTAGTCTTGTTATTTTTTCAATTGAGGGATAACTTACATATAATACAAGTCTCAAAAATGTGTACAGCTGAGTTAGTTTTTACCTAGGTACCACCATCTAGATCAAGATAAAAACCGGGGGTGCCAAAAAAATGTATACAAGTGGACACTGGTCAGCGTTGCTCAAGCAGTAGTTCGGCGTAATCAGAAGTGTCTGGACGCTGGTGGTAACCACTTTGAGCACCTCTTGTAATTGCAGAAGTCAAAACGTGACTTGTATTCGTCTTTTGTTATCGGTATATACATATTGAATATTACATTGTTATCGGTGTGTGTGTGTGTGTGTGTGTGTATAATTACAATTTTAATACAGTTTTCCTTAAAATGTGTATGCATTTTTTTGGCACCGTCTGTGTAACATTTGCACTGGCCTATAAGTTTCTCTTGACTCTTCCCGATCAATACCTTTCCTCCTCCAAGTTACCATTATTCTGACTTCTGTTAACTATAGATTAGATTTGTCTGTCCTCCAACTTCATGCACATGGAATCACATGGTATGTACCCAGTTAGTCTGGCTTCTTAGCATGTTTTTGAGATCTGTATTGCTTGATTCTGTAGGTTTTTTTTTTTAAGTTACTGTATAGTATTTCATTGTATGAATTGTACCACTGTTTATACATTCACTTGTCATAGGACAGGTATTGTGCATAAGCTCTTATTTCTCTTGAATATATAAGGGTGAAATTGCTAGGTTGTAAGGTAGTTGCATGTTAGAAATTGCCTGTTTTCCAGTATGGTTGTACCAATTTATACATCTACCAGCATTGTGTGAGTTCACTTTTTTTTACCTCCTCACCAGCACTTTGGTGTATTGCATATATTGTTTTGAGGTAGGACTGTCTTGTCACTTGCACTCATTCTTTTGTATGCATTTGCTAATTTTTGTGGAGTGATCAACTCTTCCTCAGGTGTTGCAGATATTTCCCCTTTTTTAAAACATTGTTTTTACTTTTTATCTACTTGATACTAACACTGTTTTATGGATGACTTCTTTCTCAAGCCGCCCGTCGCCCCCCACTTCTCCTGTAGTGGGGAGGGCTCCAGTCCGCCCTCCTATGAGAATGTGCGGCACAAGTGGCACCCAGAGGTGTGCCTCCACTGCCCCGATGTGCCCATCCTCCTGGTGGGCACCAAGAAGGACCTGAGAGCCCAGCCTGACACCGTGCGGCGCCTCAAGGAGCAGGGCCAGGCGCTGGCCAAGCAGATCCATGCTGTGCGCTACCTCGAGTGCTCGGCCCTGCAGCAGGATGGCGTCAAGGAAGTATTCGCTGTCCGGGCTGTGCTCAATCCCACACTGGTCAAGCGTGGGCGGTCCTGCGTCCTCTTGTGACCTTGGCACTCAGCTTAGAGGCTGCCCCTGCCCCCCACTAGTTGTGCCTTGGCGCCTTGTCTGCCCCCAGCTGTGCCTTAAGGACTAATTCTGGCACCCCTTGCCAGGGGGCTCCCTGAATGCCTGTTTCTCCGTAAGGAGGCCCACAGGGAAAAGGGCTGTGGGCCCTGCCCCATTCTGCTTGGGAATACCAGGTATTCTTGAGAGCTCACCCAGGCCAAGGTTGGATCCCTCCCCAAGAAGCCAACCCAGTGCCCCCTCCCCATTTTCCCCTACTGACCAGTTGATCCAGCTTTCTACACAGATGTTGCTGCCTTCCCTCAGGTTAGGGACTCTCAGCTGTCCCTAACCTCTCCCTCACTGCTCTTCGAATTGCTCCCCCCTCAAGATGTTCTTTCCCTGTCCCAGAGGAGCCACAGAATCCTGAGAAGATGAATGTGCCCTAACTTGCCCCCATGTGCCCAGGGCTTATGCATCGCTGACAGGCTCCTACCCCCATCAGTATTGGTAAAAATCTCCTGTGTCTGGTGGCTGGGTGTGTTGGGGGAACTGTTTTATTACTTTCAGCTTTTGGTGTCATGGTTTGTTTTCCCCACCAAGATGATAAAAATACATAGCTTCTTTCCTTCAAGTACTCTAGCAGTTTTGTTTTTTATATTTAAACCTTAAGAAGTTAGAAATTGCTGAAAGTCCTTTGTTAATGTAATGTTTTTGGAATACCTATTGTGCTGTAGGAAGGTGGAAGTTACAGTGAGTGGTATATGCTTACTTTTAACTTACATGTATTGTGTCCAGCCAACAAAAACTGGTGCTTTTTGTTATTGTTATTAACATGACTCCTAAATATAAACCAATAACTTTGATGTGGGGTTCCAGTAGTAGAAAGTGGTCTTTTTCAACTCAGAAGGAAAAACTGCTTTATTGGGACCTCGAGAGTGTTTTATATATACAAAACTATCTGAGCTGTATTTTATGGATTCTCAAGGAACTAAAGATGAATTTGGCAATATTATTTTTATACTCTGCTGGCTTTAGTATATACTCAGAAAAAAATGAAATACTGCTGTGTATGGGTATATAAACAACATAACATGTGTTGTCTTGATATTTGCTAACATGTTTTCTATATTTTATTCCTTACAGCCATCCTGTGAAATATATTATACTAATTTTGTAATTGAGACTTAGATTTGCTGAATCAGCTTGCTCAAGAGTTAAAAATGTAAGAAGTGGCATCACCTATATTTATAACCAGGACTATCTGATTCCAGCAGTCTATTCCAGGAGTTCATAATTTGATGCAGGAGATAAGATATTCTGTAATATAAATGACCTAAAAAGTACCATAGTAATATGGATACCGCGTTTCCTCTAAAATGAGACCTAGCCGGACAATCAGCTCTGATGCGTCTTTTGGAGCAAAAATTAATATAAGACTTGCTCTTATTTTACTATAATATTTTGTAGTAATAATATATATTTTACTATTATATAATATAAGACCCTGTCCTATATTAATTTTTGCTCCAAAAGGTGCATTAGAGCTGATTGTCCAACTATGTCTTATTTTCGGGGAATCACGGTAATAGTGTCCTTTGTGGGGTCATCTGTCTACCCCTTAAATGTAAATACTCTTTTTACTCTATACTGCCCCTGGGTATTCACAGCTGCTTCCAAGGCATTTTTTTTTTTTATTCGTTCAGTTATTCATTTAATAAATTTGTTGAATATCTTAAATGCCAAGCATCATAGGAGGAATTGGATTTACAAACAATATAGTCCTTACTCTCAACGGAGCTTAAAGTCTAACAGGAGAGGCAGACATAAAGCCAGTCTATAAATATAATAATTACAAGTGTAACAAGTGTTAATGGTGCAAAAAAACCCTGGAGATTACGAGATTAATAGGAAGCGCTACTTTAGCTTGAACGATCAGTCAGGAAAGGCTTTTCTAAGGAAATGTTTAAGCTGAAACCCAAAGAATGAAACAACTCTGGTGAAGCATTGGAGAGAAGAGTCTTGATTTGGTAGGTAGAAAGTTGCAGCATGTACAAAGTCTCTGAAATGGGGTAATACGTTTGTTGTTGAAAGAACCTGAAGAAGGTTGGTGCAGTGAGGCAGTAAGGGTTGAGAAAGTTTCTTTAAATGAGGCTGAAGAAATAGGCTGGACAAGATAATACACAACCTGGTAGGCTTTGGAAAATAGAGTACAAAGTTGTCGAAAGGTTTGCTTGCAGGTGATTGGTTTATACAATTTTAAAGCTCATTTGCTGTTAAATAGAGAGAATGGCTGGAGGCAGACATTTAGAGGATGACAGTCACTGGGACCAGGACGATGTTAAGGGGATGCGGAAAGTGCGTGTGTTAATTATATAAGCATTTTGGGTATATAATTGACATGGCCTGATGAGTTGAGATGAAGAGAAAAGTATTAAAGATGACATTCAGACAGGTTTCAGATGTGAATAACTGAGGATAGTGATGAGAAAGGAGGAGGGTTGTAAGAGGTGGTGCAAAGAAATAAGTCACAGTTTTTAGTGGAAAAGATGCTTTGAACATAGTAAATCTGAGAAGCTTGGGAGATAATGAAGTTAGGGATGTTAAGTAGGTCTGTTAAAGTGATCCGGACTAGAAATAACATTTGACATGGATAGTATTTAAAGATGGGTTGGATGAAATCAGCTGTGGAGTGGAAAAGACAGCCTCTGAATCCTAGCACCAGGTTCTAGCATTTGCAGATTAAATAGGATGACAAAAACAGCAAAGGAGCCTGAGAAAAGGACCAGAAAAAGTAGTGTATGAATTGCATAAGTGGAAGGGTGTTTCAAGAAACTGATAGTGGTTAACTGTATTCAGATCTATTTAGAGTACTGAAAGGGGCAAATAAGGCCCCTTCACCCACCTGACTACTCCTGTTCAGGTCTTTAAGTATTACTTCTCTGAGTTAGGAGATTCGCCTTTTGTTTCTTTTGTGTTCTCTACTTCTTTGTTATACTTTATTGCAATTACCTGTTTATCTTGTTTTCCTTTACTAAACTCTTCCCACAAGGTCGTGAAGCCTCATTTGTCTTGTTCAATCCTGTATTCTCAGTTCTCAGCGTAGTGTCTTGCACAAAGAACACCTACATAAATCATTTTTGGAGTGACTGAATGAATAAAGTGTCGTCTAGGTTTTAATGTGAAGACATTTTTTACATCCAAAGGGAATATTTTCTGTTTCGAAAAATGTTTGGGAACGGGGGGAAAGTATGTCAAGAGGAAACTAAAATAAAAATCACTGTTGTTCATGTGATTACGTACAGAAAAATAATAAAACATGGGCTGGAAGGAGAAGAAGACATAGCTGGTGGTTAAATCAGAGAGGGGATGAAACAAAACATACAAGAAACAATTTAACTTGAATATTGAGTTTTTTTAAAAAAATGTCTGAAGTTGAGGGCGGCCGGATGGCTCAGTTGGTCAGAGTGCGGTGCTCTTAACAACAAGGTTGCCGGTTTGATCTCCACATAGGCCACTGTGAGCTGCGCCCTCCACAATTAGATTGAAACAACTACTTGACTTGGAGCTGATGAGTCCTGGAAAAACATACTTAAAAAAAAAAATTAGAAGCAAATATGACAAATTTAGGAATCATTAAGTAACTTTTGTACTGTCAATGAAAGTGACCCAGGTTCATAGTATAAAATTTGGAAAACAGTGTATAAAGAATAGCTCCTTCAACAAATGAGAAACAAGAACTCATAGACATGGACAATAGTTTAGTGGTTACCAGAATGTAAGGGGGTGGGGGGATGGGAGATGAGGGTAAGGGGGATCAAATATATGGTGATGGAAGGAGAACTGACTCCGGGTGGTGAACACACAATGGGATTTATAGATGATGTAATACAGAATTGTACACCTGAAATCTATGTAATTTTACTAACAATTGTCACCCCAATAAATTAAAAAAAAAAAGAATAGCTCCTCCATAATCCTACCACCCCAGAGATAACTACTATATTTGCATTTTTAGTATATTTCATATTTTTCCTGTAGGTGTTGCTTGGCATATGCATATAAAGGTATTTATTAGTTTGTATCCTGCTTTTATTGAATGTTCAGTTACTGATTTTTAAATTCTCTATTGAAATATAACATGCATACAGAAAAGTGATCATAAAGGGTAAAGATGATTAATTTTCACAAATTAAACACTTATATAACACAGCCATGTTAAGAAATAAAACATTAATAGCAATGTGGAAACCACCACCACCCAGGATGTTAATTTTTACTGATTTAGTTTTGTTTCTAGCCACTTAATAGACTATCTCTATGGAGAAATTATTACTGAATTGGGGAAAATAGGTATCAAAGGATATTGTTTTTGTGCTGCTGCCACCAGTGTAGGTTAAGAGTGCTAACTGAGAGGTGCAATGGAATGCAGGCAAATGCAAACATCCAAAATGTTTTAGGAGTTAGGATGTTAAATTTTTTGAGTTCATTTTTCCATGTAGGTGAGTGACGGGAAATAAGGCCAGGACTAATTTATGGAGAGCCTTTTGTGCCAGCCAAGCAGTGGAATAGAGTGCTTGAGAATAATTGTTTGCTGAAATTTAAAATGTATGTTTTTGATTATAGGCACACAAGTCTCTGAATTTTGTTTCAACCCTGCTTCAGATTACTATGTCAGAACAACTGGATTTACCTGTGAGACAAGCAGGCAAGTTTCCTGAATTATTTTCTTGGGTGTATGTAAATATATTGTTTAAACGGTTCATAGTTGAATAGCAGAGGCATCTTGGGATGGTCCTTCAATGATTTTCTTCCCTGAAAATCAGTTTGCTCTTACGTGTTTACTACAAACAGATAATTTTGTTAATTGCTGGCAGAGTAAATTGGTGGCCTTGTTAATTGGTGGCAGAGATCAAAGGAATGTGATATTTCCATGAATTAAAAGAGAAGCTGGAAAGAGAAATTGATGGGTTAATTAAAAGATTCTGTGTATTCCTTGTTTCTGTCCCTGATGGATGATTCTAAGATACAAGTATAAAGATACTTTATACTCTGCTATTGTTCCTTACAGATACTTGCTTTTACTGTTTATTTCAACAATTTGAAAAGTACTATTTCTTAGTTCAGGTTTAAGCAAGATAGTGAGCAATTCCTTTAGTATCAAAGTCTGTGAAAATGTGGCACATTATTTCTGGTATTATCTGTTGGAATAATGGAATTCACATCTTTACATCTTACTAATTTGCAGATGTATTAATTTTATAAGAAATATAAAGTACCAATAATTTTACCCTTCTGGAAAAATCAGTTATATTCTGGTGTTATTTCTTTCTGTGCTTCATTTAGTGTATAGTAAACATTTGCCTTTTTTTTACATAGTGTTAGCCTTAAAATTTATGTTTTACCATAATATGCCATGTGCAGTGAACTATTTCTCAATTGTTAGAATTTAATTTCAGATCTGTTTCATTAACAATTATATTCCCAGTGCCTAAAATACTGCCTGACACACTGAAGGTACTCAGTAAATAAGTGAATGAATGTAATGTAATTGCTTATTATATTTTTAAAAATTGGTATGTAAGTTGCACAAAAATGGAACATTTTTCATGCCTATAAAATATAGTAATTTCACTGGACCCTGGTCAGCAGTAAATCTTTTTTTAAATTTCTAATTAAATAGATAATGGTTGCTTTGATTGTTTTAACTGTCACTGTTTTTTTTTAACGAAGTTGATATTTTCCCATTTGGTTATATTTTAGATAAGAATCTTTGCCTGTAAATCTCAAATATTTTTTTTAATAATATGTTGAAAGTGTTTGGCATTTAGGAGGGACCTTAACACATTTTAGAGACTTAATTATGTGTATTGTGTGTGTTACGTGGCTCTGGTTTCTGGATACCCTGTGGATGAGTGATGTTTGCAATATCCTGTCCTCCACAGCCCTGCTCAGTTCCTGGAGAATAGTGTCTATCGCTGCTTTTATGGAGTCAACCGATCTCATATTTTGTCTTCCTCCTTTCTCGATGCCTTCTATTTTCCCCAGCATTATTGTCTTTTCCAAAAAACCCCTGCCTTCTCATGATGTGCCCTTCAGTTTTGTCATTTTTGTCTTCAGTGTTGTTTCATACTTTAATTAGTTCTAGGATGCACTTGTTCGTCTTTGTGGCAGTCCAGGGTATCAATAGAGCAAAATTAAATAGTTCTAGAAAGTTGTTTATTAGTATGTACAGAACCAGAAGCAACCAAACTACGAAAGTGGTCAAAAATTTTTTAATTATGATCATTACTTTAAAAATTACATCCTTGTAATAATTGAATGATACTCTGTAGAGATTATTTTCATTAAGTGCAGGTGATTATATCCTTAAACAGGCTTTCTCTCTGTTAATAAAAGGATATCAGAATCCCAAGAATCCAAAGCCATTGTTCTTAATGAATACAACTGACTAATATTATCTGTTTACAGATTTATAAATTGCTTTAACAGCTTTGTTCAAATCACACAAATAAATATGTATACCTAACTCCTTTGTGCATTACAATAGAAGGAAATACTCAGAGGCTGCATCAGATCTTCATTTTGATCTTTGTTCTGTTTTGGAGCTGTAAAGAATCAAAATTCTAGAAGTAGTATTAATCTGAAGCATGTCAGTCCCATATACGGAGTCAAGTGTTGTTTACTGTAGATGTAATTTATCTTAAAACTTTTGTTTAAGGGTATTTTGATGTGTAGTCTCTTTTTTTTTGAAATACTACAAGATGGGTATTTTAATTCCCAAGATGAAGCAAAGTAGAATATAAAATCATAGAGTTGTATCAGTTATTTTTATTTAAATAGGTACAGAACTCCAGGTAAGGGTTAAACTAATCAGAGAAGAGCCAGTGTTTTGTAGAATATAGGAATTAATTAACTTTGAATAATTTCCCTTTCCTATACATCCTGTACATTTGTGATGGAGGGTTCCCTCTTCCTGTTTGTCCCCACCATCCTTCCCTCATTTGTGGGGAGAAGACTGGATAAAAAATATTGTTAGTAATCTAGTTCAGTTTGAGTTAACCAGCAATGTACAAGATAGCAGTATGATAGTTGACAGAAAGTGGTAATCTGTAATTTTTGAACCCAGTAAATTCTCTCATAAATAGCGTGAAGTGTGATTGTGGTGTATGATTGAATGCTTAGATTTATAGACTTAAAGAATTTATATATATGTAATTTTTCTGCGATAGAAATCATTTTTGGGTGTATCTTAGTCAGTTGGGCTGCTATAATATAGACTGGATTACTTATAAACAGCAGAAATTTATTTTTCACAGTTCTGGAGGCTGAGAGGTCCAAGATCAAGGCACTGGCAGATTTGGTGTCTGATGAGGACCCACTTTCTGGTTCACAGAATCTTAGTTAGTGGGAAGGGAGAAAGCTCTCTGGGGTCTCTCTTATAAGGGCATTAATTTCATTCATGATATCAGAGCCCTCATGACCTAATCACCTACCAGAGGCCTTAATAGCATCATGTTGGGGGTCAGGATTTCAATATGGATTGGGGGGGGGGGCGCAAATATTCAGTCTATTGCAGTGTTACTAATTGTAAAAGCTCTTTCGGTGTGTGTCTTTAGAGGCTGCAGTTGGTAAAATTAATTTATTATATAGCTTTCCTACAGAAAATAGGATAAAATGTGTTATGAATAAATGTGATATAAAAAGTCTTAACAGTTTAATTTGTGGTGTGTTTATTTGCAAAGTTCTCTTAGGCTGTTTAATAAAAACTGTGGGTGATTACTGTAGCTAAGTATTAAATTTGTGTTTGATTATCAACTTTAAAATACTAGAATGCATTATTTTGTTTTTAAAAGGATAGCTTTACTAACAATGGTTGATCTGAAAGAAATAAATTGAGGTGTGGACACGTTTTTAAGGGATATTCACAGTGCTTTCATAGTAAATACTCTTTCTTTGTCAAAATATATTTTAGGTGTTATCTATTTGAAAAATATGATAACACAGTATTGGCCAGATCGGGAAACAGCACCACGGGATATATCCCCTTATACTATTCCAGAAGAAGATCGACATTGTATTCGAGAAAATATTGTAGAGGCCATTATCCACTCTCCTGAGCTCATCAGGTATATGTGTATATATATATAAATGTATATATATATTTTGTAAACTTACCCATTGTTGCAGGTATATAATTTGTGGGCTTTTTGGGGCAGGAGGGACATTGGGAGGTCTTTTCAGAAGATAGAAACCTGTCATTTTGTAACAAGAAACTTAACAAATGCTGTTATAGGAGAAATTTTTTGTTTTATTTTCTTACTGCAATTGAATTATGTTTATAAAACCAAAAACTTTTAAATTTCATGTAAAACTTGTGAAACACACTGTGATCAGATGAAAGGGGGTAAAGAAAACTATAGAATGCTGTCAGTATAATCTTTTGATATTTGAAATAGTAGGAACAGTTTTTGTTCAGTGACTTATTTGTCTAAACAGCTATTTTCCTTGTATGAGTTAGCAAAATTTTATCTAGGTAGCATTTCTTTCTCCTTATTGTTTATTGTTGACTTTCAGGGTACAGCTTACTACATGCATTCATCATATCATCAAACATGATTATCCAAGCCGTTGGACTGCCATTGTGGACAAAATTGGCTTTTATCTTCAGTCTGATAACAGTGCTTGTTGGCTAGGAATTCTTCTTTGCCTCTATCAGCTTGTGAAAAATTATGAGTAAGTGTCTCTTTCAATTCCTATAGAGTTTTCAGAAGTGGGAAAAGTTTGGAAAATTTAAGCTAATTTGTTTGAACATCTAAAATTACGTTTGGTGTATATATATTTAAAGTAGTGAATTATGTTTATTTTAATTCACAGTTTTCTTTTTGAAATGGCATTCTTATTTTATTATTGTTATTTTTTAAAGATTTATTGGGGAACAGTGTGTTTCTCCAGGAGGCCGCAGCTCGGGTCCAAATTCAGTCGTCATTTTAAATCTTTAGAGCCATCCAGCCGCGGCCCCACCCCCCTCCAAGCTCAGTGGCAGCTCCTTGTCTTTGATCTAGTTGTGGAGGGCACAGCTCACTGGCCCATGTGGGAATTGAACCAGCGACCTCTGTGTTTAGGAGTATGGCGCTCCAACCACCTGAGCCACCAGGCCGGCCCTGTGCTCTTTTTTCTTAATCATTATGTTTCCCTGTTCAAAAACGGAATTATCTCTCTAAGTCCTCAATATGGGCTCCTCATTATGTGCTGGTAAAAGTCCTAAAGATAAGCTTTTTTTAAATGTGAAGGGGATCAGAGTACATTAGAGCTCTTTATTCTGGCTTCCTGTGAATTTTTATCTTAATTTGAGTTCTTGATAAGTTTCAAGAACCTACTTTAAGAAGAATATGTTGGGATTTCATATGACCATTTTTAATCATTGTGTTTTGAGGGATTTACAGTCACCTGTTTCAGTGTTTGCATATTTGAGCAAATTGTAGTTCATATAAGTAGTTGGTATCAGTAAGAAAGATTATTTTAGACCAAGGGATCATTTTAGATCTAGGTTTAGGGATCAAAAACAAAATCTAACCTTAGAAGTTGAGATATGTAGCACTGAAAGTAGTAAGCCAAATTTTGAAGTGATTTTTCTCTTAAGTGTGTGGTGAAAGTAATGAAATTGGTAGGCAAATGAAAGTTTTAATATTTGAAAATTATGTGGCAGGCATGAGGAACACTTACACCATGATGGTGGCTTTATTTCCAGTGCTAACAGCTACACAGATGCCATTGTGAGCCCTCTAATTTTGGGGCTTGTAGTTAGCCTCCGATACCCTTTTTGGGTCCCAACTCAAAGTAGCTGATGAACTGCTGCTTTTGTTCTGAGCAGGAGAGAAATCATTCCATTTACAGCACTGGTACTGGTGTTTTCTTGTGTTCCCACCAGCTACCCATCTTCCTGCTAAGGAATGTTCCAGCTGTTGCTCCAACCTCTGTCAGAGTGCCAGTTGTTGTAGTTCTGGTAAGTGAGTGACTAAAATGAGAGAGAATAAATAATAAGTGGTCATTGTCGTTGAGGAGGTTCAAGTCTCTCCTGTCCTATAATCTTAGCAGGAGAGAGTGTGACAGGAATTTTTTAATAGGAGACACAGGAGGCTGCTACAATATTGGAATTCCAGTTCATTTTCAGCCAGTGTTCGGTTGTGGAGCACAAGGTGTTCACAAGGGATCTGTGTGGACTGAAGCAGTTCTAAGAAAATTCATGGAGAAATTGGAAGTTGTGCCTTCAGGAGCATAGATCCTCAGGAAGTACTTGTCAGTTGAAGGAGCACAGAAGGATCATTTGAAGAGGAAGGCATGTCACACCATGTGGAGTAGTATGAACAAAGAAAGAAAGGTACAGCGGTGGAAATTAGACACTGTCTTTAGTGGGTAGTGAGGTGACTGCTAAATGGTATAGATAATTTCTGTTGAGGTCGGGGATAATTTTGGACTTGAAAGTTGAGACCATGTTAAAGAGGGTTTTGAATGCCATGATGGGGAATTTGGATGTGATCTTTTAGGTACAGAAGAATCATTGAAGATTTTTTTTTAAATAGAAAAGCGATGGGCTGGTATTGAAGGATTTCCTATCAACATGGCTCATCAGATTGACACACCATATAGCCTTGTGGTGGCGGGCTTTTATTAGTGTCACATTTTCACGGGTCCAGGAATTTTCAGGTCTTACGGAATAGTAATTTGTTTCCTACAAAAATTATGTTCATACCCATTAGCTTAGATTAGCAACCAGTACCACCCAGCTCCCAGTTCACCACTCAATGTAGAGAGGGAGGTAGAAGAGAAGAATGTCTAACGTGGAATACCTTGTCAATGTGAGATATCACCTGGGTTGCATAAATGGAGAGAGGTGCGTAATATAGTTTTCAACCTTTATTGTTAAAAGGGAATATTGTCTATAATTATTATCGTTTGTATAATCAGATTGGATAGTGCAAATGGGTTCCTTTTACAAATTGTTTTATTGACTCAAAGATATGTACAGATAACCTTTTAAAGTGTATGCTAGATATACTTTCTCAACACATTAAAATACTTAAAATAACCTGTCAGTTAATTGTTTAACAGTCTTAGTTTTTATTAGTGTGAATATTTCTCTTGGTGTTTTTTTATTCTTGGAAATTTACTTTGGTTCTCATTTCACCCAATAGCAAAAAAGAATCCAGCCTTTTAAGACTTTCTACCTTCTAAAAATGTGCTCAGATATGTAATTCTTAAATATATTTTCCATCTTCAAAAAGTCTACCAGTAGATAAAACTGGATTCTGGTAAGGGAAAACCAATTTAAAGCAGTTTATATAATGTAATCTAGAAATAATGGAAGCTGGAGTTTCTTTCCCATGGTTCTAAACTATAAATTCAATTATTTAATTTCTCTTTTGAAATAAACCAATAGACCTTTTAACAACACAGTTAAAATGTTAAGGAATCTATATGCAAAAATGTCTCAATTAGTTCAGTAATTCTTTACCCATGACCTTGGAGGAAAATGTGGTTTAGAATTCAGGGATTTTTGGGTTTTAGAAAGGTAATAAGGTTTATATATGTTCTGTGAGTTCCTATTGAAATCTGTACCAGCAACTCAGTAGTCAGACGTATTATTATACCTACTATAAAAATATGTGAAGATTCACTCCAAAAGAGATAAACATCATAGATAACCTGTTGACGTCCCATTTTGTTGCCAAATGGTTTATAATAGAACTGGGTATAATGCTTTTAGAAGTAGAATCTTTTCTGCTTTGTAGATGCTACTCTGCTTTAATACGCTTGGTATGTAAATTATATAAGGTTAGTAAAATATAATTGATTTTATATCTATCAGCTGCTAATGTTTAAAAGCCAAATCATTGTAGCTCCTCAGTTGTACCAATATTCAGAATTAGATACAGCATAGTCAAGTTGTTAAGAGGGCATCCTTGGATCTCAGCTGCTGAAGTTCATACCTAGATGTATATAATAGGAAAGATATTTAACTTCTGTGCCTCAGTTTCCTCAGCTATTGAAGTGAGGATACTAATGGGGCCTTGAAGATTATGACCTCATGATAAATGCTCATTAAATTTTAGATATTCTATTGAGGTTTTCTCAAGTTTTTGCTTATTGTTTGGTTACATGGTAGGTTTTTTTCCTTCTATTTACTTATAATCGTGTGAAGAAACAAGTAGTTTAAATTTATATCTCATATGTGAATTGTGAAATAAAAATAAATTCTTACAGAATTAGTTTGTATTCCTACCCAAAGGTACAAGAAATCAGAGGAACGGAGTCCGTTGGTAGCAGCAATGCAGCATTTCCTGCCAGTGCTAAAGGACCGTTTTATTCAGCTTCTTTCTGATCAGTCTGATCAATCTGTTCTTATCCAGAAACAAATTTTCAAGATCTTCTATGCTCTTGTTCAGGTAACTTTTATAAAGCAATTTTTATATATAAAAAGTCTGTGTGGCTAGATTAAGTGGATGATTTGCTTCTCAAATATAAATTGTCAAAATTATAAGTCTAATCAAACATACTTTCCCAATTATACAAACAACCAATAAATCTTATAAGTGATCATTCTTAAGTTCTCTTAAAGCAATCCAACACTGTTTACAAAATAAGTAAATTTATCTTACACCTTTTACCTTAAGAATTCACAAGTCTGACATCAGTTACTTGGTTACAGTTTATATCTAACAAGTACTCTGAGATGGCAAATATGCATAGATTGTCCCAATAAATACAAAACCTATTCCTAAGCTTACACAAGAATACTAATACTGTGGGCTTGGCTGGCACAGAATAATGGACGTCATGCTTGTATATTCTAAGTCTTTCTGAGATAAATGATATCCACTAAGGAAATGATTGTGTCTATATTCTCAGTGGAATGTAATTACTTATGAAACAGTTTTTGATCAGTATTAAAATTCTGGTTCTTTTTGTGGTGTAGAGCCAGAGAAGGATTCATCTCATCTACTAGGACCTTTGGTTCAATTCAGGCCTTTACTTACTTTTTAAACCCCATTTGAATAGACCTTGTGACTTTACCTCCACTAAGATTGTAACTGACTCCATTGCTTGTTTGGATTTTGCATGTTTTTGCTAGATCTTTAAAGACAACCTACCCTATTTTGCCATGTATAATGCGCTCCTGTATACACACCCACATTTTTTGCACCCAGACTTTCAGGGGAAAAATCTTTCGTTTTAACTTTTTTTAAAAAAAAAAAAGATTTTATTGGGGAAAGGGAACAGGAGTTTATTGGGGGAAACAGTGTGTACTTCCAGGACTTTTTTGCCAAGTCAAGTTGTCCTTTCAATCTTAGTTGTGGAGGGTGCCATTCAGCTTTAAGTTGTTGTCTTTTCAGTCTTAGTTGTGGAGGGCGCAGCTCAGCTCTAGGTCCAGTTGCCTTTTCTAGTTGCATGGGACGCAGCCCACCATCTCTTGAGGGAGTCAAACCGGCACCTTGTGGTTGAGAGGATGCCCTCCAACCAACTGAGCCATCTGGGAGCTCAACGGGAGCTCAGGTCAAGGTGCTGTGTACAATCTTAGTTGCAGGGGGCGGGGCCCACCATCCCTTGCGGGACTCAAGGAATTGAACTGGCAACCTTGTGGCTGAGAGCCCACTGGCCCATGTGGGAATGGAACCGGCAGCCTTCGGAGTTAGGAGCATGGAGCTCTAACCGCCTGAGCCACCGGGTGGGCCCCTCGTTTTAACTTTTTAATTCAAATCTTTATTTGTTTACATTTAGGGTACTTGTTTTTTGTATTATAAAGGAATTTGGGCATTCATTTTTTAACATGATGGTACAAGAAATTTTATGTAACAAATAATTACAAAACAGAAGAGCAGATACAAAGTATAAGAAATTTTATGTACCGGTAACAAATTTATGACATTTACACATCATGGAAGGCCTCTTTGTGGTTGCAAGTTCGTCAGAAGTTCAACAAAACCAATTACCATATTCCAGGGTATTATTTTGTATATGGATATTGTTATTGATTTCTAGAGTTACACTTTTTTATTTTTAAATTAAAGTTTATTCGAGTGACTAGAGTTACACTTTTAACTCATAAGCATAAAAAACAGAATTAAAAATGTATAGATACGGAATTAGTACTACCCATGTATAATGCACATCCTTATTTTTCCATCAGAAATTTGGGCCAAAAAAGTGCACATTATACATGGCAAAAGACGGCAATGTCTCTCTTAACCTAAGGGCACTTGGCTATTCCATTGGCTCCTTCTTATGTAATTCTTTTTAAAGTGATTTGGATAGACAGCATGTATACATCTGTTTTTGTTTTTTTTCCCCCTAACTTGTAGGATCCCAACTTTTAGATTAAAAATAAGTTTTTTGTATAATATGTTTTAGGGCATAGGGTAGAATACTTACCTGTGCAACAAATTTTTTGAGACAGCATACCCTGATATAAAAATACAGCCCTTTCTCACTTGTGAAAATAGATGTCCTAAATTCTAAATAGGATATTGATTTTATGAGCCTATTAAGAGATAGTATTTGTTCCAGTACTGTTGCGAAATGGATCAACAGTAAGAAATCAGTTTCTGTGATTAACTCTTATATGGAAAGAGAGGCCTGTAACCATCTTTGAGGACGCCAGATAAAGTATTTGATAAAATTTTAGTAACCATTCCTGATTTTGAAAAAAACAAACTACTAAGAATCCTGAAATAGAAATTTCCTTAACTTGATAAAAAATGTTTACTAGAAATCCACAATAAATAATCACCTTATGGTGAAAATAAGATATATTCCTAGTAATTTGAGACTAAGACAAGGATGCCCACTGTTGTTGCCACAATTCAGCAGTGTAGATAACTAACCAAATCAGCCAGATAAGAAGTTTGCCTGTGTACTAAAAACAAGAAATGTGGATTGAATAAAGTACTTTTTGTAAGTTTTTGTAAAAGGAAATGGGATTTTCTTTTGTAAGGATTTCAAAAATTGATTCTTGATTTTTAATTTAGTATACACTGCCATTGGAACTTATAAACCAACAGAACCTGACAGAATGGATAGAAATTTTAAAGACTGTTGTGAACAGAGATGTACCTAATGTAAGTCTTTTTGTTTTTATATATTACTAAACATAAATACTTAATTATCTTTGGAGAATTTTAACTGCTATTTCCTGTAACATTCTTTATAAAAGCATGCAATTTGTGATGTAAAGTTTTATAAAGAGACACCGGTTCATTTGTTTACATATGTGCATATACTAAGTAAAAATTTATAAAGGGTTATTTCATATATTATTAAGTGCTTATACATATGATTATTTCATTCTAATTCTTCTATTTCTTATCGTCTCAGTTTTTAATTAAGAGCTCATAATATTTATCACCTCACAGTTACAAATTTTTTTCTTGTGACATGAACTTGTTGTTACTCTCTTAGCGATCTTCAAATACGTAATACAATATTATTAACTGTAGTCACCCTGGCTATACATTATATCTTATAACTGGAACTTTGAACCTTTTGACCACCTTCCTAAACTTACTATGGTAATCATTTCACAATACATACATGTATGAAATCATTGTGTTATGCACCTTACACTAATACCATGTTATATATAAATTATGCCTTAAAGATTGACAGTTCATAGCTAGATTGTTAGCCTAGTAATTTGTCAGACACCCATGAACGGGGGAGAACTTATAAGTTAATCAGACTTCATAGTTTTATAGAGATATAACTCACATATGATAAAATTTTACCCTTTCAAAGTGTCCAATTCAGTGGGTTTTAGTACATACAAAATTATCCAACTGTGTTATTTAACCACAATTTTTTTAAATAACCACAATTTTTCTTTATAACCTAGTTTTCTAGAGAGGTGAGGAATTTACAATCCTGAATACCCAGTATGTTTTTAGTGCTTTTACATGTCTTACTTATTTGATCAAAAAAAAGAAACAGTTCTGCTGAATTAATTTTAAACAGGGACATGGAAGGGTTGTGTAATTTATCCAGCCTAATTTTATTAGTGGCATAAGTAAAGTAAAACTAACCAGTTTGGTAGTTTATTGCTGAATTTTTTATTTAAAAAAAAGAAAATGCAGAAGAAATAAATAGGACATTTCTCCCACTCCATAGGAAACTAGTTTGATGAGTATTTTTTTGTGCACACATAATAGAACTATATAAAATATAACTTTAAAAGTTTTCATATATAATGTACCTTTTTTGGTATAATTTATAATCATGCACATGCACATATTATAAGAAAATAGTTCAATGAGTTATGACAACCATATGCATCCATGTAAATATTTCACCTAGAATGTTTACTCGTAGCTGGTTCTCGTCATCCCTACTATCGCCATTCTCATTTCTAGTACCAGTTTTGCCTGTTCTAGCACTTAATATAAAAGTAATTTTTTGTATCTACCTTCTTTTGCTTACTATATTTATCAGATGTATTCGTGTTGTGTTGTGGTTGTTTTTTATTGTCAAGTAGTATCCCATTGTATGGATATAATACAGTTTATCCATTCACAATTTGGTGGACGTCTAGGTGGTTTCAGGATTTTAGTATTAGATAAAGCTGCTATGAATGTTCTTACACAAGTCTTTTTGTGATCACATATTTTCATTTTTCTTGAGTAAGTACCAAAAATTGAATTGGGTCATGGAGTGGGTGTATGTTTAACTTTGTAAGGAACTTCCAAACTGATTTCCAAAGTGGTTTTCCCATTGCTTTCACTGCCAATATATGGGAATTTTAGTTGCTTCGTAGTCTCACTTCCTCATCGTAACTTAAAAATATGTCATGGATGTCTTAGGTCAATATATAATGACCCAATCCATTCTTTTAATGGTTGTATAGTAGTCTTTTATGGATGTTCTGTAACTAAACATCTCATTATTAATGTTAAGTTCTTGACAGTTTGTCACTATAACAAATAGTTTTGTAAATGAATGTTTTCACACATATATCTGTGTATTTATACTAATATTTCTGAAACTAGATTTCTGAAATGGAGTTTCTTATCCCCTTTTGATTTGAACTGTACTGGTTTTGGTTAAGCTACTTGCCTTGGTCTTGATTTTATGTTGTTAGGGTCTTGACCAAAATGTTTGGGTTAAAGCTTTTATAAGAGTTTTAAAAAGCATATCCTTTGTAAAGTAGTTGAAGCAGTGGGAATACTTATATTTAAATAAGGGTTAGTACTTTTCCAAATCTACGTTTTTATTATGAAAGGCCAACATTGGTAGAGCATTCATTTTTTGTGTGTGAATCTGTTCTTACCCCATACTGTTTCTCTTAGATTGCATCATCTCTTTCATCTCTTACTATCATTAATAAATGTCTCTTTAAATAAGGAAACACTTCAAGTTGAAGAAGATGATAGACCTGAGTTACCATGGTGGAAATGTAAGAAGTGGGCTTTACATATTTTAGCAAGGCTTTTTGAAAGGTAAGCTCCTTGATATAATGATGTAAGTTTATTTTTTCAGGCTTTTAGTTTGTAAGTCCTGATATAAAGCATTATAAAGAAACAATGGGCATGTTAATGTTCTTTTAGATATGGAAGTCCTGGCAATGTTTCCAAGGAGTATAACGAATTTGCTGAAGTATTTCTGAAGGCCTTTGCTGTTGGTGTCCAGCAAGTAAGTCTGAGATAATTTTTCTAAGTAGAAATATGGCATTTATTAAGTTAATTTCTGTCTTGCTTATTTCTACTTTCTTCAACATCCAGAGATTACATGTAGCAATCTTGAACATTTTGAATCCTATAACAGTTCTCAAACATTTGTGCTGTGGTCTTAGGATTCTTAAATTATTGAGAACCCTAATGAGCTTGCATATATAAGGGTTATACCTAGTGATATTTACCGTGTTAGAAATTAAAATGCTAATACAGTACTAATTCATTTAAAAATAGTAAACCCATTACATATTAATGTAGAGTACATGTTTTTTGTTAAAAATAGCTATTTTCCAAAATGAAAAATTTTTAGTAAGAGGAAATGGCATTGTTAAACATTTTTACTAATATCTTGAATGTCTGGCAGCTGTATACTCATCTACCTCTGTATTCAATCTGTTTCAATGTGTTATGGTGGACAGTTTGGTCTTAGGTATGAGAAGTTGGAAAAGGAAAGAATATTTTAATAGATTTTTCACATAATTGTGGAAATTCTTAAATATCACACCAAAATTTGACAATGGTAGTTTCTTAAAGGTTAACTGTAGTGCAGAGTTTGAAAGTAACTGAACATTTCATAGTCTGTTGCAGTAACACCCATTGGTCTATATTGCACTTTATCCACGCATGATTTTGTAACATTCTGCAGTGGTCATTTAGAGAATGTTGACTTGTTGAATGAGTGAAGATTTTCACCATTTCATTTTGCAATTAAAAAATCACATTCGTTAATACCACCACCAATCTCATCAGAAATATCTTTAAATACTGGAAAGCTATCAATTGAATCTAACAGTGGATTTAAAATTTTGAGAAGTCTAATTTTTCCTTGAAAGCTTAGATTTTAACAACAGTAACATATTGTCGGTTATTTCTTTCAAGTGACAGGCTACTTTTGTTCATTTTTGAGAAGAAAAAAAAAATCTGCCATACACACTAGTCTAAATAACCATAATTTGTGTATCAGTTTTTCTTTCAAGTATATAATAGTGTTCGATGGAAGAAGCTACTATTTTAGTATTTCTTCTAATAATTGTCCCTCAGTATGTAGAAGTGCTATGTATATACTTCCCTTTTAATAATAATAATAATAATTCTGGTTCATTAAGGACTTTTTTTTTAAACCTTTTTTGGTGGCATTAAGGACATTCTTAAGGAAAGCTTGTTCTGTGATTATGTAGTTGTAAAAAATATGAGGACACTTCAGGGCCACTCCCTTGATTCATAGGCACAAAAAGTTTTACTGCCATTGCTTTTGTACCATCGATGCAAATGTCAACACAATAAAAAGGGCAAATAACACCTTAGCATTGTTATGAAAATAGTTTTAACCTCACTGACGCTTTGAGAGGTCAGTGGACCAGATTTTGACAATCACTGTTCTGAAATATGAAATAGAATGAAAACTGGCCAAACATTAAATAGGTAGGTGAATGGTTTGGGTAAGGTTTTCTTCGAAGGCAATTTTAGCAATACAGGGCTGTCTCCGACTCTTGTGGTATGTTCAGTACTTATGGCTTTCCCTTTTTATATTTAATCTGAAAATAGTCCTTTGATAGTGTTACTTCAATTTGTTATTTAAATGCCTTGGGAATAAATACTGTTCTGAACCAATATATAATTTTAAAAATTACTTTTTAAAAGTTATTATTTTATTATGATGACTTGGATATTAAAATAAGTGTCAGGTGTTTTTGCTGGCCTGTAAGTGGTTAATTTTCTACTTAAATTTTGGTTTTTCATCAAAAATTTTTCCCAAAGGTTTTATTGAAGGTGTTATATCAGTACAAGGAGAAGCAATACATGGCTCCTCGAGTTTTACAACAGACATTAAATTATATTAATCAAGGAGTTTCTCATGCCCTCACCTGGAAGAACCTGAAGCCTCATATACAAGTAATAATTTTCTATCTGAAATGTTTTCTAGAAAATATAATGGAAACAACATTAATTACGATAAATGTGGAAAAATGCATTTTTTGTTGACTAATGTTGCTTAGTGTAGTTCTGGTAATTGTTTTGAGAGTAGAGCAGAAAAACAAGATATGATACCTTGACATAAACGTATGAAAGGTATTTTGTGATTATTCAGATTATCTGCATTTAAAACTGTTATCTTAAAATTTGCCTTTTAGTTCTTACTATTGGATTATGCTTAGTTAACACTTTCATTCTGTAATTTGGAGTAAGCAAAGGACTATTTTACCAGTTCAGTTTTGAGGATAATTGGCTTGTTTATTATTTCTATGAGTAATTTGCTTTATTTAGAAATGTAGGACTTGATAGACTAAAATTTCATGTTGTATTTTCTCAGAATACTTAATTGCTACCTATGTACACGTTTTATTTCATAATTACTTGTTGCACAGAGGAAAGAATATGTGTACATTGATAGTTGATCTATGAATGCAAAAAAGCTTTAAAAAATACATGTTATAGAATTATTTTTATTTTACTGCTTAACAGAAGAAATTTGAAGGTTTAAATTTGAAGACTGACTTAAGGTTATTACTTTCTCAACTTCTGAATTGCAGGGTATTATCCAAGATGTTATTTTTCCATTGATGTGCTATACAGATGCTGATGAAGAACTTTGGCAAGAAGACCCTTATGAATATATACGCATGAAGTTTGGTAAGGAATTTTCACTTTTTTAGAAATAAAATGTCAGTTAAGGTTGTGTATAGGAGATATTTAACGCCTCTTGCCTATGGTACTGAAAAATCTGTGTTTCAGTGTACTGTATTTTGCAGCGTATAAAGCGTTCCCATGTATAGTGCGTGCCCACGTTTTTGGCCCAAATTTTCAGAGAAAAAAAATCTTATGTCTTAATTTTCTTAGGGATTTTCCAGTAATTTTTGTAAAAATATCACCTAGATTGCTAGCTCCTGCCTAAAGTGTACAAAGAGAAATGTCATGCCTTTCACCCTATGGTAATAACGTCGGCATCACCTATCTTATCAAGTCAGAGTCACTTGCTCTTTGGACAATATGTTGTTCTTCGTTTCATTTCATTGACTTGTTGGCCGAAATTACTTTTGTTTCTAGTTCGTGGTAAGCTCAACAAAACCTATTATTGTATTCCAGGGTATTATTTTGTGTACAGATATTGGTATTGATTTCTGGAGTTACACTTTTAACTCATAGCATAAATAAAAGAATTAAAAACATTTATATAGATAACGGAATTAGTACTTTCCATGTATTATATAATGCACATCCTTATTTTTCCCTCACATATTTGGACAAAAACGGGGGCATTATACACAGCAAAATACGGTAATTTATCCATTGTTTAGACTTTAGGGGGAGTATTCATTAATTATGGCATTAGATAGTGATAATCTTCATTTTTAGGAGATACAATACAATAGTGTTATTAAGTTATTAGATGTGCTTCTGGCACATGCCAAAACTGTTAGAAATTCAAGATTGTATCTTAACACTAAGCATCTAAACTATACTTTTGGATCCCATATCAATCGTCATATATGTGGAAATTAAGAAGATGCGTACTGGAAGCTAGAAACACACAGTCTCTTATGGAACTAAAGAATTGTAATTTGGCTAATATTGAATAGTAGTCCTTTCTACCAAAATCTTATGTACTTTTAGTAGTTTGTACTTCCATGACCCTGTTGTGAAAATTTGTATGAAAGAAAATAATTGTTAGAAAAAATTGATGAATTAACATTTAATTTGTACAGAAAATACTTGGAATTGGGCTTTTGTAAAATTATATGGGGATCTGGATTCATTTTCATATTCACCTCACGTGAAGAGTGAGCAAAATTTTAAGATCCTTTTTTGTTTTTTACAGAGCATCATTTATCAATTATGTAGAAATGTTTGTTGAAGAAATTACTGTTTTCTGTATTAATTTTAAATTTATTCTCTAGATGTGTTTGAAGATTTCATTTCTCCTACCACTGCTGCCCAGACACTTTTGTTTACAGCCTGTAGTAAGAGGAAAGAGGTAGGTTAAGTATTGTGTAGAATACTTGTGCTTTAATACTTGTGCTTTAATATTTAAAATTCATCCCAATATACAGTTTTTAATGTTGGCCATTTAAGTCATTTTGTCATTAATGTTTTTTAAGAATTGTTGGTTTATCCAATAAAGTATTACTTTTCTCTTTTAATCTAGGTACTGCAAAAAACTATGGGATTTTGCTACCAGATTCTTACGGAACCAAATGCTGATCCTCGAAAAAAAGATGGAGCCCTGCATATGATTGGTTCTTTAGCTGAAATACTTCTGAAGGTATTTCTGTGTGTGTGTGTGTGTGTGTGTGTGTGTGTACACATGCACACTCAAGTAGTTTAATAACAGCTTTATTGAGATACAATTCACATACCATACAGTTGACTTTTAAAGTGTACAATTCAGTGGGGTTTCCTATATTCTGAGTTGTGTAATCATCACCTCTAATTCGAAAACATTTTCATAACTCTATAAAAAGCCCTATTAGAGGGTGAGATCCAAGATAACAGATTAGGTAAACGCTATGTCTACTGCAGCCCAGAATCACACCAAAATTACAAATAAATGATAGAACAATCAACCTCAAGAATCATCTGAAGACTAGCGGAAGAAGAACCCCTATGGCAATGGATATAAAGAAGATGTTACATCAACACTGTTTATGATGTTTTTTAAAAAAAGAAACCCTTTTTCTTTTTAAAAAAAGTAACCCTAGTAGTTACTTCATTTTCTCTGAGACATTCCACCCCCTTTTCTCTGAGACATCCGTAGTCCAGGCTATGCCTACTCTATTTTTTTTGTCTCTATAGATTTGCCTATTTTGGACTTTTCATGCAAATGGAGTGATATAACTTGTGGTCCTTTCAGTGGCTTTTTTTACTTAGCATAATATTTTCAAAGTTCACCCATGTTGTGGCATGTGTCAGAACTGAATTCTTTCTAATTGCCAAGTAATATTCCATTGTATTGATACACCAGATTTTATTTATCCATTCATCAGTTGATGGACATTTGCATTGTTTCCAGTTTTTGACTATTATGAACAATGGAGCTATGAACATTTGTGTATGTATTTTTAGTGTGGGCATAATGGTTTTATTTCTCGAGTAATACGTAGGAGTCAGATTGCTGGTCATATTTTAAGAAACTGCCAGACTATTTTCCAAAGTGGCTGCCTGTACCATTTTGTATTTTCACCAGTAGTGTATGAAGGTTCCAGTTTTTGTGTCCTCACCAACACTTATTATTGTCTGTCTTTTTTGTTATAGCCATCCTAGTTGGTGTCATATGGTTTCTCGCTGTGCTTTTGATTTACATTTCCCTGATGACTAATGATATTGAGAATCTTCTTATGTGCTTATTGACCATTGTATATCTTCTTTGGAGAAATGTGTATTCAAATCCTTTGTCTATTTTTAATTTGAATATTGTCTTTATTGTGGAATTATCAGAATTCTTTATATGTTGTAAATATTAGACCTTTTACATATATATAATTTGCAAGTATTTTCTGCCATTGTGTGGGTTATTTTTTCAACTTTCTTGATGGTGTCCTTTGAAAGTATAAGTTTTGATATGATTTTGAAATGATGTCCAGTTGATATTTTTTGTTCCTTGTGCTGAAGGTACTTTTTTTGTGTGAGTGCAAGATAATTATAAAATAATGGTTTTGTTCTCAAACATTTGATCTTTAAGGAAACTTGTACACATGAATACTTCCTAGGAACATCATGCTTTTGTGACATTTCTAGTAAAGAATGAATGACTGGATTGGGTTTATCTTTAGACTCTTCAACTTAATTGTACACATTGTGTCTGACTTCATAAATAAGATCAGAAATTTGTTTTCACTTTAAAGTTAATAAATGGCAACTATTCAAATTATGAATAAATATTTAGTCACAATACGTCCACTCCCAATAACCTTGCTCTATATGCAGCTGTAGTGAAATCGTCACCATTAATTTGTGGGTATATTTTGTGCAGCTTACAGCTTTTCTATACCTTTCTATCCATCCTTCTCTTAGTTCATAAAGTATAAATTAAAGACAGTAATTATTATTAGTTGTATAGAAGGCTGGGAATCGAGTGAATTCTCTTGGCACATGCAGATTTTTTGTTTTAACTTTTTCTTCTTAAATAATTTTAAACTTAAAGAAAAATTGCAAAAATAGTTCTCATTACTCTTCACCCAGCTTCCCCAAATGTTAGCACCTTAGATAGCTAGTCATGCCATAATTCTCAAAACCAGGAAATTAATATTGATATGATACTATTAACTAATGTATAGATTCCTTTCACATTTCACAAGAATTTCCACTAATGTCCTTTCTGGTCCATAATCCATTCCAGCATTCCACATTGCGTTTAGTTCTCAGGTCTCATTAGCCTTCAGTTTTGTGTTTATCAGTTTTTAATGTTGATTTAATATGCAATTCAAGGAACTGTTCTTAAAAGCATGTTACCATTTAGGAAAATACAAGTATCTTTTTAGATACCCAGATTATTACCTTGAAAGCAGAATGTTTCTCAATCTATTATGTTCATTTAGAAACTTTCTAGAGGTTTTTTTAATTATAAGAGTTTTATAAGAAAAAAGTTTTATAGGGTATGGAATAAGATTAACTACATTCCATTACTTAAACATAGCTAAGACTTGGCATAATTGCTTTCTAAACAAATGATATAAAGAAGTTGAAAGATGTATTCAGTGTTTTTTGCTGGTAGAGTTCGAAAATAAGAAAATTGGATGTCGATCCTGGGGTTCAAAGAATCAGAATAAATGTGTTTTAACATTAGTAGTCATTTTTAACTCTGGTGTATCTATTTGGCATTTGAGATGGTTATATTTGGAACTCTTTCAATAGTAACTTTTGTTTATATTTACAGAAAAAGATCTACAAAGATCAGATGGAATACATGTTGCAGAATCATGTATTCCCTCTCTTCAGCAGTGAACTAGGCTACATGAGAGCCAGGGTATGTTTTAAAGCTGTATTAATTTATATATTTATGTCTTGTAATGAACGACTGCTTATGTAAACTTTTAAATGGAAATTTTTAACATTCACTTTATAACCCATATTTCATTTTACACTTCTAGTTCATGTAAATTTGTAAATGGCTGCTATAATGTGTGCATAGTTTTCATCTGTGTCTGATAGCAGTATCTGTCTGTGTTTTGCATTCAGATCTTGCTATCCACACAAACATGCAGCCAAAGAGTAAGTTGGGATCATAGTACTGGTCTAGTGTTGTCTTAATGGACATAATTTCCCACTGGCCAGCCTCCAAATTCCCACACACAGAACTTTGGGAATAGAGATAACTATCTTGGGCAAATTTAATGTATATCTATAGTAACTCACTGCATTTTTTTTAAAAAAGGCTTGCTGGGTCCTTCACTATTTTTGTGAAGTAAAGTTCAAAAGTGACCAGAATCTGCAAACAGCCTTAGAGCTGACACGAAGATGTCTGATTGATGATAGGGAAATGCCTGTGAAAGTAGAAGCTGCTATTGCACTTCAAGTGTTGATCAGCAATCAAGAAAAAGGTAATGGGGTTTATATCTCAAAAAAAGTACAACGCGCTTATGCATATTCGTACAGGGCATAGTCCTACAAACTTGACACATTATCTTCCTTTTTATGTGAAAGTATCTCTTTTTTATTCTTTGGTGTATGTTGTATCAGGTTTTAAGGAGTTTTAGCTATTTTAGCCACAATTTTTTTCTCTTTTTTCTTATAGCTAAAGAGTACATCACACCATTCATCAGACCTGTAATGCAGGCTCTTCTTCATATTATCAGAGAAACAGAAAATGATGATCTTACCAATGTAATTCAGAAAATGATATGCGAGTATAGTGAAGAAGTTACTCCAATTGCGGTAGAAATGACACAACATTTGGTATGTTGTTTGAACCATTTATGCGTTGCTTATAGAAGTTATTTTCACAGCTTACTGTATGTCAGATAACTGTTGTAAACCCTTGATATATATTTAGCTCATTTAATTCTAACAATCCTTTGTGAGGAATAGTCCTATATTGGGAGAAAATGAGAGATATAAAAAGATTTAGTAGCTTGCCCGTAGCTAGAATGGGCAGAACTGGGATTCACACCGGAGCTGTAGCCTTTACAATGCAGATTTTTAACTGCTACCTTACGTTGCATTATGATTGCCTTGTTCATATGATTTAAAGATAAAGTAGACATAATAGTTACTAATTTTTTTAATGAAATTTATGTAAATAGTTATTTTATAGATGGCCTTTGTTTACTATACATTGCCCCAAACATCTGAGAATTCAGTAAATTATTTAAGCGTAATAGAAAGTATGAACATGTGCCCAACAAGTATCCATTCCTTTTCCCCCTACAATGATTTATTTGATCCAGTTTATATTCCTGCTGAGTATGGAGATTTCAAGAATCTAACTCTTGATATTTGCTGTGGATTTAAACAAAGGCACAGAGTTTTGTGAAAAAGTGTGTTCTTAACACCTGATGTTAAAATGGATAAGGCCATTTGAATAAATGTAGCATTTATTAAGTATGTATATTGCATTTATAATAGTTTGATTATTAGTTATACTCCTCAGAAGTTTATTTCAAAGTGATTGAATATTACAACAAATAAAACCTTGATGATTAATGTACTTGTATTTGGCCATTGTCAAATGTTAGCCAGTAATATTAATAAAAATATTCATAATACTAAACAGTTTCTATGCCTTGCCTCATTTAATCCTTGTAATATCTCTGAAGTTCCCAAAAGATGGTAAGGTCCCCTAGTAAGTAGCAGAGCGGTACCATTTAATTATAGAGCCCGAGCTCTTTGATGTTTCTTAATCTATTAGAAACATTGATTGGTTGTCCTGTCCCAGTGAGAACATTTTAAAAATCAAAAGTTTTAGACCATAATATATTTATACTAATTTAATGACAAACGTAAATTATATTCTCTTGAATCTAGGCAATGACATTTAATCAAGTAATCCAGACTGGGCCAGATGAAGAAGGAAGTGATGACAAAGCAGTCACTGCTATGGGAATCCTGAATACCATCGACACCCTTCTTAGTGTAGTTGAAGATCATAAAGAGGTAAGAAAATGATCCAGTGTTGTAAAGGTTTTAGGTTATTTCAAGCCATTCTTCATCAACTGTTCTATGCTTTTTGGAGGGTTCTGACATAACAGTTCTTTGGTCATCTTCTCACACACCTTGATTCTGCCATCTTTTAACTAGTCCATTTTGTAAGGATAAGATTGGTACCTTACTTTAGGTTCTTTACTTAATTAGTAGGAAGAAGAACAAGTTATTTGTATTACCATGTGTTTACCTCAAGGCTTAGAAGTTTGGCTTCCTCTTAGGTTACCTTACTCAGATCCATATGATTTCTAGCAAAACATTCTACTTAGTTTCCCTTTTCAATAAATTTTTTTTTTAATTATGGTAAAATACACGACATAAAATTTACCACCTTAACTATTTTTTAAGCGTACAATTCATTGGTGTTAAGTACATTTCACATTGTTGTGCAACCATCACCATCATCTTCCTAGTTTTTTTTTTATATTGTTATCCTTTAGAAAGATAAGAGAATTTGTAATCGTGAATTTTAAAAATGGAATTTTTAAAATATACACTAATGAGAACTATACAGAGAAAACTGTAACCAATACCCTTTAACCAACACCTAAATTTCCTAGATTTTAGCAGTATACAGTATATACTTTAGACTTTATGTCCAGTAAAATAAACAATGTCAGAGAGATGTAATTGAAGCCCTTAAGGTACCAGCCACTTCCTAATCTCATTTCCTTACTTCCTTTTCTTAGAAGTAATCACTGTCCTGAATTTGGTGTGTATAATTCCAATGCAGATATTTATATATGTAAATTATGTTTTTGAATGATCTACAAATTGCCTTTTGCAACATGAGATTTTAATAAACTTTTGTATTCTGGATTATAATTGGAGATAGGCATAACCCTATAGCTAAGCTACCTTATGGTTAACAAATCAGTTGTTTACTATATTTGAAGAGTTGAAAATACATTAAACATAATATGTATTTGAGATGGATGTTCTCCTTTTATATCTGATTAGTAAATTTTATCTTTTTCCCTCCCCCTTTCTAAACATCTTAATGAATTTCAGAGACTTGGGATCCAGTTGAAGACCATCCTGACAATTAAAAAGGAACTTGTATTTTCTGTCTTAATAACTTGGCCTGGTTCACTGTATCTAACATAATTATATAAATGGAGGTGACTTAAGAATTATTGGGAGTGGTGGGAATAATGCCTTCTTTCAAATAATTTTTCTGTAAAGCATTGACGGTGACTTTTCGATTACAACTGGACTGAATTCATCTATGTACACAAAAAGATCTAAAGTTAGTCTGTAGAATGGTTGTGGCTCCTCTATTTTCATAATTGTGTTTTTCTAGGATGTTATTTTTTTCTTTCCTTTTTAGGAAAACTACACGTTGTTTTGTGTTACTCTCGTTGTAATGGTATTTCATTAAATTTGAATCCCAGGTTGATGCACAATATCAAAAGACAAGTCATTTCAAAGCAAAGACTTAAAATGATTTCTTAACAATATTGACTTTATATTTAAATGCAATGAATTACATTATACATTATTTAGTAATTCATTCAGTGTGCTGCAATTCCATATGATTTTTTTTTCTTCTCTTTTAGATAACCCAGCAGCTTGAGGGAATCTGCTTACAAGTCATTGGAACTGTTTTACAGCAGCATGTCTTAGGTATATACCTCTGATTGTACTAACAATTTACTGCTATTTCACATCAGCAAGCATTGTCCTAATGACTCTGTTCTCTTTTAGAATTCTATGAGGAGATTTTCTCTTTAGCACATAGTTTGACATGTCAACAAGTGTCTCCACAGATGTGGCAGCTTCTACCTCTGGTATTTGAGATTTTTCAACAAGATGGCTTTGATTACTTTACAGGTAAGTCAAGTCAGCAGAGAAATACTGAGGATTTCCCCCTATTTTGATTAATTTTTAGTATGTCAGTTGAACAAATACTTTTGAATATTCTAAATGCTTCATTGTTTGGATAAGTTGTCAGTAGTAGTTAATGCTCAAGGACAACCCATAGCATTGATTTCCATTGCATATTTTGATTTAGTTATTAATTTAGTCTTTTGGGTTTTTTTAACACATATCTCACCCTCCCCACCCCCCAATCTTGGTATAATCTTTTAGCTACTAAATATAAAGGAATTCACTTTAATAATGATTCATTACTACATCTAATTATAAATGAATATATCTTAATTAAAAGTGAATGTTAGGGACAAAACAATCTCAGATTTGCTTTCTTTTTCTAAGGGGATTTTTCAGAAACAAAGCATTCATATTTAACTGATGCTTTTTATTAATACAGATATGATGCCTCTACTTCATAATTATGTGACTGTTGATACAGACACACTTCTGTCTGATACCAAGTATCTTGAAATGATATACAGTATGTGCAAAAAGGTAGGTCATTTTTAATTAAAAGGACATGATGCTGTTGGTATAAAAAGTATGAAATTGTGACGCTACATGATACCACATTATGGCACACATATTATATGGGTCTGACAGAATAAGGGCTTTAAAAGTTTTAACCTAAAAAGACTTTGAATCCTACATGTCACAGTAATGGGTTTGATAAGTATTTGTGTTCTGTCTGCCCTCTGACATTTAATTGGGTGTTACATTTTTTTATTTTTAGAGGGCCTGGAGCTTACCTTAGCTTAGTTCTTTAATAGGCTTTGGATCAAAAGAAGGAAAGAATCCAGAACTTGAGGGATTTTTGAAAGGATCAGGAATTATTAGAGATATTTTATAAAGAAAAATCCTTGGAGGCTGCGGGTTTATGGAGGCTATACGGTAATTATATAGTAAATAGCAAGATTGTAAAATGTGAGGGTTCTTTTAAAAAAGTCAAAAGTACTGTGCCATTTCTTGGAAAAATCATAAGATAAATTTATGGTAAATGCTACTTTAAAAAAAAATGCTTTTCTTAAACTAGAGGTGCGACTAAAATATTTGAATTGGTGTCCTTCTATAGATACAAAAGTTAATATAATTGGTAGCATTTGAATTTCTAACAGTACTTGTTGAGAAGCAGCAGGCTGTTTAACACCAGGCATTTAAAAGCTGATTTTGTTTCACGAAGTCTTTAGATGTGCTTGTCCTCATTGATATCACAATAATCACCTAGTTATGTTATCCAATATTTATTGCCAATAATATTGTTTATGTTAATATTCTGGGAACACATTCTCTATACTATTGTATTCTAAAACACTTAATCCATAACACTTTCAGTTCTCTAGTGTTAATGAGGACCTCAAGTCCATGTTTTTTATTTCTTGTCTGTGGACATATTGCTATTAACAAGGTGCCTCTTCCTCCACCTCTCCCACTTCGATGTCAGTAGTTTCGATGTTTTGAAACTTGTGTAGCGAAAAGGTTTTCCTAGCAATATCAGCTTATTTTTTTGTAGTTCTTTACATAAGAGCCAGATGTCCCTAAGAAAGATAATGGCTAAGGTAAAGGTACTTTGGCATGTTTGTATGAGAAGGTAGTGGTTGTCAACATGCTATAGTCCAGAATGGCACTACAGGGGGGGTGCTTTATGTGTAAACCAAGATCCCAGATTGCTGGAATATGACAGATAGACAGATAACAACTCCATATCCTCACAGATGTTTTAGACTATAGTCTGAACATTTCATTCATTCATATTAATTTAGAATGTCTTAAATACTGCAGAGATACTAGATAGGGATGGAAATTCTCAGATTGGAAGATTTCATGATGCCTCACTGCAATTTACATTGTGTTGATTAGGTTCTTACAGGAGTTGCAGGAGAAGATGCAGAGTGTCATGCAGCAAAATTGTTAGAAGTCATCATTCTGCAGTGCAAAGGGCGCGGCATTGACCAGGTCAGTGTGGCTAACTAGTAATGATTCATGTGTGAGGCTTCAGAGAAGGAATCTTTCCACACTTTTTTCCTTGCCATTTGTTTTGTTTTGTGCATTATTGTTTATTATGACACCTAGATAACATTGGTTTAAAATTTAACCAATATATAATAATGATCATATGTTTAATATGTATATGTTAAATATGACTGGCAAGTTTTATGGCTACTTGTTATCATGCAAGGTAAGTTTTGACTTAAGATTTTTCAGTGTGTTGTGAGAGTATTGCTTGCCACATTATCTATCACTTTGCAGTAAGATAGATTTAGTCATTAAATTTCTGTGGTCAGTTTCAATAGCAATTTTTTCCCAGCTTTATTAAGATATACTTGAAATATAACGTTGTATGAGTTGAAGATACACAATGTGATGAATTAGGTGTTACATGCATATACTTTGAAATGATTACCACAGTAGGGTTAGTCAATAGGAATATTGTGAATCCATGATTGCTATTACGGTGAGGCTCTAATATCTCAGTGAAGACTTGTTTTTCTCTAAAATTAGATTTCCCCGTGAAACGCCCAGTAATAAAAACTGTTGTATCATCTAATGGGGAAAAAAGGGTTAGCTGAGGCAACAAGTAATTTAATATGGGTAGGATAGTTAGATTGCTGTTCCTTTCAATTTTGGGATATTTTGCTCTTTCTTTCCAGTGCATTCCCCTATTCGTGGAAGCAGCTTTAGAGAGACTGACAAGAGAGGTGAAGACAAGTGAACTTCGAACAATGTGCCTGCAAGTTGCCATTGCAGCTTTGTATTATAATCCACACCTACTTCTTAACACCTTAGAAAATCTTCGCTTCCCTAATAACGTTGAACCAGTTACAAATCATTTTATTACACAGTGGCTTAATGATGTTGATTGTTTCTTGGGGTAAGTGACATATATTGGACATTTGTTTTTTTAACTTTGTAAGGAACTGTGTTTATTAAATTAAAAAAGAAAGAAGAAAATCTTTATTTTATTTTATTTTATTTTTTAGGCTACATGACAGAAAGATGTGTGTTCTGGGCTTATGTGCTCTCATTGATATGGAACAAATACCACAAGTTTTAAATCAGGTTTCTGGACAGATTTTGCCAGCTTTTATTCTTTTATTTAATGGATTAAAAAGAGCATATGCCTGCCATGCAGAACATGAGAATGACAGTGATGAAGATGATGAAGCTGAAGATGATGATGAAACCGGTAAGGGATTTGCGATGAAGGAAGCCAAACCTATGTATTTAAAAATAGCGCTGGATATTTTATTTTGTTAGTCCTTCTCTTCAAGAAATGTGGAATTGTAGCCAAATGTTTTCATGTTGTTCATTCATTCATAGAAAGACTATCTTACCTTCCCACTAGTGTAAGGTCCACGAAGGCAGGAACTTCAGCTATATTTCCAACACATAAAGCAGTTCTAGGCATTTATGGTTTTTAGTGGTGGCAAACGTCTGTCATTTATTAATGCTAAAACAAGCATCCTAGCACTATATAATTAAGTTAATTGAATGTTGCCTAATACATTTCATCTGTAGACTACAAGAATATAAATTGATAGAATGTTGGTTAAGATAAATTACTGTAACGGTTTCAAGATAAGATAGTTATTGCCATTTTTGTTTTTTATCATTTATTAAGCTAGCCTTGAAAAAAAATCTTGCAAAATGTGTTCTGTAGATATAACAAACTATATTACTTTACTATTGGTGTTTGGTTTGGTATATAACATAAGGCCTAGAGCACACCCCAGTCTAAATCTCACATTATGCAATCCTTTTTGAAACCTCTAATATTAATCGTGATTGGGTTTCTTGGATTTCTATGAGATTTTTTTTTTCTATTGCTGAATATATACTTAAACACCAAGTCCTAGAACTCTTCCTTGAATTTATTCAGTTGTGATTTGTAATTTACTGACAGTTATCACTGTCAGTTTGTTGAGTAACAGAATATTTCAGTATTAACAGAAGCACCTATTTTATGACTTGCCAGAGGAACTGGGGAGTGATGAAGATGACATTGATGAAGATGGTCAGGAATATTTGGAGATTCTGGCTAAGCAAGCAGGTGAAGATGGAGATGATGAAGACTGGGAAGAAGATGATGCTGAGGAAACTGCTCTGGAAGGCTATTCCACGATCATCGATGATGAAGATAACCCTGTTGATGAGTATCAGATATTTAAAGCTATATTTCAGAGTAAGTCAACTCATTATATGTAATTCGAATACCTCTATATAATCCATTTCCCTGAAGCAATCTGTTTTTATGTCCCTTAAAGGGAATTGGAGTATGTCAAATCCAAACTAGAATGTGATTTAGGATTGTTAGGCAAAGGAACCAAAGTTATTTCTACTGTTGCCATAGTTGGAGAGTATTTTCCTCATCCTATCATTTTTTTTTTTTAGATTATAATTTTGAAACATGCACATAATAGGAAAATAGTGTAGTTCAACAAGTTTATATAATGACAATTCCTCTTTCCCACTTCTGATTTTTAGCCTCCCAGCTTTACCCAGAAGTATCCATTCTTCTGTTTTTGTGTTTATGGGTTTCTGTGTCTTTTCTTCCCAGCCAAATCTACACTTACCTATTGAGAATTTGATCGTTTATAAATAATGGCCTTGGCGTCCCTTTTCTTTTTCTCCTGTGTCACAATGTGTGTGGCTACAGAATATTAGGTGCAAGTTGGTGCTTTTTTTTTTTTAACCATTCATTTACTTGGATTTCAACAAAACACCATTTCCCTCAGAGTTAATTATTGCACTATATCATTCCTGTGCATTATCAACTTTGATGTATAAAATAAGTTCTCTGATTAGTCTTCCAAGCCCATAGCAAAGCAATTTTGATGCAACGTTGCAGAAACACAAAGAAATGGTTTCTGAACATGACAGGCAGCAAGAATTGACTGAGGTGCCAAGAACTACTGTCTTGCTTTTGTCTATGGCTTTGTGTTTTGTAGATTTAAACACATGTTAATCCCTAAAGGATTAAGGAATTAAAATAGAGGGCTCATGCACAGTAAATGCAATAAAGTAGAAATATAAAATCATGTGATTGAAAATCAGTTTTCATTCTTGAAATTCCTCCGTTAAAAAAAATTCTTTTGTGGAAAATCTTTATAGAGAACATTTTTGCTCATTGTCACTGTCTCTCACCACACACACATACACACACACACCTTTGTGTAGTTATTTAATTGAAATAGGGAAATACATGGTCAGACTTGATATCTTTATACATCAATTTATCTAGTGCATGTTTTCATGAAACATTGTGAGATTTTTAATACCTGGTCTTGTGATGCTGGGAAAATTTGTTCTCGTTTTTTCACAGGTTGAGTTTGACCATTATTTAGGATATAACTTTAAAAATGTGTGAGCATTTTAATTTTAACTTAAACTTAAGTACTGCAGAGCTATCTTTCTTTGGAAAGACAGTAGGTATATTTAAGAAGGGTTTTGAATCGGGAGTACAGAAAGAAATGAGGCATTTATTTTGTACCATTCACCCCTTTCTTGAATTTACTTAATGCTTCTGATTTTTGTTTTGTAACTTGGGGATTTGAGAAATCTAACCAAAATATCCTTGATTATTTTCAAGTTGCTTTAATTCTGAATCTCGTAAGGGGGTCAGATTAATTTTATTCCTTAATTTTCCTTAGTTTGTTACTTATTATATAAGAATGGTTTACGCTCTGAATCCTTATTTGCTAAGGATATGAATGTAATTATGAGAATGATTATATTTTTTGAGGCATAAAGGAAAACCAGAATTCTCCCCCCCCTCCACCCGTACCATTAACTTATTATTGGGGGAATATAAAATAGGTCAGAATTTTGGTACTGGAGATAGACTATAGGGAACAGAATAGAAAGGAACTACCAGGCCTGTCTTATTGACCTTTTCACCTTGGTTTCTTTTCTTGATAGCTATACAAAATCGTAATCCTGTGTGGTATCAGGCTCTGACTCATGGTCTTAGTGAAGAACAAAGAAAACAGTTACAGGATATAGCAACTCTGGCCGATCAAAGAAGAGCAGCCCATGGTATGTTAATTGACCACAGCCCCTCTTTAATGCAACTGATAATTTGGTACAGCTTTAAAATTTTATATTAAATGATTTAAAATTATATAAAAGCTACAGTTGTTGCAGGTGATAGGAATTCACTCTAATCTGAAGGAATGAAATGAAGTAATGAATTTTGTGTTTGGCTATAGTTTACTGGTTTAAAGTGTAGTTGAAGACTGTGCAGGAATTTTCGTAAGGTCACTCAAGCTCATGGTGACAGCTTGATAGTCGAAAATCCTATTAAAAGTAAAAAAAAGTTTAAAGTTATGAAAACTGCTCTTCTAAGTTTATTAAAGAAAATCCTGACATTATCTTGTCTTTTCATCCTCAAACATTCCAGTCAGTATGCATTTCTAAAAAGGACATTTAGATAATGTATAGCCTAACAATTTTCTATATATCTTAATACATGTTAGTCAAACTACTTTTATATTCAACAAAGGGTCCTCCTGTTTTCTAAAGTGTTTTTATGGTTGGGTTTGGGTTTGCTTGCATTAAATTCATTAGCTGTTAGTCTCTTTGAAGATTGGATCCTACTGATTCAGTATTTGACTAAAAATGGGGTATTTAAAGATTTTAAAAAAAACAACAATGGGAAGTGAAAGCTAAGAAGTCTACAGAATACAACAGGAGAATTTATCTTGTCTACATAATAATACTTGTCTCGGCTCCTGTACATTTAGAGGGAGAACTTTGGAACTTCATGCCTAATACTAGTAAAGCTACGGTTAATGTCAGTTTCTTCTGTTCTCCAAAGCAGTAAGATGACTAAATGCTCTATTAAACTATCACTCACTTGTTTTCTAGAATCCAAAATGATTGAGAAGCATGGAGGATACAAATTCAGTGCTCCAGTTGTGCCAAGCTCTTTCAATTTTGGAGGCCCAGCGCCAGGGATGAATTGAGTTTCACTTTCCTTCCTGCTGTGTGAGTGTAGTGAAGAGCTTGTGTTCCTCCCAGTAGCGGTTCCAGAACTGGTTCGTGTTATCCACTCTAAACTAATTGATCAATAGATGGACAAAAACCCAGGAGGTGGGACCTGATCATGAAACTTGGCACTGAAAAAGAAACCAGAGGGATTTTGGGGGGGAGGGAGGAAACTTGAGGGGGGGGGCATTTTCTTTATTTTTTGAAGAAAGTAAGATTCTGACTGAAAGTTCAAGTGACACTGTGGAAATACGAAACAAGAGGGGATGTCATGAAGGCAGCTTTTCTTTTTCTGAGGAAAAAATAGGCATGGGCTACAGGACTATTTAAAATGTCTCATTTACAGTATAAGCTCAGAGGTAGATGTGATTTTTACACCTATGAGTATTTGTCCGATTTCTGTCTCTTCCTCACCATTGGGTATCTATTCTTCATATGTAAATAAGATAAGGTAATTGATAACCTTATTCAGTCTTCATCATTTCATTCATCAAATATTGTTCCTATGTAGATTATTGGACATTTATTGTAGCACTACATAAACTGATTAAAAAAAATCTGTAAATGAATTAGCACTTTCATATTGAAACAAGCCTGCTAGCCTATGTATAAAATAGCAAAATGTTTGCTGTTTATAAAAAGAAGGGATGTAATGGGGCGGGGGGCAGGGGTAATTTCAAGTTATTAATTTAAAAATGAACTAGCAATTTTGTACCTGGTGACTTTGTGGTGCGCTCACTTCTGATAGTGACTTGAATTCGGTATGTTAAAAGGGGTTAGTGGTATTTCATTGCTGCTAAAAAATGGCAACTCCCTCTGTGTCTTGTTTTTTCTTAAAGCTCTCAGTGTACAAGTGGATATTTGGATACAAGACCCTACTGTAACAAATAAGAAAGGTGATATTTGAAGCATGTAAACTGGATATAAAGTTCTACTCTTAAGGAGTTGATCAAAGTATGGCTAAACATCTATATATGCAATCTATTAAAAGAACTTAATTCGGCTATTATGTCTTAATTCGATTGCAGTGTTTTCCTAATTATGAAAGTTTTTCCTCATTGGCTTGTTTTTATCCTGTACCGAGAAAGTGTGCAAAATTCACACTTTTAAAATTTGACATTTAACACCTGCCCACCCCCTTTTCCCCATCTCTCTTACCCCTCTTGTTGATTGTGGTATCTTATCTTAAATAGATAGGTTGAAGGCACATGGTTCCCTCCAAAAACCACTACTGATACCACTGCAAAAACAAGCCGGCAACAAGACAACATAGAGAGGTTGGCTTGCTTCCCTCTCTCCTAACTGCATGTTCAAAAATAAGCCTTTATTGATCTTAAACATCTGTCAGATGAGTCATACATTGGGTTATTTTTTTATATACATGTATACACACAATATTTCAAATTGAAAGCAACATCTCAATGGATTAAAAACTATTAAATGCTGTTATCTATAACAGACTAGAAAATTTCTAACTGTAAAAATGAAACATGCACATATTGATATTTAAAATGCATAATGAAGAAAACCCATTGGTGTTGTGTTTTTCTTGTATGCCAATAATTAAGCCACTATTGTTGGCACTGTTTGGTTTTCTATTTTAACACTGAAGGAGTGAAAAGTTTCCTATATTTATGAATTTACTATGAAAATCTTGGCAAAAAAAAAATGAAAAAAAAGAATTGTCTGTCTAAAATGTGTGGATGAAAACTGTTAATCAAGTGTGTTTCTACTTTTTTCCCCCAAGTTGGACACCATCTGTATACCCTAGGTTGCTTAAGGGGATTTCACTATTATATAAAATCAATAAAATTAAAATGGAGTAGTTGTATATATGCAACATTGTGTACAGAGGGGAGATATTGAATAGTATCAAACGTTTTTGTCTTCCTTTACCTTTTATCCCCTACCTAATATTCAGTCCACTTTTTTAAATTTCAGACTTCACTGCTCTTTGAATTGATAATTCCAGTTTTCACTGTTATTGGAAAACCATATCTAATAAAGGTTTTAGTTATTCCCATGCACAGTATGAAAATTCTCATTCGCTGAGGTTTTGTTTCAAGAAAATGTATTGGTATGTCTTTGAGAACAAGTTTTATTGTTTCCTCTGTCATACAATCCAAACTAATTTCCATTTATGGATTTTAACTGAAATTAAAGACGTTAAAATTAAACTTATATTTAATATTAAATAGTGTTCAAATGGTAGTTTCTAATGCATCAAATATATCTCAGTTATTTTCCGTATTTCTTAAATTTAACATCAAATTATTTTCTTATAGATTATGGATCTTGATACGTCTATTTCTAGATAAGATTATAGGACTTTTGATAACTTTTGAGTATATTTACAAACATGTAGTTCGTTGCATGTAGATTTTATTTAACATATAGCTTTTCCCACGGTTTCACTAACCTATAACTTAATTTTTAATTTACACAAATTCTGATTTTGTTTGGGTTTCAGTATTCATCTCAGTGGCTGACACTAGCGTAAAATCTTTACTCTTTTGGTAAACTTAAGCAATCCATCTTTTAAAAACCTATTCCTTTATCAGTAGTCAATAAAGGAAGTTCATCTGTTTCCCTGCAGGTTATAAAATGGTAATTACTAACCTACACACTTTTATCAAGGTGGTGACTACTATGCTCACCCCTGGAAGAGACCAGGGTGTGGAGCAGGATTGGCCAAACCACAGCCCTAAGGCTACATACTGCTATTCAGCCCCAGGTATACCCCGAAAGCAAGCATGTATAAAAAGTCATTAAAAAATTGTATTACTATGACTAAACCAGGTCTTGGGGAAGAGATAGCACAATGCCTTAAGCATAGGCATTCCATGCTTTGTAAAATGAATAACCTAAAATTACATTAAAACTTATCAGTTATAAAAATGTCAGCTCTGTTTATATGTGTTGGTGAAGATTATCTGTGACTATATGATAGCTACCTGCCTGAATTTTAGGTTTTACCCTTGAAGTTGGCCAGCTTTGCAATACTTCACACTTTGGTGCATGTGTTTCTTACAAAGGGTAAGTAGGTACCCAACTAGAAATACAGGATTCTATCACTATGGAAGGAATAAATAGCTTATTTTTGGTGTGTGGTAATCCCCCCTCCAGGTTTTTTAAAGCACAGGTGATAATTCCTTTGTATATTTACAGATTGAAATTTGTCAGTTATACTCTATGTGATTCCTATATTTAAATGTTTCCTCCTATCGGTCTTTTGATGTTTCCTTCAAAATCCTTTTAATAAACTCAAACTAGAAATACAAGGGAACTTCTTCAATGGAAGTTCCTGAAAAATGCATCTACCAAAAACCTAAAACTAATGAACTTAATGATAAAAGACTTAAAACACTTTACACCTTGAGATCAAGAACCAAAAAAGCATGCCCTGTTGCTGCTTCTATTCAACATTGGACATGAAGTTCTAGCCAGGGCAGTTATGCAAGAAGAGGAAATAAAAGACATCCAGATTGGAAACGAAAAAATGAAACTATATTCACAGGTGATGTGATCTTACAGGAAACTCTAAGGATCTACAAACAAAAAGTGCTAATGACTTCAAGGATGCAGAACATGAGATCAACATACAAAAATCAGTGGTATTTCTATATAGCAATGAAATGAAAGTGATACTAAAATTCTATGTACAATAGCATCAAAAAATACACAGGAATAAGTTTAAAACTGAAAAACTTACATTCTAATCTATTGAAAGAGACCTAAATGGAAAGACATCCCATGTTCATGAATTGGAAGACAATATTGTGAGGATAGCAATACTCCCCAAATTGACAAATTCAGTGTAATTCCTATAAAAATCCCAGCTACCTTTTTTGCAGGAAATGATAAACTGATTCTAAAATTTGTGTGGCAATACAAGGGATTCAGTAGCCAAAACAACCTCAAATGTGAACATGATTTAATAATCCTGACAGTGACACTGGTATAAGGATAGACATACTGACCAGTGGAATAAAACTGAGTAGAAATAAACCCTTAAATTTGTGGGCAATTGATTTTTGACAAGGATGCCAGACCAATGTAGGAAAGAATATTTTCAACAAATGGGTCTAAGACAGCTGGGTAATCTGCATGCAAAAACATGAAGTTGGTTGGATCCCTGCCCCTCATATTTAAATACAAGATCTCCAACTATAAAACTCTTAGGAAAAAATGTAGGCATAAATATTTGTGACTATGAATTAGATGGTTTCTTGGATATAACACCCAAGCAAAAGCAACAAAATAGATGACTTGGACTTCATCAAAATTTAAAACTTGTGCATCAAAGGACACATTCCAGAAATGGTAAAGACAGTCCAGAGTAGGAGAAAATATTTGCAAATCTTTAGTGTATAGGAACACTTTACAATTCAATCAAACGATTGAAAAATGGGGAAGAATCCAAGTAGACATTTCTCTAAAGATAAATGACCAGTATCATTGAAAAAGATGCTCAACATCACTAGTCATTAGGAAACTGCAAATCAGAATAAAACATTTCACACCTACTAGCATGTCTATAATCAAGAAGGTGGACAATTGCAAGTATTGGTAATGATGTGGAGAAATTAGAAACCTCATACATTGCTGATAAGATGTAAAATGTTTATTGTTAAAAAGTTTGGCAGTTCCTCACCAAGTTGAAAATAATGTCACACATCAATTCCACTCCTAGACTATACACACACGCGCACATGCACGCAAGGTCGGACAATTAAGTTCACAAACTCATCCTAGAAAAAGTGCTACATACCTCATTGCTGAATATCACTATGGTCACCTTCGAAGTACTCCCCTTGGGAAGCTATACACCAACACCAGCACCTGGTAGTCCACCCTTCAAAACAATTTTGGAACTCTTTCTGGAATGTCTATCAGAGCTGTCATCGTATTACCCTTGATGTCCTGAATGTCATCAAAATGTCTTCCTTTCAGTATTTCCTTTATCTTCAGGTAAAGAAGTCATTGGCCAGATAGGTGAATAGAGAGGATGTTCCAATACAGTTATTTGTTTACTGGCTAAAAACTCCCTCAGACAGGGCTGTGTGAGCTGGTGCATTGTTGTGATGCAAGAGCCATGAATTGGTGAAAAGTTCAGGTCGCCTAACTTTTTCACACAGTCTTTTCAGCACTTCCAAATAGTAAACTTGGTTAACTGTTTGTCCAGTTGGTACAAATTCATAATGAATAATCCCTCTGATATCAAAAAAGGCTAGCAACATCATTGCAACAAGTTTGTGAACTTAATTGTCAGCCTGTGTGTGTGTGTGATTATGACTGGCTCTAAATATATTCAAGAGAAATGAAATGAAATGTCCACACAAGAATTTGATTGTTCATAGTAGCATTATTATAGCCAAAAGGCAGAAACTACTCAAGTAGCTGTCAGTTGAAGAATGTATAATATGTGGTTTGTCCATAAAATGGGGTATTTGGCAATAAAAAGGAATGAAGTGCTGTTACATGCTACAATGTGAACGAGCCTTGAAATCAGTGAAGTCACAAAGAAATTGCAGTTAAAGAAATGTCTAGGATTGGCAAGTCCACAGAAACTACATTAGAGGTTGCCAGGAGTAGGGGGGAGGAGGAAATGAAGAGTGACTGCTAATGGGTACAGGGTTTCTTTTTGGGGGTGATGAAATATTTTGGATTAGATACTGGTTATGGTTGCACAGCCTTGTGAATATACTAAAAACTACTTAAGTATATACTTTAAAATGGTGAGTCTTATGGTATGAGTATCTCAATTTTCAGTTTTGTTTAAAGGAAGTCTCCAGTTTGGTTAAAGTTCTCTAAAATGTAAAATGAAATGTTTATTTAATACAACTAAGTTTTACGTATGGTTGTGCAGGTGTTACCCATATTAGTGGGAAAATAGATTGTATTCCCCCAGTATTTTGTTTTGTTACTAGTTTGTTTTTTAAATCCTATTACCCTATCAAACAATCTAAGGTAGTGCCCAACTTTTGGTTAAATTTTGGGGCAACCTTAAAATTCCTTTTTTCTGTAAATGTTGCATCTGTTATATCTTTCACTGTAATATAATTAGGAATTTTAAGACTGAGCCAAACTTCCCCCCAAAATTACAGCACTTAGTGTTTTTCTATAAAGTGGTATCAACCTGTCTGCTTGTTTGGAGACATGATCTTCACCTTAAAAAAAATTGTCTCACAAATGTTTTCCCGGAAGATAAAAATCATGTTGAAAACTGGTTTCATTCATGGACTATCCACTATTTAACTCGACTGCTGAAACACTGCAGACTTATGTATACTAATGAAACTTGGATTTCCCTTTGTCTGGAATGCTCTACTTTAGATTTAAGCAAATGTAATTAGAAGCCAAAATGATAACAAGAATCTTGGAAGGTAGCCAGTTTTAAAGGGACACCTGGAATCTTAAGGGGCTTTAGAAGATTTGTAACCTTTTGTAAATTAAGGGTATATTTCCCTCTTAGTTTGCCACTAAAATTTAGCACCCATTAACAATTGGTAAGCCTTTGAGCTATTGGGTGATTTTTCAAAGATATAATGAATGGGGTTAACAAGTGGTCCAAGGGTAGAGTTAGTAAAATGGAAATACTGCATTCATACCAGAATTACTATACATCAGCTTATGAGGGCAATCATGCAATTAGCCACTAACATTATTAGTTGTACTATAGCTATGCTTAAGTCAGCATATATACTGAGAATCATTTATCTGAGATTGGAAAGGAACATTTTAAGTAACCTAATCATGGCAACACTTCCAAAATATGTTCTAATTAAGCCCTAATCAGTGCTTTCAGTGTGGAAGCTGAGTGAGATTAACTGAGTTTAGTCTACAGACCAAGCAAGGGCTCTAACTTTGGGTCCATGAGCCCTATGACTATAAACTTTAATATCTTTTTCATAGTTTTCATCCAAAATCTCAAAGGAGCTATCAAAGTGCTCAAGAACCACTGCTATAGACTATTAAAGAGAATTGGAGAAAGATGGGCTACCATTTATTAAGCACTTGAATGCATCTCTGATAGGAACTGTGCTAGATTTGTTTACCTCCATTCTCATACATCCTCCCAATCACACCGTGGCATAAGTGGTTTTACCTTACATGAGACAACAGGTTTTCAGACAAGTGACACATCTACAGCCACAGCTCCCAATGGAGAGCAAACCACTAGTTTGGTTTTAAATTCCTGTTTAAAAAAAAAACAACCTACAAATTCACGATAAATTCAAATTTATTACAGAAAAACAATTCAAATCACCTATAACACACCCATAATTAATGCATCATTTCTATTTTTCTATACATGTTATATATGTATACATATACATATTATAACCATTATGTCACCGTACAAATATGCTAAAGTCAATTCTCCAGAAAGTTTTGAGTTATTGAAGGAAATGTTTTTAAAAAAATGTGATGGTAATAGTTTTTAAATGGGGCTAGAAATAAGTTAGGCTATCTAGAAAATTGGGCAAATAGTCCAGCTTTAAGAGCCTAGACTAGCACTGGTTGGAAGTGAAATGCTTTCAAGCCGCTGATTTAAGATACAAGATGTAAGGGACAGGAGGTGATCTGGGGAAAATGTGAAGATTATGAATGGCTCTAAATACTATGTACATTTGAACTCTGTTCCACAGTCTCTGGTAAATACTGTTAATACAAAGTTCTATTACCTGTGACAAAATCAGAATTAAAGTCTCTCCCAGAATCAGATTAGAATTACAGCGTCCTATTCACCACCACTACCATTCAATTTTTACAACTACTTAGTAGTCCTGGGGATGTCCTGTTAAGTGCAATCTGCAATTAAAGGGTTATTTTAAAATTCTTTTTGAGGTTCTGTATTATAGTGTTTTAATGAGTAGACTACAGGCATGGGACTTAGTAATACAGATATACCATCTGGAAGGTACAGACAATATAAATTAAAATACTTTTCATCTGAACTTGTTAAGGTCCGGAATTGTCCCCCTCAGACAGACAGAGAACCCGCACAATAATGCAAGTCACACAGCGAGGTTTATTTCCAGCCGGCTGGGGTCCGAGTCTCTGCCCGACGCAGCGGGTTTTAACAAGGACCCCCAAACACTTAAAGCCAAGGGGTTATATAGCATTTTCAAGGCTTTTCATAGCTTCTGAGAGTACTAGATAAACTTACAGGACTTACAGAGCTTCAAAGAGTATAAGATTTACTACAGGACAAGGAGACCAGGAGTATAAGATAAGCTACAGGACTTCTAGTCTCCATGCTGCAACTGCCCACATCCTGGAATTTTATAATTATGTTGTTTCAGGCTAGGGGCTGTTAACCCTGACCTAAAGATAGCAGTTCACATGCTAACAGTCTCTTACAAACTCGGTACAGCCCTAGGACAAAGGGAATCCATTGGATACAAGACTGGTTTAAGTGAGCCATTCCTCCAGTTTCAAGTAACCTAATCCAATTTTGTCACATTTTTCATTTTTATAAGAATGTAAAAAATCACTACTTTATAGACTTCTAAAGAATATAATCAAACGAAACTCAAAGTTCAATTTTCCTTCGAATGGCATTTAGACAATGATTGTGCAACTATACTTTGGTTATAGTCAGCCTGACCCCCCCCACCCTACTCTCCACCAAAAAGAAAGTAATGTTAAAATCTCAAACTAAGCTCAATTGTAAATCAAAACATTTTAATTATTCTGAGAATGCTACCTTTAACTTCCTTTTGATTTAACCCCTTGGCTATTCCATAATCGTCTGAATGCAATAGACAATACACCTAACATCATTCAGCTCTCGCCAATTTTTGCAAGCAGACAGAATACAAACCTGTTAACAACCGGCAAGCCTCCTCATTCTTAGTAATTCAATTCTGCATCTGGAATGCCCGATTTAACAAACCTTTGGTCTATACACCTTATCTAATCTTTACTCAGCCTGCTTGTCAAAGCAAATGAGTACTTAATACTACTGACATGGCTAGTATTTCCAATAGTATAGAAAAAGTTTGGGTTAAGACCTACAAAAATAGTACCTAAATTTCACAACTAATTTGTATCCTTTCTTAATAGGTTTGGACAGTCCAAGTCAATGCTTTTCCCACCCTTTTGACTTTCCTTTAATTCGCGACACACACACAAAAGGTAAAAGGTCAAGTAAAGTAGCGACACCATTACAGACGACTTCAAATTTTGAATTTAAACATGAAAGCACGAAAAATTCCGTAGTGTCTCCCAGCAGAATTCAAGACCATCACCCAAGTGCCAAGCTGCGCCGGAGCTTCGGCAGAGGCAGGAAGCTCACCCTCCCACCGAATGGTCATACCCCGGCGACTGCAGAAGCAGGGCAGCCAGTAACCGGCAAACAGAAGCTCTCGGATAAGCACAGCCCTTGCCCAAGACCAAAGGCCTCAGCTGGCATCGAGAGCCCCCAGGGAACTGTTAGGCTTTCCATCCTGTCCTATTCCTCCCACCCACATCCCTCCCAACGGCCGACACTCGGCAATCGCAAGACAAAGCCTAACGAATCGCCAGAACGCTCTCCAACAAGCCCACCGGGAGAGCCAAGGCCATCTCCTACCCCTGTGGGGAAAATGGCGCCAGCCACCCCTTCTCCCTCCTGGCTAGTCACAAGGACCAGCCTCCCTCCCTCGCTACAAAATGGCGCCTCCCGCTGGGGCCCCAGAATCGGCATAATTCACTTGTCAGAGAGGCGGTGTCGGTCTGGGATGAGCGGTTCTGCTAACCAGTCAGACAGAGGAACTTTGATTCCGCACTTTGCGCAAGCCACTCAGATGCTGCCTTTAAGGCATGACGTAACGAATATGGGGCGTGGATAAGGCGGTCTCTCACGTAGCCTAAATTTGAGCCAATGGCAAGCAGAAACCGTCCAGTGAGTAACGTAGTGATAGCCCAATGGAAGCTGGGGGTGGGCTTCAGACTCACTATGCGGGTTGCGGGGCCTGGGGGCCGGGCGGCTGTTTCCTGTCCTGGTGCATGGTGGTCGGACGAAGGAATTGTTGGAAAATTTTCTCGGAGGTTCGTATATAAATGTGTTTTTACCCAGTGTGCATTATTCTCCGCCCGGCCGCCGCCCTTAGCGCGGCGGCGCGGGCCCGCTCGGGCCCCGGCTCTGACTCCGGCTGCTCAACCTCCGCCGCAGGCCTTGCCGGTTCTACGGCCGGCCGCGGGAGCGGCGCCTGGGCAGAAGCGGAGTTTATTAATAACCCGCGGCCGCCACTCTGGGGCGGCGGAGCTTTTCTCGCTGCGGACGCCACCCCCCCACACACCTTGTCTCTGCGCGCTGTGCCCCGCCTGTTCCCCTCTGGGGACCGCCGAGGGGAGGGAATGAAGGAGGGGAGGGTGGAGCCCTCGGGAGCCTGGCGGCGCTTCTCCGCTTGACCTCCGCGCGGAGCGAGTCCCCAGGCGCTGCTAAGGCGAAGCTCCTCCGACTGGGACGGCGGGCCACAGCCCGCACTAGGCCCCAACTGGGGCGCCGGCGGCAGGACTGGCCGAGGGCCCGCTGGGACCCCACCTGCGGATCGCACCTGGAATTTCCTCCAACCCAGATCGTGCACAGATCACTTGTTTCCCTCACTTTTATTTTATTTTTTTAATTTTTAGGTCACTGAGGCCTAACATCGAATGTTAGAAATTAATCCATTTTGTTATATCTCCTTTTTCATGGTTGGGCCAAAGACTGAACGAATCCTTCAGTTGCTTTTTAACATTTTATTGTGGAACGTGAACGAGTTTTTATTCCCTCCCCTTATTCTTTTTTTAACCTTTAACCCCCGCATTAACGAAGTTAAGGAAAAAGTTGGGAGAAACCATTGCTAAACCCATTATTTGTTTAAAACCAATGTCAACATTTAGTTTGGAAGTGTCTAATCAGCTGATATAATCAAGGGGGGGATATGGTGGAAAATTGTCAGCTTTGATACGTGAGTTTTGCTGTAGTTGACAAAAATCTGTGTATTTAAGTTCATTGTTAAGTTTTTAGTAAGAATAGGTGATGAGATCACCGAAAAACTGATGAGATTCGTAACTAATCCAGGCGTATAATTCGATAGCCCCCCATTATTTTTTTTAAATAATAGCTTTATTGGTATAATTCATATATCTTACAACTTACCCATTTAAAGTATGTAATCAAGTTGGTTTAGTATATTCAGAGTTGTGCAACCATCTCCACAATCAATTTAAAACATGTTTATGACTCCAAAAAGAAACTACCCATTAAGTTACTCCCCATTTCCCCTTAACCTTCCACCCCTCCCCCAACCACTAATCTGCTGATTTGCTTATTTTGAACATTTCACATGAATGGAATTACAGTCTGTGGGCGTTTGTGACTGGCTTCTTTCACTTAGCATTATATTTACAAGGTTCATGTTATAGCATATGGCAATACATTTCTTTCTGTTGCCAAATATTTCATGTATAGATAACATGTTTTATCCATCTGTTGATGGACATTTGGGTTTTTTCCAGCTTTTGTCTGGTATGTGTAATGCTGCTATGAATATTTGTGTAAAAGGTTTTGTGTGGACATGTTTTCATTTCTCTTGGATATATATACCTAGGAGTAGAATTTCTTGGTCATATGGTAGCTATGTTCAACCTTTTGAAGAACTGTCAAACTGTTTTCCAAAGTGGCTGCACCATTTTACATTCCTACCAGTAGTGTATGAGAATTCACAATTCTTCATATCCTTGCCAACACTTGTTATTAACACAGTCTTTTAGATGGTAGCCATTTTAGTGGGTATCCCTTGTGATTTTGATTTGCATTTCCCAATGACTAATGGTTTTAAGCATTTTTCTCATGTGCTTTTTGGCCATTTGTATATCTTCTTTGGAGAAATGTCGACTTGGATCTGTTCCGTGTTTTTAAATTGGATTGTCTAGTATTGATATTGAGTTGTAAAAGGTCTTATTTATATACAGGTACCTTATGAGACAGTGATTTGCAAAATGTCCATAGCTTTTTTTTTTTATTATTAACTTTTTTTTTTTATTATTAAGATTTTATTGGGGAAGGGGAACAGGACTTTATTGGAGAACAGTGTGTATTTCCAGGACTTTTTTTTTTCCCCAAGTCAAGTTGTTGTCCTTTCAATCCTAGTTGTGGAGGGTGCCATTCAGCTTCAAGTTGTTGTCCTTTCAGTCTTAGTTGTGGAGGGTGCAGCTCAGCTCCAGGTCCAGTTGCCATTGCTAGTTGGAGGGGGCGCAGCCCACCATCCCTTGCGGGATGAACCCGGCAACCTTGTGGTTGAGAGGACGCACTCCAACCAACTGAGCCATCTGGGAGCTCAGCGGCAGCTCAGCTCAAGGTGCCCTGTTCAATCTTAGTTGCAGGGGGCGGAGCCCAAGTCGGGGAATCGAACTGGCAACCTTGTGGTTGAGAGCCCACTGGCCCATGTGGGAATCGAACCGGCAGCCTTTGGAGTTAGGAGCAAGGAGCTCTAACCGCCTGAGCCACCGGGCTGGCTGCAAGTTACGATAGTGCTGTGACGTAAGGATTCATTGTGTTCTTCATGGAAAGATGACCAAGCTGGATTGGGGAATTGTGCCTCTACTAGTACTTTAGCTGTTATTAATTATGTATAATGTATATGTAGTTTATGATCATGTGAGGAAAACTCTCTGCGTCCTGAGGTTTTCATCCTTACTTAATTTGTAAGTTTTCATCTAGTTTCTGTTTTTGTTTTATAATGTGAGGTTTTACCTAGTTCTGGGTCTTTTTGCTCCTGGCTGTATTTCAGGACAAAATGTCCTGAAATAAAACCAGGAGTTGCATGTGTTACTGCTCCATTCTGTGCTTAATTAGTGACACAGTGTTTTAAACTTTATTGTACTGTCAAAATGATTTTGTTTATAAGATGGATTTAGACTGAGAAATCCCCCTCTCCCTTGTAGAAAAGAAAATTTTGAAAACAATGATAAAGTTTTCAACATACTTGCCCATAACTCTAATTCCATTTTAAAACTACGCTGTAGTAACAAACAACCCTGTCTATTAATAACTTGTTCATTAATGTGTAGACCCAAGCATTTAACTCCAAACTACATTTTTTTGTACTTAAGATACCACTTTACTCAGCACTTAACTTTGGCTAAATGATTTTTGGGGTGAATTAAATGGCTTTTAGGGTGATTTACATATATACATAAACTTTATCTTAACCACAAACCTAAGTCAAGTACTGGAGTAGTTACTCCTGTTTTGCAGGTGAGTCAACTGAAGTTTAGAGTAACATGTCCAACTGCGTATTACACAGCAAAGCTGGGGCTTAAATCTATGACTGACTCAAAAGCCCAGTCTCAACTGAGTTATTCAGTAACCTACTACATACCCAACTCTAACTTTTAAAATGTAAGATGTCTGTAGTTCCTAGAATGATAACACTATTTTAAGTACTGTACATAATATTGGCATAGGATGGATGTTATTGTACCTTTTTATTTATCTTTAAGTTAAATGATGAATGCATTTGGCCTCGTATTGAAAATACAAAGATTTATATAGTATGGAGTAATGGTCACAAGAAGTTGGAATCATTTAAATTAATGGTAGTTTGTACTTGCAATAGCCACACAATACAGTAGCATGTTATAAAAAGTAAGACAATGAAAAGAGCACTGGAATAAAAGAAAACCTAATCGTTAATCCCTTCCATGACCTCATACAAATTGTGTTCATTTGTTCAACAAATATTTAGTAATCAGGTACCATGTGCCAGGCGTTCTTGTAGGCACCAGGGATTCAGGGGTGACTAGGACAGATGGGGACCTTGTTTTGGGGGAACTTAGAGTTAACTTAGACATTCTGGTAAGTGAAATTCTCTATGAAGGAAATAGTCCTATGGTAGAGAATAAGGAGATGGTGGTAGAATGGATATTTCAAGTAAGAGGTGACACTGAAATATATGTGCAAAAGCAGGAAGAATTAGATGTGTACTAGTTACTAGAAGGTCAGCGTGGCTAAATATACAGAGGGTGCCAAAAAAATGTATACACACTTTAAGAAAGGAAAACTATTCAAATTGTAATACTCAATATATATACTGATAACAAAAGATGACTACAAGTCACGTTTGACTTCTGCAATTACAAGAGATGCTCAAAGTGGTTACCATCAGCATCCAGACACTTCTGATTATGGCGAACTACTGCTTGAGCAACATTGACCAAAGTCCACTTGTATACATATTTTTGGCACCCCTAATATATGATAGATGATAATTGTAAAGCACTCTGCAACATGAGGTATTTTAAACTCATTATATATTGAACATACAATCTTGGGAGTCAAAATTCCAAAGACCCATAGGACATACCTTAGAAGGCTTATAGTCTAATGGGGCAGGCTAGATGTAGGAGTTAACTGGTAAGAGGAGAGAGGAGCATTAGGTATCAGGAATGAGAAACCTTTCAGCCAAGAACAAGGTTCTATAAACCTCACTTTCCTCACCTGTAGAAAGAAAAGTGGCACAAGAATACATCTTTAGTGCTAAGAGCTTTACATACATTATTTCACTTAATTCTTACAACAGCCTTATCAGGTAGGTGTTCTCGCATTTCTTCAAAAGAGGAAATGGAAGCTCAGCAGAAGGTTAATTGCCCAGGAGCTGAGCAGGATTCAAATGCATAACACTCCAGCAAATTATAAAGCCATATGCAGATAAATCTATGATAATAAAAGCGATTAGTAATTCAAAGTGACCTGGGCCAGAAGTCAAATAACGGCAAGTAGTATAGGAGTCAAATGTTGACTGAAACTGGGTAGTGTCCTTGGAAAAGCCGGTGGTAAAGGCTGTTACCTGTGCCCGGACTGCCTTTCTGCTCGTCCTAGTGTAGGAAATGATTATTTTTTTATGCCCAAATTCACATGCCCTGTCTTTGCATCCCTGAGACAAAGTTTAGGTGCTCTTACTCTTAATGCTTCTGTTTATAGTAAAGTAACTAGTTTTTTTAAAGTAACTAGTTTTAGTTTTTAAAACAATGAACGTAATACAAGGTAAAAATTTTTTTAACTTATAGAAGGTATAGAGTAAAAATTAAACTGTCCATACTCCACCCTCATTTCCTAGTCCCATTTCTGGGAGGTAACCATGTGAATTGTTAAATATATATACAAGCATATGCAGATACTTATATACATTTTTAAAAACATGAATGCAGTCATACCATATATACTCTTCTGCAATTTGCTTTTTCCCCCTTACAGTATATCTTGGACATATTTCCCACCCTTTCATATAGATTTATCCCATTCTGTTTAATGCCTGCATGTTTCATTTATGGATGTCCTATAATTTATTTAACCTGTCCTTTTTGATGGATTTTTAGATTGTACTATTTCTTGCTATTAAAAATAATATAACAGTGAACTTTGCACACTTAAGATCTGTTTAGTGAACACACAATGGGATTTATAGATGATGTAATACAGAATTATTGTACACCTGAAATCTATGTAACTTTACTAACAATTGTCACCCCAATAAACTTTAATTTAAAAAAAGACAGAGAGAGGATCTGTTTAATATGTTCCAAGTAGAATTACTTGGTTTAAAATTTTGATAGCTAGTGCCAAATTGTCCTAATTGTGGGTTTTTTCCACATTGTTTGGTTTGATTGTTTTCCAGTCTCAACGTGGCTTTATCTTTATATTCTTAGTTATAAGATTTCTGTTTAGCTAGTCTTCAGGTGGTTCTCAAGGGCGGTGGTTCTATAATTTTGTTGTAATTTTGATGTAGTTGTGAGAGGAGGCTAGCATATAACGTTTACGTACTACACCATCTTGACAGGGAATCACCATGTTGTGTTTTAATGATCTGTTTTTACATGTCTGGAGTAATGGAATGAGTTTCTTAAAAGCAAGGACCACTTCTTTTTTACCTCTCTATATCCGTCAAGGCATACACATTGTCTGATATGTGTGTGCATACACATATATGTATCTGTACATACCTATACTACCCACAATATAAATCCTGCACATTTATCCAACAAACATATTTTTTAGTAGTTTGACCACGGTAAAGGTAAAGACCTAAAGGAGAATAATAGGAGATGAAATTAGAAGGGTAGGTAGGGGCCAGGTTGGAGAGTAGCCTGAATGTCAGACTAAGGAATTGGACTTAGTCCTGTAAGTGATATAACTATAAAATATCAGAAGGGGAAAAAACGTTCAAATATGGAAGGATTCTATCTTAAAATCCCTTTGCAAAGATCTTAAGTTCTTGCTCTTCTTTAAAGTAACCCCAACTGGAATTCATCGTACTACTGATTTTTGCAAAAAGTCCATGCTGAACAGACCCACAGACCAATTCTCAGAGTAAAGGCCTTGGCCTTCTAGCAAAAATTAGTGAATGAATGAATGTATGTTTATATATTAAAATTAAAATATTTAAGGTATATGTCATTTTTATGCTTCCCTTTAATCTTTTTGACTAATCATCCATCTGTTCTTATAACAGACCAACCTTCTAGTATAATATCCAATGCCACTAAAGATGTAAAAGGAACATACTCATTGTGTTGCTGGTGGCCATGCAGTTAGCACAACACTTTAAAAAAACTAATGGCGGTAAATAGTCATAGCCATAAAAATGCTCATATTTTTAAATCCAGTAATCTTAATCCTGGGAGTTTATTTTAAGAATGTAATCTACTCTACCCCCCTCACACCAAAAACCTAGTAATAAGAGAAAGTAGAATAAGACAGAGACACGGAGCTGTATAAATCTCTTCTCATATAGCTTAAAACTACTCATAAGCATTAATAGCAAACATATATGTAATGCCAGGTGCTATTCTATAGGATTTATATTTATCTTAATAACAGCTCTGTGAAATACCCTCCTTTTACAGATAGGGAAACTGTGACAGAGCAGGTAAATAACTTGCCCGAGATCTTAGATAATATGTGGAAAAATGAGATTTTGAAGCAGGCTGTCTGGCTCCAGAGTCCTCATTCTTAAGTATAATGTTCTATTACCTCTTACAAGCATTCCTTCCTAGGTGTAACCCTCACTTTCTAATCTAACTATGGGACATCCTCCTTAAATAGTTTGTTCTAGTAACTGCTTACTGTAGATACACTGCTTCCACTCTGGAGAAGAATGGGTAAAGTAACTGTGATAAATGTTACGATAAGAGTATAGACAGAGTATCACGGGAAATCTGAATCATTCTGACCCAGTTTGAGGAGTTCAGGTAAAACTGTCTGGTGGACTCTGAGACCAGAAAAATTTAGCCAAGTAAAGAGAGCAGGAAGAGTTTTCTAGATGGTGTGAATAGTAATGTTTGGAGGTCTAGATGCAATCCAGTAGCTCCTATAACAGTTGTTGAGCCAAATGGTTAGAAGGCAGACTTTGCCACTTATGTTGTGAAGTTAAGGACATTTAACCTTTCTGATCTTCGTTTTTATCTGCAAAATTAGGATAAAATGGTACTTAATTCATAGGATTGTTAGGAGGATTGAATAAATTAGTCATAATGCCTGGCATATATTAATTTGGCGCAAAAGTCATTGCGGTTTAAAAGGTTAAAAATCGTCGCAAAAACCGCAATTACTTTTGCACCAACCTAATAGTAAGTATTATGGAAGGGTTAGTTATCATTATCATTTTCTATTTAATATGTTTGTGTTATTAACATTATTAAATGACAGTATCATTAACTATTAGAATTTTAATCATATTGTTGGAGTACAGAAAGGGAGCAGGTTTTGGCTAGAACAAGACTGGAGGGATATAGTAACTAATTTGTCTTGATTTGCCCAGTGCTATCCCAATTTTAAAACAAAGTGCATTTCCCCTCCCCCCCGCCCCAAACAAAACAAAACAAAACTGAAAGTCCCATGTCCCCAGAACTTCCTCAGTCTTAGGCAAACTTAGGTTACCTCCCTACTGGCGAAGTTAGTCGTCCAGATCAGGGTATTTTGGTTTTTGTTGTTGACTTGTACAAGTGCTCTATGTATTCTGGATATTACGTTTGCTACATTTCTGTAGGGTTTTTCTTCTTCTTATGCTCACATACATCATTTTCCAGAAAGGCAGGAACTTTATTACACACATTATGTCTTCATTGGAGATTCCTAGTGCTTCAGGACAGCCTCCTCTGTGTCTGATTGTGGCCCATGAGTCTTATTAAAGCACATGAAATTGACTGCCTTTCACAAGGTAGCCCTTTCTAAAGATGTCATGTGCCTCTTACATGCTCATTTTCATACAACCTGGAGAAAACGTTGGTGACAGAAATGATCAAGAGATGGTGATGGATATGGTGTGAACAACTGTAGAGTGTTTTATCTCTGGCTTGTTTATTCCTTTTCTTCACTCTCAGATTTTCCCCATTGGATCATTTTCTAACAAGGCATTAATTGTATCACAGAGTCTTTTTGAGAACTTTAAAAATAAGATGGTCTGTGCACCTGCCATCACTTAGTACCTCTGGTAATTGTAGTGCCCATTTGAACTCTTCTGAGTCCTTTCTCCATTCACTACCCCTTGTATTTGCCAGCAATTTATGTCCAGAAAACAGCTGTCTCATCTTTCAGATAGAGTAGATTTTTTTCCCCATTAGGATTGAAACTATAGGTTAAAGAAATTTAACAGCTGACCAGATTTCAAACGAGAGAACTTTTATTTATTGCAGATATGCCAGCTACCCTCTGATGTTGCATATTGTGGTTATTTGGAGATTTATAAATAATTGAATGAAAAGGACAAAGGCTTGAGTTACAATTAAACCCTAGATATTTTTTAACTTCATGACCCAAGTTACCTTGTAATCTGCCTCTCTTAGATGAATACAGCAAAAATCATGCAATGCTTACTACATCTTTATAGGTGTTTTCCCTTGCATTTTCTTATCTTAATTTATTTCTGTTATATACTGATACTAGTTGTTCTGAAAATTAGCTTGTCCCAATCCTATACTCATCAGGCATCTTAACAGCAGAGTACCAGTGTTGAGACTTCTCTGTCAGCCCTCAGAGGAAACAAGAAAGTGCAGTTTCAGTCTGCTCTATGAATCTTTCAGGGATCCATGAAAAATCAACCCTTGATTGACTTTTAGCACAGCACTAATATCTTTCTGTGAGTCTAAACCACAGTCCCTGGCTTTAGTCCAAAGAGGGCACAATTTATAGAGTTTCTAAAACAAAAATCTCCAAGTAGTCCTAAACATAAGTGTAACTGAAAATTATTATGCTTTCTGCCTATTGCTTTTTTAAATATTGACACTGAAAATCAGATCTTTAGACCTGGAAAGGTCCTCAAGAGATTCCCTGGCTTAAGCAGCTAAGTTATCCCAAATCCTCTGCGATAACTCAAGTACTTTTTAGGCACTTGAGTCAGCAGTGAGCAAACAGGGAAAAATCCCTGTCCATTCTAGTGCAGGGGGAAATAGATAAGAAAGAAACAAACAAGTAAATACATGTAATATGTTCAATAATAAGTACCATGCAGAAATATGAAGGAGGGAAGAGAGATAGGGTATATCATGTTTGGGGGGTGAGAGGTGCAGTTTGAAATGAGGTGAACAGGAAGCTCTCATTGAGGTGACAGTGAACAGAGACTTTAAGAAGATGAGGGAATAATAATGAAAATGCTGGAAAGAATGTTTCAGGCAGAAGGAACATCAGATGTAAAGATCCTCAAGCTGCAAAACACTTGTTTGAGGAAAAGCAAGGACACCAGTGTGGCTGCAATGGAATGAATGAGATGGAGAGTAACAGGAAATGAGGGACAAGACCATTGGCTTCATAGGCCAGTGTAAGGACTTTGGTTTTACTCTGATGAGAAGCCATCAGGGTTTGAGCAGAAGAGGGACATGCTCTAACAAAGGGCACTCTGCCTACTGTGTTGAAGAGACTGTGGGGAAGTCACAGTAGAAGTAGGCAGACTAGTTAGGATGCTTTGCAGTAATGTGGGTGAGAGATGGTAGGTAGGCTTGCATCAGGGAAGTAATGGCGAAGGTTGTGAGAAGTGGCCAGATTCAGGACAGATTTCTGAAGATTGAGGCTACCGGGATTGCTCATAGATTATAAGTTGGAATCTTCAACCATACTAAACCCAAAGAATTCTAATTATGGGAATTTTAGACATGATACAAAACCGATAGGCAAGACTGATAGGCAGTGTGCTTAATAGTACTGATGAATTATGAAAAGCATGCTTTGGACTTTGGGTTAATACTCTTTTTTTTTTTTTTTTTTTGCAGCATAGTTTTTAATAGCAAAGAAAAAGGAAATATTAAAATAACCATGAGTAGAGGGCTTATCAAATATATTAGAACCTGTACTCAGTATGAACCACAAAACAGCTTTTAAAAGGAGATATTTCTATATGTGTGGACATGGAAGTGTTACCAGTTCAGAGTCTCTATGCCTGACATTTCAAAAGGCCAAAATTCAAAACATCAGAGTTTGGAGTAAGGAAAGGTTTATTGATCTAGAAAGTGCCGATGGAGAAGATGGGAGCCTAGTGGTATTTCAAATCCATCTTAAGAAAGCACCGAGTTCAGGCTTCTTTTACGTCAAGGGAAGGAGAAATGGGAAGGGCAAGAGGTGACTCGGTTAATACTCTTAACCTGCATATTAAGTGAAATTTTAGCTTATTTCAAACACCGTTTACTTTCTTAGCAATTTTTTATGGTTCTGAAATACTCTTTGTAGCTTTTTTTTCATGTGCATCATTCTTTGTTCTCAAGTGCCTATATTTTTCTTCAAGGTAAAAAATGTTGTTAGCCCAAATAAATCGAGATTCTCAGGGAATGGCAGAGTTTCCTGGAGGAGGAATGGAGGCTCAGCATGTTACCCTGTGCCTGACAGAGGCAGTAACTGTGGCAGGTGAGCAGTCTTGTTTGAAGGGATGATGTGGGTTTGAAAACAGCATTTATCTTAAGGGAAATGAAAACTCACTGTGTTTACTTCCCTCTTCCTGGTGTAGCTAAAGGCAAGCCAAAGCTAAGCCTTTCTAGGAGCGTTTTTAACTTGGTGTGGGTGCTGGGTACAGTAAGGCAGGGAAATATTTTTTGTAAATGCTAGAAGAAATTCTATTTGAGTCTAAGTTAAGCAATCTACCTTTTGCCTAATTTTCATTTAAAAAAATTAAACAGCATGCACATATAATAGTTATCTAAAGAAAATAACTGCCTTTTTATAATAGATGGTGACAATTTGGAAAATATGGAAGGTGTCAGCTTGCAAGCAGTGACACTTGCAGATGGTTCTACTGCTTACATACAGCACAATTCCAAAGGTATGTGCCTCATATACAGCCCATTGGTTAATACCAGCAATGCATAACCTCAGAGTTAGAGCACTTAGCAACTCTACCCCTTCCCAATCCCCCCTAAAGACTCTAGTGCATATTTTAAATAGTTTCAGTGTAACTTAAATTTTGTTTTGATAATTTGGAGATACCCTTTGAGATACTTGAAAAATGGGGAAGCGGGGAGGGAGAGTGTCCCCAGCCTGTTTCTAGTAAGACCTCTCTTGCCTTTTTTGGTTCAAGTAATTATTTAATGTTTTTATAAAATATGCATAAGAATAAAGACATTTGGTTTTGCTTATATAATGTTGTCTCTGAATCAGTGTTTACTTTGCTCCAAGCAATAGTCTTATTCTCAGACTACTTGTTTTTGTGGAAACCTACTGAGCATGTGTATATGTAGTCCAAGGACTTATGCCCCCAGGGATGAGAATGACAACTAGCCTCACATACACTGACATATCTGTTTATTCTTCTCAACTTCAGCTTCTCAATGGTCAGAGTCACTGTTCCTAAGTGGCTCTCAAAGGTATATAGAGGTTCAACTCACGTAGCCTGCTGTGATGAGCCACTCTTCCTCTTGAACTTGTCTAATTGAAAATTGGAGGGGAGGAAGGATGGCTGAGGGAGGATTTTCTGCTTTCTGTAGGATCACTGGATGTGTTATTGAATTGCCTCAGAACATTGAGGGAAGAATCAAGATGAACATGATCTTAAGTAGTGTATGTTTTTATAGTTGATATCATTTTGAAATTGTATAACGTTTAAAACTTTTTGCTTGTGCTAATTTATTGGCTTAAATGTTGTGTTCCAGATGGAAAACTCATAGATGGCCAGGTCATTCAGTTGGAAGATGGTTCTGCTGCCTATGTTCAACATGTACCCATACCTAAAAGTAGTAAGTATTTGATACTTATTTAGCCTTTTGATTTTCATACTTCAGTATTTGCTGCCTGCAGTTCCTCTTACTACTTAAACTTAATCCTGAGCTCTAGTCCTCCTTCTGAAAGGGAAGATCAATAGATGTCAAAAAGAGCATCTAAAGACCATTTTAATTGAGACTTTCTCTCAAAGATAAGAGAAAAGAAGTTACTGGATTACACTTGAGATAAATGTGCAACAGTCCTAAGTAACTATTTCTATTATTTGAGCAAAATCCTGCATGTCTCTCATGTTCTTCTTTTTTCTTCCTTCTTTCAACTCTCCTTATCCCCTGATATATTCCTAAAACAAATATCTTAATATCTTTTTACCTTTAGACACTTATTCAGAGCAGCTTTACTGAAATTCCTTAAATGTTCAAGAACCCATAAAGCAAGTGTAGTTTTTATAATATGTTTAATGATTTATTTGCTCTGTTGTTGCTGAGTTGTCAGAAAACATGGGATCTAAATGTAAGCATTGTTCTCGAGCAGGGGACAGTTTACGTCTAGAGGATGGTCAAGCAGTACAGTTAGAAGATGGAACTACAGCATTTATTCACCATACCTCCAAAGGTAAAATAGTTTTGGAAATATGAATAAAATAGGGGAGAAATGGCAGTGTGGGAAAAATAAGACCTGCCTTTAGTTACTGAAGTGCTGTCATGTAAAAGAATTGTGCTTGTTCTCAAGTACAAGATGGCAGATTTTTTCACAGTCTAAGGAAAAAATTTCTAATAATTTGAACTTTCCAATACCAGGTCTGAATAGCAAACCCCTGTTGCCTGGAAGACTTCAAATAGAGGCTGCTTTTAAAATATGAAATTAAATATTTGAAAGTTAAATTGTTGATTTTTTTTTCTTCCGCTTAAATGTAACTTCTTTAGCAAAGTCCTTTGCTTGTTGTGTTGATCTTTATTTAAAACTAAATAAAAATTTAAAAAATATCTAAAGCAAATATGGCAAAATGTTAATGTTTATTAGCTTTGTGTGGAGAGGACCATGGGTTTGAGATGGAATGCATCGGAGTAATGAGCATAGCTCTACAACCAGAATATCTGTATTCAAATCTTGGTCTCCTGTTCTTTAGCAGTATGACCGTAAGCAAAGTACTTAACCTCCTTGTTCTTCAGTTTCATCAGCTATAAAATGAGGATTATGATCAGTATCCACATCATAGGGTTGTTGAGACAACAGAATGTGCAAACATCTGTAAAGCACTTAGAATAATTCTTGTCACGTAGTAAATGCTTAATAAATGTTACCTATTGTTAGTACTTTATAAAATATTTTATTATAGAATGATATAACATGTTTTAGAAAGACTGTTTAGTTGTGAAACCAAAGGGAGAAATTTTTTAAATTTTAGAATATTTAAATTTGTAAGTAAATTTGCTTATTAAAGATGAGAAAAAGTAAACTGAAATTTTTCTTTAGCTGTGCGAGTAAATCATGGGTTCATTGTAATTGTACAGATTTACTATTTCACAACACTGTATGTAGCTTGGTATAGTTACTTAGAGGGCAAAAAATGGACTTTGGAGTCACACTGACATGAATTTGGATCCTGGTTTCTCTACATACTGATTTTGACTGTTAATTGTTAGTTTTATTTATTTCCTGGTTCCTAAGGAAAGTAAATCTACTTCCCCAAACCTCAGTTTCCCATTTGTACAGTGGGGGTGGTAGTAAGTATACCTGTCTCTCAGAATTGTGAGGATTGAATGAAATAACACATGTAAAACTAATGGGCCAGTGCTCATGTAAACTACTCAGTAAAACCTCTTTTTCCTTTAAATACGTAACTGCTGATCAGACTCTCTTTAATGCCATTCTCTTCCACTCCCTCAGATAGTTATGACCAGAGCGCATTACAGGCAGTTCAGCTGGAAGACGGCACCACAGCTTACATCCACCATGCAGTGCAAGTCCCGCAGTCTGACACCATCTTAGCCATTCAGGCTGACGGTACAGTGGCAGGTCTGCACACTGGGGATGCCACGATTGACCCTGACACCATCAGTGCTTTGGAACAGTATGCAGCAAAGGTACATCATTTTACAATGACAACAACGTCCCTCTTTATTTTTCATTAAAAAAAAAACAAAAAATATATATTTTATCAAATAAGGAACTAGCAATTCAAAGTCAAAATCAAACACAATGCAACATACAGATGCTGTATAATACATTATAGATGATGTATTATACACTTGAAACCTATATAATCTTATTAACCAATGTCATCACAATAAATTTAGTAAAATTTTTAAAAAAAGAAAAATACCACAGCAAAAAAAAGGAAGTCAAAATCAGACAGCATCAAGAAGATTGGCGTTTATCTTAAAAGAAGTGAAATGTAAAAAGAAATACTGAAAGAAGAATAAGGTGATGGAATAAGAGCTTATAGAAAAGAAATGTGTGGCAGGTAACTCACAAAAAGATATATTTGAGGATGAGTGCCATAAGAGAAGTATAGATGGAGCTGTTTATGAATTAAGAAGTAGAAATTAGAGATTGGAAAAAGGGAAGGAAAGTCTCAATTAAGTTTTACAACAAAAGGGCAGGGTTCCCCCCACCCACCCACTCCCGGCATAGAATATTTGTATTCTATATAATATAAAAGGTTATTTCCCAACTTTTATTATGGAAATTTTCAAACACACATAAAAGTAAATGATAATGAATCCCCATGTACTTATAACCCAGCCTAAACAACTGTCAAATGGTTAAATGTTTTTAAGCTTTATTTTATTCCTATAGGTGTCCATTGATGGAAGTGAAAGTGTAACAGGTGCTGGATTGATCGGAGAAAATGAGCAAGAGAAAAAAATGCAGGTATGTAAAGCTACTTTTTTACATTAGAATCTCGTTCTCTTAGCATTTCTAAGTTCTTTTATGGATGAAAGCCAGAATAGGGAACTCACTACCTTTCTAGGAAAATCTTACCTACTCAGAAAAACAGTGTATAGTATGTATTAGCAGCTTTCTGAAACTAACTCAGGTCTCAGGATTCATCATATGGTTGTAAAGTGGCACTGAAGAAATAGAAATACCACAGAAATCCAACTGAAGTTTGTGTGCTAGAAACCAAGGCAGCTTTGGAGACCAGGTGATCTGATTGCCCCTGCATGTAGCAGTTTGTGGATCCTTTTTCTGGGGCTTTGTCATTATTATGACTAACTAATCCTCGCTACTTTGCTTTTTATATCTTTGTTTCTTTTGCTTCCAATTCCCTCCATACGTTCATTTTCAACTCTTGGAGAGAAGGTCCGGCATAGCTGGTTATCATTGTTCCTACTGGGCAAAGCTGTTTGTACTTTTTGTGCCAGACTGCTTCCTGGGCTGCAAAAGGCCATGAGTTAGCTGCACTTGATTCACATGCTCACCCTGGGTCCAGTCATTGGCTAACCCTTACCCAAATAACAACTTAGAGCAGCAGTGCTTCTAAAAGTTTTGTAGCAAGTACCAAATAGTGCAGATGCATTCTGGGAGATCTACAGTTCAAAACTTCAAAAACTTGCGTAATTCAAGACTCTGTTTGGAATTATGTGTTTTTGTGTTTGCATGAGTGGGTGTTCTTGGAGTTTCTATAATCATTGTAGTACATTCTTGCTCTAATGCTGCTCCTTATTGTCTCGGAAATTATCTCTGATACTTTGCTGGCTGCTCCCTTACCACAGTGTTTTGCATTCTTCTGAGAGTTTTATCATATTTAACTCCTATTTTAAAGTTACCGCTTCAGGGCCACACTTAACTTGAGCATTAGCATCACCACTAAGTGACACTGAGTGATACTATTAGGGGTTATCAAGAAGGTTTTAAGTTTATAATAATAGTAAATGATAAAAATAACAGGAATCACTGAAATCACTGGTAGAAATTTGATGCTTCTAAACATTGCTGAATAGCCAGTATTTCTGTTTTTCAGCTAAAGTGGGCCATGAAGTGGCAATAAACACTGTTTACAGTTCACTAAGCCCATCAGCTTTGAAACTATGTGATTCTTGACAAATTTTTCAAGTCTTTGAATTCATAAAATTAGACTTCAATATTTTTCATATGGCCGTATGTCATATCCACCTAAGTCAACCTCTACTAAAGTGCAAACATAATGTAAATATATATAAGAGATGCTGGTCCGTATCTGGATGTGACCCAATAAGGGTTCTATCTCTGATTAATGACTAACAGTTACTATATAAATGTCTAACGATTATGCAGTGATCCCCCAATTAGTCTAGTACCCACCTGACACTATACATAGTTGTTGCAACATTATTGACTCTATTCTCTACTTTACAGCCCCGTGACTATTTTGTAACTACCAATTTGTATTTCTTAATCTCTTCACCTTTTTCATCCAGCATCCAGCTCCCAACCGCGCTCCTTCTGGCAACCATCAGTTTGTTCTCGTATCTATGAGTCTATTGTTGTTTTGTTTGTTTATTTGTTTTGTTCTTTAGATTCCACATAGAAGTTTATGGTATTTGTCTTTCTCAGTCTGACTTATTTCATTTAGCATAATAGCCTCTAGATCCATTCATGTTGTTGCAAATTGTAAGATTTCCTTTTTTTATGGCCAAGTAATATTCCATTGTACATGTGTACCACATACGTACATTTTTTGAAATAATTTTCAGTCATCACAAGTTATGAATTCTACCTTACTTCATTGTTTCGGCTTAATTAAATTAGATGCCAAGCCCTTGATGTATATTTCATACCAGAATTAAAGCTTCTGATAAATTTGCCTAGGAGGGAGCAATATAACAACAGAAAAGATTCAGATGTGAGCCTCTCCAAGATAATGTGCTGCCACAATCTAGTCTGAAAGTGTGAGCTGTTGGGTTTAATCTTTCAGACCTGAGAAGATGATAAGCATACTCACTTCTCTCGTGCTCCTAGAGAAGTAGAGAGACTAGCAAGAACTCTTTTCTCTTGCTTTGGAGTCTCACTTTCAGATAATATCTGCCTTTAGAATTTATGTAAAGCATAATTCCAATTCTGCTAAGATAAAACTACACACTAATATATGTTCATTTAGAAAATACTGAATAGAAACACATCATGATGTTAATAAAAGTTTTCCCTGGATGGTGGAATTACAGTTCCCTTGAACTTCTCTTTACTCTTTGCAATGGTATCCAGATTCCTCCAATGTACTCTTACATGGATTACTGTTATAATTAGAAAAAGTAATAATGAACTTTGAAAAATAAGAGTTAATTTTTAAAGGAGTCATACAGGCTCTTCTGGTTTTTGAGAAATAAACAGAAACTTATTCCAATTACCATTTATTTCACATATAATAAAGGTCAACCATTTAAAGTGGTAAACGATGTGGTTTTAGTAAATTCCCAGAGTTGACCAATCATCATCACAATCTTAATTTTTAGAAGTTTTTAACACCCTCCCAAAAAAACTTTCAGTTCCTTTTGATTCTGTTCATATATTTAGTGACATAAATCGTTTTACCTAGCACTGTGAGGTATGAAGGCAGATAAGACACAATCCTTGACTTCAAGGAGCTGTTAAACTAATAGGGAAGAGAAGGGAATACAGATGCTTTTAAAGTAAGACAGCTGGTCAAGTGCTATGTCAGTGATCTAAGCTAAATATTACAGAGATGCTGAGGAATTGAAGAATCAGTTCTGTTTGGAATGATGAGAACATACCTCATGGAGGTAGGGAGATGGAATTTCCTAGGCAGAGAAGATGTGGAATTGTATCATTCTTTGTAAAGACACTTTTCGGTCTGTAAGCATTTCCCTTATAACTATTGGGAATTGTGCCCATATTTTACCTAAATGTTTTATCAACATTGGCCTACTTTTAATCAGAAAATTGTAGTCTGCAACATTTAATGGAAACACTGTAATACCTGAGTATGGCTAAATTAATGCTTGTATTTTAACAATTACATTGAGATCTATGGCTTGTTTTTTTTCGTTGATTTGACAGTTTCAAGGAAAAACCTAAGGTACATTCTGTATAGCCACCAGTGTCCATATTAGGCATACTGAACCACCGTTTTCTATGCTGTTACCTAATTCTGGGCCCCTCTAAATCTCCTGACCCTTGTTCTAGCCTCAGTAATTGTCTACTCTTTCTCCTTACCATTTAAACATGTGTATTACCGTAGTCAAACGGTGAGGACCTGACCCATTCCCAGAGTTTCAATAACTCTATTCAAAGCTAGAAGAATGATTTTTAAAAGCTATTTTGTCACATGCAGTATGATAAGAAATAAACAAGTTTTTAAAAAGGATCTACCCTAAAAAAAATCTTATGTAATGTAAATGCATCAGGTAAATAAATTAAATGTGTTAAGTCAGTTTTATGCAGATTGAAAATATCTGGGTTTACCTGAAAATGGAGGAAACAATGATTATTTTAAAACCTAAATATTTAGTAATATAAGTAAAAATAATTTTTGTTTATCAGTTCTCATACTGACTCAGATTCTGTAAAGCACATTCATTACCTTAAAAATGGAGATAGAAAGGATCAGGCAATTAGAAATATATGTATGGAATTTTTTTTTTTTTAAGATTTTTATTGCGGAAGGGGAACAGGACTTTATTGGGGAACAGTGTGTATTTCCAGGACTTTTTTCCAGGTCAAGTTGTTATCCTTCAATCTTAGTTGTGGAGGGTGCCGTTTGGCTTCAAGTTGTCCTTTCAGTCTTAGTTGTGGAGGGTGCAGCTCAGCTCCAGGTCCGGTTGCCGTTGCTAGCTGCAGGGGGCGCAGCCCACCATCCCTTGAGGGAGTCGAGGAATCGAACTGGCAATCTTGTGGTTGAGAGGATGCGCTCCAACCAACTGAGCCATCTGGGAGCTCAGCGGCAGCTCAGCTCAAGGTGCTGATTTCAATCTTAGTTGCAGGGTGCGGAGCCCACCATCCCTTGCGGGACTCGAAGAATTGAACTGTCAACCTTGTGGTTGAGAGCCCACTGGTCCATGTGGGAATCGAACCGGCAGCCTTTGGAGTTAGGAGCATGGAGCTCTAACTGCCTGAGCCACAGGGCCGGCCCTGTATGAAATTTTTATTTACCAAAAACTCCATGTTGATCTGCAGCAGGTGCTGTGTGACAGAACCTCTTTGGGAAATAAGAGAGTTCTCTTTAACAGAAACCAAAGGGATTCTAACAGCTCTTTGGAAAAAAGGGTCATCTGCTTAATTTTGTTATGCCTTTTATTTTCAGATTTCTCTTTCAGCCTTTAGCATCAGTAGTATCTCCTCAGTCATGATGATCTTTATTCCTCCATTATTTTTAAACTTTTTGCAATACATAAAAGCTTTTGGAAGAGACTTTTTGAGCCATGTGTCACAACCTGGGATGTTGCAACACTATTACCACATTACTCAGAGAGTAGAAAATCATTCTTCAATTTTTACACTATCTTAATTTCTAAAATAGATGGTCATCTCTAAAATCAGTGCAGTTGTTTGAAGTCATGTGGTGTCCATTTCCAGAAAAGTGATTTCTACTGAATATAAGTACAGACTAGGATTATATGGATTGTAATGTCTCCCACAGGTGACCCAAATGACCTAACACCTCCTCTTTCATTGCTTTTGAAATTGAAAATGTTTTTTACATTGTTTTTAGGACACGTGCTAAAAAAAAAAAGCATGTGTGTGTATATGCACGCGTGTGTGGATCCCTTGAGTATGTCAGGGAATAAACTGTATATAATGTGAATGCCACCTGGGTTGATTTTTCTAGAGTGGGAATACAGCCTTCCCTTCCTTAACTGCAGTTTCAGTTACTTATGGTCAACTGCTGTCCAAAAATATTAAATGGAAAATTCCAGAAATAAACAATTCATAAGTTTTATTTATTTATTTATTTATTTATTTATTTATTTATTATTTTTTAAATTTATTGGGGTGACAATTGTTAGTAAAATTACATAGATTTCAGGTGTGCAATTCTGTATCACATCATCTATAAATTACATTGTGTGTTCACCACCCAGAGTCAGTTCTCCTTCCATCACCATATATTTGATCCCCTTTACAACCTCATCTCCCACCCCCCAACCCCCTTACCCTCTGGTAACCACTAAATTACGTTCCCCAGATTAATTTTCAAACCCCGTAGCCATCCTGTGGTCACCTACTGCCCTCCAATCCCCTCACCCTCCCCCCCACCCCCCCCCCGCCCATCTAGCAACCCTCAGTTTTTCCTCTTTGTCTCCAAAACTGTTTCTGATTAGTTCATTTACTCACTCTTTTCTTTAGACTCCGCATATAAGTGAGATCACATGGTACTTATCTTTCTCCGTCTGACTTATTTCACTTAACATAATGTTCTCTAGGTCCATCCATGTTGTTGCAAATGGTAAGATTTCTTTCTTCTTTATGGCTGCGTAATACTCCATTGTATAAATGTACCACAGTTTCTTAATCCAGTCATCTACCGATGGGCATTTTGGTTGTTTCCATGTCTTAGCTATTGTGTATAGTGCTGCAATAAACATAGGAGTGCATAAAGATTTTTGAATTGGAGTTTTGGATTTCTCCGGATAGATACCTAGGAGTGGAATTACTGGATCATAGGGTAGTTCCAACAATTCATAAGTTTTAAATTGTGTGCTATTCTGGGTAGCATGATGAAATCTTGCACTGTCCTGCTCCATCCTGCATGGGAGGTGAATCATTCCTTAACCCAATGTATCCATGCTGTATACACTACCTGCCCTTGAGTCACTTAGTACCTATCTTGCTTATCAGATCGACTGTCATGATATTGTAGTACTTGTGTTTAAGTACTTGATAATATTTTACTTAATAATGACTCCAAAGCATAGCAGTAATGATGCTGGCAATTCAGATATTGCAAAGAGAAGCTGTAAAGTACTTCCTTCAAGCCAAAGTTGAAAGTTCTCGATTTAATACGGCATTTTATCATCTCACATAGTCATAAGAAAGGTGATTACAGTACAGTAAGCTATTTAGAGAGAGAGACCACATTCACATAACTTTTATTACACTTGTTTTGTTATACTTGTTCTATTTTGTATTTAGTTATTGTTGTTAATCTCTTACTGTGCCTAATTTATACATTAAACTTTATCATAGGTAGGTATGTATAGGAAACAACATAGTATATACAAGGTTCGGTACTGTCTGCGGTTTCAGGCATCCCCTGAGGGTCTTGGAATGTGTCCCCCATGGATAAGAGGGAACTACTGTAGATCTGTGAGCTCTTGCTATACCCCCTCGTGGGTCTCCTTTCAACTTCTTCCAGAACCGCTGACTTCAGCCATGGAACAGAATTAGCCTAACTGGCTCATGATAGAGTCTTCATAAAATGACCTGAGTCTGGAAACCTACATCACAATTTTTTCTTGTTTATTCTGAAAATAGTAATTTCATCTATTTTATTCTGTATAAATAATTTAAATCATACTTTTTATTTCATCGAGATTGTCTTACAAGGACATGCAACAAGAGTAACTGCTAAATCTCAACAGAGTGGAGAGAAGGCATTTCGATGTGCATATGATGGATGTGGAAAATTATATACAACAGCTCATCATCTTAAGGTATACATAAAGAAATGCTGTATCTAGTTATGAGAGACCTAGGATATTAAACGCTAACATAATATATATCTATAGCATTCAAATGCTGTTTTCCACCACTTATCAAGGCACAGACACACATTCACACTCATACAAAGACACACAAAAGCCTATGCAGATTTTAGAAACTGTCAAGTCTGAGGTCTTGGACTGTGTTTACTTAATCTCTGTCTCCCTATTGGCCAGCATGCTACCTGGCACCTGGCACATGGTAGGTACTCTGTATATTTGAATACTTTTTTTTTTTTTTTTTTTTAGTTTTTATTGGGAAATAGTGTATTTTTCCAAGACCCATCAGTTCCAAGTCAAGTCATTGTTTTCAATCTAGTTGTGGAGGGTGCAGCTCACTGGCCCATGCAGGAATTGAACTGGCGACTTTGGTGTTATGAGTACGGCGCTCTAACCAACTGAGCCAACTGGCCACCCCAATTTTGAATACATTTTTGTCAAACGTGAAATGTATGTAATTATATGAGCATTGTGTATAATCACTCGTTAACAGTGATATGCTGAAATCTAATAGAAGTTGGGATTGATTTGGTCTGTTTTCCAAATATATAGGCCATGTACTTTCTTTGCAGCTAAACACAACATACCACTCATAAAAATAATAGTAACAATCATTGAATAACTTGCAGTGGGTCAAGAAGTGTGCATTTGGCATATTTGGAGTAGCAGCCTGAGAGCCCCTCTCCACTACTTCTCAGTGTGTAACCTTGACATGTTACCTGACTTCTTAGTACTTCATTGTCCTTATCTATAAAATTGGATGATAAAAAGTACCTCCCTCATAGAGTTGTTGCAAGAATTAAATAATATTATACATGTAAAGTACTGAAAAGAATGGCCTGGCTCGTGGTAGAAGTTCAGTAAATATAGGCCATTGTCATGATCATTGATTTGTCCTAGCAGCACTCTACAGCAGATACTGTCATGTCCCCACTTTACAAAGAGAATTTGGAGGCTTAGAGAAGGCAAGTGCCATGGCCACACCGCTGGTCACTGGGGAAGCTTTGCCTAGCTGCAGCCTCCCCATTCTTGCCCTTACATTGTGTAGCCTCTCCCTACACTCGGCTCTTAGCTCTCACCATGTACGTATATGTTCCATACAGATCACATGGTACTTATCTTTCTCCGTCTGACTTATTTCACTTGGTACTTATCTTTGACCAGTCCAGAAGACCAAACCTCCAGTGTCCCTGTTCCTTATTTAAAATGAGTACTTCTTAACATAGAGCATTTTGGTTTATATTGAAAATTGTTGGGCTGTAGTTTTTGAGAAAAGTTATCTTTTGTTTCTCAAAAATAACATACAAACAACAAAATAATTCAGCAGTGAATAAAAAAAAATCCATAGGCCTGTGTTGACCCCATCTCCCTGAGGAATGCCTGAAGGAAATAGAATCATGCCTATATTTTCATGACAGGTCCATGAGAGGTCACACACAGGAGACCGGCCTTACCAGTGTGAGCATGCAGGCTGTGGGAAAGCATTTGCAACAGGTAAAGACGTGAATTTTCTTTGTTTTCTGGTTCCACTTTGGGGGCAAGTAGAGACAGGCCAGAGCCAGGAACTGACCCCTTGCCTTTGTCTGAATTAACAGATACACAGCGACCAGTTTTTCAGTCTCTCCCTTAACTACCTCTTGTCCTGCTTGCTCTATTAGCTCTCTCTCTGTTCTCATTTTTCTCCTCAGGCTTGTTTTGTTTTTGCCTACTATGTTCGGTGTTTCACTTCACACCCTGCTTTCTTTTAGCAGGAAAAATAAAAGCCAAGTGTTAAAAACGGACACAGAATTGAACATTAGGACGGACCTTAGGGAACCATAGGGAACTGGGACTTAGTAGTGGGCTGGGGCCTGCCCAGGGGCGCATTGCATCCAGCAGGACGAGGACCAGGCCTCCTGGCTTCCACCCTGTTCCTCACTCCATGTCTCCATCCACTTCAGGCTTTTGCATTATGAGTTGTGAACATCTAATAAGATTGGGGCACTTTATAAAAAGAAAAACACACGGCCTCTTCTAGACAGCGATGAAACTATTGAATTTTCAGCATGACAGTCCTGAGCTGTCATATTCTTGTACGTTTTTAATAGTTATTCTGTTGTTTGCCTAGTATTATATCCTTGGTGTTTACTGTATTTTTAAATAGCTTCATCTCAATGGGGATGCTTAGAGGGGTCTTGTGTAATTAAATTTCTTTTATATTTTTCTTAAAGGTTATGGATTAAAAAGTCATTTCAGAACTCATACAGGAGAAAAGCCATATCGGTGTTCAGAAGATAATTGTACTAAATCTTTCAAAACTTCAGGAGATCTACAGAAACATATCAGAACTCATACAGGTACCGATGTGAACAAATATAGCCAGTCCAGGAGTTCTTACCTGCAGGGAGGGGACTTGGGGAAGGCGTCTCTGAAAGAGTTTCAGAGAGTACATTGTCAAGGGCTTTTCTTGAACTCTTGAAATTCCATTAGCACATGTATGCTTCTTTCCAAGATGAGGGCCCATAACTTTGTTAAATTCTCAAAAGGGTCCATGTCCCAAAAAAGATTAACAATGGCCCTAGACCACCAGCCCTCTCAGTTTTCAGGAATTATCTAAGCAACAGGCTTATTTAAGGATTACACATCTATATAGTAGCCCAACTGAGACCAAAACCTAAGGCACCCAATTCCTTCTCAATTTAATATTGTTTCTGAGACATTAAGCTGCTGCTAAAGAAAGTGTCTGAACCCCTAACAGCCCCACAGAAAGAAAGGCTTGTTGTTTCCTGTGATCATCTCCTCCCCTTTGCATTTCCTTCTCTCCTTTTCCTAAAGGGTACTTGTTCTTACCTTCCTTCCTCCCCTCTCTTCTTGATTATTTATGGAATTAGTGGTATAAAGGTAATTATTTGTTTTGGGTCAGAGCTTGAAGAATTTCAGAAACTTGATAAGAGATGCTGTTATAAGCTGTTGACTAAGAAATATACTATAAGAGAAATTTGTTTGAGATTTTACAACAGATAATGTTAAATATAGTGTGATAAGTTTGTCCCCAAATAGTTACAAGCATTCTGAAATAGTTTAGCACATTTCCATGGAGGATTCTTCCAGTCATTAAACTTTTAGTTCAAATATGATCCGAAATTGGCTTTATTTTATAATGTTCAGGAGCAAAACTATAGGTCTCTGCTTCTGTTTCATTCATGCACTTACTTTTATTCATTATATTAGAAGCAAGTGTTTCCAAACTCCTGCAAATTTTGTTTGGATTTGCTACATAATGTTAACTTTTTATATAAAAGTTACATAAAATCATAATCTAGTTCTAATATTTGGTCAAAACATCAAAATTGTGCTTTCTTTGATAGTACTCATCCAGCAAACCACATATTTATGTGGTTTTTAAATCATGAGTATTTTCATTGGTATAATGTTGTATTGAGTAAGGGGCTTCAAGGGACTTCTCTTATAAACACAAGTGATTTGTAAAACCAAAGCAAGGTGTTACAGAGTCAGAGGAGTCGTGCATATATAGCACAATGACTAGTGTTAAAATGCCTGGTATCATATCATACATAGCATGTCAGAGCTGGGAAAACATTAGAGGTCATCTAGATCCTGAGAGGAGAAGGGATTTACCCCAGGTAAAACTCTTTGTTCTCCTTAGGTTAATGCATTGAACAAAACTCTCATTAAAGAAAGGATCAAGGATTCCTGCTCCTGTTCCTTTTTAAATGACTTCATACTTGAGGGCAGAAATCTTTTGGAATGGTTTCCACCAACAAGAAAATCCTAATTTCACTTGACCAAAAGAAAAATATGTATAGATAAATACTCATATCTGTTTGTCTATCTACACACACACATTTAGCGAGAGAGAGAAAGAGAGAGAGAGAGAGAGAGAGAGAGAGAGAAATCTTTTTTTCTGTCCAAGAAATTGTTTGCTTAATTTGAGCTCCTTCGAGGAAAGAGCACATGGGAATCAAAAGCAAAGGCTGTTTTCTCCTTGACAGTTTAAAGGCCCTTTGGCTTCTGAAGTTGTTTAAAGCAAATATGAAGAAAAGGAATATAATTGGCAGAGTAGACTTTTTCGTAAGAGTATGAGAATAGTAATATACTCAACCAATAATTTTATTATGTATATTATATGCTAGACATTTGATTTTAAAAAGACCAAAAATCATTTTTCTTCAAAGTTTTATGGAATAATAAAGTGGGAGATAAGCTTTTAGGGAATTCTAGAGTTCTAACTTAACCTAGGGTTGTTCTAACTTAATACTGTTCCTCACTCTATTTTTCTTTTGTATTTCTTTATGATATTTCTTTAGTTGCTTTGCTTAGTTTGTTTTTTAATATGCCCATCTGTTTGATTCCATCTTGGAGAGTCATGTAATCATTGAATAGTTTTGAATACTATTCAGGTTTTCCTATGTAAATTTAAGTTTGGAGTAGATTACAGGAAAATAAAACAAAACTGAAAGGGAAGCTCAAACACAAGAAGGCTAGAGCCTTGAGCATGATCCTAAGCAGAAGTGAAAGATAAGACATTTCAATTTTGTATGTATTTTTACACCATTTAATTTATTCCCTTTTGTGTTTTCAGGAGAAAGGCCCTTTAAATGTCCCATTGAAGGCTGCGGTCGGTCTTTTACAACATCAAATATCAGAAAAGTGCATATTAGGACACACACAGGAGAAAGACCTTATTACTGCACAGAACCAGGATGTGGGAGGGCGTTTGCCAGTGCAACCAATTACAAAAACCATGTGAGGATACATACAGGTAACAAACAGTCTCTGATTTCTTGATCTTTTAATTTTCATTCATACACCATTTCCAAGTAATCTCTTCCCTCCTTCTTACCACTTGGCATGGTGGAGAGAGATTAAGCAATTTAAAAAAACACTTCACCTTAGCTTTTGTACATTCATTTATTTAGCAAATAATTGTTGAGCATCTGCTACGTTTTGCCCTGTCAGGCATCAGAGATACAGAGACAGATAAGACATTGTCCAGGGCAGCTGAGGTGAGAAGAGATAGTAGACATAATTGCCGCGGAGTACAGAGTGTCTTCCATGTGCATGAACAAGATGCTATGGAAGAAGAGAGGGGAGCAGCCATCTTTGTGGGAGAAGCATTCAGGGAAGGTTTTACAGGGGAATTTGACTTTTAGAGTGAGTCCTAAAGATTGCTGGGTAGAAGGAAGGTATTCCTGGCAGGGGAAATGCCATGGGTAAAAGCACAAAGGTACAAGAAAGCATGACTTATTTGGAGAACTGGGTGGCTCCTTATGACTGGAGGCCCAGCACTTGGAGAAGCGTAGTACAAAGTGAGGTCAGGGGTGGGAGGCGGGGGTCTTGTGTGTTTGCTGTCATGGTAAGAGCGTTTTCTTTTTTTTTCTTCTAACTTTTATTTATTTAAGTGTGTTTTTCCAGGACCCATCAACTCTAAGTAAAGTAATTGTTTCAATCTAGTTGTGGAGGGCACAGCTCACAGTGGCCCATGTGGGGATCCAATTGGCAACCTTGTTATTAAGAGCACCATGCTCTAACCAACTGAGCCATCCGGCCACCCCCAGGGGCGTTTCTTAAAGTGGGTTTTGTGGTGCTTGTGGGACAGAGTGGGAGGAGTGGTCTGCGGATAGATTCTTTTTTTTTTTAACAGCTTTATTGAGATATAATTCACATACTATACAATTCACCCATTTAAAGTATATGAGTCAGTGTTTTCTAGTATATTCACAGGGTTGTACAACCATTACCAAAATCTGATTTTAAAGCACTTTCATCCTACCTAAAAGAAGGATGCTACAGAAGGGTCTTCTGCTATACCCACCCCACAACCATAAGCAGTCACTTATCTACTTTCTCTCCCTTTGGATTTGCCCATTCTGGACATTTTATATAGATGGAATCATACAATATGTAGTGATTTTCATCTGGTTTCTTTCTCTTAGCATAATGTTTTTGAGGTTCAGTCATGTCATAGCATATATCAGTAATTTTTTTCTTTTTAATTACTGAATAGCATTCCATTATATGAATATCATATTTTATTTCTCCATTCACCAGTTTTCACTTTTAGCTATTATGAATACTGTGAACATTCATGTACAAGTTTTTGTGTTGACATGTTTTCATTTCTCTTGAGTATATACCTAGGAGTAGAATTGCTGGATCATATGGTAACTCTGCGTTTAACATTTTGAGGAACTTCCAAACTGTTTTCCAAAGCGTTTGCACCATTTTATAATCTCACCAAAAATGTATGAAGATTCCAGTTTCTCCATATCCTAGCTAACAGTTGTTACTATGTATCTTTTTGATTATAGCCATTCTGTTGTGTGAAGTGATTTGATTTGCATTTTCCTAATGTACTTATGTTGAGCATCTTTTAATGTGATTGTTGGCTATTTGTGTCTTTTTTTGGAGAAAAGTCTATTCAGCCTTTTCTGGTTTTTGCCTGTTTTTTTGTTTTTTTAATTGTATTGTCTTTTTATTGTTGAGTTGTAAGGATTCTTTATTATATTCTGGATGCAATTCCCATATCCGATATATGATTTACAGGTATTTTCTCCCATCCTATGGGTTGTCTTCACTTTCTTGATGGTACCATTTATAGAAGAAAAGTTTTTAATTTTGGTTCTCCACTTTGTGAATATATTTTTGGTGGGTGGGAAAGGAAGGGCAAATGGAATGGGAGGGTAGGGCAAAATGTGCATTAGTTTTACAAGAAATTTTTTAACATTGTTTGTATTACTGGTATTCAGAAACTTGTGATAATTCAAAATTAAAAGACATTTTTATAGAACAGAACTTCAGTTGCTTAAGTCAGTGTTTCTCAGGCTGCATTCCACAGACCCCTGGGTATTTCTGTAAATATTTTCAGGGATCCACAAACATTCCTTTCTTTTGAAAGGGTACATTAATAAGTTTGAATGCTGCTTTGGGCAGAGTGGAAGCCTTAAGGCGATTTAAAGAAAATTTGCTTTTTAGAAAAAAAATCACTCAGTCAATAGTATAAAAAGAAATTAAAGGGAGATGAGACCATAAGCAAGGAGACTGATCAAGAGGTCTTAGAATATTTGAAATGAGGTGGAGATGGTTATAAATGAAAGACATTGAAGAAGTATCAGCAAAAGGCTTGGTGACCAAGTTAGTCATGAGGAATAAAGAAGAACCTATCATTCTAGCTTGTGTGATAAGTTGGATGATGCTAAGATGGGGAAGAGCAGGTTGGAAAGGGAAGATAGTGGTGTCAGTTTGGAATACATAGGTCTGTGGGTATCTCTCAGCACCTGAACTCTTACCATCTGTCTATTTGCTATAACGATTTGTAAAATTTTTACTCAAAATTTATGATCCAGATTGAAAACCATTATAAATAAATCTACGTGTGGGTGCACTTTTCTATGAAAGGAAAAAATATTAAGTTGCATGTGAGTCTAAGTGAGAGAACATACAATCCACTGAAGTCCTATTTCTGATGCACTCATATCTTATGCTTACATTGTGTAAGTGCATTACGCATTATTGCTATCATCTTCCCTACATGATTAAGTTAATGTGTTTCCTAAGAAAGTTAAAAAGGCTGTGAAAACCTAAGAGACCTAGGAAAGGTGGCTGTAGATTAGAAGAAAGATATTTTGCTAATATATAATTTGCATTCCTTTTATATCTTTAAGATGTTTCATTTTTAAATTACAGTACATTTTTTTTTTTTGCAATATAGAAGGAAAACTAAATTCCTATGTTTAAGAGCCTTTTTGTGATATTTTAGGAAATTGCGAAAACATTTTTCCCATTTAAAGTAATAGACCTATTATCTGAAGGTTTGCCATTCAAAACATTTTATGGGCAAATTAGATTCTAGTAAGAGGGGTGCCTACATTAAGTGTGGCCATCTTTAGAACATTTGGGTAGAAAGAGCAACACTCTCAAATGTGGCTGCACACCGCATTTGCCTTTTAAATATAGACTCCTTCCCCAAATTCTGTGTGCAAAGATTCTAACGTAATTTTACTGGGGTAAGGCGCAGGTATCGGTATTATTAAAAACTCACCAGGTCTTTTATATGTATACATGGTTGAGAATCATTGAAGTAGAGAGATCCAGTAGGTAGTTATAAATGTTGGTCTGACTCGAGATAGTTCTGGGCTGGAAGAAAGGATTGGCTAATGATCATCAAGTGTGTAAAACAGTAAATGCCCACATTATGCTGTCAGTGGAGTGTAAAGATTAATGTGGTCCGCAAGGTTGATCAGATGACCCAGTTGAGGCTGTGCCCCTGGTCCATAGGGAGCTGAAAAGCACAATGTAAACCCATTTATGTCTTGACTATGATTTGGTGCCACCTAGTGGCGGTTTTTGCTCCAACCTGAATATGAATAGGGCTAATTCCCCGTTTGGAATTGCCCATTTCCTTGTCTGGCTTTGCCTTCACCACGCCTTCCCCACAACCATCCTCCAAGATAAGAACTTTAACCTGCCCTGTTTTTTGAATGGGGACTGGGCAGAGGATGGAGGCAAGCTCCAATTACTTTATGTCCAAGACTTATATTACAGATTACACTACTGTGAAATTTTACTATTTGTGAGTGGTTTACCCAAGGAAGGTGTAAAATGAGAATAAAGTAGGACATGCACATGTTTACACACATGCATATGCATATTTTAGAAATAATATGAGTTTACTTCCAATGCATTTTATCCAACATAGCTCTTTATTTTCCTTCCCCATTCTATATTTGTATGTCCCTTTGTCTACAGCAAGAGTTCTGGCTTCTAACAGCATTGACACATTTACTTACTTGCTTCATATTTTTTTATGTCTCAAATAGTTTCAGAATCTCTTTGCCCATACCACTACTAAAAAGAGTTGACGATTTGTTTGCTGTTGCCCCCAACCCTGCACCCTAGTCCAAGACTGAGCATGTTAGTCAGATACTATATGTATGAGTTACTTTAATTAGTTTATTCTTTCTCCCCAACCCCAGCTCTTTGTGTGGTTAAAAGTATTCATTTAAACCACAATTAGGCTAATTTTTTTCTAGTTTGCTTTCAGTTTTAGATGCCCACCACTACCACGTGTAAATACTGTCTAGATATTTTATGTTATTAAGTAATTATTGTTAATTTTGTGGGGTTTTTTTTTTTAAAGGCTCCATCTTTCAGATATACAGTCTGAAATATTTATAGCTGCAATGGAATGCTATCTGGAGCTATTTCAGAATAATCCAGAGTAGGAAGAAGGGGCAGGGAATGAGTAGTGAATAAATGAAATAATATTGGTCATGAATTGCTAGTTAGAGCAGGGTGATTGGTATGGTACGTGGGGGTTTTTACACTGTTTCTCTATACTTTTGTGTTGTTTGAAATTTTTTATAATAAAAAGTTCTGGGGTGGCCGGATAGCTCAGTTGGTTAGAGCATAAGCTCTTAACAATAAGGTTGGTGGTTCAATTCCCGCATGGGATCGTGGGCTGCGCCCCCTGCAATTGAAAATGGTAACTGGACTTGGAGCTGAGCTGCACCCTCCACAACTAGATTGAAGGACAACGACTTAACTTGGAGCTGATGGGTCCTGGAAAAACACGCTGTTCCCCAATATTCCCCAATAAAAATTAAAAAAAAAAAAGTTCTAAAAATGGTTGTATTGCCTACATTGTTCTCAAATTGTTTCATGGAAAAAGATTTCCAGTTTTTACTTCCTTTTGTATTGCCTAGTTGTTTTCAGTGAATATTCAGTAGCTTTTGAATGGATATAAGAGGTCAAGTGAAGTTAGTATGAAACATTTATGTCCTTTTAGATTTACTGAGATGTAGGCTTTTTAGAAAATCCTATTTTAGTATCCTTATCTTTAGGATAAACTGCATTAGTTATAATTGCATTTATTATTGTCATTATTAATGTAATATCATAAATCATATCTAGATTATCTAGTAATAGGTAACAATAAATCATCAAAGCTTAGAGTTAAGCTGGCCAACATCTCCATCCTTAATTTTCTCATCCCTTGAAATTAAGGGAAAAGTGGTATGCAGGCACAGGACAACAGTCAGGATGCAGATTACCTTTTTAGCCAAGTCAGAATCATTGTTAAGGAGTCTTTTCTTGTGTGCTGCCCTATGGTGGGATAGAAAGGAATTTGGCAACTACTTATTTTTGCCATTGTAGGCTTTTTCTTTTTTTTTTTCCTTTCCGGGGAGGTATGGAATGCTTATGTCTTTACATGTAAAAGTTGACTTTTTTTTTGCTGCTTTTGTTTACTTAGGGGAAAAGCCATATGTTTGTACAGTCCCTGGGTGTGATAAAAGGTTTACAGAATACTCCAGTTTGTACAAACATCATGTTGTTCACACTCACTCCAAACCATACAACTGTAACCACTGTGGGAAGACGTACAAGCAGATCTCCACGCTGGCCATGCACAAACGGACGGCCCACAATGACACTGAGCCCATCGAGGAGGAGCAGGAAGCCTTCTTTGAGCCTCCCCCAGGTGAGGGTTTTGTCTAGTACATCTGTCTCTGTGTCTGAGAATCCACAGTAATGAACATCATTTATGATTAGTATTTTCTCAAATCGTAAAGTTTCATTCAATATGTGATTATTCAGTTATTTCATTCAATTGTGTGATTATTCATTCAATAATCACACGAACGTATAATTTATAACTGTGATACGTGCTATCAAAGAAAAGTACTTGTTGCTCTGGGTTCTATAAGGAAACTTAGTCTAGTCTAGACCATTAGAGAAAGCTTCCCTGAGGAAGTGAGTTTTGGAGAGATGTAGAAGGCGAATTAGGGGTTAACTAAGTGGAGAAGAGGCAGGGGTTAGGGTGAGGGGAAATAGGGAGAAAAGGCAAGAGAAGATTCCAAATAGAAGGAATGCACATGCAAAAAGCCGAGGTTGGCAAGAGCGAAGTGAATTGGGGAGACTGAAAGCAGCCTGGCCAGTGTGGCACTTCTCCCTGAGAAGGTGGTGTGAAATGAGGCCGGAGAAAGCAGGGGCGGCTAGACGATTGGCTGTGTTGAAGAGGTTAGTCTGAATCATCAGTGTGCAGCACTCCCAAAGAACTCTTGGTTCATTCCCGTGCTATTAGGTATTGTTGTACAAAAGAACAAATCATAGGTTGTCTTCCTGTTTCATTGAGTACCTCCTAAATGAAGTAAATTAGAAAATTAAAAAAAATATATATTTTCCCATTCTTAACGACTGATACTGATGCATTGAAAACATTTAGGTGAAAAAAGTTGGTTGAAGAATAAGGGAAAACAGATCACTCATCACCTGCTCAGGTGATTCTCTGTAGTTCTAATTTGTCTTTTCAGATCTCTATCATGTGATAGTAAGAAAATAACAAATCCTTCAGTCTTGAATGCTGTATTATTTTCTAGACAAAGCACTGTGTAAGTGTGCATGGTTACATACTACAACAACTGCTGAATCCTGGCAGTTGGAAAGCAGGCTTTGACGATGTCAAACTTAGATTTTAAGACTTCCTTTTTTTAAGCTTCCTCAGTGTTTTTCTTAAATGTTGATATTTCAGATTGTCAGAATTTCTTATATTCACGAAAATAGTTTATAATATAATATAATATACATTCTGTTAATTAAACTAAGATTGTTTTTCCAAGAATAGGATGGATTTGTTTTCCTTTTCTCGCATATGATCCCCTAAGTTTTGTAACCTATTAGAATAATGGTATATAAATAGCTGTGGGATAGGACAAAAAAAAATGAAGTAATGAGTATACCAGAATGACTATAGCCACATGTACTCCCACGTTAGTACGTTCATCAGCCACTAACTTCGGGAAGTACTCTTAAATTAGCATATTAAGTCCTCCTTTTTTCCCCTTTCTTCCGCTCCTTCGCCCCCTCCCTTCAAGCCATTGTTTCTCAGTCTAGTTGTGTAGGACACAGCTCCCTGGCCCATGCTGGTATTGAGTTGCACTCCCTGCCACCCCCAGCTGAGGCAGTCGGGTCACCAGTCGTAGGTCAGCCGCTCACAGCAGCACTCAACAGCCCACAACAACCCACAGCAGCTCACTTCAACCACCAGCTGCTCATGGAAGCCCAGCTCCAGGGAGAGCCATTATTCACAATCTTAGCTGTAGAAGGCGCAGCCCACTGGCCCATGTGGGAATCAAAGCAGTGTCCTCGATGATGTTAGGTGCATGGTGCTCCAACCACCTGAGCCACCAGGCCGGTCCTAAGTCCTTCTTTGAAGGAAAAAAATATATATATGTACCTTCTTTCTGCCTTCATGGGAGGTGGCAAGTGACGGAAGAAGAGAAGGATCAGTAATCTTCCTGGTTGCCAAATATAGTAGTAATGGACTGTTTGAAATGCTGTTTACTTGCTGGTTCTTTATGAAATAAGTGCATGGTTGTTCCTGTTCTGTCACTTATTAAATGATTAACCTTACCTCAGATAACATGCCACTACATTGTCTTTACACAATGATGTCATTTACTGATGACTTGCAATCAATCACTTGTGTTAAAGAGTAAGTAACTTTATTACACCTGAAACTAATAAAAAAGTAAGTAACTTATATTAGTAGGTTGTGTTTATACACCGTTCTGGATTTGTGGTTAATGTTTATGAAGATTGTCTTATCATTTTTAACAGCTTCTTAAGTGACTGCAAGAACTTAGTGCATACTTGCCATATTAGAAGGGTTATTGGTCTGTTAGTTTTCAAAATTACAACACTTTGATATGGAAAGGTTTGGTCTGGTCTGCTTTGATTTGGTTTGGCTTTGCAAAATGGAGGTGGAGGAATTGGAAAGAGGTGCTAGAAGCCATTTCATTATTTAGAATATAATACATATACACTTTAATTTGTATACACTTCTCTATGATATTTAAAATATCCTCTGCTTTCTAAACATCTTGGTTGGTCGGTCAAATAAATAATTCATTTGTTTTCAACAGGTCAAAGTGAAGATGTTCTTAAAGGGTCCCAGATCACGTATGTTACAGGTGTAGAAGGGGACGATGTTGTGTCTACACAAGTGGCCACAGTAACCCAATCTGGGTTGAGTCAACAAGTTACACTCATATCCCAGGATGGGACTCAGCATGTAAGTATCCACCAGAAGCCAAACAAGTTAAATAATATTTCTCTGAACCTAGGCTTGAAAGTCAGGTTGGGTCACAATTGAAGAAATCCTCGAATATCAGGGCATAAGTGTGGACTTCAGCTTGTAGGCTGTGCTAGCTTTCCTGAAGGTTTTTTAGTAGCCTGCTGAAAGAGCCCACATGCAAAGAGATTGGTAGAGAGGGAAGATTTGTGACTGTAGGATTCAGAGGTGTTACTGGTATAGTTCAAAGGCGAGATGATAAAGGTCAGAACCACAGTGAAACTGAGGGCTTGAAAAATAACAGATCCATGTGAAGCACAATTCAGGGAAGGGATAAGATTTGGTGGCTGATTAGGAGGTGAGATTGGGAAATCAGCAGAGCCTTAGCTGAGTGATGATGGCAACATTCAAAGATCCTGGGGAGTCAGTGATGGCCAAACCTGTAAAAAAGTGTGGCTCGCTCCTAATCTGGAATGATGGGAGTTCACTCAACTAGTTTCACAGAATTAATAGTACAGGTATCTTGATTTCTCCAGGAAAGGCAATGTAATGGTTGTTCTCCAATAGGCAAACTTGTTATTGTTTTCTAGATGCCACTGTTTTCTAGAGTATAAAATAATTCAGACTCAATTTCATTTTTAAGCTCTAGCTAAGGTTGTCTTAGTACCTGGTGGAAATAGGCATATATGGTTCTTTACCCTTTTATATCTGCCTTTTCCATGGAGAACTCTTGGCCTACCCGTCTCTCTCAGAGCTTTACCTCCCATGATCAGTCTGCCATTTGTGCTAGTGACTGTTAAGATATGAGTGTCAGGTAGGACACAGAACATACTGAGGATTGGAAAATAGAAAGCCTTGTACCATCCCCCAGCCCTCTCCCCCTCACTTGTTCCGCACAGTCCTCTGTCCACTGAGTGGCATGCAAGACTAAACCTAGTTACTGACCAGTTTTAATTTAGCTTCAACCCTAAGACTTTTTCTTGAATTACATCACCACAGAGGGCCTCTGTAGGTCATTTGATCTAACCACCCTCCTTATACAGGAGAAATTCCCTCTAAAGCAGACCCAAAACAGATGAGGCAGTTTCTCTCTTAAGAGGCAGCCTGTTCCATTCTTGGGTGATTCTGGTGTTTATCACACTGGAACCTATTGCTGTGTCATCCACTCATGGCTCCTCTCTCACCATCGAGAATGAGTCCAATCCCTCTTCCTGTGTTCCAAAACAGCTGTTTTCCGTATCCCAGTGTTATATTTTCTCTGGACGTAGCCTTCCTGTTTCTTTCTGGAATTAGGTTTCTGTTCATTTCTTTAGTCAATTAAATAATCACCATTTACTCAACATCTACCCAATGCTAGACATTTTGGTAGATATAGTGTGGGGAGTACAGGAAGGGGGTGTCATAATCTAATAGGAAAGAGACATTCCTAAAATGAACGATAATTTCTTATAATAGTGAGTATATAATTCAGGAATATATAAAGTTCTGTGGCAGTCTGGAGAAAGGAGTAAATGATTCTTCCTGAAGGAATCTTGGAGGCCCTTACAGAGAATGGCCATTCAGTTGGATCTTGAAAAGTTTTCATAAGCTCACCAGGCAAAGAGTGAAGGGAAGGGCAAAGTCACGACGATAAAACAGAATATAACACTCTCTGGAACTGCAGATGGTTGGTTGTGGCTGTAGTGCCAGATGCTGGTCTGGAAGTAGTGAAAGATGAGTCTGGGGAAGCTGTGAGAGGTCATGCATGCCATGTAAGAAGTCTGAACTGTAGTGACAGGGAGCCACTGGGGATTTAAGCAGGGAGCGTAATGAAATTTGTTTGTTTTTTTAGAAAGGTGTCAAGGTAGAGGATGGTTAGGGAAGGGTTAGGCTGGAAAGAAGTTGTATTATTGCAGAAAGACAGATGAGAGAAAAATAAGGGTCCTAATTGGCAAGAGAGATGGAGAGGAGGAAATACATTTAAGAAATACTCAGTTTTTCTGATGACCTCTTTCTAAAAGTTTATTCCATTGTAAAATGCTTTTTTGTTCCCATAGAGTGGATTTATATAGGGATTACATCTAGTCCTTAATAAAGATTGGCAAATATAATAAAAAACGTTAACTGATTTGTAAAATGCATTATATTTCAGGTCAACATATCTCAAGCTGACATGCAAGCCATTGGCAATACCATCACAATGGTAACTCAGGATGGCACGCCCATCACAGTCCCTGCCCATGATGCAGTCATCTCCTCCGCAGGAACACACTCTGTTGCTATGGTAACTGCTGAGGGTACAGAAGGGCAGCAGGTAATTGCTTTTTTTTTTTATGTCAATCAAAACATATCAGCATCAATGCTGTTACTAGATGGTACAGAGTGATATAGCAGTTGAACACACAAATTTCAGACTCAATCCTACCGTATTTCCCCGAAAATAAGACCTAGCCGGACAATCAGCTCTAATGTGTCTTTTGGAGCAAAAATTAATATAAGACCAGTCTTATTTTACTATAATGTAAGACCGGGTCTTACACAATATAATATATATTATATGATATAATATAATATAAGACCCGGTCTTATATTAAGTTTTGCCCCAAAAGACGCATTCGAGCTGATTGTCTGGCTAGGTCTTATTTTTGGGGAAACAGGTTAGTTTTACAACTTCTTAGCTATATAATCCTCTGAGTCTCAGGTTTTCATCACCTGTAAAATAGGAGTGATTGTTGCATCTGTTGACATAAAGATCGAATGAGATAATGCATATAAACTGCTCAACCCAGGTATATATTAAGTGTTCATTAGTGATAGCTCTTCTTGTCATCATCATCATCAGATACTTAAGGAAAAATTCATTTGCAAAATTTACTTTAATTTTTTGAATATGTAATATAGTTCACATAGTTCAAAAAAGTAGATACAGGTATGCATTGAAAAATTTTTCTCCCCCCGCCGCCTCCATCAACCTAGTTCACCCACTTTTATTAATTTCTTATGTATTCTTCCAACAATTCATTAAGCATATACAAAAAAATACAAATAAATAGTCATCTACACCTCCCTTTTTTCCAGTGGTAGTAAACTATACTGTTCTTCACCTTGGTGTTTTTTTTTTTAACAATATATCTAGAAAAATCTTCCTATTTCATTATATAGAGAGCTTCATTGTTCTTTTTTTAAGCTGTATCATATTCCTGTATGGACATGAAATAATTTATTTATTATTTTGCTATTTCAGACAACACATAACCTTGTGCACATGTGATTTTTTATGTGCGTGAGTATATCTGCTAGGTAAATCCCTGGAGCAGAATTGCTGGGTGAAATGATACATACATGTGACAAGTGTTGCCCCACTTCCCTTCTAGGGAATGCCAGTCTACGTTCCCACCTGCATTTGAGAGTGCCTCTTGCTTTCTGCATAGTCAACACAGTGGTATCAGACTTGGATTTTTCCCAATCTGATGTATCTCTTTATAGTTGTAGTTTTTCATTTCCCTTAAACTAAATGATACTAATACATTTCAAAACTTCTTGTACAATACTGTAGGCAGTGTTAAGTTTCACTGCAGCTTCCTTACCCTGTTCAGTGAAAGAGTCTGTCAAAATTAGTAGCTCTCATTCTTCCTAAATTAATTTATAGATTCAAGACCATTACAATCAAAACTCCAACAGGCTTTTTTGATGATATAGATAATATGATTCTAAAATTTACATGAAAATGAAAAGGAACTATAATAGCCAAAACAATTGTGAAAAAAAGAATAAAGTTGAAGGTCTTCTATACCTTGAAATACAAAACTCAGAATCATAAACCTTCTTAGAAGAAAAGTGAATCTTTTTGCAACCTTAGGGTAGAGATTTCTTAGACAGGATACAAAATGCACTAACAAAAGAAAAAACTGATAAATTGGACTTCATCAAAATTAATTCTGCTCACCAAAAGACACCATTAAGAAAAAGATTAGATAAGCCCCAGTGTGAGAAAAAGATATTCACAGTATATATGACAGCAAACTTGTATTGAGAATATATAACAGATATCTGTAAATCAACAATAAAAAGATGGAGAGCCCATCAGAAATGAACAAAATAAATTTTTTTTAATGAGCAAATGATTTGAATGCTCATTTGAACAGACCTGTTACAAAAAAAGTTGCATGAATGGCAATAGCACAAAAAAGTATTTAATATCTTTAGTCATAAAAGAAATGCAAAGTAAAATTACCGTGAGATACCATTTCAGACATGGAAAGTGACTAAAATAAGAAAGAGTAACAAAACCAAATATTGGTGAAGATGTGAAGCAACCAGAACATTCATACACTCTAGTGAGAGTGTAAAATGATACGACTTTGGAGGACTGTTTAGCAGTTTCTTATAAAGTTGAACATACCTCTATCCTATGACACAAATTCCTCTAGAATACATACTGTTATGATTCCATTTATATGAAATCCAAGAACAGACAAAACGAATCCATGTGATCAAAATCAGAAAGGGCTGGTTGGCTGGGGGATGGAAATTGATGGCATGGAATATGAAGGAACTGTACTATACTTTGCTTTAGGTGAGAGTTTCACAGATGTATCTCACTGTCAAAACTCAACACCTAAGATGTGGGCGTGTTTGTTGTTTGCTAACTATACCTTAATGCCAAAACAAAAAGCCCAAGCACGAGCTTTCAGGCCACCTTATGGAATAGTCCCACCTAATCATTTTGCAGCCATTTCCAATGCTCTAGGATTCCTGGATGGGATTATAGCCCAACTTGGGTAAATACACCTGGTACTAGTCACAGTTGTAGGTCTGGGAAGATAGTGACCCGAAAGCAGACACTCTTATGTAGCTTATCTGTAGCCTGTGGGTTGGGAAAATTCTCAGGAGAGAAGGCTTTGAGGACTGGAAGGAAATCAGCAGCTTCCAGTAACTGGGATATCACAGCAGAGGTGGGGTTTCACTTGAGGAACAGCTGCTGCCACTCCTCCTTCTGCTGCAGCTGTAGGCCAGGGGGCAAATGCGGGCCATCCACACGGGCTGTTCAGACGCCACCTATGAGTTATCTGGAACATCTGCTTTAGCATTATTTGTAGTACAGCCCCCGAACTTGGTGGGATTGAAACACTGAATTCTGTCTCTCCTGTGGTGAGTACTAAACTCTGTTGGCAGTGTTTTCAGCCTTCCAGCTGCTGCTTTTTACCAGATTTATTGGAACCTCCCACACATTTGCAGTTCTGGGGTCTTAAGGAATTGAATATACACAGATTTGGGGATCCCCCCTTTAGTTTTCTCCTTTCTAAGATATTCCTCCCAATGCGTAGCCATTCTAGCACCCCTAGACTCCATTATCTGATACGTTCAGTTGCCCTATGCTGCTCAGACTGGGGAGTGCCCTCACTAGAAGAGCTATGTAAAAATAGATGGGACCCAGTGTGGTTGCCTTCCTTTGAAATTCCCTCCAGTTTCTGCCTGCTTTTCCTCATTCGCTAATCCCTTTGAATAACTTCTTTTTCATATTTTTGTCCACAATTTATGATTGTTATCTGCAAGAGGGGTTAGTCTAATATAAGCTACTTTGCTCTTGCTGAGCGGAAATCTGTTAGAAGATTACGGAACATTGCTGGGATTGATCCAAGATGAATATCTATTAGCTTAAAAAAATGTAGCATTCTTAATGGATTAATGGCCAAGTAAAATAGAAATTTTAGTCTTTAACCTGTTCTTCCTTTGAGTTTGACTGAATGAAATTTTATAACATCCTATATCAGAAGTAGTTGATGCCATTTTCTATGTTAGCTACATAGAAAAAGCTACATTTGTGATTTGAGAGGCCACAAAAGCACTTTTAACCACTCTAGCTGGATGCTTCAGGAACAATATTGAAAGATTCCATGGAATCTAAAACAGGAAATGAGTATAACAAGATATGTTGCTATTTGTCAGTAATGCTAATGGTCCTTTCCTAGTTAAATGGAAATCTAATTTTAAATGCAACAGATAAACAGGAGAAAATAGTATGTTATGTAGATAACATACCATTGCTCCAAATGAGAATAAATACACATTTGAGATGTGAATTAGTCCATCTGTGTAACTCCCCGAGCAGCCACTTAGGGCTAATGGAACCTAGGTTACATTAGTAACATTTCCCCTGGTCAGTGGAACCTGGTATAGAGGGTCCACTGCTCCAGAGTCCTCTACTTTGTTTTGCCATTGGCTCCTTCATAACCTTAGATAAATCCTTTCTTTCTGAGCGTCAACTTCTTCAAACAAAAAGGAGGAGTCCAGAATAGACAACACGTAAGGCCCCTTACAGCTTTAGGCTTCTATAAGTCTATGGTCAGAAGGGAGTTTTTCCTTTCGAATTTGAAGACAATCCTTCCCATTAAATGGATTTTAATCTATTTAAATTGTAGTTTTAATTCTTCCGTGTATTTTTTAAGGTTGCGATTGTGGCTCAGGACTTGGCAGCATTCCACACTGCGTCATCAGAAATGGGGCACCAACAGCACAGCCATCACTTAGTAACCACGGAAACCAGACCTCTGACCTTAGTGGCAACATCCAATGGCACCCAGATTGCAGTTCAGGTGAGTACAGTGGCAGCTGTCCTCTGTCAACAGCAGCGTTACTCTCAACTTTGTATACTGTGCTTTATGAATAACCTTTACAAGAAGCAGGGCACAGAACAATCTGTGTCACTTAGCCACTTGAGGGAAATTGCTGTGTCTGAGGGGGGTTCAAAGAGACCAACGCTTTGTTCTCTACTACCTTTGCATATTGTTGGGGAATTTCTAGCAAGAAAAATAAAGCTTGTGGTATATATCCCTGTGTGCACCCAGCCAGCTATCTTAACTCTCAAAATAAAAGCCTAACTAGGTAGGATTCTACAGAGCACTTAGGAGCTGCTCCATGGAAATGAACCTAGTGTAAACACAGACCATAAATCTGAGAATCACTGCACAGCCCTGTTTTACACTGCGGAATGTCAGAAGACTAAGAAGAAAACCATTCTCTGGGAAGTCACTGTATTCAAGCAGAGAATCTAGAATGCTATGTGCAGATTATCTTTCCTTGGGGGGAATTGTTAGTGTATTTACTTGGAAAAGGGTTAGAACATACTCGGGGAAATGACAGCCATTGGTTTTAGTTTAGTTTATGGACATAGAAGCAAAATGCTCAGGAAGCTCTCTCCACATCTCCGTTTGTCTCTTGAGTATGTGAAAGTTTATCAAAATCCTGAATAAAGAAACTGCATTATGCTGCAGGAATTGGTTTTTGTGCTCTTACTGATTGGATCAGCAGTAATACCCTAACAAGCCCAGGTGTGAGAATCATAGAGAGAAACTCCACTTCTGGCATATACTGTCCTTTGCCATTCTTTTGACTGTGGGTTTGTGTATGTTCCTATTTCAGCTTGGAGAACAGCCATCTCTGGAAGAAGCCATCAGAATAGCATCCAGGATCCAACAAGGAGAAACGCCAGGGTTGGATGACTAATCCTGAGAACAGTGGAGCAATAAAGCACGAGGAGCCGTTCATCTTCAGGCAGCAGAGATCCATGAAGCCCGGACCCAGGGAAATGAGAAATTTTCCATTCCTGAAACACTGTACACATTTTTATGCAAGAGTGGAGAACGTTTTATTCTTGACACTTTTGTGTATATAACTCTTGGAATAGATTCCCAAACTGATTCGTTGTGTACAAGGAAGTATGAAATTAGGGCAATACAGTACATTTTCATGTTACTCTTTTATCAGATCGCAAACTCCCAGAGTCTTCATGCAAAACCAGTGAAGTCTTACGGAGCCTTAGGATGGATTTTTAACTTACTGTGAAAAAAATAAAGGCTATATCTAAAACATTAAAGGTTCTATATGTCAAACAATCATAATTCCAAAAGCCATCATGGATAATAAAGGATGTAAAGCCTTCAAATATTTCCCCCAGTTTAGTACAGTGTCTGCAGTTTCTGTTCTACTGTGTACTTGTTCATTTTTATTTGTATCTCACTGTCTGAAGACTATTCATTATAGTTTTCTATCCCTGTTAAATACCAACTCTTTAAGCTGAAATGCTAATTATATTAGCACTACATTGGATGATGTATAAAATTACAGAGTTACTTAAAAAGTTCAATCCAGTGCTTTGGTTTTGTTAAAGACTTTATTTAGTGTTCAGGTTTTTGTTACTATTTTTTTAAAATAATGAACTATCAAAGTTCGACCACAGGCCAGAGCCCAGATAACAGTGCTGTAATTGGAAATGGCTTTACTCTGAAAATTAGGTTAGTGGGTTGGTGTAAATTATTTATTTTTGCTTATGTACTTTTGTGTTAAAGCTTCTTTACCCTAAAGTTTGTTATTAATTTTGAATACAGCAATTTTTAAAATGTTACAGTTATATTTGTTTTATTAAATTGGTATGGGGTGGGGGGAAGTATTGCAGAGAATACCACAAAGGTAATAAATTATAACCCAACCTATATATATTGAGAGTATATTGTGTATCAAGCACAGAATAAGTACTTTTCTATACATTTTTATATATCATAACAATTTTTGTGAGATACGTGGAATTTATAATCCCTGTATTTGTACAGGAGGAAACTGAGTGTCCAGAGAGGTTAAGCGCCTTACCTGGGCCATACAGCTGTGAAAAGTCGGGCAAAGACTTGAGAACCCAGACTTTCTGACTCTCAAGTCCAGTGCTTTTTTCACCATGGCACAACTGCCTTCTCCGATGATAATCTGTTGGAGAGATTATGAAGATGAGCTTTGGCTTCTGATTGCCTAATAACATGAGCACTTGAAAAACCATCTCTAATGTCAGAAATTCAGCGTAGAGTCCACCAAGGTCCAAAAGAAGGGGGGTTGTAAAGGGTTTTCCTGTAACAATCAGTCCCTCACTGTTGTTCACCATGCTTTGTTTCCCAGGGAACTGAAATGGGGCTGTTTTTCATTTCCAGCTTCATAGTAAAAAGGAAACACAGGTTGTGCTGTTTAATATAAATGTTATCTTTGATCAGGTTCTTAGAGGTCTTACTAAAAAGGATCATGGCTTAGTCATTTTAAATGGGAAACCCTTCCAGGTTGGGCAGAGGATTGGTCACTTGTCCTTCAAAGCTCTTCTCAGACATAAAACATTAGAAAAGGTCTTAGTCACCCACAGATCTAGTCTTCATTCTAGACAGAGACATTGAAACCGCCAGAACTCCCAGCTGAGGCTCAGAAAGGGGCTGGCATGGGGGGACAAGAACAGAATCTGTGAAGTCACAAGGCGGTGCTTCTGCCTCCCGGCCCCAGTCCTGGCTGCTGACACGGAGCTCCTCTACTGGGTCCAGCCTGGCCTGCTGTGCTTTCCAGGACCCAAACTCAAGCTGTTGACTTCCCTGAGCCTCTAACATCTGCCTTTGCTCTGATTCCAGGCTGTTTCTCCCTGGCCCCAGCTCCTTTGCCAGCTGGACTGGGCAGGGCTGAGCTGGACGGTGCCAGTGGCCTGCTTATCCCTCAGCTCAAAAGAAAATGCCTTCCTGCTGGAACCAGAGAAAAGGGCAGAGGCATCTTGCTGGTTTGTCTCTTACCTGCCTTCCTGGGAGCGGAACCTCAGGAGCCCAGGCTGGGGAGGACTTCCCCAAGGGAGGACTCCAGCTGATGTGCTGACAGTTGTTACTCCATAAAGCTGATGTGGGTTTTTCAAAGTGCAGGATGCAGAAAGGAGCCCTCCAAAGCTGAAAAGCCCCTGAAAGGCACTTGATGAAACAAGAATACACTTCAGCAAATGGAGCCGGTGGGAGCATAATTGCAATACGATCCAGACAAAGCTCAAGACAAACCTTTGAGCCCAAGAAAAACACCCCCATTTTATCCCAGACACAGCTCCAGGCCACCACAAAGGAAAAGCACATTGCCTACAGCCTGCACTTGTAAGAATTAAGGAAATAGAGGAAGATAAGGGCTTGGCTTCCTTAATCCTCTGCAGGTGGCAGCTGCCCAGAGGGCTGCACTGCCTCCTGCCTACCCCCCAACCCCTGCCTCCAGGTCACAGGAGCAAGCTAACTGGGCGGTCTCACATGCTTCCTTCCTGTATGGCAGCCCTGGGACTAGGTGAGTAACTTGGGAAACCATGCACTCGGTGCTAAAATGGACGGGATTCCATGTATCGTCCCAAGGAATTTACGGTCCAGTATTTCCTGGCTCAGATACGATTGAGACCAGTCAAGTATCAGCAGACCCCCACAGTGAGCACGGAGCAGGAGGGTGTAAAGGAAAGGGGCATAGGAGAAGTCTGTTGTGAAGGAGGGAAAGGAAGCATATGCATATGGGAAGTGGAGAAAGGCTGCCTCAGTCCCCTCTGCGGTCAGCACTTCCTTGCGTAGGTTTCCTGTAGGGATGAGGGGATCTTTCAAAGAACACTCCAGCCAAACACCCTCTGTTTCTGCCTGAGGAATAGGCTGCTTCGTGGACATGTGACCAATGCAGTTGAACAAGATCCTGCACTTGGGAGTTAATGCACTGTGGTTGTAGTCTTGAAATTCTCAGTAATTTTTCCTTTGAATCTGTGTTCTGGAAGTGAAGTCTCACGGAACAACGGAGCCGGCATTAGAGCCTTGGAGCCTGGACTGATACAGTCCCACCCCCCAGACCTCCCTGGATGGGCTCTCACTGCCACTTCCCCGCCTGGCCTCCCCCTTCTCACCCTTACCCTGCGACTGCTGCTGCTGCTGTGCTCTCTGCCTCTGGCAGGGGCCTGGGTGCCAGTGCAGGAGGGTCAGTGATAGGTGCATCTCCCTGTGGAGTGGGGCGTGGTGATAGCTATCCTCACCCCAGGCTGGCAGCTCCAGTGTTCCTGATGGATGGCCGACTTTAGCCTCTTGCCCATCCCCGTACTGAGTGTGTCCCAGCTCTGAGTTTTGAAGATACCTGGGAGTAGCCCGTCTGTTGTGAGTTGGGGTGGCAGCCTTGTGGAAAGGGGTGAGGAGATCTGTCAGGCTCAAGAGAGCACCTGCCCCAGCCACCTGTGAGGGCCCATGCCCTGGAAAGTTCTTTCTCCAAGCTCTGTGACCAGGGGTCCTCGCTTCCTCCTTCGACCTTTCACAGAGCCTGGCTCATGTTTGCCTCTTCTAGCCAGCTGGAGGTACCCTCCTCCTGGGATGAGGCACGAAATTCTAACTGTAATTTCAGTGGTTCCAAATACAAGTTAAATACTCTGTTTTCATTTAAAATTGGCATTGGGTAATATAAAGGTGAAGGGTAAAATTCATGCTAAAAATTTATTTTTTCTTAGAATGACATTAAATAGCAAATAAAAAACGCCATGAGAAGTAGACTATGTGGGGGGGAGGGCGTAAAATATACACAACATAAAATTTACCATTTTAACCATTTTTGAGTGTACAGTTCAGTGTCATTAAGGACATTCATATTGTGCAACCATCATCACCATCCATCTCCAGAACTTCTTCATCTTCCCAAACTGAAACTATACCCATTAAACAATAACTCCCCACTACTCTTTTTGCACCGAGCTCCGTAGATTATGTAGCCTGCCCTGCTGAGGAAAGTTCTTCTATTAGCCCTTCTCTTTTTGCTGTCACATGAGTGTGACTTGTATTTTAGAACTATATTATCTGCTTCTCCTTTTAGATTATGGGCTCTCTTAATATAATTGGCAACTTCAACTTCCCCATAACTCCAGGAGGGCTTGCGGAGCAGCAAGTCATCTCTATCTGTTATCTCTGGCTCTAAACTCACCTGGCTTGAGGGGTTCAGAGAATCCTTCGTCCTCCATGCAGGAGTTTCATTTGCTTTCAGAGCATGGCTAAAACTGAAGGACAGGGGCCGGCCCGGTGGCTCAGGTGGTTGGAGCTCCATGCTCCTAACTCTGAAGGCTGCTGGTTCGATTCCCACATGGGCCAGTAGGCTCTCAACCACAAGGTTGTCAGTTCAATTCCTCGAGTCCCGCAAGGGATAGTGGGGCTCTGCCCCCTGCAACTAAGATTGAACACGGCACCTTGAGCTGAGCTGCCTCCCGGATGGCTTGGTTGGTTGGAGCGCATCCTCTCAATCACAAGGTTGCCAGTTCGATTCCTCCACTCCCGCAAGGCTCCCGCAAGGCTCCCGCAAGGGATGGTGGGCTGCGCCCCCTGCAACTAGCAAAGGCAACTGGACCTGGAGCTGAGCTGCGCCCTCCACAACTAAGACTGAAAGGACAACAACTTGACTTGGAAAAAAGTCCTGGAAGTACACACTGTTCCCCAATAAAGTCCTGTTCCCCTTCCCCAATAAAAATCTTAAAAACAAAGCAAACAAACAAACAAAAAACTGAAGGACAGAAAGTCATGCTGTGGCAAGTAAAGAATTGCTCAAGATTCAGGATAATTGCATGAATAGTTGAAATGAAAATTATCCGGCAAAACTTTTTCTTGACACTTGCCACATTCAAGTGAAAGAAAATGGGATTCTTGCTCTAATGTCAATCCCAAATCTCTCCCTAGTTTGCCTCACTTCTACAAGGTTTCCTGTACACATTGGAGGCATCCAAAAGCCCTCCACAGACTGCCCTTCACTACTCTGTCCAAAAGCCCTGGCTCAGATAAAAGCCTGAGAAAGGTATGTGAAAAACAGCTCTAATCTGGGTTACAGACTCAACTGCAATGCCCTCCAGACATATTCTGCAATTTCTATGAAAAAGCAAAGACATACAATCTCTGCTGTCGCAAGGGAGTTGCCTTATCTTTGTAAATAAGAGACTTCTTTGCTTCAAGCCTGTAACAGGGTTTTATGAGGACCCTGGGAGAGCAATAGGTCCCAGTTGGTAGCAGCTCTTAACATTCACCAGTTCGTTTAGCCACACAAAACTCATCAGAAAAGCTTTCCCCCACTGTCTTAGGGCTTTTCTAACGTCCTGAAATTGCTTAATGTTCTTTGAAGCAGAAAATCAGGAACAACAGAAAAATGGACCACTTTTTTCTGCGAAGGTGGTCTTCACTTTTGTGAAACTGGTGAAACCTTGTGGGTATTTCAAAGTAAAAAAGGAAAGGACTAGTTGATGAATGAAAGGCACTATTGGTGAGTCTTGGGGTCAGCCACCAGCAGGAGGCGCTGTGTAGGTTCAGGGAGCAATCCACAACCACACACCACTTGCTTCCCCACTTGCTTCTGGAATAAATGAACCAGCTGTGCCTGGGCAGGGGCAGTCTTTTCTCTAACCTTGAAGGACATCATGTTGGGAGAAAACAGAGTGAGTGATGGGAAGAGAAGGATTCTGACTGCCTCCTCAGGTCACTGGGATGACACTATGGAGGAAATAAATGCCCACACCAGACCTGGAGACGAGTTTTGTTCCTTGCCCAATATGATATGGCAACCACTTTTGCTTTATAACCAGTGTTGACCAAAGAAAAACCTCTGAGGGCATCTCAGATTCAGTCCTGAAATGCCAGTTGCAATCCTTGGGACTGGAAGGTGCTGAGGACTAAATATCATTGTCACACATACACTTACAGGGCAAACCTCTGCCAGGCCTAGAGTCCTAAGCCCTCGTCACTTCTTATTATCAGCAACATCCAACATTCCTAAGCCCAGTCCTAATGAATGGACAGGTTGTTGGCAGTATTTGGCATCTGCACCACACCCTGCAGTCTCAGGGGAAGGTCGATAGGGCCACCTTCCTCCATCCCCACAGGGAGAGTCACTTGCTCACCCAAAGGCAGAGCCCAGTCCAGGAACCCAGGTCAACCTTGACCAGAGACAACAGGGTGCCAATAGCTCCTATCCCGTGTTCGTAGACAGCAACAGTTGGGCTAAACACCCTCCTCTGCCCTGCCTATGGATCCAAGTCTAATAAGTGGATCTGATCTGGTCCCCGAGGAGTGAATCTGCCTTGTTCAGCTCTCCTGGATCCCAGACGTGTGAAGCTGTGTCTGTGGTTATCAGAGCAGAATGCCAAGGAACTCTTCTTGCTGTTGAAACCCAGCCTGGTATCAGGAGTCTTATTCTGCCTGCCCCTGAATTCTCCATCTATATCATCACTCTCCAGGTGGGCTTTTTTTTAGGCATATGACACCACTTTTTTGCTTGATTGCCACTATTGACTATAACTTCAGATATAGTGTTTTGCCTGAGGGACTAATAAATCACAGGAAATAAATGGAAATGGAATTTTAAACATATGAAAAGATACACAATCTCACCTATAATAAGAAAAAATAACAAAACTATACTAAAATTACCACCAAATAAAGTTAAAAAAAAGTTATACCAAAATTGCATTTTTCACCGATCGAATTGGTGAATCTCAAAAGAGTTGATCTTTTGGCAATGATGTAGGGAAATAGGTTTAAATAAAGTGCACATGTCCTTTGACCCAGCAATTTTACTCCTAATAATGTCCGCTAAGGATGCACTCACGTGTGGAGAAATGATGTCAAGAATACTCATTGCAGCATTGCTCCTAATAGCAAAAGTTTGAAGACAACCTGATGGAGTACCGCTTAGATATATGTTGGGAGAGTCCTGCTGCCTTGGGCTCCTCTGAGCCTCTTCACTGTGTGAGAAGATTCTGGATGGGGTGCACTGGGGAGTCTCGGGATGTGGTAGGCTGAATAAAAAGTTATACCAAAATTGCATTTTTCACCTATCGAATTGGTAAATCTCAAAAGAGTTGATCCAATAAGTTCATGTTTTAATCCCCAGAATCTGTGAATGTTAGTTTTTATGGCTTAAGGGACTTAGCAGGTGTGATTAAGGATCTTGAGATGGGGAGACTGTCCTGGATTATCTGGTGGACCTGATGTGGTCTTATAAGAGGGAAGAGACAGTCAGAGGAGGCGACACTGTGGTGACAGAAGTAGAGATTGGACTGGTGTGCCTTGAAGACAGAAGAAGGGGTCACAAGCCAGGAAATATAGGTGGCCACTAGACACAGAAAAAGACAAGGAAATGGATGTTCCCCTCAGAGCTTCCAGAAGGAACCAGCCCTGTTGATACCTAGACTTTAACTCAGTGAAATTAATTTCTGACTTCTGATCTCCAGAAGTATAACAGAATAAATTTGTGTCGTTTTAAACCACAAGTGTGTAGTAATTTGTTACAACAGCAACAGGAAACGAATACACCCGGTATCCTAGCCTTGAGAGCTCAGAGCCACTGGTCCAGCCCAGTCTGGCCCAGGGACCAGACCAGCTTCTGAAGGAAGTACTGCAGTCCCATCCGTGTTCTGTTTCTCCGCGTCCCCAGCCATGCAGTAGCATTGGAGCTTGACCTCCTTCAGGAGCAAAGTAGTCTACAGAGAAGTCACACCACAGATAGCCAACCCTCTGAGAAATGGCGCCGAAAGCCTCCATCCACACTGGCAGCTCTCACAAAGGATCTGTATCAAATGGCCCGTTGGCATTCCACCTTCTACAAAGATTTCCTCAGGCTTCTGTTCTTTTTGGCCCCTGAGTTTAGATTTCCAGAGCACACAGATGCTTTGGCTGGATGATCATCGCCTCTTTGCAAGTTGAGTCACATGGACCCTTCCTGGCAGGAGGGAGGGCACCATCTCAGGGAGAACTCAGGATGACCAGGTGGTGACTTCCTTCTGCAGTTGCACTTTCCCCTTTGCCAGTGTGGGAGGGCTGACACCCTGCTAGCTGGGGCCAGCCTGGTGGGGAAGGCACACAAGTCCTCCCCCTCTTCTCCCAGGGTTCTGTTTTGATCACGCTGTATATCTGCTCTTCTCTCTTTCATCTTAGAGATGAAGAGAACAGGAGCCACCTAATTAATTTTTGACTGGAGAATTACTGATTTTGGAAATAAAAAAATAAATGAGGCTGTATATTAACACTAACAGGTACATAACTCTCAGGTTAAAACTGAGGAGGAAAAAAAAGAGCTTGAGGGGCCCGCACGGTGGCTCAGGCTGTTGGAGCTCTGTGCTCCTAGAGCTGAATGCTGCTGGTTCAATTCCCACATGAGCCAGTGGGCTCTCAACCACAAGGTTGCCAGTTCAACTCCTCGAGTCCCGCAAGAGTTGGTGGGCTCTGCTCCCTGCAACTAAGATTGAACACGGCACCTTGAGCTGAGCTGCCACTGAGCTCCCGGATGGCTCAGTTGGTTGGAGCGCGTCCTTTCAACCACAAGGTTGCCGGTTAGACTCCCGCAAGGGGTGGTGGGCTGCGTCCCCTGCAACTAACAACCGCAACTGGACCTGAAGCTGAACTGCACCTTGACTTAGAAAAAATACTGGAAGTACACACTGTTCCCCAATAAAGTCCTGTTCCCCTTCCCCAATAAAATCTTAAAAAAAATAAATAAATAAGCGCATGAGAAAAACAAACAAAAAAAATGCTCTAATTTTGAAAGAACAGGATCAGAAAAAAATCATTTTTTACACTGTATATTTCAGTGTAATATTTCCCATTCTGGAGCACTAACTATGGACAACCTTTTATTTGAGACAAGATAGTAGTGAGTAGAACTGAGGGAAAATATGGAGAAATGAAAAACCACAGCAACGGACCAAGCTATAGTATTTTCACGTTCTGGACCATGTGATGACCCTGCTACCATTTGTTCTCTCGCAGGTATGTATCCTGCTGCTGCTCTCTGTTCCATTGCAGGTATGCATGCTTGGACCATGGGTAGAACAAGAGACACACACTCTCTCATCAGCCCTGGTGACCATCAGCCAAAAGAAGGGTGCCTGTTTGAGATGGTGTGTTAGTAAATATAGAGAGGTCACCTGCCTTCTACCTCCTGCTTCCCTCAGGGCAGTCTGTAGCCATTGTGACTTAGCTACTGTCTATCGTGACCAGCCATCTTCTGGAGGGAGAGAGCAGATGCTTGTCCATCTCCTCTAACCTACCTATTGTTGTTAAGACTGTGCTGTTTTTCATGAAGAGAGAAAGAAGGAGGGACAGCAAGCAGCTCATTGGCAAAATGTTCAGGATCTCCTATTTCTTACTCCAAAATCAGAGCAGCCTTGAATGTAAAGGAGAATAGCTGCTTTTTAAAAAAGAGGATCAATACCACATGAGGTTTGAAATGTTCTAACACATCTCACCATTCTAAATCCTATCCAGTGGATAGTAAATCAAAGGATCACAACCCCAGGAAATGTTAAAATGAAGTAGTTAAAAGGAAAAACAAAGTTTAATGAAAATATTAAAAGATAAATTATGGGCATAAGAAAATTTTTTGGGGTGGTAGAAATGTTCTAAATCTGGATTGTAGTGATGGTAACAATTCTATAACTAAAAATAATTCAATTGCATACTTTCAATAGGTGAATATTATGGTATGTAAATTTACTTCAATGAAGCTGCTTAAAGAAAGAAAATAAACCTTTTTTAAAAATTATGGTTTATCCAGACAATGGAATACTATGCAGTCTTTAAAAAGAATAAGGCAGTCCTATATACATTAATATGAAACAATCTCCAGAAAATATTAAGTGCAGAACAGTATGCATAATATGCTACAATTTCTATTAAAATAGTTAAAAGATTACATCTATTTGCATAGGTCATTTCTGAAACAAAATGCAAGAAAATAATAATGTTGGTTGCCTCTGGGGAATAGGCTAGAAGTTGGGGGTGAAAGGGAGACTTGCTTTTCACTGTACACCTTTTTGTGCCTTTTAAATTTTGTATTATGAACTTTTTATTATCTATTTAAAAACAAATAAAATTGTTGTTTTCAAGAAAGAGTCCCAATGACATTATTGAGGCCCTTTACCTCAAACAAACAGTACTTTGATAAAAAACGTTCTGTTTGCTCATCATATTTGAGCTATAGGCTGGCTGGTACAAGTTGATTATAATAAAATAGTTTGAATTTAGGCTTCAACATTAAGTTTGAATGGAAAAGTATGATTGGCTTTTAGTGATATATTCTTCAAGGACTGGTGTACTACTTATCTGGGCTACTCATCCCTGACTTTCTCATTGTCAGGAATGCACTCAGCTGCCCCCATAATAGAAAGGGCCCACTGGTCACCTCTCCAGGACAGCCTGGGGGACGGTACATGCACAGGGACCTTGCCCCTGTTCACAACCATGATGGACGTGCTGTGCCTCCCTCTAACCTGACAGAGAAGGACCTAATTTCTTTCCAGTTTCCTTGGCAACTCACAGGCTGACAAGGCAACCTCAACCCCTTTATCTGTAATAATCAGTGTGTGCTGCTACTCTGGAAAAGTTAAAAAAAAAAAAAAATCCTGTTTGGAAAGGTTAAAAAAAACTGTTGCCTTTAACTACCTTCTTTGGCTAGCTTTCTTCCTCTTTCATCCTTATTGGGTGTCAGAAGAACCTGAGGGAATAAAGCTCACTGAGTCTTACTCATACAATATGTTCTGTGAGGAAACACCTGCTCTTTCAGAGGAAAAAGAGCCCAAAACTAAGAAGTTAGTCCTTAGTCAGCCTAATGTGCTCAACCACTAGGAAAACTTTTCGAGTTCTCCTAAACAACTCCTCATTCAGTGGCATACCCAAACTGAATTACAGGTTAGTTTTAACTGTACAGCAATGAGAATGTACTTCAACTCCACGTAAAAGTACAGACGATCCTCACAAATAGAATGCTGAGCAAAAGCAACTAGACACAAAGGAGTACAGGCAAAACTATCCTCACCATTTGAAGTCAGGGTACCCTTGGTGGGAGGTGGCGTTAGGGATGGGAGGAGAGCCCCGAGGGGTGTGGCAGGGCCAGCTTCATGGGCACAGGGTGCTGCACTTAGAGAGACCCTGCTCTGCTGTCACCATCTTAAAGTTCTTAGTAAGATCTGAACACTGCATTTTCACTTCTCACTGGGCTCTGTAAATTATATACCTCATGCCTGCTGCTGGTACTGTTCTGTTTCTCAATCTGGGTCTCGAGTTTGGGAATAGTCACCAAACCGTACACATTTTGATATGTTTGTGTAGGGAATATAGTTGATAATACTGTAATAATGATGTATGGTGTCAGGTGGGTACTAGACTAATTGGGGTGGTTACTCCGTAAGTTACATAAATGTCTAAAGGCTACACTGTATATATACCTGAAATTAATATAATATCAAATGCCAACTGTAATTAAAAAATTAAAAAAAAAAAAGAAGTGAGCCTATAATAAATCAGAGGGATCCTGGAAGCCCTCTTTCTTATCAGCACCTCAGCACAGACTGCAGCTAGAACGCAAAGCTGCTTGTCCGAGATGGGCAAGAAGACCACTCCAGATGAAGTATCCAGGCTAAGAAAACAGAAGCACAGTCTTTGCTCCCAAGAGCAAAGCTGGAGGAGGGAGCTAGGGATGTGAGGAAGTGAGGAAAGGGAAGGAGGGCTCAGGCACTAGCGACCTGCGAGGAGAGCTCCAAGCACATCAGGAAGGCAAGGGAATGGGTCTTCAGGACTTGTGTCATACTTCTGTCTGCCCTAGCCTGTTTTAGAGGCAATGATAAGGCCTTCCTCCTGGCTGTCTCTTTAGTTGGCACCTTGGCACTTTGACTTGTTCTCTCATTCAATCTGTACAACAACCCTTAAAAGTGAGGTTTTTGACAATTTTGTGTATTTCTCTAGATGTCTTCCTGTGGTAGACATATTTGCTTTAGGTTACTTTTCTTATTATTTTTGTTTATTAAATCCGTTGGGGTGATGTTTGTTAGTAAAATATAGGTTTATGGGCCGGCCTGGTGGCTCAGGTGTTAGGAACACCCTGCTCCTAATGCAGAGGTCACAGGTTCGATTCCCACATGGGCCAGTGAGCTGCGTGATCTCTGTAACGGCTTGAACCAGAGTTGTGAGGGAGGCAGAAGAAAAGGGGGAAAATTATATAGGTTTCAATTTATTATTTTTTAATGGAATCATTATACAGTTTTGTGACTTTTTAAATTATATCTTAGGTATATTTTTATTTTCTATATATGGCTTTCTCATTTTGTGGACTGTGGTTACTTAGTATTTAAAGCACATGTGGGTGGCTTCCTATTTTTGGTATTATATGCAATGCCTGGAATACAGTTCTCCAGATCTCCATTTGGCTGATTCCCTCACTTCATTCAGGTTCCTCCTTACATGCCACCTTCTCAGAAAGGCCTTCCTAGATCACACTATTTAAAATAACACTACCCTCCAACCCTCACCACTTCTTAATCCTTTACCCGTCCCCTCTTTGCTAATAGAACTTGTCACTACTTGGTATTTTGTGTGTGTGTGTGTGTGTGTTTACTTAAGTATTGTCTGTCTCCATCAGAGGTCTCAAAAGTTTCATGAAAGTAAGAACTTTGTTTTGTTTCACTGCTGTGTTTCCAGTGGCCACAGGAGAATCTCATGAAGTATTTATTGAATAGATTAATATAGCGATAAACATTCCTTTATTTATTTTTGCAAATATGTACAAATGTTTTAAACGTTGGCTAGGTCAAACAGTATCAATATTTAAACTGTAACAGAAATCATCAAAACAATCTTTTAAAAATGGTACCCATTTACACCCCTCCCCATAGTAGATAAGAATGCATTTCCCTCATACCCTCCACAACACAGGATACTATCAATTTTTGTGATCTTTCCCCTTGATTTTAAAATTTAAAATGCAAGTGGGTTTTATGGTAACACAAAAAAGTAAAGGTGCAAGTCTGACTCCTTCTGGATCCCACATCCCTAATTCATAACATACATGCTGTGTGCCCTGCTGTCCAGAGGACTCCAGCATCACACTGCATAATGGGTCTGGCCCACCAGCTGGGTCCAGTGACACTGCTTTCATCGTCTGCCAGTTAGTTCTCACCTTGACTTTACTCCATTCTTGCTGAGGTTCTAGAAAGAGCTAGTGTTTAAGCAAGTAGTAATATAGTCTTAGAAATATAGTACTTAATACTAGCTCTATGACTGTGTGATGCAGGCATTCAACCTATCTGGATTTCATTTTCTTCATCTGTAAAATGTGAATAAAAATACCTCCCTCGGAGGGTTCCTGTAAAGGTTAGATGAATGTGTAAAGCATCTCACTCAGTGCCTACCTTATAGCTAGCACTATATCTTTCCTAGCTCCCTCAAAAGCACCGGAGCTTTTTGTCATACTTAGGACATTTCTCATATTCTGACCTGTATAAAGGTAATGAGGGTAGGACATGGATGGTGCCTGTACAGAGTAGGCACTCAGCAGATGACTGCCAAGTAAAGTTGATTTCTGCTTTCAGGGATTAGTTCATCCTCACTGGCATGTGTTTCCATGTACATCTTTACACCACCAATCGGCTGATTGTATCACACACTACCAGGTAGTCTTTATCCAATTAGCTACTGGATGAGCTCATTTCTCAATCCTGTCTAGCTGAAGGAGGCCTTTTACAGAACTTTAAAACTGACTCACTACTGAGTCATCAAAACAGGAATACCCAAACACAGTCCTGTTGCTACACAAAAGACCAGCATGGGATGTCTGCCTTATCTCCTTTCCCTGTCTGTAATGAGACAGGGCCCCTTGACTCACTGGAGGAGTCATCACATCTTTTGTGCTGCAGTAATCTGAACAAAGCTGGTCTGAATAACCACAGTGTGGCCAGCAAACAACTGGCCGTCCTCGTGGTCCTGCAGGTCATTTCCTGTGTATGTCACTAACCCAAGAGAAAAGGCAATTCATTAATTACCTGAACATGTATTGAGCACTGGCACTCCCTTATGATTCTTCCTATTTATAGCATTTCTGTTTAGTGACCTTTTCAGTTATTGATACTCATTAAGCATATAGATAAAAGCAGCCTTTGGGGCCTTTGTAAAAGACTTAAAAAAGGAAATTGGAGAATATGGGGCTACTTGGTTCCGTTCCAGCAGAAAGGAGTTTTAAAATCGCAAATGGGAAGCATGATGTTTTGGCTAACTGCTTCACAGAACTATAGTTTTAAATATGTTGGTTGAGAACTCCTCTTATCTAGGAATGACATCGTCAGTGGTCAGTGTTTTCTCTTGGGAAAAGTCTTGAAGTTAGCATCGCCACAGTGCTGATTGCAGTGGACTGTCAAGTTTTTCAAGATTAGGGGGCCTTTTCAAGATTAGAGGGCTAAGATCACTGGGAGCAGGCCTGAAGAATTCTTTCACTAATAAGGCTGGTGATCGCCAAGGTTTTGTGTATGTACAGACACAACTTTGAAGTACCCTGGCATGGTTTCTCATAGCCGAAGACCCCAAGCAAAAATGGAATGAGTATCGTAGGTCCTCAAACATTTTGCATGTAATCTGAATAATTGATGTAATCCATATCTAAAGGAAATAATGAAATCTGCCCTTGATTATATAAATGTTAGAAGCATAAACAGAAATAGTATGTTAGTAGTCTTTAAAGATTATTTAGACATGACAAGAAATACGGTTTATGTCATTAAAATACAAACTCTCAATTGGTCACTTTTCCTGAGTTATGCTTTTCAAGTTCTTATTATATCAATACTATCTCTGTTCCGATTCGATTATCCTCACTGGTTGTACAGAAACTCAACTGTCTACCTGTATTATGTAAGCAAATTTATTTTGTGGATATCAGGAGTCAAATGTTGCATTTACTGACTACAAAGCCATTAACAAGTGTGGATTATTCTCCAACATTATTATAATTAAGAGCACACATAACATTTATGGAACACTATTTGTAAGGGACAATGCTAGTTTCCATTTAATTCTTGGAACAACTAAGGAGAAACTGGATTTGATTATACAGTATTGTATTGTGAGGGTGAGCTGATGAACATGTGGCGAAATGGTCAAATGTCATCCATCAGAGGGTATTAAGACAAGTGACAGAGTAGAGAAATTTATACCTGGGAAGTCAAACAGGAGTAGTGGTAGGGGTTATACCACATTCCAGTCTGAGATCTGGATTCCTGGGACCAACCGGCAGTTGGTAACAGTTAGAGCTGGGTAGGAGTGTTTGGTTACTGAGAGAACCAGCAGAAAGGGGAAGGTAAAGATAACAAGGAAGATTAAGAAAGTTAAACTTTTTTAGCATATTATTTGGTTTTTAAGTGAAAGATTTGACTAACACGACTTTTTTTTTTTTAATTTAGGAATCTGTCAGAATATGTTCTTGTTTCGAGTTATTTCTCCAGAATCAAAAGCATAAACTAGAAAAGATTCAGCTTTAGGGAAAGACTGGTTAGTTTTATGAAACATTTCTACAGACTGAAAAATTAGTTCCTGGTTCTGAAGGATCTTTCATTCGAATGTTAACATTCTTATGTTAATAATATGCACATATATTCATGCTTGTACAAAAAGTATTTGACAGGGTGATTTAGGAATCTCAATTACAAATCTTTAGGGCAAGACTCTTGCTTATTTTGCTAAGGAAGGTGAATGGGCTGACAATAGTGGTATTAAAGTGCTAAGTCATCTGTTTAATAAAGGAGACAAACAGGTTAAGTTTGTTCTTCCAACGCCTAGGGGCAAGATTTTTACTCAGTTATTACGACTTTACCACAAGCTCGTGGATTCTGCAAAAGTTGCCTAGCAACTTTCTAGTTAGAAATAACACTGGGTAGGGAAAGAACAGGAAATTTGAATTAGATATGCCGTGGGGCAGGTGGGCGTAACCCCGTTTCTCCAGTACTGTGTGTGCTGTACTTAGAAAAGCATGAAATTTAAAAAATCAGAACAATCATTTAGAATTTCAGTTAGGACATTGCTGCAGTTAAACCACAACACTGTGCCATGTTCTCAGCTGGAGGAGGCAGGTCCCGGGTTTCTTACTCATTTTGGCACTTTTGTTTTAAAGCACACAAGATTATTATTCAATTATTCCAGAAACATTTATTAAGTACCTTCTAAGAAGGGGACTTGAGCTGGGGGCTGCAGGGGTAGGTGGGAGACTTCTGTACCATTGAATTTACACTGAGAAAAATAAACCAACAAATATTTAAATAAGGGCTCTATTATCACTAAGAAGATATTGGGCACCTAAGCCACATCAGAATACTGCAATGACATAAGAGGTCCCTACACTCAGGGCTTCGTTTTGTAGAAGGGGATAGTAATAAACATACTTTGAGACAGATATAACCTGTTAAGGAAATAAGTAGGGTGTTGTGAAAGAATGAAGGGGGGAGGGGATGTGAACTAGCACAGACAGCAATAACGGAGAAGGAATTCCTATTTAGGAGGGGTTTAGGAGCAACAATCTTGTGGGGGAGAAGTGTCTTCGGGGCTTGAAACTTCCCCTTTACTTAGGAAGTAAGCACACTAGTTTTACATACAACTCACATTGCAGATTAGTAAAGAGCAGAAGTTTTCTGAAGTTATTTTTATTTACACTTCACATGAAATTGGGAAAACGTTGACTATCCATATCAAAAAATTGTATTTGTCAACAGGAGAGAGGAGGCATTGGAGGGAGGGTGCTAAACACCACTCCTTGGCATTGGTCACCATGAATCAGAGACTGCTTCTCCTTGAAACACACAAGAAGATAGATTTCCTGTCTTTCAAGAGCTTAAAATTGAATTTGGATTAACATGCAAAAAAGACATTTATACATCAGTTAGCAAATGTTTGTAGAAGACAGTGGTTTACCCTTCACTGCATCTTTAGGGCATTCCCCATGTGACGAGTACTAAGATGTTTCCATTATTCAAAATCCAGCTTGAGTTTAGCCTTTAAAAAGTGTCAGAACGACATATATGGCTGTGTTAATATTCATGAAGTGCTACAGTAAGAAAAACAAACAATAGAAATAAATGTAAATGGCCATAAGCTCATGGAAATCTGTCCAATATCAATCAAAACAACAAATCCGTTAACAAACTTTAAATACCCACTGCTGTTCAGAATTCACTAGAGTGGATTTTAATCAACTGCTAGTGAGAATGTAAATTGTTTTTTTCTGGAGGGCAGTTTATATCTTTTGACCTAGTAATTCTTCCTTATATAAATATATCCTAAATAATAATAAAACACACACACCACAGAGAAAAAACATGAGGATATTAACCATGGGGTTACTTATAACTGAAAAATTAAGAAACCTGTGCGACAATAAGTGACAAATTAAATCACAATTTGATGAAGTACTAGGATATTTTTCCTCAAGTTGCCTTTAAGTTTGCAGCAAGCTGGGCCAATCCGTTTTGCCAACACTTGCCCACGTGCTGGCAGACAATCGCAGTAGTCGCGAGGTGGGCACTTGGTTTTGTGCTAGGGCCAATCGTGATGCTGTTTAGTTTTACTCTGGACAAGCCTGGGACGGACTGCAGAGGGGACCGAGCTCCTCTAGCTAGACACCCCACCCCAACAACTCCAGACGCCACTCCCACAGCCGGTGTCCTCGCCTCGAGAAGTCGAGTCCGTCTTCTTCTGATTTCGGTGCCCACCTAAGCAATCGGCTCACACAGTTCGGAAAGGTCCTGAGGCCCGAGTCAACATTTCCGGCTCAGACCTCGACCGGAGAATGTGACTGCCCACAGCCACGCCCACAACACCCCGGCACCAAAGGGACGCAGGACTGGAGGCTGGTCTCTCTGGGAAGCACCCGAGGGCCACGGCGGTTCCTCGTTTGCCCCGATCCGCAGGGACCCCCAGGTCCTCCCCGGCCCCTTTTCCCACTTTAGACCCTGGAGCGCAGGAGGCAGGGCTAGGAGGGCAAGTGCAGACAGGCGTTCGGCTCCGCCGAGTCAAGCTCGGCTCCCGTCGCCCCCTCCCTGAAGAGCCGTCTCGGTTCCCTAGCTCGGCCTCGTCCCGGTGGCGCCCAGCCAGACTCCCGGCATTCTCGCTCACTCATTGGCCCGCAGCGCCGCGCCCGCCCTACCGCACCCCGCGCCGCGTGGGGGCGGAGCCAGCGGGTTCGCGCCAAAATCACGTAACTAATCCCTCCCCCGCGGGCTACGTCGCGCCCTCCTTTTTTTTCAAACCCGGGGCTGGGCGGGGATTGGTGGGCTGGACACTCACGTGGTTAACGGTCGCGGGAAGCCGCGGAGCCCGAACTCGCGGCTGGACCTGCGGAGACCTCAGCCTCGGCGCACGGGCCGCCCCGCCTCTCCCGGATAAGTCCGCGTTGCCGCCGCCACCATCACCCGCAGCCTCAAGCGCCCCGGAGTCCCAGCTCACCGCCACGCAGACCCGCCGCGGCGGCCACCGGACGCGCCCTGTTGCACGTGGCAGACCCGCCCCCTGGGCCGACTGTGTCCTGGACTCTGCGGGTCCCGGCTCTCCGGTCCTCCGCCCCGACCCCAGGAGCGCGATGAGCTTTCTGAGCCGACAGCAGCCGCCACCGCCCCGCCGCGCTGGGGCCTCCTGCACCTTGAGACAGAAACTGATCTTCTCGCCCTGCAGCGACTGTGAGGAGGAGGAGGAGGAAGAAGAGGAGGAGGGCAGCGGCCACAGCACCGGGGAGGACTCCGCCTTTCAGGAGCCCGACTCGCCGCTGCCGTCCGCGCGGAGCCCCTTAGAGCCCGGGCCCGAGAGTTGCCGCTCGCCCGGCCCGGCTCCCGGCAGCCCCGGGGAGCTGGAGGAGGACATGTTGCTGCGGGGCGCCTGCCCCGGCGCGGATGCGACCGGCGGCGGGGCCGAGGGCGACTCGTGGGAGGAGGAGGGCTTCGGCTCCTCGTCACCGGTCAAGTCGCCGGCGGCCGCCTACTTCCTGGGCTCGTTCTCGCCGGTGCGCTGCGGCGGCCCGGGGGACGCGTCCCCGCGCATTTGCGGGGCGCGCAGGGTTAGCGAGGGCCCGTGCTCGCCGCTGCCTGACCACCCCGGCACCCCGCCGCACAAGACCTTCCGCAAGCTGCGGCTCTTCGACACGCCGCACACCCCCAAGGTGAGAGGACCCCGGGGCCCGGGTTCCCTGAGCCGGGCCAGCCTTTTAAAACGGCTGAGGCGCCGGGAGCGGGCGCCCCTCGGGTTCGGTTACATAACTGCCCCGCCGCACCCCCTCTCGCTCTCCGGCTCCGCAACAAAAGTTGGCAGGCCCCTCTTTTTGGCCCTGCCCAGAAGTTGTCCGTTAGGATTATGTAACTGAATAATGGGCCTCGTCTGGAACTTCTTCATCTTTCAAAGGGGCTGATCGGCGCCGTCCAGGTGGCTGACGATTGAACGCCCGCCGACTAGGGGCCGCCCCGAGTGTCAGACCGGAGTGTGGCACCGATAACGTGGTTTGGAAGGATGCTGGAGCTGTACTGGCCCGGCCACCTGACACTCCCGAGCGCCGCAGCCATATGGTGCCTTTTAAACGCAGGGATCGGTCCTGTAATTTGGGCGGCGCACACAGGAGTTCGGTTAAAATAATTTTAATGCGTTTATCTTTTCTTGTCATGTGGCCTTATGGCGGGGGGGCTGGTTTGAGGTAGGGAGGGAGACTGCGCTTCGACTGAGGAGAGGAGGCTGGCCTTCCAACCATTTACAGCCTTAAAGACTTGTAAATAACTCAGGGTAGCATTTAACCTTATTTCCAGACATAGCGCTTTATTGGGTCAGCGTTGGTTTACACCCGTGGATTTGTAGCGCCCAAGTTTGGTCAGCCTAAATGTGATCAGGAACATCCAACTGTTAAAAGCCAACGTTGGGACTGGTGCTTGGACCCTTACGCGTTCACATTGTTGATAAGGTATCATGAAGAAGTAGGCGTTCGGCACCTGTTTGTTGAGTGGCGAGAGTATGCAGATAACTACTACTAGTACTTGAGAAGTAACCATAAATTTTATAACGGACGCTTCCCGAGATTAAGACAGGTATCGCATTTGTAACATGAATATGGAAAATGTACCTTTTTAATTGAGTCAGTGTCAGTACTTTTAGCCCTAAACCTCAGAAGGATGTTTGCTTTTGCACTTTACTGTTGATTAGCCGACTTGCCCATGGCAAGATCCCTCTGGAAGTCAGGGGAGGAGCCCAGAGGAGGTGGCTTTCAAAGCCCTATTTAGGTGAGGGGTGGGGGGAAGGGGATCTTTTATGGGGCTTCCTGACTGCTTCCTATTTTTAGATGGATTTGAAAGGGTTTGTTAACTTAGCCTCTAGAATGAACTTAATTTTAATATGCATTGGTACTCCCTACTCTTCAGGGCTAGAGACCTATTTTTCTTAGCTATCGTTTTCAGAAAAGATGGTTATTACTTAGCTTCAGACTCCTAAATTAACCACTGTTTCTTTTGGTTGAAATACTATAAAAAATGCTTGTGTGGTGCTTTGACCTACACATTTCAGCCAAGTGAAAAGCTTGTTGAAGGTTAGGTTGTCTATAGGTCTTGAATCCTAAAAACTTATTTTTCCTCTCCTAGAGTTTGCTCTCCAAAGCTCGAGGAATTGATTCCAGCTCTGTTAAACTCCGAGGTGGTTCTCTATTCATGGATACACAAAAATCAGGAAAAAGGGAATTTGACATTCGACAGACTCCCCAAGTGAATATTAATCCTTTTACTCCAGATTCTGTGTTACTTCATTCCTCAGGACAGTGTCGAAGAAGGAAGAGAACATATTGGAATGAGTAAGTTAGTTATTATTCAACCGTTTGTTCCCCAACCACCCAAGATTGGTTTGGTACACTTAACAAAATTTAATTTCAACTGAATGACATGGAAGTTTATGCTCTGAAATTTTTCTCTATTACTAGCACCTAATTCTCAACAGAGATAGTTGGGAAGTAATCAGCTGTGGAAAAGGAGTGGAATGAAAAAGAAAGGAATAAAAAGCCTGGATAGCTTGGTGTCAAACGTCAAAAATGAGGCAGGCAGAGACAGTTAATTTAAAAAGGCTTTAATTTTGATATGTGTGGTGGTGGCAGCTTCTGGTTAATGAGCATATCTCAGCAAGAACCACATTTTCATGAGCTGAGCTACATGTTGTGATTGTAAAATTAAATGCTTTTCTGTTTTTATTAAAATTTCATTTCCTTATACACCTATCAGATAAAAGTTTTAGATCTCTAGTTGATCCTAGTAGCTTTCAGATATGTTGATGGAGAAAATACATTACATTTTTTAGTTCCTGTGGTGAAGACATGGAAGCCAGTGATTATGAATTTGAAGATGAAACAAGACCTGCTAAAGTAAATACCTTTTAATTTTCTTATTGTTTCTGAAATTTGAATTTCTACTTTTTAACAAGTTACTGTATATAATGTTAAACATTAAAACATGATAATTTTTAAATTTCACTCATAGTGCTATCATAGCAAAAAGTCATTTTCATATTTTCGTATGCGTATGCATATGTATATGTATACGCACACTTTAAATTTATTGGGGTGACAATGGTTAGTAAAATTACATAGGTTTCAAGTGTACAATTCTATAGTGCAACATCTATATATATCACATTGTGTGCTCACCACCCAGAGTCAGTTCTCCTTCCATCACCATATATTTGACCCCTGGATATACTTTTCATTACAGAGAATTACAATTACTGAAAGCAATATGAAGTCACGGTATACAACAGAATTTCATGAGCTAGAGAAAATTGGCTCTGGAGAATTTGGTTCTGTGTTTAAGTGTGTGAAGAGGCTGGATGGATGCATTTATGCCATTAAGCGATCAAAAAAGCCATTGGCCGGCTCTGTTGATGAGTATGTATTTAAAATTTCGTCCTTTGTTCCCTGCAGTGTTACAAACATTAAGGTTTTAGGTGATCAGACATTTAATTCTCTAATTTTTGAGAAGTTAGAATGATTCAATCACATCCTTTTCATTTTGTACTATTCTTATTGGACTTGGTAAAATAATATGAGTAGTCTGACTTTGGAACCTAACATAAATTTCTTATTTCTAGTAGCATCCATGAATTCACAGTAAAATGGAGTTGCATCTTTCCTAGGTCTAGTAAGATTTTTTCTTTGTAACTGACATTCTTTAATGGAAGTCTTTGGAAAAATCTGCAGTAGAGTCTTAACTCCCTCTCTCTTAATTAAGCAAGTTGTTTTTCAGCATAATGATAGATTCAGAAGTCAAATTTCTTTATTAGATTTCAGATAAATTCAGTTTAGGCTTGAATAAAAATGATTTATCATTCTGTTATTCTCAAATCTCTCCTAGGCAGAACGCTTTGAGAGAAGTGTATGCTCATGCAGTGCTTGGACAACATTCTCATGTAGTTCGGTATTTCTCTGCATGGGCAGAAGATGATCATATGCTTATACAGAACGAATATTGTAATGGTGAGTAGTGCCTCCCTTATAAATCTGTGAGCTCAGATGAATGAACACTGAGGAAATAATTTTATCTCAAATCTTGCTCTATTCTGTCTCTTTTATCTTACGAATTCAAAGATCAGAAGCCTAACATGAATTTCAAGTGCAAGTAATGCCTATCTGGATATTAAATAAAGATTGGAAACCTTGTCCCTTCTGCCTCTGTAGTGGAACAGTACAAATTATTCACATGCCAGTTACTTAATTTAAACTGATCTTCTTGAGAGGATACTGGTCTTGCCATATATATTTTGGTATTCCTAGCACCTAGCATAGACTTTGGGATATAGCAGGCTCCCTGTATCTAGCCTTCCATTTCATTTTATGAGCTGCTAAAACTGATGTTGATTACTAAGAAAAATGACAGTGACTATTGATCTGAACTCAGTCATTTGTTCAAGGCATTCTGTAATCTTGTCCTCACTCCCATCTATCCTACCTAGTTTACCACTAGACTCCACTAACACTTTTCTATTAAGTTGTTGTAATTTAGCTGAGCCTCCATCTCCGTCCCCTTTTCCCCTTTATAACAAACAAAATAAGCACGTTTAGAGGTTTAACTTTGGATCTGTGTATAGCTTTCAATTTCAGCAAGACCTTCAGGGACGAACTTGGGTCCCTCCTTTTTTGTTAAACTTTTACCAAAATCCTGGTGTCAATTCTGATTCTTATAGATATCTGTCATTAAGTACTCAAATCTTGATACATAATGGATTTTTATTTCTGTAAACTTCTGTGAATATTAGAGAAATTTAGAATTTAGTAAACACTTGAGGTTATAGCAAAGATTTATTTTTGTGTTATTATTTTTGTTCATTCTCATTATTTTTTCCATAAATAAGTTCATCCATCTCATAGATTGTGAATAAATAAGTGGATGCAGTTTTTCTGAATTTAAAAGTGAACAAAACAAGTAAAAGATCCAGTTCTGAAACCTGATTTCTCACTGAGTTGTTATTTTGTTCTCTATGCTTGCAAGAACAGGAGCGCTCAGTATATATATAGCATTGCTGCTAGTTTGTTTTGTATATCTTGAAATGTTTCTGTTCATACCATCAAAATATTTATGTAGCTGTCTCCCATGACCTTGTAAAATATTGTCTCTTTTTTTTTTTTTTTTTTAAAGGGGGAATTTTTTTTTTTTTTTAAACAGGACTTTATTGGGGAACAGTGTGTACTTCCAGGACTTTTTTCCAAGTCAAGTTGTTGCCCTTTCAATCTTAGTTGTGGAGGGTGCCGTTCAGCTTCAAGTTGTTGTCCTTTCCGTCTTAGTTGTGGAGGGCGCAGCTCAGCTCCAGGTCCAGTTGCCGTTTTTTCTAGTTGCAGGGGGCACAGCCCACCATCCCTTGCAGGACTCGAGGAATCGAACTGGCAACCTTGTGGTTGAGAAGATGCGCTCCAACCAACTGGGCCATCCCAGAGGCAGCTCAGCTCAAAGTGCCGTGTTCAATTTTAGTTGCAGGGGGAACCGGCAACCTTGTGGTTGAGAGCCCACTGGCCCATGTGGGAATCGAACTGGCAGCCTTCGGAGTTAGGAGCATGGAGCTCTAACCGCCTGAGCCACCGGGCCGGCCCTAAAATATTGTCTCTTAACCTTTACTTTTCAGTTAACTGCATGTAATGTAGTACAACTCAACCATGTCTCTTCCACTCCATTTTTGTTAGACACCATCACCTTTTTAGTTTCTTCCTCTCACCTTTTTGATGTGGCTGATTCTCTTAACAAATATTTCAGTAGTAGTCCAGAGATCACAAATTTGTAACAACCTACTAAATATATGGTTGTGTTATTCAGATGATTTTGAGAAAACTCTTGGTTCTGAGAAAACTCTTGCTACTCTCAGATTACAAAGATCTTTTCCCGTAATAAAGTTAGATTATAACTTTTTTTCTTACTTTTTATTGGGGAATATCGGACAACAGTGTTTCTCTAGAGCCCATTAGCTCCAAGTTGTTGTCCTTCAATCTAGTTGTGGAGGGCGCAGCTCAGCTCCAAGTCCAGTTGCCATTTTCAGTCTTTAGTTGCAGGGGATGCAGCCCACCATCCCACGCGGGAATTGAACCAGCAACCTTGTTGAGAGCTCTCGCTCTAATCCACTGAGCGTCAACTGAGTCATCGGGCCGCCCCTCGGGAAACTCAGCTGCTGCTCGTTATCTTCAATCTTCATTGCAAGGGGTGTAGTTCACTGGCCCATGTAGGAATCGAACTGGCAACCCTGTTGTTCAGAGCTCGCACTCTAGCCATCCGGCTACCCCTGTAACATAATCTTTTGAAACAGTTCATTTTATTTTGGAGCAGTATGAAACTTACAGATCTTTTAAAAGTAAACAGACCTGGGGCCGGCTAGTTAGCTCGGCTAGTTGGTTAGAGCGTGGTGCTAATAACACCAAGGTTGCTGGTTCGATCCCCTCATGGGATACTGAGCTGCGCTCTCCGCAACTAGATTGAAACAGCTACTTGACTTGGAGCTGATGGGTCCTGGAAAAACACACTTAAAAAAAAAAAGTAAATAGACTGCCTCTTTATATTGTTTATTCTGCTTAGAAGAAAGAAAATAAGGCTATCCTGGTACATTTGAGCTCGTTGGTTCCCTTTTCCACCATTCCTCCATGGAAAGTTTTGAATGTACTACTAATAGGCCTGATCTTCACATCCCTTTCCAATTTCACAGGGAAAGGATTCTGTTATTCATTTATACATGTTGATTCACTGATATTCTTTATCAGTGATTAAGCTTCCTTATTATCTCAGTCATTTGCATTTTAAGCCTTTTGTCTTTGGTTTGGTGATAAACTGAAATTTCTACCATAGATAAGTGTAGAAAAATGTTGATGAACAGGGAAAGAGAACCTGAAAATCAGATGAATGTTTTGCTCTTCTAACCTGTCTTGGCTTTTCAAGCAATGAGATAGATAGGCTCAGCTATTGTTGCTAGATCCACTAAAAAGCAGCCATATTCTTTCTTATAAACTTGATCTAGGACTTCAAGCCTGTTTGTCTGACAGGCTTATTGACCTGCTCCCTTCTAGAGCCCTATTTTTTCCTCCCCGCAGTTCAAGATTTATACAAGTTAAGTATGGAGAACACACTTAAGCTTAAGATACCCAGGTATATGATTTATTTTTATTTTAAAAACACATTTGACATTTTACTCCATCTTGTTCAAATTGTAGGACCTTTCCTAATATTTCATTGACTTTCCTGCTTTTATTATTCTTAATTAAACTTTAAACAGAAGTGGTTTGTTTTGGGCTTTTTTAAAAAAATATAACTCCTCATTTCCTCTGAGATAAAGTTAAAAACTTACAAGTTTTATTAAAAACTTAAACTTTATTTAAGCCAGACTAAAAACTTATAAGTATAAACTTAATAAAGGTATAAACAAATTAGGTGATTGGTTTGGCTGATTCTATAAAAACAGGTTTTATTCTAATACATAGTAAGAGCAGTTTAAATTAAAATTACTAAGATACTGGTTTTTACCTATAAAATTTATAGACTTGTCAAGGGTGTGGGAAAACAGGTATTCTCATACATTAATGATGGGAGTATAAATTGGTACAGCCTTCTCTTTGGGGCCTGTGTGTGTGTGTCTGTAATCACCCAAGATTCACATAGGCACATGCTAATACAGTTAAGTACTAGCCATTTTGAAAACAAACTGAGTGCCCTGTTATTTCTTTATGTGAACTTTTCAGAGACAATCAAGTCTTGCTCCTGATGATGGTGTGAATACCAGTCCTAAGCTCCTTTGCAGAGGATAAACAGAGAAATGGCCCTGTCAGCTACAGAAACTTATTCTAGATGTAATAAAAGTAGTATTACACACACACACGCTACGCATTCATATATTACATTGTACATACCCTTTGACCCAGCAGTGTGTTTCTAGGAGATGTACTAAATATATGTGAAATGGCCAATGTACAAAGTTATTCCTTAGTTCATAATATATATAGTAGGAAAGGTTTGGAAATTATTTTTAAATGTCCATCAATTAAAAGATTGATTAATGTATTACTATTTGATTATGCAGTGGAATTCTGTAGAGACAAAAGAAAGAAAGGGGTAGTTTTTGTGCATTGGTAAATTATCTTCAAGATAATGAAAACGTGTTATGATTTGTATAAAAAGGAGTTGAAAAGAATGCATAAGAAACTGATAAAATTGGTTTACTCTGGGTAAAAGAACCAGGTGGGTTGCTGGTATATACGGATGAGACAAAGACTACATCATATTTTTGTACCCATGTGAGTGTATTATCTATTGAAAGAATAAAATTTTGAATTCATAATCAGGTTGAAGGGAATAAGTCCTATAAAATGTCCCTTTCTTGGTTAAGTCTGGTCATTCAAAAAAGATAGAAGAAAATGCTAATTTTTTTCGTGTTTGTTAGGTGGAAGTTTAGCTGATGCCATAAGTAAAAACTACAGAACCATGAGTTACTTTACGGAGGCAGAGTTGAAGGATCTCCTTTTGCAAGTTGGCCGGGGCTTGAGGTATATTCATTCAATGTCTTTGGTTCACATGGATATAAAACCTAGTAAGTATTACAAATCCTATGACCTGTGATTTTAGGATTAAGAGTAAAGGATTTCATTAAAACAATATGAAAACATCTTACTATTTTGTTCATTGTTAGTTTAAAAGACCTTTAGCCAACTTACTGGTATTGTTTTAGGATTTCCATTCATCTCTTGTTATCCCCAAAGATTTGATTTGATGAACTCATATTTATTAAAAACGGAAAATTTTGAGGCATCTTGTGCAAACTACATAGTCTCGAAGTGGGACTCTGTTGTGCGGAGACTAAGAACCTGTGTTTAAAGCCCCTACTAGACAGTAGGACCATAATTATAAATTAATGCTGGTGCTATCAGGGTTATTAGAATAAATGAGAAATGTGAAAATGTTTTGAAAACTTAAGTGTTATACAAACGTATTTCTAGTCTGTAAAATAAAGTCGTATGTCTCAGAAAACAAAATAACAAATATTACGATTGTAACTTTATAAAAAAGATTGCAAGTGAATCAGGGTTGGCGATTGCGAGTAGGAATATAGTGGATTTAGTTTTTTTCTCTTTACGTTAGGCTATTTTTCAGCTAAAAAAATGATTTTCATATATATAAATGGCTCCAGTAGACTTGACCATACTATGGCTTAGACCAATATCAGAGTATTCTTTCAAAGGCTGATGAGACTTCGGACTGAAGGGAGCAGTTGTACTAACCAAAATGTAGGCTTAAATCTTAGCTTAAATTGAAACAGTATTTTATTACATAAGCAGTAATGAGTACATTGTAAAAATATTTTTAAATATAGATAAGACAAACTAAAAAAAATTAAATAGCCACTCATCTATTAGTCTCTAGAACCACAGTTATAAAATTATGTCATTCCTGCTAACAGGGTTATTAAAATAAACTGAGGTGTGGAAATGCTTTGAAAACTTAAGTACTTTACAAACATGGTGGTATTTCTAGCCTATAAAGTACCGTGAAAATGGCTCACGCATTATGACTATATTGCATTTATGATTACTGCATTTAAAAAAGGATACAAGTGAATCTTACAATAACATCTTAGTGCAAATCCCTCATTTAATTAAAGTACCATAACGTACACACTGTTTTAATTTTTAAGTCAACGATCTCTATCTCCATTTCAATAAGTTTTCATCTCATCAATACCCAGATCATATTAAAAATTTTCCCAGTTAACTCAAGTCCTTAACAGTTGATTTGTCCAAATTAGTATCCATTTCAGGACCAAGCATTACATCTGATTATGTCCATTTTTCTTAGGTGTTAACCTTGCCCTGCTTTTAAAAATAATAACATAGATACCTTTGACATAGATACCAAAGACGTACATCCTTCTGAATTTTATTGGTTGTTTCCTTGCATCATTTAGCTTATTCCTCTCTCCCCTATATTTCCTATAAATTTGAAGTTATAACTAAAAGGATGGATTCAAGTTAAACATTTTAGGAAAGGTGTTTTTCAGTTATATTTAAAAGTTTGGGGTTTTATTTATTTTTTCACCTGTGGAAATGTGTAATTCATGGGAATTTAAGTCATTTTTACACAGTTTATTTCAATTCTATGAGTATGTGAAGAAGTGCTTATCTGTCCTAAAACAGCTCACTAAAATTTTTATTTTCAAAAAATATATTTGGACTGATCGCAGTAAAGGTGACTTGTAAAGTTTGCCTGCACACAGTCATATCTTGTATTGTGTGTCAGACAAACATAGTAGACCCTTATGTTGTAAGTACTGAAGTTGAAAATACTAAGGCATGTGAAGTTTTTAAATTTTCAGTTTACAAATACCACCGAAAATAATTTGTCCTACAAATAAAGCAAAGCTAGAAAGATGACTCCAATGAATAGAATATTTATAAATTCAGTACTATATTGTTAAACTATTAACATGAATTTGGCACTAAAACTTATGTTAATCATGAGCTTAACCAAATTTGAAGCAAAAAAGTGTGTACATCTAAAATAGTGGACCTTGAAGCCACATTGCGATATAGATGCTGTATGGTCAGCCAAACTCAATAGCTACATGACTATTCTCTTCACATCAGCCTTGTAGCTTAGATAAAATTTGTGCTTTGGCAGCTTTACAGATAACTGTTATTGCCCTTTGTATTGTTTCTAAGTAATTAAAACTGATGATGATGAATAGGCAGATGAGAAGGACGTGATACAGTGATTTCTAAGTGCTCAAGGACCTGTGCTAAGCCCGAAAATATATTCTTAGACACTATAGCCTCAGTTCCTATCCCCTGTGATTCTTAATTCTCATTGGGTTTGGGGTAGAACATAGGAAAATCTCTATACAGTGGTACCTCGGTTTTCTAACGTCTCTGCTGGCGAACATTTCAGTTTACAAACATCGTAAATTTTATTTATCTATGGTATCAATAGATAGTAATATTTATGCTAAATTTGCAGTTTTAGGGGTTGATTTTAAAGGTCTGAAACGGATTAATCCATTTTGCATTATTTTCTATGGGGAAACCGTGCCTGGGTTTTCGAACATTTCAGAACTCGGTCTTCCAGAACGGATTACATTAGAAAACCGAGGTACCACTGTATATACCGGGGGTGCCAAAAAAAAATGTATATACATAACTTGTATTCATCTTTATTATCAGTGTATATTGAGTATTATAATTTTAATAGTTTTTTTCCTTTAAAATGTGTATATATATTTTTTGGCATCCTCTGTATATTTACACGCTTTCTGGATAATTTTGACGTAGGGCCTTGTTTGTGAACTTTGGTTAAACTGTTCATTGTTAGTGTGGCTTATGTAAGTGACTGTTTGACAGGTAACATTTTCATATCTCGAACCTCAATACCAAATGCTGCCTCTGAAGAAGGAGATGAAGATGACTGGGTGTCCAACAAAGTTATATTTAAAATAGGTAAGAAAGACAGATAACCAGATTATTACCTTTAAATAAAGAGAGAGGCTGTTGTGTTTTAACTCTTGGCTGTATTTTTTTCAATACTTCTAGGTGATCTTGGGCATGTAACAAGGATTTCTAGCCCACAAGTTGAAGAGGGTGATAGCCGTTTTCTTGCAAATGAAGTTTTGCAGGAGGTAGTTTTTCTCTTTTAATAATGCCATTTGCTTTGTAACATTTATTAGTTGATAGAACATAAATGCAGGTGTATTAAGATTTTAAGATAGTAACTAGTACATGGTAATACAAAATCGGAAGTCTAAACCACCAGCTGGGGTATTTAACTTAGCAAAAGTCAGTAAAGGCAAAGATTTATAATATTCAACAATGGTGGAGTGGTAGTAAAAGACAAGTTCTCATACAGTACTAGTGTAACTTTAAAATGGCATAGCCTTTTTGGAGATCAAAGTATTAGTATCTCATAACATTTTAAAATCACACACCCTTTGACTCAGAATTTCCATTTTTAGAAGTCTCCTATAGAAACATTCATATAAGTAAACTGAGAACAATGAACAATGTGAATAAGTGCTTAGCAATACAGGAATGGTTAAGTAAATTATGTAGTTAGTAGTCATCACACTCTTTTGAAACATTTGAGACATTCCTCAATAAGTTTTGAATGAAATAGAACAAGTAGAACAAATAAATGGTACGACGCCATTGTGCTTTTTGTTTGTGTCTCACATGTATATGTGTATTTGTAATTTGTCAATATATGTATGTTTTGTGTTTTCATATGAATGCCCCTAAGAAGGATGGGAGTTTGTTCTGAAAGTTGAATTGATCTAGTGATAAAGACGAGACATTCAGTTTTAGAAATTTATTTACCACTCCCCCACCCCCAGAGTGTTTATTACTTTGTAATTAGAATAATTTCCCAAATTTAGCTTGTTCTCTGAATAGGTCCTGAACTTAAAAATGGCGTTGGACATTTTAATTTAGTCCTATTTCTCACTGAAATCATTATTGAGTTGTAATCTTACTTTATTTTGACCATTTTTATATTTCCTTGATTTTATTTTGTTTTAATTTCACAGAACTATACCCATCTACCAAAAGCGGATATTTTTGCCCTTGCCCTCACAGTGGTATGTGCTGCTGGTGCCGAACCTCTTCCCAGAAATGGAGACCAATGGCATGAAATCAGACAGGGTAGATTACCTCGGATTCCACAAGTGCTTTCTCAAGAATTTACAGAGCTGCTAAAAGTGAATATTTTGTACATGAAGCGAGTTTTTGACATGGTTCAATATTTTACTAAATCACATGTCTTTACCTTAACTTCATCTTTTTTTTTTTTTTTAAGGTTATGATTCATCCAGAACCAGAGAGAAGACCCTCAGCAATGGCACTGGTAAAGCATTCAGTATTGCTGTCTGCGTCTAGAAAAAGTGCAGAACAATTACGAATAGAATTGAATGCTGAAAAGTTCAAAAATTCACTTTTGCAGAAGTAAGTGAGGGGTTTTTGTTTTGTTTTTACTTAACCATTTTTTACCCTCTCGCAGCTTCCCTCTCCACCCCATTGCCCCCCCCCCCCCCAACTCTGATTCAAACCGTTGTTCTCAGTCTAGTTGTGGAGGACGCAGCTCCCTGGCCCATGTTGGTATTATGAGCCTTGCGCTCCATCCAGCTGAGGCAGTTATTTCGTTCTCCGGCCCATGGTTGGCGGCTCCAGCCTCTCATGTTGGCCATCAGCCGCTCGCTCACGGCCAACCGCTCACGGCAGCCCAGCTCCAGGTCGAGTCTTTGTTCACAGTCTTAGCTGTAGAGGGCGCAGCTCACTGGCCCATGTGGGAATCGAACCAGCAACCTTGGTTTTGGGAGCACAGCGCTCCAACCACCTGAGCCGCCTGGCCGCCCTTTCTTATTTTTTTATTCACAAACTTTAATGAGAGATGATTAAGCCTCTCTGTCAGTGAAGGACATGGTGATTTGGCATGTTATACAGTTCAAGTTTGGGGATTTCTGCCTTAAATTAATATTTGACCTATAATTTGTGTTGTTTCTAATCATTGAAATTATAGACTTAAAACATTTTTTTAAGACTAGCATATATTTGCAAGTTGTTATAATCCCCAAATCCTAAACCCCATAGCAAAAGCTAAGTGAGCCTGCACTGTTTCCTCGCTTCCCAACTTAGCAAAAATTAACATTTTCCTTGAAACATTCTTTTCTACTTATTTTTATGAAAGGATGAAATTAATGTTGATTAGGTTAATAGTTGATTCTCGTGTGATATAAATAACTTTTCACATTTTCAGAAAACTCGGAATAATTCTAATTCATTTGCTTTTGCTATCCTTTTGATTCTAACCTAATAAAACTACTTGAAATACAAGGTTTATTTGCCACTAGTTTGATAGCCATCATTGTTCATACAAATAGGAAGTAGAATTTTCCTTTTACCTGTTATGTAAAGATATTTTCACAATATAGAGTTCTATTTGAAGTTGTTTTTTAATTAAAACCCAGTCATTACTAGTCTTTATTACTTGTATTTAAGTGTAAATATTTTAATTCTGAAAGCACAAAGTAAAATTATTTCATAAGTGTAAGTTGTTTGAACAGAAACTAAAATTTCATATTTTTCCTGCCTTATTTGCATCTTAGAATAATGACATGCAAAGATCTCCCCTGATAACATAGTTTGTGTTTGGCCTCTTAGGATCCCTTCCTAGGATTAATACAGTATGTGAAAAATCTTGTTTCCTATTTTTATGTTCTTAGAGAACTCAAAAAAGCCCAGATGGCAAAAGCTGCAGCTGAGGAGAGAGCACTCTTCACTGACCGGATGGCTACTAGGTCCACCACCCAGAGTAATAGAACATCTCGACTTATTGGAAAGAAAATGAACCGCTCTGTCAGTCTTACCATATACTGAACTACTCATGTCCCACCTCCCCCAAAAAACTGTGACAAAAGGGAAGATAGGTTGAAATCACTGCTAGAACCCAGTTACAATCATTTTCTCAAAATTGGTATCAGTTGTTTACCTGAAATATCTTTTAGGACTTTTATTTGTGAATTACAGTTAAAAGCTGTATTTTGACCAATGCTCTATCAGGCTTTCATCTAGTCTTACCAGTCTGTCTGGTAGGGTGTGTCAGTCATGTTGGATGTTACATCAGTCTTTCCAGGGTTAACCACTATGGTTGTGTGCTGCTTATAGTTTGCTGTTGGGTTGTAATAAAAGGTATCATTCCCTACAATGACCTGTAAAAAGGACTCAAGGGCTTTATTGCAAACATTCTCCCTTTGAAAAGGAAAATGGTAAGAGACTCAGTTACCACGGCCTTCAGTGTACCTGTGTGTGTCAGTCTTATATTTCTTTTTTTTTATTATTTTTTATTGTGAATTATACTTGTATATCCAACTGGGAGCACTTTGTAGGCACTGTATGAACCATGGAATGATAATTCTGTGGAAGTATTGCCTTGTGAATTTGCTGCTATTTTAGTTTTGTTTTTGCTGTAAAATTGTAGCATTAAACAATCATCATTGTTAATAGGCATTCTTTTGAAAACAATTATGTGAAATATATAGCTGCTCTTGATGAAAAGCAGCTATTTGCCTTTCTTTTTCTTTGGACTTTGAAGCTAGTGCATTGGAGAAGTGCACCTCCCCCCCCTTTGGAATGCTGTATTAATGTAGTGTAATTATTACTGGTTTTGTAATTTTTCCTGATAATGCCCTTCCCAGACTCTTTTTAAAAAATGTTGCCTCCTTCCACCCAAGTTTTGAACTTGATTGTATTGTTAATCTGTTTTTAACTGTTTTGCCCAGTTTCTCTTCAATATTTGTGTATATAAACTAATCTTGGTGATACTGTACATAGATGTTTGAAATGCCAGAATGACTTCTGACTATTCCAAGCTTTTCACAAAATACGTTTTATCTGTGATTAGCCATTTGACTAATAATACTGGCTAATAGATGTTGGAAAAAAAGAATTTGTCTATTGTTTTCCTATTAATTTTGGTGTAAGACATGTTTGCACTTGTCTCTTTGACTTGTGTTTTATTAACATTGATTGGCATATTAAAAGTCACTCTGAGCTTAACTGTCTAAATCTTTGTGATGCCTATTTTGTACTATTTTATCTCCATTATTACTACACTATGAAATTAACAGTATAGTATATGTAAAGTACTAAAAGCAGAAGACACATTTTTGATAGAATATGAAACATTGAATATTTAGTGATGAGTTTTAGTCCACATTAGTTACATTTTTGGGATTTAAAAAAAATTTGCCCATCAATGAATATTATTACTTACAAATATTAATTTTTTTTTACATCACATTGCATATTGTGCTTTTGATCTGCTAGTAAGGTAGTATAATACAGTTTAAAATAGCTTTAGATTTTTAAGTGAATATAATAGACTCATAACTTAATTTGAACTGAGTCACAAGAGCTGTAAGGTGGGAAGGGTTTTAACTCAGCTGGATTTTAAGAAGTGAGTGCAAATTTAAGTGACAAACAGTGCTAATTCTAAGTGACATATTTTTCTGATGTAGATTTGAACCAGAGAAAGCAACAAAGGCCTTTGAGCAGATATAGTGGATGTTGCAAGATCTTGTGTTTTTTGATCGTGGCTCTATTTCTCTTGATTAGGGTCTATTTCTGCCATAAATATTTCTAACAAACTTGATTATTTTAGCTTTCTAGCCTATGGCATGTTAAAAAGCACAACTTGGAGGTGTGAAAGGAATTGGTGCAGACGGGTCCATTAGATATAAAAGCTGATAGTTGTGGGTGACAACCTTAAAAGCGTCATAGGCTGGAGCAGATAACACGTTTCAGGAGCCACAGAAGATAACTATAAAAGTATGATATAGGATCATTAGGCTCACTCCAAGTCATTAAAGTTTCATTTTTCTAGTGCACTAGCTTCAAAGAGAAAAATCTGGTGTTTTTCATCAAAACTAGCAGTAAATTTTTCAAATGTTTAAGAATATTAGATAAAGTAGAAAAATAATCTGGTTTTCAAAGAATTCTTAAGCCATCTGGAAGCTGCTATGAGAGCTGGGCTCACATCCAACACAGGATACTTACGTTGAGTGCCTTCTGTGTGCTAACTGGTAGACCAAAGACCAGTAAGGAGTAGTCTTGGCCCATTAGGGACTCAGGATAAAATAGAGGAGACCCATGTAAAAATAAAATGACAATAAAATGTGATAAAGGCTATGTTGGAGGAATCCTGCAAGGTAGAGTGAGGGTTCAAGGGACAATAATTAGGGCCTGAACTTAGAACCCATGTGGATGGAAACAAGGGAATCGGGATTTCATTAGATGAGAACACCACATTGAATAGTTTTTGTTTTTATAACTGAAAACTTAGGACCATCGTGCTGAAGCTACAAGTAAGTGCTAATACTGAAGCATTTTCCAAAAAATTTAAAATGCAGAGCCCTGTTACTGTTTTGGACAGAACTTAACATTGATAAAACTACTTTTTTGGAAAGCTCACTTTAGTAAGGAAGAAAAATACTGACTATGCAGTTGGGTAGGAGGAATCCCATATTGCAGTTGACTGCAAATTGAAACTTGCTTTACCGTTAACGTTAACTTGCCAAGATTCTTGGATGGAGTTTACCAAGAATCCATCCAAGGCAGTCCTCTTTAATTAATGAACTAATGTCTTTTGAAGAGCCAATTCTCAAGCTTTGATTTTAACTCAACTTTGTTCCAGAGGTCAAGAAATAATGGCATTTAAAAAATTGATAAAAGCTGGGTTTGGGTAATACTTTAGGCTGTCTCCTAACTTTAAAGCAGCAGCATCCCGACAGAGTAGTTTTTCTTCTCTCCATTCAGCTCCACAAAGCATCTCACTGACTAGCCATGAGATCCAACAAGTTGTTGCATCCTTAAGGTATTTTGGGGAAATTTTTGAAGACCAATTAAAGCAACAAGGAAGATGGATCAAAAAGAATTTTGGAAATGTTTTGCATATTGTGAAAATCCTAAATGGAGCCTGGAACTAGGAATTTGGAGGAAACTATTTTGAAGGCATTTGTATTACTGTAGAAAGCATCGCTGAAACTGATAGATACTGCAGAGGGAGTAGATCTAGAAGTTTCTCCTGCAAACCGGGTTGTATTGGTAGAAATTTCTCAGAAGCTCAGCAAAGCAGATTTTTATAAAAATGGAAGAATAGACATTGAAACTCTCCCTCTTGCAACTTTCAGCTTTTATAAACTTTGAGAGGCATTCATCTGAACATCATTGAACTTTTTTTTGCTTTGTGGCTGATGACCCTAATTTTCAATGAAGTTCAAAGGTCTCTGGAGTAAGGAAAAATAATCTACTCGTATGTATGTTCTAGGAATATTTACCAGGGAAAAATGGCATATTCTGTTCAAATTTCATTAAGAGTCTAAGAAACCTCAGCCAGTCCAGCCCATAAAGAAAAATACCTCAAAGGCACATTTATATCATATTTCATATTATTTAGTTTTATATGGTTAATAAAGATTTTGAAGAGCATATTATTTGTTTTGAGTTTTTACATTCTTATGCTATGAAATGGTTCCCAGCCCTGGAATTCCAGTTTATGCCTACTAATCCGTTCCTCCAATGGGAAATAAAAGTTCAGTTGTACAATGACTCTCTTTAGGATGATCATCCAGGAGAGAAGTCACCTTTTTGCAGACGAGACTGTGTACGCTCAGGTGAGTTAAATAATTTAGGGACCCTGGTAAGTACATAGGAGAACCAAAATACCAACTCAGATCTCACAGCAAAGAATCCTGCTTTTAACAGACATGAAAGTCTTGAGGACAGATATTAATTAAAGGAGAGTGTGAAGGCAGCAAAGGAGAGTGAGGAGTAAGAGGAAAATTGGGAAGATTCTGGTAGTGGAGGCCAAGAGAGAATTTTGAAGGAGAAATTGCTTAACTGTGACTATGCACAAAGATTAAGAAGTGACTCAAAGCTCCGTGAAGGCATCTAGAGTTTATTAGGGGAGCAGTGTCAGTAGGGGAGGAACAGAAGGCAGATTACACTAAGCTGGGGTGTAAATGGTAGATGAACAAATAGAGACAGCAAGTGTAAATCATTTTCCAAAAACATGGCCGAAAAAGGAGGGCAAGGGAGGAGAGGGCTGTAGCTAGAGGGAAATTTTGGGGTTTTGTTGTTGGGTGATTCACCCATTATGTGCTAAATGTTTCACGTACATAGTGTAATTTAATCCTCATAAGAACTATGACAACATCCCCCTTTCTCAAGTGATATTCAGAGAGGTAAAACAAATTTCCCAGATTACACGGCTATGAAGTGTTAGGATTCAAAATGTGTATCTGAACTACTAGCCAAATGCATAGCAAGTCCTCAGCCTAGAGCAGAGGAAGAATGAGTGTGGATGAGACAAGTTTGGAAGTATTTGGAGGAATGCAGGAATATCTATTCGTGGGGGAGGGGAATTCCAGTTTGATGGCCTCTTCTTCTCTGAAGCTGGAATTGAGTCCTAAAAACTGAAAATGCCTGAGGACAGATGCACACGTGAGAGGAATGCCATTTCCACTGCCTTCTTTCCTTCTGAATGAGGTGGTTAAAAGTTTTCAGAGTACACTGTGTAGCTATTTAAAGCAATGTTTCAGGAGTTTTTATGACTTGGGGAAATGTATGTTATATAATGTTAAAGTGAAAAGGTAAGCAAAATTGTATATACAGGATTTTTTCTTTTTTTAAAAGCATTAAACAAAAGAACAGAACACTAACAATGGCTGTCATTTGAGTAGTGGGATTATGGGATATTTCCTACTCCTTTTTCTTTTCTAACTTTCTACATTTTAAACAATGGCCTTTGAGTAGTTATTGAATGAGATAATCAAAGAAGAATTTGTAAAATGAGAGAAATAACCCCAGGGCAGAACCCTGGAAACAGCAATATTTATGGGGTTGATGAGGGAAAAGGAATCAGTGAAGAAGATGGAGAAAGAGCATCCAAGGAGATAGAAGAAAATAAGGGGTGACTGGTGTCTTGGTAGCCCCAGGAGAAGAAAATTTCAAGAATGAGGAAATAACATACAGAAGAGGACTCCAACCCTTCAGATAAGGACTGAAGTATCCCTCTAGTTGAGCAACACAGACGTCTCTGGTGACTGAAAAGAGCAGATTTGGTGGTGTATTAGAGAATCCAGATGTCAAGGGGTTGAAACTGGAGACCCTGGTACCAGTCCAGGGAATTTTCCCCACCACAGCTCAGCAGTATGTGGTGACAAGAAGATGGAAGGATGCTAGACAAAAGAGGAAGTGAGGTAGAGAAGGGAGAGCTGCAAGAACAAGCAGCAAAGTTTAGAGAATGGGATTTTGTCAAGGATAGCACTTCTAGGGGATGTTAAGGCCAAGGGAATAAGTGGCCCAAGTGGTAAGAAGGGCAAAGGTCATTGAAGATGAGGGAGTCAGACTTTAAGGTTAAGATGTGCTATCCACAGAGACCTACGTCATCTAGGATGATGGCAATAGACTGTCCCCCGGAAAGCCTGTGAGTCAGGGGCTCACATCCTCAGTGAATGTTGGGAGGTGGGTAAATGACAGTGCCAAGGAAGGGAGCCTCACAGAAGAGTGATAGTCCAAAGAAGGGGGTAAGAGGTGGAAGGATGCTGACCACCCTCCTCCTCGTCCCATGGGAGGTGGGCTATGGGAATGAGTTGGTGTCCCTCCAGAGGTCAGCAAGGAAAGCCACATCCTCAGCCAGGTTTCAGTTAAGTCAGAAAGGGAGTTCCTTTCTATAGGTGAACAAAGGTTCAGGAGGCTGGGAGTAGTGGCAGACGGGCAGAGGGCATCAGCTTAAGAGTACAGGAGTGGCCAGGTAGCTGGGCTGACTTACATTTTGGGAGTTAGCCTGGAATGACAGAGAGGGAGGGGGTCATAGTGGGACTGATTGACCAGGGACAAAGGAGACCATTATTGAAGTGGCCTCCATGCTGTTCAGACAGTCCCTAAGCCATGTCTGCAGCCGGTGTGCAATTTGGGGTTTTGTACCAGGTTTCCAACAGAAATTTGGTGACATTGTTTGGAAGCCTCTGCGGGACCCGGCTCTGATGAAGGGATGGTAATTAGACTAGAGTCCAAAAGAAGTGGACAGTGGTCTGCACCCCAGCCCTGGGTGGACATGCCTTCGTCATGGATCCTGTGCCTTTGTCATGGCACCCTCATCCATGCCACCCCCTCTTGTCTTTGGAGGAGCCATGCTCTTTAGGTAGGACTGATCACTTCAGCCCTAGAAGTGCGTCCTGAACCAGTTAGAGAGACCCCATTCCTTGGCCCACTGACTGGTTCAGGAAAGGGACTAAGCCAGCTCTGTCTTCCTCTGCACATTGGCTTTTCTCTGAGCAGAGGGGCCACTTTGGGGTGGGCACATGACAGTCATTGGCCTGGACAGGTTGAAGCCCAGTAATCTGTACGGATGGTGCCATGTAAGGATGTACGATCTGAAAAAAAATGCAGCCACTTCTGTTCCCACGTGAGGAAATAGCCTAAAGATAAAGCCAACACACAGGGAAGGGAATTGCTAAGAGAGGACAGAGAAACAAAGCGGTTGAAGATGTTGAGAACTTTCAGATCAACCGCTCTCAAGCCCCCATTTCTTCTGAGACAATAAAGGCCTTATATTATTTAAACCAGTTTCAGTTGAGTGTTCTGTTACCTTATCTTACCTGAGAGCAGCCCAACTGAGAAACATATCTTAGGCATCCTTTTGTCCCATCAGCTCCTCCACTCCACCTTCCGGGGCCAAGGTGTGTCAGGGGGGCAGGGCATGGTGCAGATTCTGCCACTCTTACCCCTCAGAGGACCGTGATTCTAAAGATGGAGCTGGATGTAAACTACGAGCCCGAGAGCCAGGCTTCTTTGTCCTCCAGCCTCTATCTTGGTGACTCAGACACTTATTTATATTTTGTAGAATCTTTTGCACTATCAACCTGTATTCTTAGTAATCCCCCTAAGTTAGCTTTTTGTGAATTAGAATGTTTCCTTCTGTCTCTGATCTTTACCACATTGTTGTTGTCTGCTTTTCCTTCCCCCTTTCATTTATTCAGTGAATATGTATCAAGTGCTTACCATGTGGCAGGCGCTGTTCTTGGCCCTGGATATACGTCAGTGAGCAAAACAGGCAACAACCCCTGGCCTCAGAGGCTTACATTCTAATGGGAAACACAGATGATAAAAAAACAAACAAGTGAAATATCTATATATCTCTATCTCTATATGTATAGAGGGTGCCAAAAAAAAAGTATACACGTTTTAAGAAAGGAAAACTGTATTAAAATTGTAATAATATATACCGATAACAAAAGATGAATACAAGTCACGTTTTGACTTCTGCAATTACAAGAGGTGCTCAAAGTGGTTACCATCAGCATCCAGACACTTCTGATTATGGTGAACCACTGCTTGAGCAACGTTGACCAAAGTGTCCATTTGTATACATTTTTTTGGCACCCCCAGTATATAAATGTGTGTGTATATACCTATGTAGCTTTAGATAGTGATACAGTAGAAAATCCACAGCATGGTATTTTTTGTGTATTTGCCTCACTGAGAAAATTGTTTCGGCTTTTGAGTAAAGATCTGAAGGAAGTAAGGCATGGACCATGCATGAGTATGAGGGGAAAATTGTTCCTGTCCAGGAAAACAAGTCCGAAGGCCTGTGGGCACGTGCCTGGTGTGTTTGAGGAGCGGCGTGGAGGCCAGTCTGACCAAGAGGAATGACGGTAGGGGAGAACAGTAAGAGAAAAGGCCAGAGAAGTGATGGGGCTTTTAGGGCATAGTGAGCACCTCAGCTTTTACAGCTAATGGATGGGAAGACAAGCGTAGGTTTTAAGTAGAAGACTGCTATGACCTGACTCAGCTTTTAAAGCAAAGAGAGGAGTCGAGGATAATTCCAAGTTTTTGGCTTAAGGCAAATGAAAAGAATTGACTTTCTATTAATTGAGATGAAGACTGTTAGAGAAACTATTTTGTGTGTGGGATGTGTGTGGGGTGTGTGTGTGTGTGTGTGCGCGCGCGTGTGTGTGTTTAGGAAAGGAAGGATGGAGAACGGGTGGTCAGTTTGGAACAGTTAAGTTTGACATCCTTTTTGAGAAGTCAAGTGGACAGATGGATGTTTGAGTGTAGAGTTCAGGGTGGAGGTTCGAGTTAAGGACCTGTTTGAGAATCATTAGGATAGTGATGGTATTTAAAACCACAAAACTGGATAAACCCACTAGCCACACACCCCCCACATTTTTTTTGCTTTTACTTTGAAGAACTTTTCCCTGAATTATGACAGTGCTTTACTTAATATCAGTAGATCCTTTATTTAGAAAAGGACTGAGTGAGCTAAAAATGAAGAAGTAGCATTTTATGTCTAACTGATTACAACTCTGGGAAGAGGATGGTGTGAAACAATCTCTGCAATGTCATCTTCCATCCATCGAGGATGAAGTTCTGTTAGTTTAGTGAAGATAAAATAACATATATTTGACTATATTGCTTCACCTTAACGAATTCACCATTGTCTTAATATGTATATAAAGTAAATCAGTTTTTAAAATAGCCCAAGTATTACTGTGTGCAGGATTAAAAAAGAATCAAATGGCATTCTAGTGGTCACATGTTCTTGCCTAAGGGTCATTGTACTTTCTGTTCCTCCTAGCCTGGAGCACTCTTCCCACAGATGGAACAAGATTTGCTCTCTCCTGTCTTTCAAGGCTCTGTTCAGATGTTTTTTTTTTTTAATCAGAGAGGCCTACCCTAATCAAATTCAAATAGTTAAGTCCTATTATCTGCTGTTCTATTTTTCCTCTTAGCACTATCGCCATCTTATAGCATGTAGATTGTCTGTTCCTCTCCATTAGAACAAACTCTTCAAAAGCTATTCATTGAATGAACAAAGATCACCATATTGCTGTTCAAAAGAATTGTATGAAGCTATGGTGACTTTATTATTTTATCACTTTGCTAACATTCTGCATTACAATTTTAAAACATTTTTGCTACTTTAGTAGATGTAAGGTGCTATGTCAAGGTTAAGTTTAAAATTTTAATTATAAAGGACCGAACATTTCACGTCCTTTTTTACTAATTTTATTTCTCATTGTGAATTATGTACTTACCTTTTTTTATTTATTTAGCTACTGGTATCTTGGTTGTTTTCATATATTTAAACAAGCATTTAAACTTATACATTATTGTGATGTTTTTCAGCTTGTTTTTTGGTGCAAACTTTTTTTTCAAGCTTTTGCCTTTTTAAAATGCTGTCCAGTTTTTATATTTTTGAATGTTAGTCTTCTTTTGTAGTTTCTTCTAATGTTCCAAAGCTGACATTTAGCCATAAATATAACTTTTATCCTATTTAATCTAGTATTTCTATGACTCTTCTTTAAAGTATTCAGCATTTTAATCCACTTGGAATTTATTTTGATGTATAATGTGGAACTTACTTTCCCCCCCAAAAAATTTTCATTCATTTATCTGAAAATTCCTTACTAAGTAATCCCTCCTTACTGCCAGTGTTTGGTAATACTACTTTACTATCATCAGGAATATATATACATAGAGTGCCAAAAAAATGTATACACATTTTAAGAAAGGAAAAAACCGTATTAATATATATCGATAAAAGATGAATACAAGTATGTTTGACTTCTGCAATCACAAGAGGTGCTCAAAGTGGTTACCCTCAGCAGCCAGACACTTCTGATGGCTGCAAACTACTGCTTGGGCAACGTGTTGACCAAAGCGGTTAACGTCTCTTAAAACGTGTGTACATTTTGGTATATATTTATTTGTTCAGTCTCATTCCTTTCACTTGACCTCAGCTTCTATTTTTGGCTCTGTACTCTAGCAGAACTAAAGGAACATTTCGCCCCCTGCAGGCGGCCATTGTCCCCACGGACCTGAAAGTGGGGTGGGGCAGGGCCTGGGGGGGGGGGGCGCTCGCCTCCTTGCGTCCCCCTCCGAACCCGGGTAGATGTATCCCGCTGCCCAAGGGGAGGATTTGGGGCCCCTTAGACCGTCTTCCTTCTGTCCAGGTCTCCTGGGGTCTCGAGCTTCGCTGATCCCATATCTTTAGGACCCAGTAGAGCCGGGTTTCTACCCACCGTCGGGTGGGGACTGTCCCCTTTGGTCTCTGCCCTTCGTACCTTTCTACCTTCTGACCACCGGATCCGCAGCGGAGGGATTTTGACCGTCTGCGCGGAATTCCTCGGCACCCAGGCAGGGCGCGGCGCAGGGATAGGTTCTGGGCTCTGACTTTCTAGCTCACTCAGAAGCTGAGCGCTAGGCCCCCATATTTCCCTCCACTTCCCCAGCTGTCCCCCATTCTTCTAGCACATTGTTGACTGTACCTGCTGTTGGAAATGTTGAAGCAGACACGGATTAAACATAAAAAATAAAATATTTTATTTATCCAACAGATGCACACGTACCTACTGTGTGCCAGATACTGTTGTCAAATAAGTCCCATATTGAGCCCACCCTCGGCGTCTAGAACCAACCAGGTTTGGTTGCCAAAGTCGAAATCAGGTCTTTGAACATCTCGGGAAGAGTACAGAGCTGGGATAGCCACTCGCTATCGCTTCATTAAGCTGCGATCCCCCCGGGAAGAAGTCCCCAAGGACCGTCCAGCGCGAGGCCCAGGCTTGTCCTGAGCCGGAACTCCAAGGCGCCCGGGCGGCCCCGGGGTCCTGAGCGCCCCCGGTGCTGGAAGGTGGTGCGCTCCGCGGGTCAGGGCCAGGCTCCCGGACGCGCCCAGACGAGGGAGCTCCAGGGCAGGACATTCCGCGGTTTGCCGCGGCGGGTGACAGCCACCCACGCCCAGGCCCCTCAGGGACTCCGCCCATGGTCACTCACCCTTAGCAACCTCAATGGCTGCGTCTCGCGCCCAGGCCCACGTTGGTAACCATTTGGACACGCGCTGACAACATGCGTCTGGAAAACCCGGTCATAATTGGAGAGTAAAACAAATACACGTGAGCCAGCCAGCGGTTGTATCATTTCCATTAAAAAAAAACCCCTGAAAAGCCGGGGTCGGTCCCCGCGGGGCCTCGGATCCACCGACGTGGCGGTCCGTTGGCGTGGGCCCTGGGGCAGGGGAACGGCCCGCAGGACACACTCTCTTGGAAGAGACTCTTGGGAGACAGCCTTGCGGCAGGGATAGGAGATCCCTCTCATCATGCTCCTGGACCTACACAGGCGTTTACTGTCTCTCTGGAGAACATACATAACAACAGCGTCTCTGAATTCAGCATTTCTTTTAATTTGTATCAATTCATCACAATCCTATCAACAGACTTGAAAAATAGCATACATGTTGTAAACATCGTATGTAAGACGTGGTATTTACTCAAGCCCAGCAGGGATTCTTAAAGGGGGGTTACAGGGACAAGTAGGAGTGTCAAGGATTCAGGGAGTCCATGAAAAACCTGAAATTATTTTTAAAAATTGGATTGATGCGCATTTTTCTGAGACGAAGTTCCATACCTTTTATGATTACCAAAGAATTCATTACAGTTCGGTTAAGAAATGCTGGCCTTTCAATGCTCAGTGGGTTGTCTTTAGAACCCCTTTCAGTAACACTGAGGCACCGCTGAGGACCCGAGGCCCATGAATCTGGACCCCGGGAGATTCACTAGAGCCTGGAGTTGACTCTACCTCCCAACAGAAAAGCCTCCCCCCCAAAAAAAAACCAAAAAAACAAAAAACAAAAAAAACAAACAAAAAAAACCTCCAGGAGCCTGGGTTAGTTTCCTTTTAAAGCCAAGTTAGACTCAAATAGATTTACTTCTGCATTTCTCTGAACTTAAATAGAAATATTCTCTGGTGGGTTTTTTTTCCCCGGGTTAGTCATGCAAATGCTCTATGCCTCACTTACCACTCAGTAAGGGCACGAGCCTGGCCCAGGACCCCTCTGCTTCGAATGGGAATCTCTGGGGGAACTTGGGCGTTGACTTCACTGGGCTGGGATTTTCCTCAGCCAATGTGCCCAGGGAGTTAAAACCTGTTCCTTTTATGGAAAAAAAAGAGTACAAGATTTTTTTTTTTAATTGTGAAGAAAAAAAATTTGCAAAACTCCCTACAATCCCACTAATAGGCCTAGCGCAATAACTAATGTTGTTTTTTATATCAACTCTCCTATGTATACACATTTTGCATTGCTGTGATTATAGTAGTTCAGTGATTATATATTAAGAACTGTTCTATTTTGTAATCTGCTGTTTTTCCTTAACATACCATAAACATTTTACTGTCTTCATAATTAGTGTTTTTAATGGCTGTATACTTTTCCACCCTACAAGCACACTTCATTATTTCTCTTGATATATATTTGCAAGGGTTTCAGATTATGTGTGTGTGTGTGTGTGTGTGTGTGTGTGTGTGGTGTTATGCCACAAACTTGTGTTCAGAGAGTTCATGCTGAGGTCTCTTTTCTCTGTCCAATTTCTGGTGTCATAATGAAACTTCAAGCTCCAGAGAAGCTGTGTTTATTTCATTCATTCATTCACCCAGCAAATATTTAATGAACTGAGAATAGGGAAGCGAACAAAACAAAGTCTCTGCTACTGTGGAGCTTGTAGTCTAGTTAGGGAAGACAGACAATAAACAAATATTTATATTATATTTTATTATATATAATGTCAGGCAATAATAAGTGCAACAGGGAGAAATGAAACAAGGTAAGGGAGATAGGGTATAATCTTTTTTGTAGAGTAATCAGGGAACTCCTTTTTGACAAGGTGACATTAAGCGGAGACATGAAGAAAGTGAAGGAGTAACATTTTTGCAAATCGGGGGAAAGGGCTTTTTTTTTTTTTAAGTTTATTGGGGCGACAACCATTAGCAAAGCTACACAGATTTCAGGTATACAACTCTGTAATACATTACCTATATCTGACATTGTGTGTTCACCACCCAGAGTCAGTTCTCCTTCCATCACCATATATTAGACCCTATTTATCCTCTTCTAGAACCCCACTCCCGCCTCCCAGAAAGGGCTTTCTAGGCTGAGGAAACATTAGTGCAAAGGCCCTGGGACAGGATTGTGCTTGGCATGTTGCAGGAGGCCAGTGTGACAGAAGTGAAATGAGTGGGGAAGAGTGAAAGGAGATATGAGTAGAGAGGTGGGTTGTACGTGGTGGATGCCACATCTTGTGGGAGCCTACAGACTTTTACTCTGAGATCAGGAGCCATTAGAGGGTTTTGAGCAGAGGAATAAGATGCTCTGACTTACCTTTTAAAAGAATCAATTTGGTCATGTGGAGAACAGACTGTCAGAGTTCAGAGATTCTTGTAATAATCCAGGTAAGAGATGAAGTGGTTCTTTGGACCAGGGTACAGTGGTGAAGGTAGTAAGGATAGCCTGGGGATGGATCTAACAGGACTTGTTGATGGTTTGAATATGCAGTTTGAAAGCAAGGATCAAAGATGACTTAAAGGTTTAGGAAGAATGGAATTGCCATTGAGTTCTTTTGTTTTGCTGTTGTTACTTCATTTGTTTATATTTTGTAGAGGGAGACAGGGAATTAGGAATTTAGTTTGGACATGCTAAATTTGAGGTGTGTGTTAGAAAGGTAAGTGAATAAGTTAAGTAGGCAGTAGAACATAAGAGGTTGCAGCTTAGGGAAGAAGTTAGAGCTGGTTTTGGAGATGTCAGTGAATACTTGATATTTAAAGCATGAGATAGCACAAGGTCTAGCCCAGACCTCTCTTCCCAATCATTTATCCCGATGTCTACTTGACATCTCACTTGGATGCCTAAAAGCCAACCCAAGCTCAATGTATTCAAACCCAAACACCTGCTTTTACCCGCCACCTGCTTTACCCACAGCCTCCTCCATCTCATCTGGTGATAGTGCCACTGCTCAAACGAAATCCTGGGAGTCACATTTTACTTTTCTCTCACCTCCCACCTCTAGTCTGTCAGGAAATCCCGTTGGCTCTGTCTTCAAAATATATCCAGAATCTAATCGAAACACTTCTCACCACCTCCACTGTTACCACCCTGGTCAGAGTCGCTATGAATTATTTCTTGCCTGGGTTGTTACTGCAATAGCCTCCTAAATTTCCTCGGCTTCTACATCATCCCACCCTAACCCCTCTCTTCCTCCACCAGTCTATTTCTCAACACAGGAGCCAGATGGATTCTTTTAAAACATGTCAGAGCAAGTCCCTCTTCTGCTTAAAACCCTCCAACAGTTTCACTCAGAGTAAAAGACAAAGTCCTTGTAATAACTGACGAGGGTCTACGTTGTTTGACCCAGGGCCTCTACCTCCTCCTACTGTGCTCTTCATGGTTCACTCTGCTCCAGTGACACGGGTCTCTTTGTTGTTCCTCAAACATACCCACCTCAGTGCCCTCTGCTCAGGATGCCCTTCTTTCAGGTGTGCCCCTTGTCTTGTTCCCTCACCTTCTTAAGATTTTGATCATCTCACTTTCTCAATGAGACTCCTCCTGAGACCCTTTTGATATGCCTGCACCTGATCCTGCTTTCCCTGCTCTACCTTTTGATTTTGTATATAACTTTTCACCTTACAACATATTATATAATGTATTTATTTGCGTGTGAGCTCTTCCAGTGAAGGAATCTTTGTTTTGTCGTTTTTGTTTACTGATGTGTGCCCAATGCCTGGAACAGTGCCTGGAACATGGCAGATGCTTGATTCCTGCTTGTTGAATGAATGAATACATGAATGGTTGAATGTAGAGCATAAGGAAATGCGTCTGATGGTCGCCAAGGCAGATTGTAATGTGGGAGTGATGGAAGTTGCCAAGAGCAGATATAGGTATAATGCTGAGACTCCTGGGCTGGGTGAAGGCTACAGGTAAAAAATTATTGAGGACCTGAACCAAGGCAGGGAATGGAGGCATATTAAAAGAGTAACAGTCTTAAAAAACGAAGTTAGAGAGACCATGTAGTCATTTGTTCATTCATTTATTCATTCATTCACATGCTTTCTCTCCACCTACAATATGGAAGATACTGGGAGTATCAACTCTGTGTCCAGTCCAAGCCTTCCTGAATTAAAAGGTTGAGTGTCCAAGAGGATGAAAGGTGGTGTATTCTTTGAGCAGGGCATTTGTCTCATAGGGTTACCAAGATGCTGTAGGAGCTGCCAAAAACCTCGAGGGTGGGAAAAGTAGAAGAAGAGTGAAATGAATCCACTGGTGGTCTTCTGGCAAATACTGCTTACTCTTTTGCTGCCCAGGAGCTCAGGGTCTGCCTTGGCTCAAGGAGGGCGCAAACATGGAATCAGAGCTCTAAAGCTTCCTAAACAGCTGTGTAGGGCAGCTGTGTAGGCTGAGACCCTGCTCAGCCTTCCCTTCTCTCCTTCACCTCTGTAAACTGCCTGAGGGCACTGGGGCAGGACATGTTGGCCAGGGGAGGGGGTGCTAGGAAGACCTACCAATTAGACCTAATTAGTGATTTATCTGGGTTAACAGAGCAGGGCTTTCTAACATATAAGTCCCCAAAAGGACCGAGATGGGTGGGAACTAGTGTTAGCACAACTCTGGAATGGGAAACCAGCCTGCAGGGGCTATGCACGCAGTTCATTGCGCCCCAGGTCCAGAGGCAGCTGGAATCACACAAGCGTGTAACAGTTTCATCTTTTACTACCCTGAGTGTGTGTGCGTTGTGTGTGTATATGTATGTGCCTAATTTACTCCATGGCCTCTCCCGCTTGGGGCCTGGTGTCATAAAAATCATCCCATTTTGTAACTGGTTGCTTTACAGAAACGAGGTTGGATGGAACAAAGGGGCTAACCTTTCAGCTTTTACACTTTGGTGTTATTTGTGTTCTTCAGATGAGCAGGAGTTATGTTGTTATTTTAAAAATTGGTGGTGGATGAGGGATGGGTAACAAAATCACTCAGTGTGGGGACAGCGTCCCAGAGAGCAGTTGCCAAGCTCTTGGCCTCACGTGGAAAGGTGCTGGCTCTGTTATTAGATGGCCATCAGCTGTGATCAGATGGCCATTAGCCACTAATATAACAGCTGTGCCTGCGCTGGGGGTGTTGGCTGGCTGGCAGAGAAACATATGGCTGATTGCAGATAGCAAGTGCGGTTAGCAAGCGTGAATGGCGATTGCGGATCATGTGGATCCTACTTCCTGTGCCTCGCCCAACCGCCAGCAAGACTAGGGTGCAGGAAGACCCCTTGTTGGGGTACTGGTGGATGTTTGCTTTTGTGTCTCTACCAGCCGCCATCGAAAATATAGTGGGATGAACCCCCCCATCCAGGGTTCCATTGGTGTTCCTCTTTGGCCTCACCATATTCTGCGTTCTTGTGCGGGGAGCAGGAGCTGAGACCCTGCATTACACTCGGTTTCAAGGAGGTCCTGCAATTGAGTCCTCAGTATTGGGACTTAGACTTTCAGCAAGTTAGTCTTTTTTGTTGAAAAGGAAAATAGGGATAAAAACACAGACATGCAAGTAAACCAGCAGGTGTCAGTATTGCTGACATCTATCCCCTCACCTCTACCCTTGATGCTTCTGCCTTGGTTTAGGCCTCATTGCCCTTCTCCAGGCCTGTGAACTCCACAAGGGCAAGGCTGTGGTTACTATTTGATCGCTGGATCATAGTACAGTTCCCAGCACAGAGTGGCTAGTCCATCAATAAACACTAAAAGTGAGTGAACTGTGGCAATAGTCTCCTGTTGGTCTCCCTGACTCTAGTTTTACATTTGATGATAATTAAATTCAGCAAAGACTCATTGATCCACCTACTATAGGTCAGTTATTTTGGGCTATTGTCTTTAGCAAGCAGTCTTCAAAATTTTGAGCGTCTTGTATTCCCCAAAATCAGTGTTAGAATTTATACTATAGGTTTAAATAATTTCGAAGGATGTAATTTCTGGCTGATCGTATATACTGACATTTAAATTTAAAAAGTATCTAATGGAATCTAAATACCATGGCAGCTTGATGCCCACCATTATCCATTAAAAAAAAAAAAGACAAACAAGGCCTTTTTTAATGTGGGAATTTTGTGCCTTTTACTCCCTGAACTGGTGGAATCCGTTGCACTTCTCCACATAGAATTTTACCCTGATATAACATATTTTTTTTCCTTGAAAGTCTTTTATTGATTACCTTATTCTTTTCTGCCATAACAAAATGTATATGAATTGAAATAAAAAATATTATCTTTGATCTTTAGATTATAGATGCTAAATTTCTTCTGGACTAAATTGGTGTTATTATAATTATTAGTACATAGTTGGTTAAAACAATATAAATGTGTTATAAATCATGATAAATAATTATTAAACATGAAAACAAAATTTTAGTGAAAATGTTTCTCTTAATGAAATGGATGGACCTGTGTTTTTGTTATTCCATGTCTTGGTGGTTAAATATTGCCTTACTCAAATGAATAAGTAAATGAGAATGGACGAAGTTCTGTTATTGCAGATTTTGTCAATTATTTGAGCCCCTTTTGAGTTATATGCCAAAAATCACATAGCAATTATTAACTTTTATCAAAAATTATTTTTAATAATCTGTCAGCTGATAACTCAATTTTCAGTTTTGTTGAAAGCAAAGGAATTGGAAACCACCCGACTTTCAAAAGGATTTGTTACCCAGTTAGACTCGTTTACTTTCCAATTTCTGGAAGCAGAAAGGCTTTATCAAGCCTTAACAAGCTAATGTTACTTATATCTTTCATTTGTTTATGTAGTGGCACATTATTTAATACAATATACTTAGAAAGAATTGGGAACATAAAAATATTAATTTTAAAATGACTTGCTAATATAATTTTTTAAATGAAATGCTTTTATCTTATTATAGGCTTTAAGTATAATTTGTCAAAACTTGGACCTACAGATTTGACTCATTCAAATTGAAGGGAAATGTCTGGCATTAAGAAAAATTGGCAAAACCAGTGTATTATCAAATTAATCAGCCAGTCAGGCTTCATTTTTCAATATCAATAAATATGTTGTGTTTCCCTACAACAAACATATCTCATCTGAATTCTAGTTCTAAATTGAATGGCTAGACAAGGAAGAGAGACTAACCCTGAGTTTGCACCTGGAAGGCATAAGGTGCTGTCACTCAGTATTTCCTCCTGAACTTCTTTTTGCTTTGCTCTCACAGGATTCTGTCTCTGAAGAAACGTATTCAGAGATTTCATAGCAGTCTGGAGATGGAGGAAGGAATACAGCTTGTCATTATTCCTTGGTCCCATTCTATCACATATTTAAATCGGAACATCTCAAAAGTGCTCTGTTACCCTGTTTCCAATGTGATGCTTCAAACTTAACACAAATATGTATAAGACAGGTGTGGGAACAGAGTCCCAGAGAGCAGTTTTCAGGCTGTCGGCCTCACGTGGAAAGGTGCTGGCTCGGGTGGTAGATGGCCATCAGCTGTGACTGGTTGGCCATCAGCTGTAACCTGTTAGCCATTGGCCACTGATATAACTGGCGTGGCTAAGCTAGCAAGGGCAGATTGCAGTTAGCAAGGGGGTTGGTTAGTTGGCAGAGAAGTGGATTGCAGATTGCGGCTAGCAAGTGGGGTTAGCATGCATGGATGGCGGATTGCAGATCATGGGGATCCTACTTCCTGTGTCTCCCCTGGCCGCCTGCAAGACTGGGGTGCAGGAAGACCCCTTGTTGGGGTACTGGCGGATGTTTCCTTTTGTATCTCCAACCCAGCCGCCAGCGAGAATATAGTGGTATGAACCCCCATCCATGGCTCCGTTGGTGTTCCTTTTCGGCCTCCCCATATCCTGTGTTCTTACGTGGGGAGGGGAACCAGAGTCCCTGCATGACAACAGGGAAAGACATGAAGCCTACTATAGGTGTCCTGTTTAAAGAGATAATTTTTTATATCCTGGATCAATTCACAATGTAAGATTCAGGATGGGTGAGAGATACACCTTTCTTTTGTAAAGAGAAGGGGTGATGGGAAAGGACAACAGGCATAGTGGTACACCTCGAAGGGGCATCCTTAGATCAATTTTAGGCTAAAGCACATGTGGAAGTCAAGGATCCCCTTAAATTGATCCCCTCAAACTGTCCATGCCTGCATAACCCCAGTTTAAAGACCACTATCTTAAAGCACAGTTCTGATCACCAACTTGCTGGTTTAAAGATGGAGGGGACAACATGACTAGGAATGTAGGCAGTTTTAAGAAGCTGACAGAAGCCCCTGGCTGACAGCCATCAAGGAAATGAGGACCAGTGAGCCCTCCAAATATGAGGAACTGAATTCTGTCAACAAACGGAGTGAGCTTGGAAGATTTACCTCCAGAATCTCCAGAAAGGAATGCAGTCCCTCCAACACATTGATTTCAGCCTCTCTGGGACTTTGCACAGAGGACCCAGTTGAGCCATACTGCACCTGGGCCTGACCTGCAGAGCTAGAACTAGGAGATAATCAATCGGTGGGTGGGTTTTGAAGCCACCTAGTTGGTGGTAATTTGCTCTGGCAACAATAGGAAATGAATACACCACACTACAATTATTTGACTTTATCATATTCTATGACATAGGCCCCACCATTTTATGACTTTTGATCGGGTTTTTACTTCCTGTCTTTTTAAATTTTGACTCTATAGTCTGCTAATATAATTATTCGCTTATAAGTATCCTCGGCTCTCTTGTTCTTTCCTTGTATTGCAGTGTTGCTCAGACTTGCCTGGGTATAGCACCAGAATCACCTGATGGGCTTGTTAAAACCCTTTGGTGGGCCCCATTTTCAGAGTTTCTGATTCAGGGGGCGCAGCCGTGAGGCCTAAGAATTTAAATTTCTTAGCAGTTTTCAATAATTCTGCTGCTGCTGGTCAGGAGACCACACACTGAGAACCCTGCTCTGCTCCAGTCACCCTGACTGAACTCCAGGCTGGCTTTTCTGCACCTGCAACCAAGCAGCTGGATGCTGCTCAAGAGAAATTACCGACTGGGTTGCCTGCTTTCATTTAAATTTGTAATTACATACCTCAAATAGGCCCTCAACTGCCTAGCTCTCTTTTCACATTTCCCTAGTAAAGTCTGTCTCTCTCCGCATTCCGTCTGTCCTCTCTTCTCAGAGCTCCCATATCTGTTCTCCCCTTAGTATCAGCAGATAACCTCATCTCCCACATGTCAGTGAGGAACTAGAAGACAGGAGAAGGGAATTCCCGCATCTTCCCACTAGCTAGACTCTAACTCTGCTCTTTCCTCCTGTTCAGTGGGAGGACAGATCTCGGCCCATCACAGCCAACCTCTCCTCCTATGCTCTGCATCCCGTTGCGTTCACCTCTCCAAGAACTCTGCTTCTTCAATCCCCTCCTTTTTCCTGTGCTATTGGTTGTGCAATCTAGATTCTTCCTTGTATCTCCATTTTTTTTTAAATTTATTGGGGTGACAATTGTTAGTAAAATTACATAGATTTCAGGTGTACAATTCTGTATTACATCATCCATAAATCCCATTGTGTATTCAGCACCCAGAGTCAGTTCTCCTTCCATCACCATATATTTTGTATCTCCATTTTTAATCCTCTCTTGACACTGTATTCTCTTCCAGCCACCATCCCATCTCTCTGTTCCCATTCACAGTAAAAATTATTGAAAAAGTTCTTGACTTCCCGTGTTTCTACCTCCTCACTTCGCATTCATTCTTTTAAAATATGTGTGGGAGGTACATTTATTTACCGAATAAATACTACATCGGATACTTGAGTATTGTTCAGTGGTCCCCACTCTCATGAGTTCGTGGACAAATTCCTAAATATGGAATTTATAGCTAGCAATGAGTGCTGCACAGAAAACGGAGGAATGGGGAAATTTTCATGATTCTTAAAGACATGCAAGAAATATGCACTGAGTGCCCACAATGTACCAGGAGCAATTGTAGACACTGAGCACACATCAGTGAAGAAAGCAGACGAAGGTACCTGTCCACATGGAGTTTACATTTAATGGGAGAATATAGAAAATAAGCCAAGACAACATAAAGTGAAAAATGTATATTAGATAGTGATACATGATATAAAAAAAAATAAAGCAGAGACAGTCAGGGACTGTATGTAGGGGGATTGTAATTTTAAATTAGGTGGGCAGATAAGGTCCCAATAAGAAGGTGCATTTGAATAAAAACCTGAGGGAGGAGAAGGAGTTAGCTGGGCAGATATCTGGGGGAAGAACATTCCAGGCAGAGAAAATAGCAGGAGACAAGACCTCAGGGCAAGAACATTCCTGGCAGGTTTGAGTAACCACAAGAAACGGCAAGAAATAAGAAGCAGGCCAGTCTGCCTGGAGCTAGATGAGCAGAGGGAATGACCAAGGGTAGGAGATGAACCCCAGGTCATCAAGAGGCCAGATGGCGTAGGGCAGAGGTTAACAACTTTTTCTGTAAAGTTCCAGATATTGCAGGCCGTATATGGTCTCTAGTACATATTCTTCCTCTTATTTTTTATTTTAAAACAACTCTTTAAAGTTGTAAACATTTTCTTTTTGACAATACACAGATCTGACCCACCTTAGTTTGCTACCCTGTGGGATCTTGAGGCTGTGATAAAGATTTTGGTTTTACTCTGGGTGAGAGGAGAAGCATTGGAGGATTCTGAGCAAAGGAGTGAGAGGACCGCTCATGTTTTAAAAGGAGCTCCCCGCCATTGTGTGGGGAACAGGCTGAAGCGGGTGTATGTGAAGGAGGAAGCAGGGACACTAGAGTTTAGGTCATTAGACAACCAGTTCAGATTGTGGCAAAATAAAGTACCCTATAACTTAGAGGCTTAAATAACAAACTTTTATCATCACTTGTGGTTCTGTGGGCCATGAGTAATTTGAACCGAGTGCAGGAGGGCTAGCAATTTCTGCTGGGCCTGGAACGTCCACTATGTATTCATAAAGAGTTGGGGGCTGGTTGTGATGGCAACACTGGAGTCATATTCTCGCAATTTGGTTCTTTCCGTTGGCTGAAGGCCTCGGTTCACCTCCAGGTGGTCTCTAGTCTCTTCTTTCCCTCTTCATGTGGCCTCTCCAACTGGTTAGCCAGACTTTTTACATGGCAGCTCAAAGCTTCTAAAAGCGCACAAATGGAAGCTGCCAGACCTTCTGACGGCTTAGGCTCATCACTGGCATGCACCAGTTCTCACATTTAAAGTAGGGTACAGGGCCAGCCCAGATTCATGGGGAGGGACCACTTAAGGATGTGAGCAGTTCAAGTAGTTCACTGGAGGCCTGCAAGTGACAGTCCAACACCACTGAATTGAAAGCTATTTCAGTAATTGAGGCAAGACATGATGGTGATTTGAACTAAGGTGTTAACAATAGAGACTGTGAAAATTCACTGGCTTCTGGATGTGTTTTGAAGGTAAAGTTGAGGGGATTTGCTGATAGCCTTGTATGGGTGAGACAGAAGAGTCCAGGGTAATTCTGAGGTTTCAGATTGAGCACCTGGAAGATTGCCATTGACTGAGAAGCCGAAGAATGAGGGAGGGACAGGTTTAGGGGGATTATCAGGAGTTGTGATTTGGAATTTTAAATTTGAGATTTCTATTGGATACACAAATGGAGCTATCACAGAGCCGCTGAATACGCAGGTTTGGAGAGGCCCGGTATGGATATATTATTTGCACGTTGTCAGTGTGCAGATGATATGTAAAACTGTGAGGCAGGATAACATCACCAAGACAGTTTGAAAACAAGGAAGGGAAATTTTCAAGTGCCAGAAACCAACAAGGAGCCCAGAGCTAATACTGTAGGCAGCTGGAGCAGGAAGCTGGAAGCAGGATAGGTCTTAGTCCTGAGGATGGCATTTTAGTGTCGACATGGCAACAGAAGATGAGACTTTGGCCTTGATATGATTTGGAGCTGGAATAAAGTATAAAAGAGTCCACTAAAAGTATAGCAGAGTGAATGAAAATTGGTACTCCATGGAGAAATTCCAGAACAGTGTGGACGAGTAGACGTTTCTAAAACCTTGCAGACAGAAACAAGTTTTCTATGAAGGCTCAAAGGTCAGAATGCCTCTGAATGCTCAGCTTTCTCATGGAAAGCTAGGCGGCAATGGCAAAATGCCTTCCAAATACTAAGGAAAAAATAATTTTCAACTTAGAATTCTAGCCTTACCAAGCTATCAAGTGAGAATAGAAAAAAATATTTTCAGACATGCAAGGTCTCAAAAAATGTTAACTTCCCATGCACTCTTGGGACATAATAGGGGACTTTGCTCCATTAAAACACAGAGTAAGCCAAGAAGTAGAAAGAATGGGAACCAGGAGACCAGGTCTTCATCACAAAAGAGAGGAAATCTCCAAATGATGGTAAATGGAGAATCCAAGATGACGATGATGCTGCAGCTGTAGAAGAAAACCAGTTCATACTGGAGAAGTCAGAAGGCTCCAGGGAAGACTTCATTAAGTAGATGAAATAGATAGCGTGCCTAATGGGAATAAATGTACCTGAGAGATTTACACAGCTGGTGGAAAGTTGGAAGATACATTATGATAGAACATAGAAAACTAAGCAAATACAAAGTTGGATTTTTTTTAAAGGGAAAACAAAACTAAAAATAAAAGTTGCCAATTGATTGTTGCATCATGATTTCAGAGATGTTAACAAATGAAGAAATATGCATGTTAAAATCAAAATTCAGTAGTTCACTGAGTAAGGGCCACAAGTGGTAAGTACTTCTTAGTTTTTATATACTGAAATTTCCCCACCCCCCAATGCTCTTGAATAATAATTTGGCTGAATGTAAATTTCTTTCATTCCTAAGGCTTTTGATTCAATTCTGGGAAAAAAAAGAACTCAGTAATTTTCTCTTTCAATATTGCTTTTTCTATCATTTCTTTTCTTTTTCTTTCTCTGGAACTCCTATTATATAAATATTTAAACCTTTTAATCTGTTCTCCATGTTTTTAACTGCTGTTTCTTTTTGTTCATTCTGAGTTCCTCAGTTCTCTCTTCCAGTTGTCTAATTTACTCTTTGAGCGTATTTAGTCTAGGGTTTCTCCCATTTATGGTCTTTTAGATTCAATTAGAATCTATGGTCTTTTAGATTCAGTTATTTTTCATTTCAAGGATTTCTAATTGGTTATTGTTCATATTGTTTCATTTCAGTCTAGTTTTGCTTAATAATCTTTTGAAATGGAAGATGTGCATTCATTTCTGAGCATTTTCAACCTACTATTTTAAAGTCTTTTACAAGTTTCCAGAGGAAATTTGAGAACATTTCTGATCTGATTGTTAATTTTAAGGGGTATCTTTCTCACCAGTAGGTTCTTTCAGATGTTTTGGAATTCTGGTTTGCAAATTCTTTTTGAATGAGAACATATTTGTTTTGTTTAATGTCTCTCTCTTTCTTATTTTCCTCTCATCCCTTCTCAGGATGCCTCTGTCTGGCCCTCTGGGCCTCGACCTAGAGCCAGAGCTTTGGATCATGATTCTCCATCCCAGGATATTAGGGAGATGACAGATCTATTCATGGGCCAGTAGGCAGCTTTACACTTCCTGGTGGCAAGATGTTCTCTGTTCCACCCCTCCCTGGGCTCTAATAAAGCCAGCGTCCACAGATTGACAGCTGTTTTCTTCAGCTTCTTTTCAACCAAATTATGGGGAGTATACTTTACCCCCACGGGAGTTGAACTTTTGCACAGCTGCCAGCGTCCAGCTTGCAGACTTAGAGCCCACAAGTTTTCGTCTTCAGCTCCACTGATCTTTCTTTGTTTCTATTCCATTTTTGGTTCATGAAGGTAAGTAAGAGTCCAGTTGTGTTTTTTTTAAATCATTTTTATGTTTTAAATGTCATGGCTGGCTATGTGTTTGAAACAAAGGGGTTTTTGGAGACAGAAACTCACTTCCTTGTGTTGACGTCAACCTCCTCACACCTGCTTTTCCCCCCACCCTCTGTTGAAGCCACCAAGTCAAAGTCACTGGCGATCTCTAGGTTACCAAATCCAATGGACATTTCTCTGTCCTAACTGCACTTGACTCTTCGGCAGCTTTTGACATAGCCTCTCTGTTCTGAAAACATCACTCTCTGGTTACACAGCATTTTCCTGGATCTCATTCTTATTATCCTTTGCAGCTCAACAGATCAGCAACGTTGAGATATTCCTTTGTCTTCTGGCATTTATTGTTGCTGATGAGCAGCTTGCTAATGTTTGTCAGTCTTTTGTAGGTAGCTGGTCTTTTTCCATAGGTTGCTTTTAAGATTTTTGTTTCTGATATTTGATTTCTCCAATTTTACCAAGCTGTCGAGGTATGAATTTACTTGTACTTTGCTCAATATCTTGTGGCCTGCACCTAAAGGATAATGTGAGTTCAGGTCCCACATTGGTGTAGAAACAGGCTTGGGGTTCCAATTTATTATTGATGATTCTTTTCTTCCCTGTGACCCAGACCAATGGCAGCCTTTCTTGTTCTTTCCCCAGGCTGGTAAGCAGAGTTTTCTATCCTGTGGGGAGTAGAGAGGACCTTTGTTTCAACTTCAGGTCTTGTCAGGGCTCAAGGCCTCATCTTTTGTTGTCTCATCAACATTAAAATCCCTTCTTAATACCTATCCTGTTTTAGCTTTGGATTCTGCTCACCATGCTAGTTTTGGGTTCCCTTTTGATTTCTGGCACCTCGGAATTTCCCTTTCTTGTTTTCAATCCCCTATATGTCTTCAGAAAAAAAAAAAAGAAGTATCCAGCATTTCTCTTTGTGCGAATGGTGAGTCTTGCTTCCGTTCCGTCAGCTTGCCTTGTTTTAAGACACTATTGTGGACCTCATAGCCAAGGATTTGACTCTTTCTCCTCACTGGGTTCTTTGGAGTCCTCCTTCCTGTACAACTAAGATAGCCTAAATCGAGTTTCAGTCAATTGAATCCAATTTTAATACAGTGGGGTTTGGGAATTTCTGGCCTTCAAGACAAAGTTCAAGTTCCCCAAACATTCTGACCCGAGATATGTTCCTAACTCTATTCCCTATTATCCTCTCTAACACACTCAATGTTTTTGACAAACCAAAGTACTTGCTCTTGTCTCTGTACCCCTGAGCTTTCTCACTTCCAGGACCTAGAACGTGATGCTCCCTTTTACCCATAATACTTTTGCCATTACTGCAGGCCAATCCAACCTGTCTCTCAAAATTCAGCTCAATTGATGTTCCTGTGAAGCCTGGCTAATCTTTTTAGCCTAAAGTTGTCTGTGCTTCCTCTGGATTTCTGGGACTGAGAGAGGCAGCTGTGGGGCAAAGGACTGAATCTGCAAATTGACATCAGGACCTGGTTCTGTTACACCTTAGCCATCTCTTTTTACCTCCCCGATCTTCAGTTTTTCTTATAGAAAACAGAGATGGAAATATCTACCCCCACAGAGTTCAAGTTTCTTTTATGCCTCCTTTGGTTTTTGAGTGACAGAAAACCCAACCCAAATTGGCTTCTGACAAAAGGGCATTTATTGGTTTATAGAGGGGCAGAGATGGTTTCGGGCTTGGCTGATTTTAAAGTTCAAATGATGATATCAGGACTCTCTTCTCTCAGCTCTGCCTTTTGCTCTGTCACCCTCAGACTCAGATTCAAAGAGTGGCTAGATGGCTGGCAGCAGTTCTAGAACCATGTTTTTCACTGCTTTGTGCTTCAAGTTCAGCAGTTTTTGTGTTTCAAGTCCAGGAGACAAGTGTGAGAACCTCTTTCTCAGAAGTCCTGCTATACTCGCGTTGTTCTCATTGGGTCAGGTACCCATTCCTGAAGTGGTCTCTATGGCCAGCAGCATTTGAGGTTTGGATTGGCTGGGGCCCAGGAGACTTGTCCTACCTCAGACCCTGGGGTGCAGCCCTGGCAGCAGCACATAACATGGGAGTGAATGGGTGGTGGCTCTCCTGGGAGAAGTTAACCTTTCACTGAAGTCATAGATAAGTCAGCAATAGCTTTCTTCCGTAGTGGGTGGGTGAGAGAAATAATTTCAGAAACATGTGTCCTCGCTTTGATTGATTTGTTGACTTGGCCAACTTAAGTCTCTTCAGAGGAAAGAAAAGTCCTTCTGGTTTATTTATTTATTTGTTTATTTTATTTCTGGTTACTATTTCTCCTTCTGCCCTCATTATAAGGGGGTGGGCTTCCGGAAAATGCAGACTGAATGAAAGAATTTCCCAAAGGCACTGATCAGCAGGGCAGGTTTGGGGCTCCCTACTTAAAGCATGAACTTCCAGGAAGTTTTGAGTTTAATTAAAGTAAGTCAATATCAGATCTAGTGGAACAGTTGGCAGCCCAGCCCAATAAATCTGTTCTCCTGTGCCTTGGTGGGTTATGCTCATTTCCTTAGATTTCCTATCTGCACATGGAAGCTGGAGTTACTGGTGCCATACTGGAGTTTGGGAAATGAGCTCTTAAAAGGGGGAATGAAGGACCCAGATCACCTCTTGAAATATGCTGCAGGTGGCCCCTGCTTCAGCGTTGGACAGAAGCTGCGTTATGGCTGATTTTGCAATAAAGACACTAACTCTTTGCAGCCATAAGTGTTAAGTAGGAAAGGTGATGAGGCTTAACATATAATATATTGGGGCTGTAGGGACCCTGCAGTTTTCAATCTGCGTTCTCTTAAGTTGTAACAATGATGCTGTTCCAGGAACCTAGGCCCAAGCATGGCAGAAACAACAGGGATACTTTTTTAGATAAGGAAAGGTCCATGATTACAGGTATTCTGAACATGGACATAAACACTTGACTAAATTGCAGAGTCATTGTTGGAAAGTGTTTCAGTTCCTGTACATCAAAGACAATTAATTGCTAGAGGGTGGGGCAGTGGGAAAGAGAATTCCCCAAAGGCATTGTTAGCAGGTCAAGAGTCACCAAAGGAAAATCTGAGCTGGGTGGGCCAACAGCACCCAGCCTGGTGTTTGGGAGGTTGGGCAGCAAAGCTGGGTGTTGCTTAAAAGGAACTCCCTGTTCACTATCTTCACTTCCTGGACTGTGCAAGTCAGTGCACACTCATTTCTGGAAGGATATCCCTTGACTTCCAGGTTCTGACCTTTCCTCCCCTCCTGTCTCTGTCTTTTCCCCAGTGGGTATCTTATCTGTCTTCCTGACACTGGCTTCCTCTTTGGGCCTCAGCAATGCTCTCACCACTTTTTTGGGTAATGTTCTCCTTGCCTGAACCTGCCCTTTGGTCTCTCTTCCCCATAGGTAGCTGCAGGTGCTCTGCCAAGGGATTTGTAGCAACAGGGCCTTATAAAAAGAGGCTGGACTTGGATGCCACACTGAGGTGAGTTCAAATCCTTGCTCTGCCATTTATTAACAGGGGAGCTTGAGCAAGTTATTTCATCTCTCTGAGGTTCAGTTTCCTCATTTGTAAAATGGGAATAACTGATCTTATTGGGTTTCTATCAGGATTTGAGAAGATAAAGGACTTAGGACAGCGAACAGGTTGCCCCTTTGTAAATGGCAGCTCTTATTAAGAGTGAAGAGCAGGCTGGAGAAGACACATCACACAAACAGGACCTTGCCACCTCACCAGTGATAGCATCTGACCAACAGAATCAGGCGTTTACCCTGGGGGAAAATTCCTGTGTAGATGGAGCCTCCACTTCCTCATTTGTAACCTGCTCTAATGTTTCACAGTCTGTTAGTCAGAACATTGTCCTTATATCTAACCTAAGTTCCTCCTGCTCCGATGTGTCATATCACACTTATTTTAAAATACTGTAACACACAAATAGGCCTATGAAAATGAGCAGATTTTTCTCTGAGTCAGAGGCATTCACAGGCCTTAGGATTACTCTTTTTGTCTTCAAGAAACCAGGAAATATTTGTTGTATGACCACTGCAAACAGGGGCTGTGCTGTGCTGTGCTGGGAAGCTCCAGAAATGTGTAAAAAGACTCTCGAGACTCATGTCTCTCTTGGACCAGCAGTCTCAGTCTCTCTCTCTCCCTCTCTCCCTCCTTCCCTCCTTCTCTCTCTCTCTCTCTCTCTCTCTCTCTCTCTCTTCCTCCCTCTCTCTCTCTCTCTTTCTTATTTTTTTCAGTTGTAAGTGGATGACTGATTCCTAATTTATAAAGCCTAGGAACACAGCAAAGTAGTTTAGTAGGACTAATCGCATTTGTGGTTAATCACTGATATGCAACATGCTTTGGCAAGTATTGAAATGAAAACTGTGTGTCGGCCGTCACAACTGAAGGATGTGACACTAGCCAGCTCCATGAAACAGATCATTTCATTCAACTCTGCAGGTGCATTTTGCTACTCATCCTTCTTGCTTGGCTCTTACTATGAATCACATCTTTTCGGTACATGGCCCAGAGTCTGAGTGTCTAAGAAGCTCTTGTGGGAGGAATATGCTTGCCCTGCCTGGCAGCACAGGGCCCATGTCTCAGCTTTCACATACATCCCCTCTATGGACATGCTCCAAGCCTATGGGCTGAGGTTGCAAAGGCAGCCCGTACATCCTGTAGATGTGTTCTGTTTGGCCCCACAGTGTTTGGTTTTTAAATTTGAATTGGTTGCCCTAATCTAAAACTTGATGGATTCACACGATCCAGGTTACTGGCTTTTCTTGAAAAAGGGAAGATCTGGCAACGCTCTGGAACACTCGCTACAACTTCCAGTATAACTGATGCTCAGTTTATCAAATGTATATGCCTAATAAACAAAACTTAGAAAATAAAAATTTCTTAAACTGTATTTTTACATTTAAATCCTGATTATAAATTTTACTTCTTTTGGGTGAAAATAACAGAAAACCCTGAATCAAAATGGCTTCAACAGTACAGAAATGTCTGATCTCACATACCACGAAGCCCTGAGGTGGAGTGTGCTTTTGTCGCTGTATACCCGGCTGCAGTTCCACATCATTCTGCTTCTCTTGGCTGTGCCCTGCTCTGTGTATTGGCAGCACCTTCAGGCTTGTAGCAATGTGGCAACTACGATAGTATCATATTCAGATGCAACAATTCAGAGGAGGAAGTGGGACTCTTATTTCTCTTTTTTTGGGGACTGTGGAAACCTCTTCCGGAAGCCCCACAGTGGACTTTTACTGACATCTCATTGGCCAGAGTTGTGTCACATACCCACTCCTAAACCAATCACCTGCAAGGAGAATGAGACTGCCAGCTGGCTTTTACTAATTGTCCCAGAGTGGAATGATGTTGGGGTGTCCACCATACTGATCACTACATAATTAAATTCCCTTAAACAATCCAAGTTATAATCATAAATCCAATAAGACTGATTCCTTGAACATTTCCAACATCCTAACACACCAAACAGCAGACAGAATCACGAAAATAAAATAATCACAAAGGCTATAGCCACATTTTAACATAATTTACAAATAATAAAACCATGGATTTAATTTCTTTTTCATTGCCTCTATACTTACTCTTATAAGTAATATTTATTTTGATACTTTTCTAGGGTTGTAGTAATTTTGTTAGACTCCAAGTTAAAATACCATCTCATGCTGGCCAATGTAGGTTATTTATTTTAGGTTATTTATGAGGGTCAGGGTTATTTATAGTTGGTTCTTGGCTGGAGCAGGGGATTTGGTGGCACCTTATAAACCTGAGCTGGCATGCATCAGGCTGCTCACCCCCTTTATAACAGCTTTATTGAGATAAAATTCCATCTCATACAATTCACCATTTAAAGTATACAATTCAATGGTTTTTGGTATATTCACAGAGTTGTGCCACCAGCACTACAATTAATTTTGGAACACTTTCATCATTCCAGTGAGAAACCCATTAGCAGTCATTCTGCATTTTCCCTTTCCTCTAAGCCCTAGACAACTACTAATCTACTTTCTGTCTGTATGGATTTACCTATTTTGGATGTTCCATACAAATGGATCGTATTCTATGTGGAGACTGAACCTCTTTTATCATTAAACTTTATTTGCTCCATCAGTGTTTGTACCTTTCATAGGAGATTTCCTGAAATTATGTATTTTTAAACTTTTGCTTGGGTACTATTAAATAACTGATTGTACTGCCTTTGTTAAATATTGACCCAGTTGTTTGGAACCATTGGAAATATAAACGTGCCCTATATATTGGGCATTCACTCCCTTCCTTTCTTCCTTCCTTCCTTCCTTCCTTCCTTCCTTCCTTCCTTCCTTCCTTCCTTCTTTCCTTCCTTCCTTCCTTCCTTCCTTCCCTCTTTCCACAAATAAACATTGAGCACATTCTTTGTATCAGGTATTGTGCCAGGCGCTGGGGAGTCAACAATGAACACACAGGTAGGCCCTTCCCCGCCAGGACTTACAGTTGGGTGGAGGTCCTGTCCCGTCTGCTGATGACATGAGGTGGCAAGGCCACGTGGGTGCTGCTGAGTTCCCATTCCAGAACTGTTCAGCCGGCCCCAGGTAGCTTCCTGCTCCTTCCCACATTGCCAATCTTTCCCCATCTGTCCTACCACTTAACCCTTGACATACTATCTTCAGGTATCTAATCATCCTCATTTATGCAAACTTTTCCAAACATGCTTAACTATCTTATTATCACAACAACTCATGAAATATGTATCACATTTGTTTTATTCTCAAGTTTTATTTGATTGCAAAAATAAACTGTCCGTTTATTTCATACTTATACCAAGATTCTTCCAAAAAAGGATTAAAATTGAAGCAGAACACAGGTCATTTGTAAATAGCCAAGGTATAGATAATAACAGCTAACTGGAAATTCTGTCTTACAGTTGAGCACTAATTTACCTTGGACCAAAAAAAGAATGCAAATAAATTGGCATCTCTGAAGAGACTTCTGAATGGTGACAGATGACTCAGATAAAGATTATGAACGGGATTATAAATCATAGATTTGGTGAGGGGTTAAAAATTGAGGAAGTATATATTATACTAAGGAAATATATTATTAGAGCAAAAATAATTTAGAATTGGATAAAAATGGAAAGTTTTAATGAAAACTGATGGACTTGAAACATATTCTTCCAGGTCTGTCACCCGGAAACAACCAAATGTTTACTCACTACCAAATGTTGATTTGCACACTGAACGTCCAGATTTTGGATTCTTCTATGCTCCTTAAAAAGAAACCAGGGCTTTTTGAAGCATAGCCAATTCCATGTCTTGGAGCATGGAAAAATCAGGACGGGCTTGTAACATCCGAGAAAAGGATGCTTGCAAAAATATTGGAAATAGTGCTGATTGAACAATGAAGCCAATATAACAGGGTTCTCACTGGCCGTGTGATTCTTTTGAGCATCAGAAAAGAATCATTACAGTTAATTATAACATTTGTAAAGTCCATGTATCAAAATGAAAAGTTTTGAAGAAGTATATGAAAAAGTAATTATAATACAAAAGTAGGATAAATACAATAAAATATATTTAAATTCTTGTTAATTTTCAAAGTAGGTGTTAATATTTTTGGTTGCTTTGTTTCTTCTGTTAGGTACTTTTTGTGTATAAAGTATAAATATATATTTATCTCTGTGTAATGAGGGAAGAGTATATACAATGAAATGTAAGTAAGCCAAAATTATGTAAAATCAAGGATTGTGCCAAGAGCAGGAAAAATGATTTAACACAATGGTCACATAATAACCACGTAAAAAGAGGGTCTGATAATGTGTTCCAGGAAGATGCATTAATCAATTGTCGTACAGAAAGAAAGCCAACTCAGCAGATTCAATCCTTTGTTTGCTGGAAGCTGAAATTTTTGAATGATTCTGCTATTATATTAAAGATTAGCTGATGGGAGAGATGGGGAAAGATTGGCAATGTGGGAAGGAGCAGGAAGCTACCTGGGGCCGGCTGAACAGTTCTGGAATGGGAACTCAGCAGCACCCACATGGCCTTGCCACCTCATGTCATCAGCAGATGGGACCAGACCTCCACCCAACTGTAAGTCCTGGCGGGGAAGGGCCTACCTGTGTGTTCATTGTTGACTCCCCAGCGCCTGGCACAATACCTGATACAGAGAAGATGCTCAATGCTTATTTGTGGAAGGAAGAAAGGAAGGAGGGAAGGAAGGAAGGCATGGAGGAAGAAAGGAAGGGAGTGAAGAATGGAAGAAAAAACAGTTTTTAAAAATTTTTTTTTGGGAAATATCGGGGAACACTGTGTTTCTCCAGGGCCCATCAGCTCCAAGTCATTATTCTTTAATCTAGTTGTGGAGGGCACAGCTCAGCTCCAAGTCCCATAGCCGTTTTCAATCTTTAGCTGCAGGGGGCCCAGCCCACCATCCTATGTGGGAATTGAACCGGCAACCTTGTGGTTAAGAGCTTGCGCTCCAACCAACTGAGCCATCTGGCCGCCCCAGACAATTTTTTTTTGATGTTGTTGATTTCCCCCATCTTTACTGAGGTATAATTAACAAAAAAATGTTATATATATTCAAGATGTCTGACTTGATGTTTTGATATACATTGTGAAATAATTGCCACAATCAAGCTAATTAGCATATCGATCAACTCACACTGTTACCATTGTGGGTTTTTTAAAATTTTTTTGTGGTGAGCACACTTAACACCTACCCTCTTGGCAAATTTCAAATATACAATACAGTCTGTTAACTATATTTACATTGCTGTATATCAGATGCCCAGAGCTTATTCATCTTGCAAAACTGAAACTTTGTACCTTTGACCATCTCCCTATTTCCCCCTCCTGTAGCCCCTGGCTACCACCATTCTACTCTTTGCTTCTGTGATTCACATATAAGTGAGATCTAGCGGTATTTGTCATTCTGTGTTTGGCTTATTTCACTTAGCATCAAGTCCTCCAGGTTCATCCACATCGCTACAAACACCAAGATTTCCTTTTTGATAAAGGCTGAATAATATTGCATTTTCTATATACCGGGGGTCAGGGGAGCCACAATTGAAGCTTTCCTTCCCATTCCCAGGTCAAGTAGGCTAAAATTTTATGCATTAGAAATTAATTTACAGTCATAGGTAACATTTATATGTAAAACACTCAAGGACTGGCTGAAGGTAGAGAAGCATTGGTCATTCAAACCTAATTGTGGACTGCTTTAACTCAGATTGCTTTCCTACACTCAGGAGAAAGGGAGTTTTGATGGAGAGCGTGGAAGGAAAGAATTAAGAACTACCTCAGGAACGAAGGGCGCTATGAAGGGAGAATGGGGTTGAGAGGGTTGCTAGGCGTTAGGGTGACTTTGGACCTCTCTGGCTGGACTTTCTTAGCCTCTTTCATAAACTCCTTTTTAAGCCATGCCTTAAATCTTGGTGTTTGCTGGGATTCTACCTTTGTCTCATCTTACTTTCTACTTTCTCTAGCTGATCTCATCCACTTATCTACTTGTGTGTCTCACCTGGGCTGGACATTACCCATAGCCCTCAGGCCACACTCTTGTGTTTGACCGCAGGAATTCCTGTGTACAAATCAGGCCCTTTTTCAGGATCTGCCTCCCACCCTTGGGCTTGGAGCTTTGCTTTGGTCCATTTTCCTGATTTCTGCACCACTGCTTTTCTACCAGATTCTCCTCCACTCTGTCTAGTCAAAGGGTCTGCCTGGTTTTTGGATTCAATATCTCCTAAAAAACACCTCTCTTGGATCACCTTTCTGATTGCAAAGACCAAGGTTCCCTAGTCTATGATTCTGACTCCAGTTCTGATGTGTGGGTTTTTCCCCTACACCAAGCGATTTTCCAACACCAGCCTGTGTCTATTCTGACAGTATTTACCCAGAGAGAGCATCAGCTCCCACAAGTTAAGGGCTCAGTCCCCACGGACTGCCCTGACTTCAGGTGCCTATCGCAAGTCTAAGCACCTGTCCCTCTGACCAACTGGCTAGAAATCAGAGGTTCCCACAACCAACTGCTTGGGTGCAATTGATTTGCTAGAGTGGCTCACAGAATTCAGGAAACCAGTTTACTTACAGATTATTGGTTTATTAGAAAGGATATTAAAGTATATGAATCGACAGCCAGATGAAGAGATACATAGGATGAGGTCCTGAACACAGAGGCTTCTGTTTCCATGGAGTTTGGGGCCTGGCACACAGATGCGTTCAGGTTCACCAACCTGGAAGCTCTAAACCCAGTCCTTTTCTGGTTTTATTTATGGAGGTTTCATTACATAGGGATGATTGATTAAATCATTGGCCATTGAAATCAACCTCCAGCCCCTCTCTGCTCCATAGGTCAGAGCGAAAGTTTCAGACCTCTAATCAATCTGTTGGTTCCTCTGGCTACCAGCCCCACCCTTAGGTACTTTCCAAAATTACCTTATTAACATAACAAAAGACACCTTTATCTTCTCACCACCTAGGAAATTCCAAGCGTTTAGGGAGCTCTGTGCCAGAAGAAAAAGACCAAACATATATTTATTATAAATCACAATGTCACATAGCCAAAACACCATGTATGTTCCTACTTCTTCTCTTTCATCTCCCACATGCTTTTCCCTCCCATACTTCTGCACATACAACTACCTTTTTCTGAAATGCCCTTCCTTCTACAACAGCCTGTGAACTTCCACCAATTCTTAAGATTCCATCTCCACTTCCTCCGTGATGGATTTTTATGCATTCAGATCCGGCCTTGGTCTCAGTAAAAGATCATTAACCCAGGATTTTCTGTGTAACATTGGGTTCAGCCTAAACTCCAGGTAGTGACATCTGAGAAGGCTTTCAGAGTTAGCCCTGTCACACAGTTCTTATAATTAAAAGACCAGATTTTGCTGCTTTTGCACCTTGAGCAAACCACCCAACCCTAAGGCCCCAGAGGTCTGTCCTTGTTGGCAGAACTCTATTATTATCCTCCTTCTTGTTCATCACCACTGCCCCTCCCATTTGGATGGGCTATAGTGATTATGCTTTCTCAGCTGTTATCTTATTTGTTCCTCACAATAACCCAACACCTTGAAGCAGAGAAGGCTGTGGTCTTTACCAGATGAGGACACTGTAATTTCACCTGGCTCTGAGGGCCTGGGGGCAATTGTGGCTCCCTGTGGCTCAGTTTAAATCCTGGGACTGGCTTGTGAAACTTCCCATGGCACCAGAAGCTTCCTCTCATCCCCAGGAAAGCTGTGGGGTAATGGCAGCTGTTGAGTGGCCAGTGGCCCAGACATCACTCCTACATCTGCCAACTTCACACACAGTCATTCAGCATTTCTGCTTCTTGCTGCCAGATTGTGCCACTGATTAAAGGGTATTGCAGATCTTTGGGGAAAATAAGAGCTCTCTAACCCACAGGCCCGGTATTCCTGTCTTCTTAGGACTCAGAGGCTGACTTCTCCAATTTCTCCTCCCACCTCAGCACTCCTGCCATTGTTCTCCACACTCCTGTCACACTGGCCTTCACTTGGGTTTCTTGACTACACCATGTTCCGCCCACGCTGTTCTTTCTGTCTGGAAGGTTCTTCCCTCACTTTTTGCCCAGTTAACTGCAGCTTATCCTTCAGGACTCAGACCCATTGTCACTTCTTTTTTTAAAGATTTTATTGGAGAAGGGGAACAGGACTTTATTGGGGAACAGTGTGTACTTCCGGGACTTTTTTCCAAGTCAAGTTGTTGTCTTTTCAATCTTAGTTGTGGAGGGCACAGCTCAGCTCCAGATCCAGTTGCTATTGCTAGTTGCAGGGGGTGCAGCCCACTATCCCTTGTGGGACTCGAGGAATTGAACTGGCAACCTTGTGGTTGAGAGCCCACTGGCCCATGTGGGAATCGAACCGGCAGCCTTTGGAGTTAGGAGCATGGAGCTCCAACCGCCTGAGCCACCGGGCTAGCCCCCGTTGTCACTTCTCATTTGCAGGCTTTCCTGTCCCCAAAGGAGCAGCATGTTCACCTGCATACATTCTCCTATCAGCCCATACTTTTCCTTTGTAGCACTTAGCAAAAAAAAAAAAAGACAGAAGGGTCTGTAACATGGTCCAAGGGGAGGGAATGCCATTTATTTGTAATACTTAGAAAGCCACGAGTGTTAGCCATGACTGAGCTAGTCCTGAATGAAAGAATACAGTCCATCCAACCAAAAGGAATTTTGAAAGATTTCAAGTCCTTCATCTGTACCTTTCAAACACAATGTAACTATGTAGTCACGCACGAGACCTCAGAATTCCCCCTTTCCCGTCGTCTGCCTTCACATTCTACAGCTGCTTTTCTTTTCTTCTCAGCAACTGTCTTTTTCCCCAGAAAACTGCACAATGAGACAACTAAAGAGTTAACAGGAGCTAGTTTGTAAACTAGTAGGAATGAGCTTAAAAATTAACCACTTGGCTCTGATTTCCCTGGCTAGCACTGCACCTGCAAACTGACAAGGACCTTACATCCATCATAGGTAGGAACTGAACAGTCCCAATCACAATGGCAACCCCCTGCAAGCTAAGAAACACCTATCATAGGTGGGAACAGAACAGTTCCGGAAAGAAGCCAGTTGTAACAGCAACCCCCTGCAAGCTGACATCCATCACAGACGGGAACAAGACAAGACAATTGGAACGGGGCAGCCCCCCTGCAAGCTGACAAGCACCCTACATCCTGCATATGAAAATATAAAACTCCAGCTCTCCTTCTTATCGGGGCAGCCATCTTCTCTAGACACTGCCACCGCCATCCTCACTGCCCAACTTTTAATCAACTTTTTCTTGCTTTCCTACTTTTCAGAGTCTCACGAATTCTTTCACATTCTGTGAATACCAAGGGGTAATTATAAACCAACATACTGCATTATGGTCTCCTTTCCCTCTTCTTTTCTTCCTGATTCTCCATTACAAAAAAATAAAAACAAACAAAAAATCTCAAAAACTGGTCTGGAAAGGTAGGACTCTCATTGGAAGGCAGGGGAGGGGAAGAGTCTGAGTGGGCTAAGACAGAATCTTCTATGGTGGGAAGGAGAAGGAAACGTTATCTTGGGAACATTATCTTGTCACTGTTTTTTGGTTACCCAATTACCCAAGGCTACATGACAAACTGCCCAAAACTTAATGGCATGAAACAGCAGCCATTTTATTATTTTTATTTATTTATTTATTTATTTATTTTGTAAGTAATTTATTTTCTTCTTCTTCTCCCCCTTCCCCCCCCCCCCCCCCCCCCGCCCCACTCCAGTTCAAGCCGTTGTTTCTCAGTCTAGTTGTGGAGGACACAGCTCCCTGGCCCATGCTGGGATTATGAGCCTTGTGCTCCCCCCTCCCCCCGCCCCCTGCCCTCCTCTCCCCAGGCAGTTGGTAGCCGATAGTCGATAGTCGGTGGGCTGCTCACAGCAGCTCACGGCAGCTCTCTCCGGCTGCCGGCCGCTCACGATAGCAGCCATTTTATTATGCTCATGATTCAGTAAGTGGCAAGTTTGGGTAGGGCACAGAGGGGATGGTTTATCTTTCTTTCCCAATGTCTGGTGCTTCAGCTGGGTTGGCTCAAATGACTGGAGAGGACAGGGACAGCTTGACTGGGGTAATGTGTCTGGAGTTTCGGTTCTTCTCCATGTAGTATCTGCTGGGACTAGAATGTCCAAGATGGTTTCTTCACTCATAAGTCTGATGTCTGGGTTGGAATGGTTGAAACAGCTGGGGTTTGGCCAGCATTGTTCTCTCTCTCTTCATGTGGCCTTTCCATGTGAGTTTAGCTTCTCACAGCATGGCAGCAAGGTTCCAAGAGTGAGAATCCCAAGACATCTGGGTGAAAATTATAAAGCTTTTTATGATCTGGCCTTAGAAATCCTAGGTTGTCACTCCTGCCACATGTCATTAAATCCAGCTCATATACAAAAAGAGGGGAATTAGACTTCACTTTTTGATATAATGTGCAGTATGGATCTATAGGGAGAGACAGAGTTAATGGCAGCTGCCCCCTTGGAGATTATCTACCACAATCCTCACCCCCCTCCCTGCTACCACAATTCATGTATCTTTTATGGAATTCTCATGAAGTTCAGGATCTCATCAAAATCAGGTTTAGGTGGATGAGGCTCCTTGATTGCAACACTTCTTCATCTGAAGAATTGTGAATTAAAGAGACAAGTTATTTGTCCCTTTCCTGCCTGTGTTGGGGGTCCATCACCAGGTTTGATGATTCACCAGGAGGATTTACAGGACTCAGCATATAGTCATATTCATGTCTGAGATTTATTACAACAAAAGGATAAAGAGCAAAATCAGCAAAGGGAAAAGGTACATAGCGGCAAAGTCTGGAGACAACCAGGTGAAGCTTCCAGAGTCCTCTCTCAGTGGAGTTACACAAGACATGCTTAATTTCTCCTAAAATGAGTTGTGAAAACGCATGTGAAATGTTGCCAACCAGGGTTTTTAATTAATGGCTAGTTATGTAGGCAGTCTCAGCCTGTCATGTACCCAAATTGCAGACTCCTAGAAGGAAGACAGATGTTCAACATAAACATATCACTTGTAGAAACAGTTTAGGCACAGAGAGTGACCTTACCAGTTAATGGTGGAAACCTTCCTGAAATCTAGGTTCCCAGTTGCCAGCCAAAGGCCAATCCTATAAGTAGACCTTGCTAAGGACATGCATCAGGACTGCTATGTTAACTTTTTGTTTTTATATACTGGCCAACATGTACTGGTAATACAGGGACAGAATAACGACAACAAACGCTCCCATTTAAAAAGTGGAGGGGAGAGGCATGAGAGGCATATAGCTGTCACTGGTCCATAGCAATTCTGAAATCTATCCAGGCACATGTTTCTAGTTCCTTGGCTAAGTCCCGGCCCTGCTGCCTGGGAGTGTTTCTTGGCTCTTTCCCATGGGCTCTTGGCTTTGTACTCAGTCATTCTTCTTTTCCCATAAGAAATGCCCTATGTTTGCAAGTGAGTTGCTTTTTCAGCCTGCTTCTTGTTCACATAAAGCTGGGTGTCCCAAGGCTTCTTTTCATTTTGAACTATTTCTGTTATTTTCAGTCCCAGTTGGTAGCGCTTCTACTAATACAATTCTCTTAACACCACTGTGGGTTTTCTGTTAATTGTATTTATGTTCGTTCGATTATATAAAAGCCACATCCTAAAATATCCTAAAGACAATCCCCTCTCTTCCTTGGGCTAAGAATCAACATACTTTGAGATAATGCTCTTAAGAGTCTTAGAGCTTTTAGGGGGTGGGGGGTGGGAGATGAGGGTAAGGGGGATCAAATATATGGTGATGGAAGGAGAACTGACTCCGGGTGGTGAACACACAATGGGATTTATAGATGATGTAATACAGAATTGTACACCTGAAATCTATGTAATTTTACTAACAATTGTCACCCCAATAAATTAAAAAAAAAAAAAAGTCTTAGAGCCTTTAGTCTAATTGGGAGTGTCCATGAAGCAGACACTTGAATCTTACATCTGTCCCCTGTGCTGAAAAAACTCTTGAAATAATTTTTACCCAGAGGCCATATTTTACTTGAAGAATGCTGAATTTAATCTTTGCTTAGTCTATATCTTGTTTTGAGAGTTTTAAACTGAGAGAGACTGGAGGTTAGAAACAGTTTCATTTTTGTACCTAGCAAGTCATGACTTCTACGTATATAGTTAGTCCCTCTAAATTCTGCTTGAAAATTGAACAATTACTTCTTTAGTTCAACTCCCATTTTGGATTTTGTCTCAGACAAATAGAAGAAGCCAACGGCAATTTCAACATTCTGATTGGAAACTCCTTAGCTGCATCACAGGTCATTAAGTATCCTTTATATTTTTCATTAGATACCCTTTCCAATTTTAATGTTACCCCAGGCAACATTGTTGTCAAGCTTTCTGCCACTATATAACATGGCACTATATAACTTTTATCCAACTGTATTAATTTGCTAGGTGCCATAATAAGGTGCTCCAAACCGGGAGGCTCAAACAACAGAACTGGGTGACTCACACAACAGCAGTTTATTGTCTCACAGTTCTGGAGGCTAGAAGTCCAAGATCAAGGTGTCAGTAGGGTTGATTCCTACTACGAACTGCGAGGGAGAATCTGTTCCATGACTCTTAGCTTCTGGTGGTTTGCTGGCAATCTTTGGTATTCCTTGGCTTGAAGACCCAACACCTTGATCTCTGTTTTTATGTTCACATGTCTTTCTCCCTGTGTACATGTTTTACGTGTAAATTTCCCCATTTATAAGGACATCAGTCATATCGAATTAGGGCCCTCATTTTAACTGGGTTACCTCTGTAAAGACTCTATCTCCAAATAAGATCACATTCTGATGTACTGGGGGTTAGGATTTAAACAAATAAAAATTGGGGGATGCAATTCAATTCATAACACTAACCTGAAGGTTATTGCAATTTCAAGCCTTCACTTATGGCCATTTTAGCTCCTGCCCAAAGTGCACTGTCCAAAGGCAATAGCACATATAGTTTGTTAGCCGTATCTAACTTCACCAATGTCAGTATCAGTTAAAGGCTGATCAAGGAAGCAGCACCACTGTGGAATACAGAATTTATTATAGGGATTATATACATCACAACTGCAGAAGACGCTAAGGAAGGAAAGGTCTGAAAGGAGACGGCTGGAGGATCAGAGAAAAGTGATTAATCAGGAATCACAAAGAAAGCTGGTGCAAAAGTCTATGGAAGGCTGTTACCTCTGCATCCAGTAATGGGCCTGAAATTGATAGGTCATCATGTCTAGCACTCAGGAAGAAAAGTTGGATTGAATTGGGGGAGAGCGAGGACAAACTAGAATCCACAAGGGCAAACTGGAACCCATGAGGACAAATGGAACCCCTAGCTATCTCTCATGTCGATGAGGCAGATAGTCTGCAGAGGAAGTTGATGCCCTTTCTGTGGAACTACATATGTGCCTGTCCTCAGGGATCGGAGAAGATGAGATAGGAAATATGATGGGAGCTGGAGGAACTGGGGTCCGGCTTCTGCTCTGCATTGACAATGTCTGCCAGCAGATCAGTAACAAGTTTAGAATCTGCAGCTGACACCTGGCACCTATATCAATCATTAGAGCACAGTGTGGCCTCACTTGCTCCTTCCAAATCTTAACACAAATTTCTCTTGTGGCCAGTCCTATTCTGGAACCGGACTTGGAAGAAAAATCTGGGAAACTAAATTCCAGTTTAGCTAAACTGACACAGTACAAAACCGCCACGAGTCAAACATCAGTAGTTGCCAGATACCGTGCCATGATGCTGTGTCTCATATATATTAGTTTTTCATTTAAGCCTGATAGCAGTTTTGTAAGATAAATATTAGCACCCCCAGTTTACAAATGAGGAAATGAAGCCTTGTATTTGCTCATAGGAGGGCAAAACGGTGGAGGCTGGATCCTGCCATACGTCTGTGTGGTAGCCAGCTTCCACGATGGCTCCAGTGATTATTGCCTACTGGTGTTCATGCTCTTTTTAAAGTTCTCCTCCCATATTAACTAGGTCTGACCTGAGCGATCAGTAGAACATTGCAGAAATGATGGTGAGTGACTTTCAAGGTTGGATCATAAAAGACATTGCAGCTTCTACCTTTCCCATTCTAGGATTACTTGCTGTGGAGAAAGCCAGCTGACATACTGTAAGGACACTCAGGAAGCCTGTGGACAGACCCACATAGGGAGAAACTGAGGCCTTTCGTGAATAAGTTCATGTGGGTGAATTATCTTGGAAGTAGATTCTCCAGCGCCAGCCTAGCCTTCAGCTGACTACAGCCCCATATCCTGACCGAAATCTCTCAAGAGACCTCAAGCTAGAACGATACAGCTAAGTGGCTTCTAAACTTTGGACCCACTGAAAATATGAGATAATGTTGATTACTGTTTAAAGCTGTTAAATTTGGGGGTAATTGGTTACAGGGACTGATAAGTAATATAATCTGTTAGGTTCCAAAGCACAGCTCTTTCCATGACATCATTCTGCTTTAAATTTTGTTTGGACTATGAGAATGGGGATTGTGGAAGAAGTAGGAATTTGCAAGTTCAGAGTATCCTGGTTATGTGATTTAAAAAAAAAAAAAAGCTTTGAAATATCTGGTGCTCCCAGGCAGAGAGAGAAGGAGGAGTGTCATCTAGTGGTTAAGCTGAACCTTGAGAATTAGGAGGGTTTCTTTTTTGCCACTACTCAGGGGAAGCTGAGTTGGCATGAAGAAATTAGAGGTTTTATCACTTGCTTCTGCTATCAGACTTGTGTTGGAGTTGAGAAAGATAAATGATAGGAACTGCATTGTCACAGGCAAGCGAGGAACCCACAGTCCTTTTATTCGCCCCCCCTCCCTTCAGCTGGGCCTCCCTTTCTGCCCCACCACGCTCCCTTTGGGCTCACATTCAGGAAGGACCTTCCTTTTCTTCTCTTTCCTAATCACTTTTCATTACGACACCATTTTCCTTTTTTATAAAGTACATATGTGTGCATTTAGGAACATAAACTAGGAAAACAAAACCAAACTTTATCTGAGAGCCATCTCCTTTTGAAAACTCTTGGTATTTATTCTTCTCTCCATATTGTTCAGATTTGGTCTTGGATCAGAGAGGCAAGGCATTGTGCCTGGTGACCCAATCAGATTGGAGTCAGCCAGCAATAATCATTATCCTAGAATGCAAGCACAAGAACCTATCCAGAACATCTGGTACAACCAAATTCATTTACTGTGTGAAGAATTTGAAGCCCAAAGAGCTCAAGTGACTATTGATACCAGATAGTAATTGAACATCTACAACGAGGAGGATGGTCTTTTAGATTTGGACAAGTTCCTTTAAAAGGTCAGCCCTTTCTGATTAGTAAGATGGGTGGAGTGGTTTGCTGGGGTCCTCCCAGATTTCCTATTATGTAAGAACAGAGCCAGGAACAGCAGCATAACCCGGTCAAACCCTTCCTAAGTTGTAAACTGACCTTTCAACAACTGAGTTAGAAAGAAAAGATTGCCTGACTTTCTGACTTCTAAGCCCTCCTTAAACTTTGTCTCTGTGCCTCCAGACCCACTGCACAGTAGGCATCAGAAGCCCTTCCCTGCCTCCCGTCCTCCTCCACATCCTCTCCCTCTAGGGACTGCGCTAGCATTTGAGCTCCTGCCTGGGGACTTTTCGGGGTTTTGTCTGGTCTCCTCAGTGATCTCGTCCCTGGGGTAGGACCAGGACGCCCTTTTTCACTGAGCGGCGCCAGCTGGAGCCAGGCAGGCTGCTCACCCCGACTCTCATATTTTCCCTTGGGATAGGGAGACTCTTGTTTAGGGAGTAGGAGAGCACCGAAAATGGCCCGAGCATGCCTGGGGAACACTAGGGGGCTGCGGGGTGGCGTTTACCATCCTGGCCAGGGCAGAAAGCAGGGAATTCCCACCGGCAAGTATGGGCAGACCCACCGACCCCGCGATTCCATCCCAGCGCGCGGCTCCAGGCAGGCGCTGAGTGGGCGGGGCCTGGCGGGGCGGAGCCTGTCGAGGTCAGGTGACTGCGCGGCGGGCTGCGGAGGCCCAAGGGTGTCCGACGCGCTGAGAGAGGCTGGCGGGACAGTCGGGGTTACAGGGCCGCGGCCATGGGGGTCTTGAAAGACGAGCTGCTCAAGGCTATCTGGCACGCCTTCACCGCACTGGACTTGGACCACAGCGGCAAGGTCTCCAAGTCCCAGCTCAAGGTGGGCGCCCCCGCCGGGGTCTCGTACCCCGGGCCTCCCCGGCGCGCGCTCCGCGGGGTGGAAGCGGGACCCATCGCGCGGTCACTACAAGGTGGGGCGGGCCGGAATGCGGCCCGGCGGCCTGCTCTGGGCGGAGCGGGCAGAGACCGGGGTTTGGCACTTTTTGGTTCCCACTTACCCTCGGGCCAGTGTGTAGTTCCCCTCAGCGTTTCCCATGAGCTGGGGAAGGCGGCGGTGGGGTCTTTGAGCGGCGAGCGGGACTCGCTGTTGGCGCGGGGGCCCCAGAAAGTTTCAGACTCGGGGAGGGCAGTGGGAGACCCTCTTAGACAACCTACCCAGAGTTGTCTAAGAGGTACCCCTAATTTTGTACCCCTAAGTTTAAAATTGTACCCTAATTTTGGGAGAGGAAGGGACTTGCCAGAGGTCACTGGGCAGAGCCCTTTTCAGTGCACGCTTTACACTGCGTCAGTCCTCAAACCGGCCAGCTGCACCCGAAGCAACCGGGCAGTTCAGAGAAGGGAGAAGTGCCCCAGAGCCCATCCTCCAACGGCCTCCTCCTTTGGGGGCTTTGGCGGTGGGGGAAACTGTGATTTGTGACGACTTCCCCACCTAGTGTCCTCAGGTCTGGAACTACTCGAAGGCGTGTCGTGTCCCGCAGGGACCTTACTCCCGGGCCAGGAGCACTGATCTCTCTGGCACCCTGTAAAAGCGACTGCTTTTGCAGAGTCTTTACTGTGACTGCCAAAGATCCCATCATTAACTGAGAGTATAAGAAATAAATAAAGGAATGCTTGTAAATTGAGTAACCCCAAGCAGGGGAAGTGGCACTTAGCCAGGAGCAATTGGCAGCTTCGTGAAAGTATAAAATATGGAAACAGACAAGAAGAGCCATTCACAGGCATTTTCAAATATACACATTTTGGATCTGAATGGTTTTCTTAGCCTCTTCTGGGAATTAGTTTCTGAAGATTGGGTTTGCTTTGTATATTTTGTGCAGTAATCAGGAGGTTCTTATGAGTAGTGGCTTTTATGCCAGTAGGATTTAGCATTCCCTCTGTCTTTCTTTGGCACTCCTCCTTTTCCCATTTATAAAATCATAGTCTGGAAAGGTCCACGGAAATCATCCACTTAATCTTTATTTTACTTTATTTTTTTATTTTTAACACACAGTAAAAGTGACCTTTTTGGTGGACATTTTATGAATTTTAACACATATATAGGTTTTGTATAACTACTACCAATATCACGTTTCCATCAGTTCTGTTTTCCTAAAAAACTCCCTCTTAGCTGCCTCCTTACCCTCAACTGTGGGCAATCAATGATCTGTTCTTAATTGCTATAATTTTATCTTTTCCACAGTGTCACATAAATGGAGTCATACAGTATGTAACCTCTTGACACTGGCTTCTTTTATTCAACATAATGCCTTAGAGATTCATCTGTGTTGTGTGTATCAATAATTCTTTTATTGCTAAGTAATATTCCATTGTATGGATGTAGCATAGTTAATACGGTCACCCTTGAAGAACATTTGTATTATTACCAGTTTTCTGCGATTATAAATAGAGCTTCATTTTACTTTTAATTCACCTATACTACTATATTTAAAGTGGGTTTCTTGTAGATAGTATATAGTTGGGTCTTGTTTTTTAATCCATTCTGACAATCTCTGTCTTTTAATTGGTGTGTTTAGACCATTTACATTTAGTGTAATTATTGATATGGTTAGAGTTAAGGCTACTATTTTTTATTTGGTTTCTGTTCGTTTTCTTTCTATTTTTGTTCCTCTGTTTCTTCTTTCCTTCTTTTAGATTATTTGAATATGTTTTAGTATTCCATTTTAATACTGAGGTTTTTTTTTACTATATTTGTATAGTTTTTTTTAATGGTTGCGCTATGGATTATAATATATATAATCCGTATATAACTTTTAACAGTAAACTTAGAATTAATATTTTACGACTTTAAGAGGAATGTAGAAACCTTGTCACCATATAGGTCCCTTTAACCTGCCTGCTTTATGTTGTTATTATCATATTGATTAATTTTCATACATTTAAAACCCTATCAGACAATGTTAAATTTTTGCTTTCAGCCATCATCTTTATTTTAAAGATCTCTCAAGAGAAGAATAGTATCCCCCCTCCCCCAAGATACTCCCAAATTACGCCTTAATTTTATAGATAAGGTAGATGAAGCTTCTGAGATGTTTGGTGACTTGCCAAAAGTCATAGTTGTAAGTAGTAGCTAAATCTAGAACAAAGATTTTCAAACTTTTGAGCCAGTGTTTTCTATTTGATTGCATAAATGAGATGTTTTCTATTAATTTTGTTGCACTCCATTCAAAACTGTCCTTGTGGCTGCTAATAGAAAAAGTGTTTAGAGGATTCTTGACTGCAGCTTGGCAGGAAGTATTAAAATCCCAGTTCGTAGCATTCACCCACAAGATGTTGATAATGCAACTGTGCAATGTATTTTGTCTCTCCCTTACCTAGTTTATTGAGAGACTTTGGGTTGATTCAGTTTTGTTCATCTTGCTAGTGTTTCTGGAATTGAAAATACTAAAAAATATTTTCTATTTAGGTCTTTATCTTTTGTTTTGACTCTGAAGTTTGATGTTCATTAATCTATTGGAGTAGGGTTTTTGCCTTAATTTGTTCATTCATTTGTTCATTTGTGTGTTTACTCTGTGTAGAGTACCAAGATAATTTTGTAACAAGATTAGTATTTTTAGGCCCTTAAGAGTTAATATCTCCTGGGAGGATACGTCATGCACAGAGAAGCCCCCCTTATCCGTGGTTTCACTTTCCATGGTTTCAGTTACAGGTGGTCAACCATTGTCCAAAAATATTAAATGGAAAATTCCAGAAATAATTCGTAAGTTTTAATTTGTGTGCCATTTTGAGCAGTGTGATGAAATCTGATGCAGTGTTTTCTCCCAGTTCCACCCCATCTGTTTGTCCAGCGTATCCACAATTTATACGCTACCCACTTGTTAATCACTTAGTAGTTGTCTTGGTTATCAGATCAGTTATTGAGAGAGAGACTACATTCACATAACTTTTATTACAGTATATTATTATAAATGTTCTATTTTATTATTAGTTATTATTGTTTTACTGTGGCTAATTTATAAATTAAACTTTATCATGGGTATGTACATATAGGAGAAACATAGTATATATAGGGTTTGGTACTATTCGCAGTTTCCGGCATCCACTGGGGGTCTTGGATTGTATCCCCCATGGATACCGGGGGACTACTGTAATTGTTTTATTAAATAGTAGACTAAAAATTAAGTATCCAAAACTGAGGGTTAAAATTTATCACTTTGGAAACTATATGGACATTCTAAAATATTTTTGACACTTGTCTTTTTGAATTACCTTTACAATTTTTGACACATTGAATGGATGCATTCACTATGTAATGGAGACTTAATGTGTTAGATACCGTACCAAGTGCTAAGAGTGATAATGGTAGTAAAGGTCGGGGAAAAAGAAACAAATATGAATCTTTACCTTCAAAGAGTTTAAATTTTGGTAGGCAAATAAAGAGAATAATCAACCATTAGAGAAGGCACTCACTCTGTGTGTGTATATAAAATATTATGTTATTCAGACAATTACCCTATCTTTAAGAACTGTAAATCTGTTGGTAGAGATAAGATATACAGAAATATTATTGGATAGAAGATGTTGAGTGTGACAGGATAAAGGACCATGAGATTTTGGAGAAACAATTACTTTTTACTGGTGGGATTATTGCATGAAAAAAATTTTTGAAATGAACTCTGAAGAAAGCTAGGATGTGATTATGTAGTAATGGGGAGGATTAAGCCCATTCTTTTCATTCATTCATTGAACGGATATTTATTGACTGCTGTTAGCTCTAAGACATCCCTGTGAACTATTGCAACAGACAGGAATTAATCAAGCATTTGTGGGGACTTTTCTGTGTAACTTTTCTTGACTGGAGTATAGAATATGAGTGGGTATGTGTTCTGTGTATGTATAAAAGAGAGTTATTGCTGGTGATAAAGCTCTAGAAATAGATTGGGTTAATGGCTTTCAGTGCCAGGCTAGTTAGGTAGATGCGACAGGGCCTCCAAGTTTCTGAGAGGTGCTGGCCATGATCAGAACTGCGCTTGAGGAAGTCACTTGGGCAGTAACATACATACTGGGATTGGAGTAGATTGGGTAGATTGGAATTAGGAAACTATCCCAGTAGTCCTGATGAGAGGTGATGGAGGGTAGAGGTGGTGAGGATGGACCAGGGGGAAATGGTGGGTGAAGGAGCTTTGCTGTCCACAGGCCAGGACCCATGACTGGGTGTGAAGAGAAATGGAAAGGATAGAGTTAGAAATGTCTCACATTTCAACTGTGGATAACCAATGGTTAGTAGTGGTTTTTAATAGAAACAGTAAAGTTATGAGAAGAAACTGTTCAGAGAAGAAACAGTAGTTAGCTTTGAACATGTAGAGGTTTGTTTTATTTTGTTTTGAGGTCCTTGAGGGATGGATGTTTAGCTAGAGATAATGCCCTCGGGAAGTGTGGGGCTGTTGGTACAGGATCTGGTTGTTGGAGCTTGAAAAAAGAAGAGAAGAGATTCATTGATAGCATTGGGGAATGGTTACAGTAGGTGGTAAGAGGAAGAATAGAAGGTAGGGAACCAGAAATGAGAGATAAGAACACTTTGGGGCAACCCTGGAGCTGAGGGAGAAGAGAGTTTCAAGGAAGACATGGTCTCTTATCTGTGAGAGTTAATTTATTATTATTATTAACAAATATTTTAGAGATTATAAAGTAATGAGATTGATTCTTCCTTGCCATAATTTATAAATGACATATTTCTTTAAAGAAAACTTGTGAAAAATTTGGAGTATTGGCATCATCTTGGAAATAAATTTATTTTTTCTAAGGAGATTAATTGCTCCTAAAATTTGCAGTACAGTACTCATTTAGATAAATGTGTTTGGGTCACTCTTATAATCAGATATTTTATTTGAGGGTCCCCAGTTTAATACCAACAAAAACTTATTTTTTATACCTAATTTTTATTATTAACTAATAGTATATTTTTAAGTAAAACAAGAATTACTATATAAATAAATTTTGAAACTTAAACCCCCCCAAAATTAACATATTATTTTGCTGTTGCAAACGTGGACTTTCATTAAACTTATCAATAAGATAAAAATATAGTACAATTTAAAAACCACATGTGACTTACATAAGCTACTATAGAAGCTGATGGTGGGTTGTCCTCTAGTGATAGCGATGGTCCCTTGTTAAAACAACTAGGTATGAGGTCATTGTAGGTCAATATCTTTTTCATCTTTCTTAAAGTACTCCCCTCCCAAAAAACAAAAGCAGGAAATGCCTCTGCTTCACTTTCCTCACCTCCATTCTTTCTCCCTCTTCCTCCCACATTCCCTGTGATCTCATTGGGGTTTTCCCTGGCAATCTGTGCCCCCTTTGCAGGGGACCTCTGTCTCTGGCTCCAGTTGTTGCACTGCTGGCTCCCCACCTGAGTTGCAGCGGCATAAGTCTTCACTCACACACTCAGCCCATGCACCCCACAGAAATCGTCAGCTACATTAGCTTAATTTGCAATTGGATTGTTGGAAGGCAACTCATTTTTGTATTGTCATATTGATTTGGTGTTACTCCATTGTTTTAGGCTGGAATACAGAGGGATACTAAACTAAGTTCTTGTTTCAAGATAAGCTTTTTCTGATTGTGGAGAGATCTAGGTTTCAGCTGCTGAAGTAGATAGCATTAGGCTAATGGTGGGGGAAGAAATCCTCAGAAACACGTTCTCTACTTGCTTTTAAATTTGTATTCATGAATAGTCCTTCCTTAGAACAAACTGTATAGTTTAAGACTTTATTATTTGTTTTGAATGCAGTTTTGGTATACTCTATGATAACTGACGGCAGATTAAAAACTACAAATAGTGATTGATGGAAACTTTAAAAAATATCGCCAGGAAGGTGCTAGGTACCTGTAGGTAGCTAAGTAAATGTCATTGCTTTGAATGTTAGAAAAATTTTGTTAATCAACTTTTTCTTGGTTTGTTTTGGTGTTTGTGCCTTTCTTTTGTCTCTATTTTTTTTAATGAGGGACATTTGTGTGTGGATTCCATATTTTAGGAAACCTTATTAATATGCCATCTAAAACAGACATTGTTACTTTTAGTTTATGATGTAAATTTGCAGAAGTCATAATGGAACTAGGTATAGGGCATATTATTTGAAGTAGAAGCAATAATTATTTTTTTCTCCACTGATGTTTAAAATTATCTTCAAATTATTTAGAATTTCAGTGGTCTTGCTAAAGAATAATAAATCTCCAGTGTTACTTAGGAATATATAACAATTCCAAGAAGATGAAGGCTATTTAAACAAATATACATCAAAAAGAAACTTTGTGACCGCCATCTTCCAGTAATGCCATCTTCCAGTAATTCGTCAAAATGACCAACACAGAGGGAAACAGGAGAGGCATCCGCTATATGTTCTCTAGGACTTTTAGAAAACATGGAGTTGTTCCTTTGGCCGCATACATTTGAATCTACAAGAAAGGTGATATTGTAGACATCAAGGGAATGGGCACTGTTCAAAAAAGAATGCCCCACAAATGTTACCATGGCAAACTGGGAAGGGTCTACAATGTTACCCAGCGTGCGGTTGGCATTGTTGTAAACAAACAAGTCAAGGGCAAGATTCTTGCCAAGCGAATTAATGTTCGTATTGAGCATATTAAGCACTCTAAGAGCCGAGAAAGCTTCCTGAAACGGGTGAAGGAAAATGATCAGAAAAAGAAGGAAGCCAAAGAGAAAGGTGCCTGGGTTCAACTGAAACGCCAGCCTGCCCCACCCAGAGAAGCACACTTTGTGAGAACCAGTGGAAAGGAGCCTGAGCTGCTGGTGCCCATTCCCTATGAATTCATGGCACAAGTGTAAAAAAATAAAAGACCTCTTTAAAAATATTTCTCTTAATTGAGGAGTGTGGCGTCCCCTCCCCCAAAGAAATATTTAAAGAAAACTTTTGTGTCCTGAAAAAATAAAAAAGGAAACTTTGAATAGTTTATATATATCTACGTGGTATAAAGTTCATAAAATTCAAAAGGACATTCACAAAAGTGAGAAGTAAGTTTCCTCCAACCCCTGGAGCATGCTAGTTCCCTGCCCTGGAGGTAACCATTATTACTAGTTTCTTATATTCCTTCCAGAGATCAAAATGTACCTTAAAATTAATACTTTTATTGTTATAGTTAAGTGTTGCTCTCCTAAATATAGCAAAATCTAGTGATATTTTTGCAACCTCTATTATAGCTTTACTTTGCAATTATGGTTGCAGTGTGAATTACATGTCAGTGCTGAAATGTCTTGAAATAAGCTTATTTGCTCCGCACTTTTATTTCGTTGTTTTTAGAAACAGAGGGTTTTGTTTTGTTTTAAGTTGTGTCCTTTTGACGTAAAAGACTGTACAACTAGTGAGGATCTAAATGAAAAAAAATTTTTTAGGAACAACGTGTAGTTTGAGTCTTTATTCATTTCTCAATGATAGATTTTTAACTAAGTTTTTTATTTTTTGCCTTGCAGTTGGTTTATGTTTCTTATGAATAATGTGTGTTTTGTTCTTATGTAGGCATTTAGCCTCAAAATGTATTAACTTTGCTGGTTACAAAAGCAATTGAGCCACGCAGTTGAAAATATAAAGGGAGCAAGTTGCAGTAAAGGGCTTTTATTGGGTGAAACTCAATGTAAAAGATATGGTTGGGAATGTAGTGAATAATATGGTAATAACTGTGTATAGTGCCAGGTGGGTACTAGACTATCAGGGGGTCACTTCATAAATTATATAAATGTCTAATCACTATGCTGTATACCTGAAACTAATATAAAATAATGTTGAATGTCAACTGTAATTGAAAATGAAAAAAAGATAAGGTTAATTCTTGTGAAGTTGGAATGTATAGTATTCCCTCCCTAATCTTTAGTGATTTGATTCATGTAAACCCCTGTGGTAAAAATTGTTTCTGTTGAGGAACTAAAAATCTAATTAAAAAAATGAGGTTAGGGTATCGGAGTCATGAGTGAGCCTATAGAAGTCTTTGTAAATATATATGTATATATTTCACCAAAATAAAACAGTAAAGACAGCTCTCTAAATAAAAAACATATAAGAGACATTTAAAAATCTTAAAATGGTAATAATGGATTCTGGGTTATTTCCCTTCTCTATTTCTTACTTGCTAGAAACTTGACGTGGGATAGCTTGGAAATTTTTGTTTTTTTTTTGAAATACGTGGAAACTTTTGCTTTACTGAAGGTAATATGCAAACTGTGAGGCACTTTTTGTGTGTGTGAGGCTCTCGATCTTAACAGCCAGCACATTTCTAACCTTATGACTCAGAGCTCTTAACCTTCCTGATCCCTGTTTTGTATTTCCTTTGGGGTCTCACCACAGTCCCAGAGGCACATAGTAGCTGGAAGCGAGAGACGGAAGAGGCTTTGTGTGACCTTTTCTCACTGTTTGTCCTCACAGAGTAGGTATTTCTCATTCCCTCTCCACAAGAGGGTTATTATAGTGCCCTCGGTGATAATTAGCACATGGGAACCCAGGTACTCTGACTGCCTCTTCCGTCTTGCTTTCCTGTGTTCCTCTTCCCATTCTACGACATAAGCTGAAGGTAGCCCTTTGCCTCAGCTTCAAAGCTTCACTTCATAAGTCTATTTCTGCTCTGCTTTCTGCTTTATTTTCTTCTTCTTATTCTACTTTAAGGTTGTTTCCTTTTTTTTACTCAAAATCTGTGTCTGCTTGAAACTGTAATTCCCAGCAATTAATTACTTAATTGTAGAAATGTATTTAGGAGTAAATCTTCATATAGTCCAGTTTCATAAAAGGAGATCTTGCAATTAGGGAGAGATTTCTGCAATATTAGAAGAACTAATTTTTTTCATCCTAGGACTCTTTTATATCTTTGCTTCTTTGGGAGTAATAATTAGCTTTATGACTATGTTTGATTTGGGCCAGTACAGTGGTATATGTGTGTATATATACCAGCCAGAAGAAGTAACACCAGTTAAGGATACAAGTTCTGCTCAGATGGACAACTGGCCAGATGGTTGAAGGTACCATATTTCACTGGGTAGACAGCTCTGGGAGGATGGCACACTCTTTCCTTACCAGGGAACAAATTGCCATTTCTTTCAGTTCATAGGGTGATGGATGTCTCAGCCAGATGGTTGTTAACCTGGAATTGAGAGCAGGAGCTGGTGGCCAGGAGCCTTAACTCTCAATGACTTTCTTCAGGGATGATTTGAGAAAGCGCTGTTAGCTAATGGTGCACCACTGTTAGTAGGTGGTACTAGATTGGAATTCTGAGATTCTTTACCTGGGTGACTTTGGGATATTTGCTTAAGATTATCTGTTAAATGGGAATAAGAGGACATTTAACAACAAGAAAAAAAATACAACATTGTTCCTTACCTTGATGAGTGTGTGGTTTAGTAAAGAAGATAATACATGAAATGATTATAATAAGACAACATAAAAGCAAGTTCTAGAGAGTGTGGAAAATGAGTGCTCTAAGCCATGCAGTCCAGTAATGTTATCCATTAGCCACATTTGGCTATTAAGTATTGAAAAGTGGCTAATCCAAATTAAGGTTGTGCTGTAAATATAAAATACACACTGGATTTTAGAGATTTAGTACAAGGAAAGAATGTAAGATGTCTATTTAATAATTTTAAAATATTGATTATATGTTGAAGTTATAATATTTTAGATATGTATTATTAAAATTAGTTTTACCTGTTTCCTTTTACTTTATTATTATTTTTTAATTTAATTTTTAAAATTTTATTGGGGAATATTGAGGGACAGTGTGTTTCTCCAGGGAGATGTCCTTCAATCTAGTTGTGGAGGGCGCAGCTCAGCTCCAAGTCCAGTTGCCGTTTCTAGTTGCAGGGGCCGCAGCCCACCATCCCATACGGGAATTGAACCGGCAACCTTGTTGTTGAGAGCTTGCGCTGTAACCATCTGAGCCATCTGGCCGCCCCTTCTTTTACTTTTTAAAAATGTGGCTATTAAAAATGTTAAATTCTATATGGGGTTTGCATCATATTTCTGTCAGACAGAGCTGCTGTAGAAGTTCAAAGGAAACAGAAAGAGATGCAGACAGTTGGAGACAAGGAAAGTTTCATGGAGGAGCTAGAACAGCAGCTGTTTCTGGTGGGAATGGGACAGTTCTCATGTCCATTATAGTCACAGAAAGATGGCAGGTATGGTGGTGGTATTGTAGATAAGAGCAAAAACCCAAACTTGGGGTATTTGTGAACGGTAAGGAAATACTCTGGGTGGAGTAGGATGTTTGTTTTGAGGCATAGTGGAAAATGAGGATTTAAAGGGAGGTGGGGTTACATTATACATGTTTTTGTTCTTGCACAGAATAAATGGTTAATATTCATTTGTTGACTCTATTAGAATGAGTAGTTCAGAACTGATCCTGTAAAGAGGGGAAGTTAATAAAACTTTCTGGGTAGATATATGATAGAGTTTTGAGATTATTCTGATAATGTGGGTATGATGATTAGAGGTGAGAGGCTGGAGATGGGGACCCCAATTGGGGGGCTGCTATGAAAGCTGATGAGTCAGTTGATTAGTCCTGGATGGGGATGATGGTAGTGGGAATCAAAACAGATATGTTTCCTAGCCTTCTAGAGCTTAAAGTCTTGTGAGTGATACAGACCAGCAAATGGGCAGTTCACATATAGTGAGATAAAGAAAGTACACAGTGCTGGGGACGGCAGAGGAAGGGGGCCTACCTGGCCTGCAGTGAGAATTAGAAGAGGTAGGTCAGAGAATGCTTCTAGAGGAAGAGACATTTGTCGCTGACCTTAAGGGATGTGTGAAACTCCTCTATGAGAATATCTATAATGAAAGATTTGGGAGGTAAATCTTTTGGAGGAACAGGAGAAAGTGTCCGGAGAGAGAGCACTGGTTGGGGAGTCCGGAGACCTGTCTCTGCTCCCGTTAGATGTGTGGCCGTGGGAAGTCATTTCTCCTTACTGGGCTTCAGTTTCCTCATTTGTAAAATGTGGAGTAGAGGATAAGATCTTCCAGGTTTAGCCTTCTAATTGAACTTTGTTAGCCTGGTGTGTTTACCCCGGTCACATCCTGGTGAGTGGTTGCTCCTCAGCAGCTCTTTGTTAGGACCTCAGAGGGGAGAACGGGCTCACTGCTGTTGGCCCCCAGCCCTTGTTCCCCAGCTGCACATTCTCTGGTCAGCCTGAAGCCGACAGAGCAGCTCACTCAGTGCAGACAGGAGGTGGCATAGGGGGGCTGACTTAGATCTGGAAATAAGACAAACTGGAAGTCAAAGAGGTACAAGAACAGAAGAGTGCATAGTTTTGTTGTTAAGGGAAAGATGATACCAGAGCCAGAATCAGGGCGGGAAACCTGTTTTTGGGAGAAAAGTTCTCTTTTGGATTTTTTGGATGTGAGGCAAATTTGGCATAGAAATCTCTAGTATTAGTTAGTGATATAAACCAGAGCTCATCTGAGAGGTCAAAACCAGAGAGAGACCTGAGAGTCATTAGAGTAGAGGTGACTTAATGTTGTCAGAATAAAAGTACTTTTTAAGAAAAGAATAAAGAGAACGAAGAACTAGGGCTCAAAAACTGAGCTTTGGGAAATGTCCAGAGTGGGAGAATGAGGGGTGAGGGAGGTGATCCCATAAAGGCACCTTGGTAGAGGAAAGAGAAGAACTTAGAAAATAGTATGTCATGGGACCAAGAGAAGTCTAAGAGGCGGGGCTGATCCACACTGCCGAATGCCAGACCTGGGAAAGGGACTTGTGGAGAAGGTGTCTGTCCCAGGTTGGGTCCTCAAGGGAGCAGATGCTGAGAGAGTCAGAAGTACAAGGGTTATTGGGGAGAAACCCTATGGAAAAAAAGGAAAGAAGAAGCAGGATTAGGAAAAGGAGCTGTCAAACCATGATATGAACTTGACAAAACTTGTAGTGCTGGAGCAAAGATGGCAGGTTAGAGGACTCCCACGTTGGGGAGAAATGACACTACCACGTTGCTCAGTCATTGGCTGAGGTGAACCCTGCAGGTACTAATACTGGCGGCTCTCAGCTAACCACAGTCCTTGTAGCTGGGCAGCAGTTCCTTTCTTGAGGAGGGATCTGGGTGGTACATCTCTGTGTCTGCCACAGAATTAAACCTTTTGAAAAAGAAATTTCAAGAGATTGCTAGGGATAGAGCCGTATTATAGGGACCATAGGAGTCAGAGTGGTCAGAAGGTGGGGTAGCAGAGGTAAACCTCACATCAGTCATCATTATCAGCACCTTGGGCGTACACTCGGGCTTCAGAGAAGAGTGGACTACGAAACTGAACTCCTAATTTGTCTTCTATGGAATTCTCTCTCACATACTTCTTAATTCTTACTACATCCTTTCCTCAAAAATCTCTTTTTGAATTTTGAGGAACTGGACTCCTTTACTAGCTCTCAGGCCTGATGAGTTATGCCTGCTAGTTCTGGTGGTGTTAATAACTAATGGAGGCATTGTTTTTTACTCCAAAAGTGATCTGAATTAGAGAGTCCAATTAAACAAAAATTCTTTCCAGAAAGCATATGCTGGTAGTATAGTGAAATAAATTCAAAGACACAGATCTAGATATAGATGATAGGAAATAAAAATTAAAAAAACAAGATTCTCAAATGGGATTCATTTAGCTAACATTTGTTGAACATCAGACATTTTCATCAGGCACTTGATTGATTAGGTTTTGGTGTATTGCACAGCTGGATAAATATAAACCCTCTCTTTAAGGAACTTACAGTAGTAAGTAGTAAATAGTAGGAGAGAGCGATACACAGAAGCTTACTGGAGTTAAATCTTCTTACAAATGCTTTATCTTCTTAAATACATTTGTCTAGCATGAGGCTGGAATCTAAGGGGGCTGTCCCAAATTGGGAAATTTTGTCGCCCATGGTGTGGTTTCTTCAAAAGGCATGGCAAAGCGTAGTTCTTGGATGACCCAAGTGAATTAATTCCATCAACTTTATAGTCGTGATCTCTTCATATTTTGTAATTGTATTGGTGCTCTCTAGCTGGAACCCCTAGGCATATTTAATTTAAAAATTTTCCATAAATATAAAAGCTGTACTTTTTCTTACTATACAGATAATCCCTAGAATATTCAAACAATACATATAGAGGCAAAGGTAAAAGTACCCAAAATCCACCACCAAAGGCATATTAACTTTTCAGTGAGTATCTTTCTAACGTCTTTCTGTCTCTCTCCCCTCCTCCTTTCTCCCTCTACCTCCCTCGCCCCCTACGTGCACATATGTGCAGGCACACACGTGCATATACTCGTGTACATACATACACATCCCATTTTATGTAAATGGGATCATATTTCACATGCTTTTGTAACCTATTTTTTTTTTTTACCATCTTAACCATTTTTAAAATTTTAATTAAATTTATTGGGGTAACGTTGGTTAATAAAATATGAGTTTAGGTGCACAACTTTATAATACACCAATGTATACTCCTTTGTGTGCTCACCACCCAAAGTCTAGTCTCCTTTTGTCATCATATATTTGACCCCCTTCATCCTCTTCGTCCTCCCCCCACCTTTTTCCCCTCTGGTAACCAGCGTTCAGTTGTCTGTGTCTATGAGTTTGTTTGCTTTGTTTGCTCATTTGTTGCTTTTTGTTTTTCATGTCCCACATATGAGTGACAGCATGTAGTTCTCGTCCTTTTCATCTGACTTATTTCACTTAGCATTATACTCTCAAGATCCATCCATGTTGTCGCAAAAATGGCAATATTTCATTTTTGATAGCTGAGTAGTAGTCCCTTGTATATATGTACCACATTTTCTTTATCCAATCATCGGTTGAAGGACACTTCTGTTGTTTCCATGTGTTGGCTATTGTGACTAGTGCTACAGTGAACAAGGGATACATATATCTTTACGAATAAGTTTTTTCAAATTTTTTGGGGTATATACCCAAAAGAGGGATTGCTGAGTCATGTGGTATCTCTATTTTTAAGTTTTTTTTTTTTTTAAAGTTACTCAGATATGCCTCAAATTTTAATAAGATCCCCTATACACACATTTATTTGCTACTGAAAATTGAAACAGCACATCAAAAAAATTTGCTACAAATCAAAACTTTGAAAACCAGAGCATCTAATGCACCCTGCCTTAATCAAGCTCTTAATCAAACCACCCAATGTCTTCTTTTTCACATTCTTTCCACACAAAAGTTACTTGCTTCTAATTCTTGATATTGGGTTTCATCTTACTGACTTCAGGCTTCCAAAATACACAGGCAATACTCAAGACTTACTAGTGCTTCTTTAGGTCAAATAAAAAAGTGGAACTGAAGTATATTGAAGTCATTCAAATGCAAACTACATAGATTCCTTAGAAGTTACTGGTATCCAAATAGACAGGAAAAAATGCAAGAAAAAAGACATCACAGAATTTATATCTTAGGTTATCAAAATATTGGTATAGTCTGTCCTAGCATAGAACAGCTTTTCCTAGCTGCTGCATAATGATCCTAAAATTACTAGCAAGAAATAAAACAGTACCAGAATAAGGTACTGTTGGCTAAATGGACTCCATGTCATCATTATTCTCCATGCTAATATTATCAGAAGGATCTCCATGATATAGGCAATAATGACAGCTACATCTAAATCTTCTGAATCGTGATTCAATCTCAATTTTCCTTTCCTGTGGGTCTTTTTGAAGCAGAGACAGGGTACGGTATCTAATAACTTGTAACATCCTTTGCATCCTTTCTTTCCGAGCAGTTGCCAGTGTCCTTACTCCACGTCTCCTCCTGTAGACTATGCCTTGACCCAGCCCCAGTCCAAGCCCCTGTAAGTTTTTTTCTCTGTCCTGCTGTTGGGGTGAACATTCTGGTAGAAGGGAAGGGAATTTGGTACTAGGGCTGAGAGTCAAGTTACTAAGGTTCTTTGCTAGTACTTCTGAGACAGCTTGAGAGCTAGCTGAATCTTCTTCACTGGGCATCTGAGGAGACTCTGGGGTGGAGGTTCGGTTAAGCTTCATTGGGGAGTCCATTGGAAGTCTAGTCACAGCTTGAAGCTCCTCCAAGATCCCCCAGAGGGTTCGAGCGGAAGGTGACACTCAAAACTCTGAAGTTGCTACAAAGTAGCCTGGAAAGAACTCTATAGCCCAGAATTAGCGAGAAAAACCCCAATTCCAACGAAACGTGGTGAAAGAAAGAGCTAACCTCTATTTTTAAGTTTTTGAGGAACCTCCATACTGTCTTCTATAGCGGCTGTACCAATCTACAGTCCCACCAGCAGTGTATGAGGGTTCCCTTTTTTTCACATCCTCTTCAACACTTATTATTTCTTGTCTTATTGATAACAGTCATTCTAACAGTTGCGAGGTGGTATCTTATTGTGGTTTTGATTTGTGTTTCCCGTATAAATAGTGAAGTTGAGCATCTTTTCATATGTATCTGTTGGCTGTATGTCTTCCTTGGAAAAGTATTTATTCAGGTCCTCTGCCCATTTTTAAGTTGGATTATTTGTTTCTTTTGGTGTTGCATTGTATGAGTTCTTTTTTTAAATTTTGTAGGAGTTCTTTGTATATTTTGGATATTGTATATTTTTGGATACCCCCTTATCAGAGGTATTGTTTGCCTATTTCATTGGTTGCCTTTTTGTGTAACTTATTTTCTTAAACAGTATGGTAGGGTCATCTTTCCATATCAATGTGCATGGATACAGACACCATCCTTTCTAATGGCTATGAACTATTTCACTGTGTCGATGCATCAGGGTTATTTAACCACTTTCCTATGCATAGATATTTAAGGTGTTTTGATGTTTTCAGCTGGGGATGCTGCTAAACATCCTGCAACACATAAGATACCTCCTCGTGCTCCCCAAACAAAGGATTACTTGGCTCAGAATGTCAGTGGTGTTGGAGAGAACCTGTTCTATACCTTCTCCAGTGTTGGGTGCTGGCAATCTTTACTCCCCTCTATCTGTTCAAACACCAGGTATTGTTACTCAGGCAAAAAGTAATACCTCTTTTAATTTGCATTATTTTTGTTACTAGTGAGGTTAAATGTCTTTTCCGATATTTATTAGTCATTTGTTTCTTTTGTGAATTTTCTGTTCATGTCCGTTGTCCATTTTAAATTAGGTGTTCATCTTTTACTTAATAATTTCTAAGAGTAATTTGAATATTGGACCTATTAGTCTTTTTTGTTTGCTTATGATGTCTCTTTTTAAAGGGAAATTTAAAAAATTTTAATGTGGTCAAATTTGCCAATATTTTATGTTTGATTTCTGAAGAGGGCTAAGTTAATGAATTATCCAAGATAACTTATTAAAGATGGTTCACTTAGAATGTAACCCAATGGCATATACTGTTGTTTAGTGGCATATATTTTATGGACAACATCACAACAGATGGTTTTGAGTTAAATATCCTGCTTAATCTGTCCATCCGTGTTACGCCCCTTCTGAGTTCTCCCTTAGCACTAGCCTAGGCACTATGAAGGGTACAGAAGAAAAGGATTAGGCAGCGTTTCGTCCCTCACTGAGCTGCAATTAGGTATTTGAGACACCACTAGTGTATGAAACAGAATTCATTTAAGTGCTGAATAGGAGTTCAGTAGACAGACAAGGTCAGTGAAGGTTTCCCAGAGTTTATGAAGAATGAACCCACCTTAAGGGATGTGACTAGGCAGGAGGGAATGTTTCCAGGATAGGGCATCATTGTGGGACAGGCCATTAGGAGACCTGGGTTCTCGTCCCTGCTTTGGTACTAATCAGTGTGTGACTTAGGCTCCAGTCCTTTTATCTGTGACTTAAGGGGACAGGAGTAAGCTTTTCCTAAGATTGTTGTCATTATTAAAGTATTACTAAATTACATTATTAAAGTTTTACTGTTTCCTGAAAATTTTTGGAAAGAATTCATTCAGCATTTAATGAAAGCCTTCTGCATTCTGGGTAGCATGCTAGGTGCTGTGGGAGTGCAAGGATGGGTAAGACATAGGCCTTTCTTTCAGAAATAGTCAATCTTATGGGAGAGAAAAATCGTGTGTGGTAGTTAGTAAAAGATAAGAAATGCAGAAAGCCTGGGAAATAGTCGGGAAAGAGCATCTCGATTTGGGGTGGTGGAAGCTTCAGAAAGGGGTGGCATTTAGTAGGTAGAAAGGAGGTAGGGGTGGTTGGAGCAAAGGCCTGGAGGAGGAAGGGGCTGGTACAGGGTTTGTTTGGGGTACAGCGAGTAAACTTGTTTGGCTGGATTTGTATGGATGGTGCAGAGGGGTGGGACAAAATAAGGCCAGAAAGATAAAGTAGGGGCTGGCTTGTTGAGTGAGTTAAATATGGAGCTCAGATACATACTTGGTTTTTACTTCTGTGTGCTTTTGATGAATTTTAGACAAGGGGATAATGTGATACAAGCAGCTCTTGAAGATGAATTTGGTAAGTGTCTAGGATGGGATTGATTGCATTCCCACAGCACCTAGCATGCATCAACGATGACTTTGAGATTTCTGAGGCTGCATATATAATAAAGATAATGTAAGAGAAAGCAAGCAAAACTTAAGCAGTGACAAGCAGGATGAAAGGATATTGTCAGGAAAGGGAAAATGACTCCATGTAGTAAGGGGCAGGACTTCTATTTAGACAATGCTCTTAAGGCAGGGCATAGCACTTGTAGGAAATTGGTCATTCTGGTTCATTGTTACGAAGAGTTTTCTGGTAATTTGCCATTAGCTTGAAATTTTATAAATCAGACAGGAATTTTCATGTTTTAAAAACAGTTTGCCCATTATGAATTATAATTCTATAATTGTGTCCGTTCAGATAAGCTTATTGGAGTAGAGATCTCCACCCCTCCACCCCCCTTTTTTTTCAGTGTTGAATTTTGCCCATTACGCACATCCTGTAAAGGGAAACTGTGTGACTGGGGGGGCACATTTCAGAGAACCTTTATAATCTCTACATCTTTGGGAGGGAGGAAGATAAACATTATGCACTAGTGTGTTAAAACACTGTTGGTCGTTCCTCACCCTTGATTTCATTTTCATGGTAGTTGGAGCAAAATGCTTAAAAAGGGTGAGTGGCAAACCACTGAACAGGAACAGACCACACGAGCAGGGCTCATGCAGTTAATTAGTCAGCTCTGTCAGCAGAGGCCCTGTAGGGCAATAGCATGCAGCTGCGAAGGAACCGGAGCGATGGATTTCTGGATTTCTGGCGTGGTTATGGATCTTTTACTGTAGTAACAATACTTGATTCTCCAAATCAGGGGCATGAGAGCAAAGCTGCTTAGTAGTCATGTCAGTGATAAAAGAACGGCCTTTGGAGGAGCAGGCACTTGAAGTGGGGTAAATTCAGCTTTTGGAAGAAACTTGCAAGCACTGTGATTAGAGTGCTTCAGGGGCAGTCCTTTTACAAATCAAGAATGCGTAGTTCTCTTTCCTCCTGATCTCCTTTCCAGCTTCCTCATCTGGAGAGGAGGCCAGTGCCTCTTGGAACAGTTTCTCCCAAAGGTGGGTGCTGGGAGATGGGGGCTCCCAGAGAGGGAATGGTCCCAGATTTCTAGGTATGTGTAGTTCTTTACCACTGGATTTAACTTGGCTCTGCTAAGTAGCTCTGGCCGTCTTGTTGGGTCTCCTGGAGAACCGACTGGGTGGGGTTGTGCGAGCACCAGGCCATCATTGCACCTTAGCAACAGCAAGAAGCACTTCTGTATAGGAAGGGCTATCTTTCCAGAAGGAGAGGGGAGGTGGCACGGAGTGGAAGGGCCCTAGAGCACAAGATTTAGTCTGGTCTAGTCTAGTTCTTGTCCCAGTTTCACTGCAGACAACTCTTTGCTTCGGGGCACATCTCCTAATCTGTCAAATAGCAATAATACTCTCTCAGGGGCAAGACTCAGACCAACTCATGGATGACGTGTCTACTCTAAAAACCATCAACTGCTGTATAAACTTATGGAGCGTTTACTTCTTGTTACTAGTTTATATTCTGACCTTCGAGATTTGATTTCTTTGTACGTTTCACTTTTTATACAAGAAAATCTTGAGATACTGTTTAGGCTTTTAAAAAATTGCTGATAAAATTTTTTAAAGATAGCACACAAGTTTTTCTCTTTTAGTAACAAAACCTTTTCAATTATCTATTATTTAGTTTGTTATTTTGTTTGAAGAAGACTTCCTTCTTCTAGGCCTTACTAACACTGAAAAAAGCTAAATTTCTGATCTAGATGATAGTTCTTTTGTTGAATTCATGAAACGAATTTGGGTTGACAGTTAAGGATTGGGCTTTAAAAACTTTTTTTTAGAGACAAGTCCAGCTCCCCATTTTGCAGTGAGGATACTGAGACTAAGTGAGTAAGTAGCAAAATATTAAAATATGTAAAAAGGGAAAATGGCAACCACTGAACAGAAACAGACCACACGAGCCCGGCCGGCACCCAGGTCTCCTTGTCTGAGTTCTTGTCACCCTAATGTGCTGTCTGCCTCACAATTTGCTTAACTAAAGGTGGTTAAGAAAATCATTACTGAATTCAGCTATCCCTATATTTAACAAAAGTACTGTTTAATTGTCCAAGGCTGAAGTCTAGAGTTCAAATCCAAATCTTCTTCAGTGGCATCAGCAAATCGAATTAAGCATCTATACATACAAAGAACATTTGACTTTAGAGAACTGAAAACCTAATGTTCCTTATTACTAGAGAGTGTTGAACTAGGGATTACAAAACCTGAATTCTGGTCTCAGTTCTGCTAAGCAACCTTAGTCAAGAAAAACAAATTTAATCTCTTTGAGCCACTCACTACTCACCATCTGTAAGAGGAGAAGAAAAACAATATGGTGTCCAAGGGGCCAGGACTTGAAGTTGGAGGATCTATGAAACCCCACAGCAGAGAGAGGGTTGGGCATGGGAAAGATTCATGTCTCCTTTTTTATACCCTGAGGATTTTTGCATTAATTAACTACTTTCTCATGTTATTCCCCTATCTGGTAAGCCTTTCAATTTTCCCAAAAGCTTTTCCTACTCAAAAGCTCTTCTTATTTTAAGGTCCAGGTTACTTTTCACTTCCTCTCCCAAGTCACTGTTGCACACACTATTTCTCCTTTCTGAACTCATTTATTGCCCTTATATCGCATTCATCCGTTAATCATGGTACATTGCTGTGGAATATGCCTTCTTTTTATACCTCATCTCTAGGGAGTAGGTTAATGTAGAAGACAAAGTATAGACTTTGAAGATAAACAGATTTAGCTGTGTGATCTTAGACTGGCCACTTTTAAAAACAGATACATTTTTAAATAGGTAGTACATTTTTGAATAGGGAATTTCTTTTTTCCAAAACAATAAAAAGGGAAGTTACAGTGAAAAGTTGCCTTCTCCTGGTCTAGTATCAAACTAGTCTTTCCCCCACTGTTAGTTTCTTATATGTCCTCTTGGAGTTTCTTACTTTTTGTCTTCCCTTTTCTTTTACATAAAATATGGCACACTATAAATAGTCTCAGGGCTGTTGCTGTTATCACTGAATTTATCTTAGAGATCTTTTCATATCAATATACAGTGAGCTTCCTCGTTCTTAGCATTTTATGAATGGATCATAATTTAACCAGTGGTGGGAAATTTTTACTTGAGTAAAGTCCAAAGTGATTTTAAAATTTGAATGACTTTTGATCCTTATCTAAGAGATATGTTATTTCTCTAAAACTTATATTTCTGTAGTACGTTGCAATTTTTAAGCACTTTACATTCTTAGAGTTAATCCTCACAAAACCTCTTCGGGGGTAGCTAATTACTCTTTAGGTTTTACTAGGTAAATAAGAGAAAGGAAGTACCTATGTAGGATTTTTCTGACTGTGGTGGACCATTCTTCAACAAAAGCTCCACCATGCTCTTTTCATGTGCTCTACTACTGGCAAATAGAGAGTTTGCTCGAGAAACACAGCCTGCTTTGTAGGGGCTGATAAAAGTCTTCATTACTTCATTTATAACCACTTGTGAATTTACTTCCTTTACTTTACTTACTTCCTTAAAACTAGTAGAGCATGTAGAAAAGGATCTCCACATAAATGAAGCTTTGAGAAACAAAATAAATGTAGAAAGAAGATATGCAAATGTTCTTTTTATAGATTCAATTTTTTTTAATTTTAAAAAATCCTAACTGAAATATGTGTATGCAGAAAAAAATGACTTGCTTAATAGAATTGAAAGTCTTCATTGAGATGAATGGCTCTTAAAGTGATTAAATGGGTAGGACTGAGAAAAATAGGAAATATTTTAACCTGGGACTTAACATTTAATAAGATTCTCTGTTAAAGGAAGTGCAACCTTAGCTGTGTAATTTGACCTGTTTAGAATGCACAAATGAAATGGAAGACATTTAAGTTTTATTTTTAAATTTTAATGTGAAACAAGATTAGTACTGCGATGGCCCAGACTGCTAATTTAACTGCCTGACTGTTAAAGTATGCACTTAGATTATTGCCAGGACCAGTAACCCTTTATATATGGAATGCTAATTTTCTACAAAATATTTCAACCATTTTGGTAACTCCTAAGATATTTTTGCTACTGATTTTTCTCATTTATAAACTGGGCCCTTGATTTCTTTCTCTTTTTACATTTATGCTCTTTTATACTTACGCTGAAAATAGCCTATCATGGTAGAATTTTAGAGATTTTTGGGCACTTAGAGATTACTAATTAATACTTGGTATATTTGCATATTCATTTGGTCCTTTTTCTTAAACAAATAAGGAAACTGAAGCCCAGAGAGGTTGTAATTGGCCCAGATCAGGCACCTTGCCCGGAAACCCCGGCTGCAGCCACCTAGTACCTAGTGCTTTTATAGCGCTAATTGACTGATACTACTCTACTTGGGAAGAAGTTTAATTTTGAACATACTCTCTTGCTCCTCCCCTTTTTCTTTCTAACGTGTGCCAATTAATAAAAGACTACAAGGAGTATTAATAGTCACAGATCTTGCATGGAGCTTGGCTCATTGTAGGCATGTAAGAGAGACTTGTTTGAAGTGAACCAAAACTGAGGAGGGAATGAGAGACATTCATGGGTAACCACTGGGGAACTGGCCGCTGAGCCATACTCACCCCATATTTGCTAGTTTATTCTCCAGTTTGCTCTCCCCAGGGTAGCCAGTTGTGTTCAGATGGTCAAAGTGCCATGTGCTGGTTAGTGGATGCTTTTAAACCACCTTCTTTCCCCCGTAGGTCCTTTCGCATAACCTGTGCACCGTGCTGAAGGTTCCACACGACCCCGTTGCCCTTGAAGAGCACTTCAGGGACGATGATGAGGGGCCTGTCTCCAATCAGGGCTACATGCCGTATTTAAACAAATTCATTTTGGAAAAGGTATGATTCTAACCTCTTGCTCACAGCATTGTTTGATTTGCACGTTTCAACTGCGCTCCAGAGTCCCTGGTTGGTGAGAGTTCACTATGGAGTTCACTGTGGTGTGAAGCATCAAGTGGGGTGATTCAAAAAGAAAAGAAGGAATGAGGAACCGACTATTTCTCCCTCTTCTCCACTGTTTCTAAAACTTGTTTTGATATTTTCCCAACTTGTTCATTTTTTTAATAAGAATTGTATTTTGTATTAATCTGTACCTTTTTTCTCTCGAGGTGTTTTTTTCTCTTTTTAAATTTTGATTTCCCCATGTACTGGCAATGATTGTTAAAGCATGGGTATGATGGGATAAAACGTGAATACTAAAGGGATGTTAATTATCTTTACTAAATAGATATTACACAGCAAAGGTTTCATCGTAGACTTTTCAGAGTACCACTTGGATGCTTCCTCTGGATGTTATGAGTAAAGATGCTGCAAAAAACCTATTATGTGTATGGAAGCCAAATATAACCTATCGGCACTGGTTGTCATGTTCAGTTTCTTCCGTGGTTTGGATAATTAAAAATTGACACAATTAAGTGTTGAATTTAAGGTACTTTTATTTCTTTTTTAGGAGAAAATAATTTAAGCTGATGGCACATTTAAGTAATTTAAAAATTGGTGATTAAAAAATTATGAAAGGTAGCTCATGCTTGTTTTTAAATAGGCAATTCATACAGAAATTTATGAAATAAAAAGTGAAATAAAAAGTGAAATTTGTGAAATAAAAAGTGAAATTTTATTTTATGAAATAAAAAGTAGCACATGCTTGTTTTTAAATAGGCAATTCATACAGAAATTTATGAAATCAAAAGTGAATTTTTTTTACCCTTTTTAGTCTGACTCTCTAAGAGTAATCACTGTTAACAGTTTGGTAAATATCTTTGCAGACCTTTCCGATATACATGCAAACACATACCTACACAATATACAATGTTTTGTTCCCATGTAAATAAGATCGTGTGTAGGTGTGTATGTATAAGTTGAAGTATTCTATCAACTTTTTTTTATTAAACTGAACAATATTTTAGTATCATTTTCCGTATCATGTGTATTTAGTTTAGGTATGAAAGTAAGCATATATTCACATGAAGGGTTGGGAATTCCTGCTTTTTCATATTTATAACACTAAGCGTGGAAGTTTTTTAGATATATGAGTATTTCACAAATGCCATTCAAAAAGTGACAGTGATAATATTTTTAAATTAAAAATAAAATGCATTTAAACAGCTCTATTTTCCCATCACCTAAATACCATGACTGTTTACATATTTTTTTCCTATGGCTCCTTTGGGTTTTTATTGCTTTTTATGTGTATAAATTCTTTTTTAGTTTAGTATTTTTTTATAATAAAGTACAGTAATTAAAATTTATAATAATAATTTGTTAGTAGTGTGGAAAATGCTAAATGTAGGTCAGGATTCTTTTAAAAAATTACATTACATTTTTCAGAAATTTTGTAGCAAAGATTATCAAAATTACAGTGTGTTCCTTTATGTAGTATTCTTTGTACCTGTGTCTGTTATTCCATGTCAGTCTCACAGTTTTCTGCTCTTTACTGTGTGTGTGTTTTATATATATGTTATATATGTTTTTAAAGTGTTTCCCTTGCAGAGATGATAATATTACCTTAATCATGCTTTAATTAGGAAAAAAAAGAGAAACCACACTATAATGAAATGTGAGATTTAATCAGACTCACAAAAGCCACATGTTGTATGATTTCATTTATGTGAAATGTCCCAAGTAGGCAAATACATAGATATGCAAAGTAGCTTAGTAGTTACCTGAGGTTGGGGGAGATAGGAATGCTGAGTGACTACCAATGAGTATGTGGTTTCTTTTTGGGGTGATGAAAATGTTCTAGAGTTATACAGTGATGATGGTTGCAAAACCTTGTGAATATCTAAAAAAAACTACTATATCATATACTATAAAGAGTGAATTTTATTATATGTGAATTATATCTCAATAAAAAATTTAATCAAATTGTATAGTGATGCTGTACTATTTTCTGGAGCTTTTAAAATAAATATTTTTGATTATTTTTTCAGTTACAGTTGATATTCAGTATTATTTTATATTAGTTTCTGATATACAGCATAGTGGTTTGACATTTATACAGAGGATGCCAAAAAACATGTATACATATTTTAAGAAAGGAAAACACTGTATTAAAATTGTAATACTCAATATATACTGATAACAAAAGATGAATGCAAGTCACATTTGACTTCCGCAATTACAAGAGGTGCTCAAAGTGGTTACCATTAGCGTGATTTTAATACAGTTTTTTCCTTTCTTAAAATGTGTATACATTTTTTTGGCACCCTCTGTGTAATTTATGCAATGATCCCCCTGATTAGTACCCCCCTGGCACTATACATAGTAGTTGCAACATTATTGACTATATTCTCTATGCTGTACTTTACAGCCCCGTGATTATTTTGTAACTACCAATTTGTATTTCTTAATCCCTTCATCTTTTTCATCCAGCTCCCCAACCCATTCCACCCCCCCCCCCCCAACCATCAGTTTATTGAGATTTTTTTTTGTTTTTTAAATGATATTTTTATAATGTAATTCCTTTTTTTTTTTTTTTTAAAGATTTTATTGGGGAAGGGGAACAGGACTTTATTGGGGAACAGTGTGTATTTTTCCAGGATTTTTTCCAAGTTGTCCTTTCAATCTTAGTTGTGGAGGGTGCTATTCAGCTTCAAGTTGTCCTTTCAGTCTTAGTTGTGGAGGGTGCAGCTCAGCTCCAGGTCCAGTTGCCATTGCTAGTTGGAGGGGGCGCAGCCCACCATCCCTTGCGGGAAGTGGAACTAGCAACCTTGTGGTTGAGAGGACGCGCTCCAACCAACTGAGCCATCTGGGAACTCAGTGGCAGCTCAGCTCAAGGTGCCGTGTTCAATCGTTTGTTGCAGGGAGCGCTGCCCACCATCCCTTGCCGGGAATCGAACCTGGCAACCTTGTGGTTGAGAGCCCACTGGCCCATGTGGGAATTGAACCGGCAGCCTTCGGAGAAAGGAGCACGGAGCTCCAACCGCCTGAGCCACCGGGCCGGCCCTTATTGAGCTTTTTTGACTGCTGTTCTATTCATTGATCAGGTAGCTCATTTATGTAGTATTTTGTGTTATATATAAATATCATACTCAGCAAATATTTGATGATCTGCTGTGTACATGTGTTTAATCTTAAAAATTAAAGACAGTAAGCAGAATTATGTCATTAAAATATAGAATGTGCTGAGATATTCTTGGAAATCTGGAAATTGCTTTGTTTTTTTAGTGCTAGAATTTGTGTGGGCTAGGCCAGTGGATAGAGAAACATGGTTTAATATCTTTTTTTAATTTTTTATTTTAAGGAGGGCGCAACTCATAGTGGCCCATGTGGGGAATGAACCGGCAACTTTGGTGCTGCCAGCACCACGCTCTAACCAACTGAACTAACCGGCCACCCCAGTTTAATTATCTTGAAGTGCTGTACCCTCATACTGCATTTTGTTCTCCTTGGTGTAACTTTCTTTAAACATCTTGGATTTTAAGTTTTAATATGTTCTTTATTTTAGTATTTAGGTATTTTAAGGTTTTGTAACTGGGGAGAAAATATAGCAGTATTTAAAAAGTCCAAAATTAGCCACTAAATTTGGAGAAAAACTTATTCACAGAGCGAGTGAGGATGTGATGAAACAGTGAGCCCTTGTTTATTGTTGCTTAGCCACCTGGAGTGGAATTTTGCCAGTCCTTCAATCCAAATAAAGCTGCCAAAGTTTCCGTGGTGTGGGTTTAAATTGAGCAAAGATTAGTGCTTTGTTTTGAAACTTGGTTGAAAAAAACGTGCATAAACTTAGAGATTGTCATCAGTTATGCAAAGAAAATGTAAAATAATGATTAAACATTTGCAAGATGTGCTTCCTTAGATACATTGTCTCGTTTGATTCTCATGTTAATCCTGCAGTGCATAATTGGAATTCTTATATCCATTTAACTAAGGAGGAAACACAGCATATGATTGCCTACCTAATAAGGGGTAGATAGATTTTGAACCTAAGCCATTTAACTTCTGGACCAGTGTTCTTTTAACTGTACTATTGAGGGATTAATTACTCCCTTCCAGAATTATTATGTTTTCCCAGTTAGGGGATACATAGGGCAGGGTGGAGTGGCTTAAACAGCCGTTCTGATCATCTCAAACTAGCTCAGCCTCCATCTAGTTCTCTTAGGTTTTTTCTCAAGTGTTTTAAGACGATTTTTTTCATCAGTATCTGGTGTTCCTTGGTGTTCATTTTGGTCATTTTCCCGCAAGTTGTCTTAGTGTTTTTCTTCCTTTGCCTAGGAGAAGTATTCTAAAGGGGTTGGGATCAAGACATAAATTATATTGAAACTCGCTTTCCAAAAAGTAATTTTTCCATTTGTTTTTCTATATTTACTTCCTTAGAGATAATCATTCCTGTTGTTCCTTCACATTGACAGAATTTATTTTCAGCTTTCCTGAGACTTCAAATGATTACTATATCTGTTCTTGTATTAAATATTTTGCCTCCCCTCTGAGTAGTAAACTTTTTCTTTGATTGTTTGTTAAACTCCTTCTTTAGTAAAGAATGGAATTCTGTAAACATCTAGGAAGATTTTTTTTCTTTTTTGGCAGAGAGATAACTATACCTGGATTATCTGACAGTGAATAATTGAAGAATGTGGTATATTGTTAACTTTTTACTATGAACTCCATCCACTAGACTACATCAAAAACTAGTTCTGCTTCAGCATGTTTATGAGGCAGTCTAGTTCTTTCATGAGATTTAATTACCTATTAGGCTTTTGGTCTGAATCATTGTCAGTTCTTTTCCCCGATTCTATGTATTGAAGGTTGGTCTGGGCTATGATTAAAACCAATAATCCATTGGCAATATGCTAAATCCTAATTGGGGAATCTGTTGCTGTCTAACATAATCCTTATTCTGGTCTTTTTGGAAACATACATCACACAAAAGATAAACACACAAAGAGAAATATTTCAGTTCAATATAATGTCCCTTCTCTAGAGGCTAGCAGCCTCTGCATTCAGTTTTCCTAGGCTGACGATTATACTTTCTTACCAGATTCTTGCTGTTCACATGTCAGCTGTAGTTCTTCCATAAAATGAGGTTTCAAATTTCTGTTAGTTGAATGGATATACCTTCACTCAAAATGTCTTCAAATGTGTGCCAATAACAATTGTCATTTAATAAGAAGTGGTACTGCTTGTAAATACCCCAAACCATACTTTTGCATGGTTCTTTCTTTTGTCCTTTAGTCTATGTTATTTTTTCTTTTATTGTTGCTTGAAAGTTGTATAGTTTAATTTGGTACAACGGCCTAGTTGGACTCTACATTTTCATCCTATTTGTGAAGTTGTATAGGACTAAAAACTTCTGAGTGAATACAGAGGTTCCATGTTGAGAACTATGGATGACTGTGCCATTGAAATCCAAATGTAAATCTGAGTGATGTAGTTTAAAGAAATATTGGTTTTTAAAATAACAGCTTTATTGAGATATAATTCACATACCATACAGTTTAAGTGTTTAAAGTGTATAATTTATTGGTTTTTAGTATAGTCACTTTTTTGTGCAACCATCACCACAATCAATTTTGAAATATTTTCATCGCCCTCCCTCAAAAAAACTGAACCCATTAACACTCCTCTCTCCTTCCCCACAGCCCTAGGCAACCACTAACTTTCTGTCTCTGGATTTGCCTATTCTGGACTCATACAATATGAGTGAAATTATATAATATGCGGCCTCTGGTGTCTGCCTTATTTCACTTAGAATGGTTTCAAGGTTTTTCCATGTTGTAGCCTGTAGTGGTGCTTTGTTCCTTTTTATGACCGAATAATATTCCATTATGGATATACCACATATTGTTTGCATATTCATTAGGTGACAGACATTTGACTTGTTTCCACTTTTTGGTTATTATGAATTTGCTGCTCAGAGCATTCATGTTCAAGTTTTGTGTAGATGTATATTTCAGTTCTCTTGGGTATATACCTAGAAATGGAATTGTTGGGTCACGTGGCAATGCTATGTTTAACCTTTTGAGGAACTGCCAAACTGTTTTCTGTTGTGCATTTTACTTTTCTACCAGCAATGTATGATCGTTCTAATTTCTTCATATTCTCACCAGCACTTGTTGTTTTCTCTTTCTGTTTATACCCAACCTAGTGGGTGTGAAGTTTGATATCATACTGTGTTTTGATTTGTATCTCCCTGACGGTTAATGTAAAATGTTGTTTTTAAAGCAATTTTCTTTATTGTAAAAGTTATATAGGCTATGGTTGGAAATTAAGACAAAAAATACTATTGTTATCTTATTCATATGTATAAATTTTGGTGAGAAGCCAATATATGTTAAAAATAAGAACAACTCTACACATTTCTTTCTAGGAAATTATCTTTTAGTTGGATACCTTGAAACCACTGGCAGCTGTTTTTAGTTTTCCAAAAGATGTGAGACTATCAATTTAATGTGTGTGATGTAAACTGGGATTTGGGAGCCGTTTGTAATCTTAGATGAGATGGAGTATGGAGTCAGACTTCTAGACCTCCTATAGTTATAACGGACTTAGAGACCATCTCCATTAAAGTCCGACATCCTTATTATGGCATGCAGGGCTGTGTTCGATCTGGCCTCTGCCATCTCTGCAGCCTCCACTTCCTCCTCTCCCCTTCTTGTTCACTTCAGTGCAGCCACGTTGGCCTTCTTTCTGTTCCTTTAATTATGAAGACCCGTCGTGCCACAGAGCCTTCAGACATGCTGCTTCCTCTGCTGTAAGACTTCTTCCACCCATAACGTGCAGCTAATTCCTGTTCATCCTTGAGGGCTCAGCTTGATTGTCACTTCCTCAGAGAGGTTTCTCCAGGTAGCACTCCACCCTTCCCAGAACTAAGCAGCTCTCCTGTGTTGTCACAGCATCTTGTGCTTTTTTTCCATAGCATTTACCACAGTTTTCATCATACAGGTAGGTGGTTGTGTTACTGCTATCTTGTTTGACATCAGATTCCCCAGTAAGTTCTCTGATGGCAAGGTCTGGTTCACCACTGTCCAACTCTTGATTGTTCCTTTGTGTGCAAACTTTTTTTTTTTTTCCAATCTTTAGTTGCAGGGTGTGCAGCCCACCATCCCATGTGGGAATTGAACCGGCAACCTTGTTGTTGAGAGCTTGTCCTCTAACCAACTGAGCCATCCCGCCACCCCTCCGGAGCTCAGTGGCAGCTCATTGTCTTCAATCTAGTTGTGGAGGGCGCAGCTCACTGGCCCATGTGGGAATCGAACTGGCAACCCTGTTGTTCAGAGCTCGCGCTGTAACCAACTGAGCCACACGGCTGCCCCTGTGTGCAAATGTTTTTAAGCTTGATGTAGTTTCATTTGTCTGTTTTTGCTTTTGTTGCCTGTGCTTTTAGTGTCATCCAATAAGTTGCAATTCCAATGTCATGAAGCTTTCCTCGTGTTTTCTCCTAGGAGTCTCATTGTTTCAGGTCAGACGTTTAGAACTTTACTCCATTGTGAGTTAGTTTTCGTATATGGTGTAAGATAAGGATCTATCTTCATTCTATTGAATGTGGATATTCAGTTTTCCCAGCACCATTTGTTGAAGAGACTATCCTTTCCTCATTGTGTAGTCTTGGAACTCTTGTTAATGATCATTTGACCATATATGTGAGGGTTTATTTCTGGACTCTCTATTCTATTTTATTGGTCTATATGTTTATTTTTATGCCAGTACCATACTGTTTTGATTACTGTAGCTATAAAATATGTTTTTTGGGGGCATAATATGTTTTGAAATTAGGAAATGTAGGGCTTCCAGCTTTGTCCTTTTTCAAGATTGTTTTGGCCATTCATGGTCCTTTGAGATTCCATATGAATTTTAGGATGATATTTTCTGTTTCTGCAAAAAAAAAAAAAAAAAAAAAAAGCCACTGGGATTTTGGTAGGAATCTGTATGTTGCTTTGGGTAGCGTGAACATTTTAACAATATTAAGTCTTCTAGTCCATGAACATGGGATGTCTTTCCATTTGTTTGTGTCATCTTTAATTTTTTTCAGTGATGTTTTGTAGTTTTCAATGTACAAGTCTTGTGTCTCTTTTAAGTTTATTCCTAAGTACTTTATTCTTTTTTATGCTATTGTAAATGGGATTGTTTTCTTAATTTCTTTTTCAAATTGTTCATTATTAATGTACAGAAACACAACTGTTTTTTGAGTATTGATTTTGTATCCTGCAACTTTACTGAATTTGTTTATTAGTTCTAACAGTTCTTTTGTGGACTCTTTAGAGGTTCCTGCATATAAGAAAGATATGTCGCCTGCAAACAGTTAATTCCTTTCCAGTTTGGATGCATTTTATTTTATTTTATTTTATTTATTTATTGATTGATTGCCTAATTGCTCTGGCTAGGACTTTCAGTACAATGTTGAATAGAAGTGGTAAGAGTGGTCATCATTGCCTTGTTCTTGATCTTAGAGGAAAAGCTTTCAGTTTATCACTGTTGAGTATGAGATTAGCTTGGGCCTTTTCATATATGATCTGATTTTGTACTCACTAAAAAGGAATAAATGCCATCATTTAATATTCTTTTAACTAGGAGCATGATTAAACTAAATAATAGTGGATGAGATTTTAGAGGAGGAATGATCCAAACAGACAGCCTATTAAAATTAAGTAAGATACAGTGAACTTGGATAAAAAGGCCACTACTTATTTCCCGGGAAAACTAATTTATGGAAAATATGCTTGGTTCCTGATCCCACTGTAATTTGACTTTTACCCAAACTTCTTAGCTGTCTTGAAGGTAACTACTGACCACTGAAGTGCAAAACCAACTTGCTTTGTCAGTGAAAGAGTAAAAGTTACAAATATTTTCATTTAGTAAAATTAACATATCCTTAATCTTAAAAACATCTCTTAAAAGCCTTCATTATCTGAAACGACAGATCATTCTGACCCAGTGTTTTCTTTTAATGTCTCCCATGAAAAAGATGCTGCTGATTCTCTTCGTGCAGATAACAGAACGTGTGTAGTATGACTTACAAACATAACAAATTCTCCACTTATGTTTGAATTGCCTGCATGCATGTGAGTTAATATCTCCATTACTGTCACTATAACAGTCTCCTGGCACACCGATGAGGCTTTATGCTTACTCCTGAGCATTCTGAGAGTTACACATATGAGAGTGGTCATATTTAAAAAAAAAAAGTTCCACAACAAGACAGTTCTGCTGAAAACATCCCCATTCCCTACTCATAACAAAATAGGTATAGGTTAATACAACACACTAAAGTATCATTTACAGCATACCTTTTTTTATTGCGCTTCATTTCATTGCACGTTGCAGATACTGTGTGTTTTACATATTGAAGGTCAGGACCCTCCACTAGCAAAAAGATTACGACTCCCTGGAGGCTCAAATGATGGTTAGCATTTTTGGTCATAAAGTATTTTTTAATTAAGATATGTGCATTGTTTTTCTTTTTTTTAAGGTTTTTATTGGGGAAGGGGAACAGGATTTTATTGGGGAACAGTGTGTACTTCCATGGACTTTTTTTTTTCCCAAGTTAAGTTGTTGTCCTTTCAATCTTAGTTGTGGAGGGTGCTGTTCAGCTTCAAGTTGTCCTTTCAGTCTTAGTTGTGGAGGGCGCAGCTCAGCTCCAGGTCCAGTTGCTGTTGCTAGTTGCAGGGGGTGCTGCCCACCATCCCTTGCGGGAGTTGAACCGGCAACCTTGTGGTTGAGAGGATGCCCTCCAACCAACTGAGCCATCCGGAAGGCAGCTCAGCTCAAGGTGTCGTGTTCAATCTTAGTTGCAGGGGGCGCTGCCCACCATTGCTTGTGGGACTCGAGGAGTTGAACCGGCAACCTTGTGTTTGAGAGCCCACTGGCCCATGTGGGAATCGAACCGGCAGCCTTCGGAGTTAGGAGCACGGAGCTCCATCCGCCTGAGCCACCGGGCTGGCCCGCTATTGTATATTTTCATAGACTATAGTATATTGTAAGCATAACGTTTATATGCACCAGGAAAACAAAAATTTGTATGACTCACTTTATTGTGACATTCACTTTATTGTAGTGGTCTAGAACCAAACCCACCATATCTCCAAGGTATGCCTGTACTTGTTAAATATACTAGGCTCCCATACACGTTTAAAAAAGTTACATATTAAAAGGGAAATGATTTAACCCTATAAATTATTTTCTAAATGACTTACATATGAGAAACTAAAAGTGTGGATAAATAAATATTTGAAACATGTTTTAAATAAGTTAAACCAAAACTGATACCTACTAATTAAATAGAGGTTCAAAGGTCATGTGGCTAAATCTCTCTCTTTTTTTTCTTAACTTTTTTTTATTAGTTTCAGGTGCACAAAACAATGTAATAATTAGACATTTATCATTTATATCTCTCACACAGTGACAACCCCCCTCCCCAGTGGTCTTTTCTTAAACTTCCCCCTAATCTCTCTGTAGCATTTGGCACTATTGATCAAACCTCTTCCTAACTTTTTCCTCACTTTGTGGTTCTCCTACCACTTTGACTGTTTTTTCAGTCATCATAATTCCTCTTCCTCCTGTCACTTTGCAAATGTACATATTATACCCCTGTGTTGCGTCCAGCATGACGAGCAGTGGGAAGCAAGAAGGGCAGCACAAGGTTAAGAAAGACAGTAGACAAGAGCAGAGTGCAAGCGGGGCCAAGGGACTTAAGTCTCAAGGACTGAGCCCCGAATCATGCCAACGCATGGTTTTTATTAGTTAGGTGTGGAAGTAAAAGAAGTAAAGTTGTCAATCTCAAGATCTGTGAATCCCATACATTACAAAAGGAAACTGATTTAAGCCAATCACCCTTGCCTTCAGGCAGCGGAATTGAAGTCTCAGGATAAGTACTTCCCCAAGGGATGAACTTTATGCATATGAATAGATGGAGAGCACATCATTGAGTCACTTCCCCTGCAGGTTTATGGGAAGGAATGCAGCCACAGAGGCAGAGGTTCTCCTTAACCTGGGGAAGGTGGGGGGCTGTGCCCACCTCTATGAACCCCGTGGATTCTCCTGTTGGTCCCCACTCGACTGTGCCTGGCCTGAGTTGTTCCCCCCCCCCCACCCCGGGGAATCTTACCTGTCATTGACTAGGCAGCCATTTCTTTGGGGTCAAGCAGGGAGACAAAGTGTAAGCACAAAGGTGAAGCAAAGTCCCTGAAAGGATCCGTCTCACAGACTCTCCTTTCTTTAGGGGCAGGTACGAGGAGACAGAGGAGACAGACGGTAGGCTGCTGCATGGCCACACCCCTGAGGTTCTGTTTCTGATCCCACCTTTTTCTTACTTTATGTTCTCTCTCAGTGATTTCATTGACTATTGTGGTTTCAGTCGTCATTGGCATTCAGTTGATTCACAAACCTGCCTCCGCTCTTAGGTTACAGTTTCACTTCTTTGGTTGTCTTTGGATACCTCCATCTAAATATCTTACCAGAACTTCCAGTTGAAGATACCCATAATCGAAAACTTTATCTTTCCTTCTCCCTTGTTTTTGTCTCCTTCACATTGTGACTCTTCCCCAAGTGTAGTTGGTGTGCTCCTTCTGCCATGCCTTTGCTCATGCCATCTCCTTCTCTGTCCTTTGGAATGCTTTACTTCGCACTTTCAATATACTTCAAGGTCCTCCTCAAGTACAGAGTACTGACCTGGGTTGCAGATGACCTGCTCCTTCTCTGCTCCAAAATCCTTCAGTTGAGGGTTTTCTATAGGCTATTTTTTAAAATTATGAAGCTCTTTGTGATCTGGTCTGTGTTTGCTTTTCCAGCCATAAATCAGGCCACTCTCTGTAGGAACCTGTAATTCACCACATAATCCACACAGAATCACTTCTTGTTCCTCAGAGCAAGGCTGTATGCTTTTGTGCATGGGTCATTTCCCGTGGGTGGCATATCTTCCACTTAGTGTTTTTTAGGGGTGTGGGTGGATAGCATTGATGGTGATGGCCTTTGAAACTAATCCTGTAGCGATGCCTTCCGTCACATAGCAGTTTGGCACAGTAGAAAGAAACATCATTTGAACTCTGATGGTTTTGATATTTACTAGCCATGTGAACTTGGTGCTCTAGTTCTGAACCTAATTTTTCTGAACCTCTATTTCCTGATTTGTTAAATGGGGCCAGTATTTAACCTTACAGGGCCAATATGAAGTTTAAGAGAGAAATTGCATATAAAGAAAAAGAAAAAAGAGCAGCAGCAGCAGCAGCTAGTGCTTTCCCTTCATGGGATCAATTGTGTGTGATGGGGGCGTGGGAAATGGTGCCACACTGAGAAAGGGTGCTGAAGGCAGAGCACAAAGGATGTCTTCCTACTCCTGCACACTGGTGTACAAGCTACAAATTCTAGTTTGAGATCAAGAGAAACTTCTCCCTACAGCCAGCTAGTGACTTCTTCCTTACTGTACACACAACACTTTGTTTATATTTCTCTAAAAAGAAATGCCTTTTTCTCAGATTGTCCTGCGTCTTCCATAATGTCCCAGAATGGCTTTTAAAATGAAGGTTGTCTAAGTTGCTCCCTTCGACTCTTGCAAAACAAACAAATCCTAGCCATTTAATTTATAGGCTTGTCCTTATCTGGTCTTCACTTTCCTCTCTAGCCTCATCTTTCACTGTGCCCCATGCAGTGGACATTTGTAATTTTTTTGTCTGTCCAGTAGGTGACATCTTTTTTTTTTTTTTTTTTTGTAAATTGGGGAAGGGGAACAGGAATTTATTGGGGAACAGTGTGTACTTCCAGGACTTTTTTCCAAGTCAAGTTGTTGTCCCTTCAATCTTAGTTGTGGAGGGTGCTGTTCAGCTTCAAGTTGTTGTCCTTTCAGTCTTAGTTGTGGAGGGCACAGCTCAGCTCCAGCCAGGTCCAGTTGCCGTTGCTAGTTGCAGGGGGCGCTGCCCACCATCCCTTGTGGGACTCAAGGAATTGAACTGGCAGCCTTGTGGTTGAGAGCCCACTGGCCCATGTGGGAATCAAACCGGCAGCCTTCGGAGTTAGGAGCATGGAGCTCTAACCGCCTGAGCCACCGGGCTGGTCCTGACGTCTTTTTTATAGTTGGGAAAATCCACAAATTCTTGGTAAAGGACAGGACCTATCTCACATCTCAGATATTGAAAAGTTCAGATACTCATTTTCCCTGTTCCCTGGCAGCTAGAGTGAAGGCATGTGACCCAGACTCAGCCAGTGGAACTTTGAATCTGCAGCTGGGTCAGTGGCAGTGGTGACGGCCGCATGTTACACTGGCAGTGGTGTGTCTACCACGCTGTTCCCATGAGTAGTTTCAGTCACGGTTCTGACTGCCTAGCCTAGCTTGGTAACAGCTGAGATTTTCCAGGGCTTGTGTTGGATCTTTGAAGTTGCCCATTGTTTTTCCAATAAATTCCTTTTCGTTTAAAGGAACTCAAGGTAGTTTATGTTGTTTGCACTTATTGAAGATCCTTAACGCATACCACCCTTTAGCACCAGGTGCCCCATTCACATGAAACTTCGTACGGTTCTTCCAAACTGACCGTGATTGTCTCCACCTCTGGGTGTTCTCACATTCTATTCTTCTTGGGACACACTACTCCGTTCTTGAAGTGTTTGACTTTTGATGGACGCAGCTCTGTTATGTCACTCTTTCTGCCAGTCTTCCCTCAATTCTTTTATTTATTAAAAAAATTTTTTAAAAGCAAGCTCTGGCCAGTTTTATTAGGGAAAACTTTTGCATGATTTACTTTTCACCAGTCTGTTCTGGCATGCTGCTAATGATATCAGAATCACCTGGATCAATGAGAGCCCGTGTGCACAGCCTGTAGTCTTGCCACAGGCTGAGCGCGATTCAGTATCATTGCCCCCGTAGTGATGGACGCCAGTCTTGGCCAACATGGCGTAGTCCTCTATTGCAGATTTCCTCAAGGCTGGGCAGTTGTTGGCGAGGATGACCAGTTTCGCTTTGCCTTGTCTGATCATTTTCAGAGACTGCTTACCCCAGCTCGTACTTTCCACTTTTCATAACATGTTGTAGCCTAGAGTTGATTGACTCTAGTGACTTTTCCGTCTTGCGGCCACCGTCTTCCTCCCTTAGGTGTGGGACAGCCCCCAGCCAAGAGTAGCCACCAAGGTCTCTTTCCCCAGTTGTTAAGACTGGGTCAGCTCCTCCGTGTTTCCACGGAACCCTCTGCTTATATCTATTCTAGTGTTCATCACACCGTATTGTATTGGTTTTGACATTCCTTGGAGGCGTGGGCTAGTGTCATGTTAAATATCTTTGCATTGTCCCTAGCAGATAGTTATTACTATCTAAATTTTAATGAAAAACTATTGAATTATACACCGTGTTATATTAAAATTTGTCTATTTGCATATCTGTTTTCCCTAATAAACTGAATATTTTAAGAGCAGAGACCAAGTTCTTCTTCATCTTTATATCCTTAATTTGTAGCATAGTGCTTGGCTCATAGTAGATGCTGTGGGAATGTTAAATGCATGATTGAATGACTGAATAGCAGAGCTGTCTTTCAGAATTTCAGTTAAATAGTTTTCCCCAAAAGAAAGTTATCTTCTTTGACTGTATAGGTAAAGATATCTGTATGTGGCTCATCTTGAGTAGTTTGACATTCTCAACTCCTCTGTATCAGGATTGGTAGTCTATTTGGAAGATAATGTGTACATATGAAAAAAATAACTATTCAGCAAGTCAGTATTTTATGCACTGAGTAATGAGGACAGATGTTGCTTCAGTGTCATACTAAAGATAACATCCTTAATTGAGCCTTTAAAAGGGTAGTACCTAAGCATATACTTAGAAAATGGCTGTTGGTTAATTGGATTAATTAAAAATGGAAGCCTATACCCTGTTTCCCCGAAAATAAGACCTAGCCGGACAATCAACTCTAATGCATCTTTTGGAGCAAAAATTAATATAAATATAAGACCTGGAATTATATTATATTATAGAGACCCAGTGGTAAAATAAGACTGGGTCTTATATTAATTTTTGCTCCAAAAGACACATTAGAGCTGATTGTCTGGCTAGGTCTTATTTTCGGGGAAACATGGTAGTAGGCTCTGTCTTTCTGTTTTACTTGGCTTATATTGTACTGCTTATTTTGGACTGGTTCATTGGAATTTTTCCTCATTCTTTTTTAGGTCCAGGACAACTTTGACAAGATTGAATTCAATCGGATGTGTTGGACCCTCTGTGTCAAAAAAAACCTCACAAAAAGTCCCCTGCTCATTACAGAAGAAGATTCATTTAAAGTATGGGTTATTTTCAACTTTTTATCTGAGGACAAATATCCATTAATTATTGTGCCTGAAGAGGTAAGGTATGGCTCTGGGAAGTTTTTAGATGGTCATCTTAGTATTTAATAGACTTAGCTTGGAAATAGTTGTGTGAATTCACTGTGGATATGGAAGGAGATCCTGGGCTAGTCTTTTTGAATCAGAGGCAAAACAACTTGAATCCAAAAAAGTCCAAACCTTAGTGTTTTGGGGTCATGTAATACCTCTGGAGATTTGCAGACAGGGTGGGACTCTTCCTCTCTAAATTGCTATAATTATAGATGAATTTACCTTTATGTCCAAAGAGTATTTATTTAGTACAAGTCACAACATAATTTTCTGTCTGCTTGCATATTGACAAAACCGTATGAACTGGCTGAGTCATGCCATATGGGAAACACATAGCATTCAGAATGTTCTCAAGGCTGTTTTATGTGAGGAAATGCTGTTCTTGTTTCAAAGTCTATGATGGTGACTGTTTACTGTACTTTCCAAAGTAAATGAAAAAGGACATTTGCTTGTTTTGTTTTGGGTTTTTTTCCCCTAAGCTTCCAAAGGAAAAACAAAAAGAGGAGTAAGGTTTTGTGCTCTCTTACTGCCCTAAAAAATTATACATGTAATGAATGCATGCTTATTATAATAGTAAATTTAGAGAAGCCTCATAATATGCAAAATTAAAATCAGCTGTAGTCCTCCCCTTAAAAAAGAAGTCTATACTCCCTTGTCCTTGGACAAATTATTTAATCTCTTGGGTTTTAAATTCTTCATTTATAAAATACGGCTTATAGCAATGATAACTCTAAAGGGTGTGAGATTCTTCATTTAAAGGACTTAGCTCAGTGCCTGGCATGTAATATGTACTCAGTAAATATGTTAACTCCTATAACTACTATTGCATACGTTTTTGCACACTAGTCTGCATATTTCCTAAGGATAGGAAATTTTGAGATCTGTGGAATTTTGAGGTCTAAGAAACGCATACTTTGAAGGTATTAGATGAACAAGGCAGAAAGGCCCCTCAGAAAGAGTGTACCAATTTAAACACCTGCCAGTAGTGGTTAAGGGTGCCCATTATTACCCATCCTGCTGATACAGAGTCTTGTCTGATTTCTCTGATTCATGTTCATGTGAGGAAAATCTTTTTAAAGTTTCACACTACAATATTTTATGTAAAAACAGCAAGCGTTTATTGACTGCCAACAATAAGTGAGGCACCAAGAGGAATACAAAGTGAGAAAGATTACTTCCTGCCTTCAAGGAATTTGCAGTGTGCTGGAGGAAAAACAATATAAGTCAGGTGTAATTCAAAGTAATAAGAGAGATGCAAATGTTATAAGAGAGATGCAGGTACCGTGCAACTACAGAGAAGGGAAAGATTTATACCAGCTTGGGGGACGTAAGGGATCAGGAAAGGCTTTTTAAGAAAGGCAATATAATGTAGTGGTTAAAAGCCAGGGTCTTAAGCCTTTTCAGTAAAGGGCCAGAACAGTAAATATTTGAGGCTTTGTGGTCCATACTGTCTCGAAGCTACTCAACTCTGCTGTTACAGCATGAAAGCAACCATAGACAATATGTTGCTGTGCTTCAATAAAATAGATGTTGAAATTTGAATTTTATGTAATTTGCATGATGAGTTATGAAATATTATTCCTTTGATTTTTTTTTTTTTTTTAAATTCCCAACCACTTAAAAATGTAAAAACTCTTCTTAGATCATGGGTATATGGAAACATGCTGTGAGCCAGATTTGGTTGCTGGGCTAGATTTGACTCATGGACTGTAATTTGCTGTTTCCTGGTTAAGAGCAGAGGTCTGGAGTTAGATTTCCTAGATTTGAATTCTGGGTCCATCACTGCTCACTAGATGTGTGATGCTGGGCGATTTACTTACTGTTTTTGTTGCAGTCTCCTTAACTTGTAAAATAGGGCTAATGTTAATATTTGCCTCCTGCTGTTCTTGTGAAAATCAAATGAGAAGAATGCCTGGCCCTGAGAGAATGCTTGCTTATTAAGTGTTAGGTATTATATTTAATATGGTTGGAAAGGAGCATTTGTGCTGGGTCTTAAAAAAGATGGAAGAGTTTTGACTAATGGAGAAGGCAGAGGAGAAGAATTCTGGATGGAAGAAACAGTGGACAAGTTTATATGAGGCAGTAAAGCAAATGGTGTGTTTTGAGATGAGTGAAGAATGCTGTCTTGGAACCATTGGGACTGATTGGCCGATTTAAGCCAAAAAGGAATTTTAAAAAAGAATGTTGGGTAGTTTACAGAGTCACCATGATGGTTGAAAAACCAGGTGTGGAGGCTGTGCAGCCTGGAACTACTCTGGTCATACCAGCGCAGAAGCACAGGGAAAATGCTGCTGCCACCATAGGGTAGATGTTGCATTTGTGCCATGGAACACCTCTGGCCCCGCATGCTGGTTGCTCAGACCTTCCTGCAGCTGTTCTTGCGGTAAACCAGGGAGAGTTCTTTTGCTTGCCCACTTCCCAGGTCACCATCTGGATGAAGCATCTGATTGGTATGGCTTAGGTCAGGTGCCATAAGCTAGCTGCACAGGAGGCTCAGAAAGGGGACATTTGCAGTTTTAGCTCCTATATTGGGAGGTGGAGAATCTCTAGATGTAAGAAGGGGGTTAGATGCTGGGCAGTCAAAAAAATGAACCATATCCTTTCTAACTGAAATGATGGCGGTGAAGGAGAGTGGTGATAGATGAGGCTGGAAAGAATTTTGACTTTATTCTGTAGGCAGTGGGGAGCTATGAGCCACTGATGATTTTTGAGCAAGAGAGTGACAGGTAAATAGATGAAATATGGATAGATGGGAGGTGGGAAGTTAAGAAAAGGTAAGAGGCATTGAGGACTGAAGTAGTGTCAGTGAGAATGGAAACGAAGGCCAGGTGGAGGGACCTGGAGGTTACAGGACCAAGCTCAGAATGCCTTTCTGTGCAGAAATGTAGGTAAGTTTCAGGCTGAGTGATTGGGAGGGAATATAGTATAACCGTTTAAAGCGTGGTCTTTGAAATCAGACTGCTTGGTTTGAATCCTGATTCTACCACTTTTTGGCTATGTGACGTTGAGTAAATGATTTACTCTCTGCTTGGGTTTCCTCATCATTAAAATGGGGATAACTCCTTTTTGCACAGGACACAAGTGAGGATTAAAATAGTTGATGGATGTGAAGCGTTTAACACAGTGTCTGGTTCCATGGTAAATGGTGTGTGCGTGCACACATGTGTACAAATGAATGAGAGGACAGTGAACAAATTGGGGATGCAATGTATAATGATGGGTTTGGCATATTTGGCATTTTAGGTGGAACATCTTTGTGGAGCTGGCCTGTATTCAACTGAAGTGCACATTGAGAGGCCGTGAGAGGCCGGGGCTGGAGACAGAGATAGAGAAGCCATGGGAAGAGGTTAGATCAGGTCGGAAGAGGACGCAGCGGGAGTAGTGAGGCTGAGGACAGAACCTTGGGACTGTTTCTACAGCAGCAGGAGGAAGTAGATTGGGTACAGAAAGCTGAATTGAAAAGTCTATGGTGTAGGAGAACTGGGAGAATATTGAGTCATAGGTGCCAAAGAAAGAAAAAGTTCTCAGAAGCAGAAAAGTAGTTACTGGCATTCGATGCTACAGAAAACTTAGTGATGAGTGAGAAGTTGCTCTTGGATTTAACAATTAGGTGGTCATTGGTGACCAAGGAGAAGTCAGTGGTAGGAACAGTTTCTTAGTACTCAATAGCCATAGTGATGTAATTGCGCATGGTTGTTAAAGGGGAAATAAAAAAAAATGAGCTATGGAATTTTTGTCCACAAAAATTATGTAGCTTAATATAGAGACATATAGAAGGGAATGGAATATTGAGTAGAAAGAAATATAATGGTATATCTTTTAAAATGGTATATATTATAAAATGGTATTTTGAAAACATAGTTGCTGCTTGGAAGAATTATGCTAATAAAATTTCCAGTATTGTCTTGTAAGACCTTTTGAAGTTACACTTAGTTTTCCAAATTTATTTGTGTTTTCTTTGGAACTGGAGGAGGGGTGGGTCTCTTACCTGTGATGTTTTGGTTCTTTCGTTGGCTGAAATATTTGTGTTGGACTTGAAAGTGACCTTGTCTTGATTTCAGAATTAGAAATTAATGAGCAAGGAGACTTACCTTCTTCCTCGAGGCAGCACCTGCTTGCTGTGAAGGACTCGTCATTGGCTTTGAATGATAACTGAGTGACAGGCTGTGAAGGGAGCCAGTTAGCATCAGCTTCCTGACTGCTCTGCCTAAGAAACCCACCAGATTTCTGCTCCAAGTGGCCCAAAGAATGGGGACCCACGTGAACTTGGATGTATACCATGACGATCCTTTCTGCGCCCTACTGCCCAGCCAAGACTCCATGCTTACCTTTATTTTTGCGGGCTGACAGAAATGTCTTGGCCCTCTTTCCAGACAAATTCATCGCATTTGAGAAGGGAGCAGCCTCTCTGACTTGATGGAGTAGCCAGGCAGCACACCTTGTCATGTTATTGTCTGAACTTACTCTGTGTTTTGACATCCTTAACTCCTTCCATTTCTTCTAGTTAGAAATAGAATTAGAGTTAGTTTTACAGATTATTCCTCTGTGGCCAGGAGGACTTCTGTGGGGAAAGAAGGATCATTGGAACAGATTTACATGGAATTGCTTTGTCTGGCTGGTGAACCAGCCTCCCGAAGTTTAAAATATGGCCTTGTATTTATTGAGCTCTAAGCATATCTCCTGGCCTTTCACCAAGGACTGCAAATTCAGGGTCACACTATTTTGTGGCAAACACTAGAGCCATAATATTTCTTAAGGTGGCTATTCTCTGTTAGATTTTCCTTCCTTCCTAAATACTTGAATAACATTTTTAAAAACTATATTTTGAACTGGTTTTATTTAGAATTACAGATTTTAATAAAATTCAATGTGAAAACATATATAAATAAAATTTGAAGTAGAGTCTTAATTTGTCATGATTATGTACATTAGTTTAATTGTAATCTTATCAACAGTTTTTAGACTTTATACATTTAAAGTAATTCTTTATGTTTCTAATAATCAACCTACCATGATGATCATTTGCATTTTAAGTCCTGACTGTTTTTAAGTAAGATTTTATTCTCCAGCTTCAATTAATATTATATAAGTAACAGTGGTTGTTATATGAATAACATAAGTGGTATAAATAAATTTACTTTTGACTCAGTTTCCCATTACCCAGAAATTAGTGTCAAGAATATTGAATAAATATTTCAGTGACTTAACACAAAAAAGTCAAGAACTAGTATGTCGCCATTTGAGAGGTTTCTGTAATTTTTGTCAAATGGTATTCTTGGAAATGTGTGTCTGTAAAGTAGAGTTTCTACATTAGTATTTATTTCCCACAGAGCCAAGAACAAAATAGGATGTGTCTGTTGTGTGTTTATTTGGAAGAATTGCCTTGATACAATTAAATATCAAACCCGCAATAGTTTTAAGAGACCCTTCGTGAAATAAAACCTGAATTATAGTTAAGCCAGTAAAGTCTCTTTTAAATGATGACAGGGAAAGAACTTTTAACTAAATAAATTTTGGAGCCAAAGGCCTCGAAAATCACATGCAGCTTAAAAGTTTATTCTTTGTTATTTTTGGTGAAACTTGCTTGGAAGGAGGAAGTAAGCTGCTTCCTGAAACTGAATGAGCTCTTAGAATTGATGCAGGCCACTTGAGACTAACACGGCAGCACGTGATTTATTATTTAGTATAATTGAATAGTTGAGAATGGTAATGTTTGTCTCTCCTTGGCTCAATATAATGAATTGAGAGGTTCTTAAGTTATTTGGTTACGATGAGTGTAAGATTGTGCCAAAAGTCAACAGGAAGTGAATCTAGATTAGTTGTCTGGCACAGTCACTGGGAATGCTGAATAGATACTGGGTACTGATGACAAACTCGCAAGGGTTTGGGAGGGCACCTTCAGAAAGGTTCCAGATGAACCTGGGACGCTGCCTCTAGACCTGAGTTTGCTGCTAATAGGTACTTTCTGAGTCACAAACATTACAAAAGGTCATCTGATATACAAGAGGAATTGAAGCTCGAAGTACGAGGGGCTTGGGTTCATTCATAGTGGTAGGTGAGAAAGAGCTGAGGCTGCATTTCCTGACTTGGGTCAAGTGGTCAGCCAGATGCACCATCTTGTCACGCTCACTTTTCATCGTCCTGTGCATACAAGTGGCCGTATGCATATGCTTACATTGGCCTTGCTACTAAAAATTCTAGTTGGGCCTGTTCTACCTTTACCCCAAGTTGTGATCAGGCAGCATGGGCCCTTCCTTCTTTTTGTTGCCTTAGGGAGATTGAATTTCTGTACATTTTAAGGCCTCTACGGTATTTTGCCATGGGCAATTATTTATTTTAATGTTTTTTTTTACTTTCTTTTTCTCTATTTTTCTTCAGTCTTGCCTGAGTTATTTTTCTCTGTTTTCTGTCTCATTCTTTCCTTCACTCTTCCCTTTCTCTCTCTTTCTCTTAACCATTTCTTTTTTCTCTCTTCTACTGACTACCCCTGTTATTTCTATTTAGGAGCCAAGAAAATATCTGATAAACTTAACAGTAGATGATATATCTCCAACAAGAGAAAGGAAAGACCTAAGTGTGTTTTTCTCCAACAAGTAAACATTTCTTAACCACCTACTACCATGTTTCTCTGAAAATAAGACCAGGTCTTATATTAATTTTTGTTCCAAAAGACGCATCAGGGCTTATGTTCAGAGGATGTCATCCTGAAAAATCATGCTAGGGCTTATTTTCGGGGAAACACAGCATATGCTAGATTTAGGAGATTAGATAATCTACGTACTAGAGGATTTTACACTATGTCATCAAATTAAATCAGTAGAACTCTTGATATTTTTTGACTTTGTAATGTTTTGTGAATGTACTTTTCTTTGCAAACATGTTTTTCCTATATTTTGCATTCTTTTTCTGTTAAAATGTTGTTTCACAAACAATATTATAATCAAGTTAATAGAAGTGTAAAGAAGAGAAAGAAAAAATAATTCACAATCCTATCTGTGACAATTAGACTTACTGTTTCTATGTTTTCCTCTAGTGTTTATCAAAATATTTACATAATCTTTATGGAGTGGAAATCATATGTAAATTTAATTTTGCATTCTTCTTCACTTTTTGTTATTTCCTAAATGCTTTCTTAAATGTAATTTAAAATAGTTGAATACCATTTCAGTGCAGATGGGAAGTTATATCGATGGAGTACCTACTGTGCCAGACATTGTGCAAAATGTTCTATATTTGTTTCATTTTTATCCCCATAGTAGTTATAAGTGATGAGTGTCACTTTGCTCATTTCATAGATGAGAAAATCGAGCCTTAGCTTACTTTTTATTTCAGTTTAGCAAACATTAATTGAGCTCTACTACGTTCTAGGTAGCATGTTGAGTTCTGGAGATTCAAAGATGAGTGGGACATGGTTCCTCCTATAAGGAATTCAGAAAATGGTGGGAAAGCAAATGAGGACAGAGATAATTTTGATACAGTATGTTAAGTTCAGGGACATAAAACATCTGACCTGAGTTAGGGTTGGTCAGAGCAGTTTTGCTAGAGCTGGGCCTCGAAGACTTTAATGTGCATATGGAAGTTCCTGGGGTTCTTGTTCAAAGGCAGATTCTGATTTGGGGTCTTTGGTGGTATCTGAGATACTTCACTTCTCCTAGGCTTCCAAGTGCTGCTGCTGCTCTCACTTGGAATGGGAATATCCTAGATGATGTAGGATGTTGAACAAATACCAGTTAGCCAGGTAGAGAAATGGGTAAAGGAGGACAGCATGGGGGGAGGCATAGAAGCATAAAAAGTATGTTAAGTGGGTAAACTACTTATAATCTATGACAAGTGTTGGCAAACTCTGACTCGCTGGCTGAATCCAGCCCACAGTCTGTTTTTGTATTGTCTGTGTGCTAAGAATAGTTTTTATGTTTTTAAAGGTTGTTAAAAAAACCCAAAAATCCCCAAACAAAAAAGAATATATAACAGATACACAAAGCCTGAAATATTTACTCTATTCCTTTACAGAACAATCTTGAGACCCCTGATCGCTGCTGCTGTTGCTAGTGTTGGTGGAATGTAGTCTGCCACGGGCATAGCGGAGGACACGTAGAGACAGAGGGCAGGAGGCTGGTCACCCAGGGATGCCCAGGAGGGTGGCCTTTATCTTTGAAGTGACAGGGATCCTGGACAGAATCCCTGGAAAAGAGGGGAGGTCACAGGCTTATGTTTTGATTTGGAAAAATCTCTCTGGCAGAATATTGATACGGGGGGCAATGCTGGAGGCCAGGGTACCAACCAGGAGGCCTGAGCAAAGGCAGACAGAATACCGTGTTGCCTCGAAAATAAGACCTAGCTGACCATCAGCTCTAATGTGTCTTCTGGAGCAAAAATTAATATAAGACCTGGCATTATATTATATTGTATTATATTATACTATGTTATGTTATATAAGGCCCAGTGTAATTTTACTACAGTAATTAATTTTTTATAGTAATTAATTAATTTTTGCTCCAAAACACGCATTAGAACTGATTGTCCGGCTAGGTCTTATTTTCGGGGAAACATGGTAGGAGGAGACAGATTTGAGAACTGTCTTGAGCACCATTGTTTATTCTCTTTTGACTGCAACCTATTTAGGAAGAGAAACATTTTATTTCATGACCCAGCACACACAAAGCAAAACTTGACACAAAACAGTATTTGTCTTTATTATGAGTGAACTCAAATATCTTTCATTCCATTAAAGAAAATGCTGGTTACTACCCACTAAGGTGATTTCATATTGGGTCCTAACCTAAGTTTGAAAAACACTGATCTAGGGAGGTAAAAACATTTTCGCACTGATTTGATGTAAGGGAGTAGAAAACAAGAATCCTGCCGTGGTGAATGGTGTTGCTCCCAACTGAAATCAGTAATAGGAAGGCAAGCCACTTGGAAGGTAGAGGTGGCTTGCTTGGACATGTTGAGTTTGAGAGCATTGTAGGATACCCAGGCTTTTCAGAAGATAAGAGATGATCAATTTCTCATTAGTATTACTGCCTCACTGTTTTATTTAACTGCCATGATTTTAACAACAGGATTTTTTGCACAAAGGTGTATGTTTCAGGATTTAATAAGCTCTTCCAGCCCAGGCCAGGAATTCAACCATTGTTTGCAACATTGTCAGTGTTCTAATGGGAGGAAGCAGCATGGATTTAAAATAATTGGCTTACGTGGAAAATTTGTAAATTGGGAAGAAACTTGTCCATACTTTGAGATGCTTATTTAATTTAGTGCTTGCATATTAGTTCAGTAAGAGTAATATTCTGATATATTGAAATATTTATCCAAGAGGGAATAATCAGATCACATTAATTAGTTTGTGTATGGCAATGGATGTGTGCAGTTTGCTATAGTTCTGTATACAACTATACTATTAGAGGGTTATCGGTTTTTTATTCCTTTACTTTTTCTAAGTTAATATAGAACCAGTGACATTTATCCATACCCTCTTCCCTAATAGTATCATGATCCTTTAAAGATCCACTATTGGAACTGTAAAAGAATATTGCTTAAATTGACCATATTAGTGTAAATAATGTAGATACATACCTAAGTTAAAAAGTTATTTGTTTTACCAGGAAATAATAATTTTTAAATTCTTTATATAGATTGAATACCTGCTTAAGAAACTGACAGAAGCTATGGGAGGAGGTTGGCAGCAAGAACAATTTGAACATTATAAAATCAATTTTGATGATGGTAAAGATGGCCTTTCTGTGTGGGAGCTGATTGAGCTTATTGGAAATGGACAGTTTAGCAAGGGCATGGATCGGCAGACGGTGTCTATGGCAATTAACGAAGTCTTCAACGAGCTTATATTAGATGTGTTGAAGCAGGTAAGAGTCCCTTAACACTGCATTTCTTCTCATTTTTAGAATTTGACATGGAAAAAAAACAAATTTTCATCACAAAGATGACTGTAAGTCACTTAGACTTTTATACTGATTTAGAACAGGAATAAAGTTTCTTATTTTCCCAGTCTTATATTAAGCTTGCATTTTAAAGAATTATTGTTGCATCTCTGAAGTATGGTTAAGCATTGGGAAATTTCATTTTGAAAGAACTGTTTAAATGATCACATTTCCAAAAGTATTTTTAAAGTGCTTTCATGTCATGTGTACATCCATACTTACTGATATGAAAGATCCCCATGGCATCTTGTTCAGAGAAAAAAACGGGTTGTTGAACAGTGGTATCTTGTAATCTCTTACATGCATTGTGATATGTGCATGTAGAGCTGTCTGGAAGATGCTCACCAAAATGTTAAAGTGATTGCTTTTAGATTGTGGGATTCCTGTAAATTTTGTTTTATTTTTTATTCCTTTATTATTATTGCACTTTCTGTGTATATGATTTTATATTATTTTTATAGAATCAGAAAAATATCCTTAATTTTGGAAATTTTGCTAAATAAATACCTTTAATTAGCAAAGTTGCATTTATCTTATTAGATATGTTTGTTTTCTCATCCCCTACATAACATCTGACTTGCGTATTTGAAGCTTAATGCTTATTAAATTGAATTTATATATATATTTAGTGGATCTTTCAAATTTCTTACTTTATTATATTGAATAATAACTGATTTGGGATTTCCTTACTTTGGTCCTTTTTTTGCTTAGTAGGTGATATTGTTGTTTTTGTTCTTTTTGCCTAATGGAGCCCATCAATAAACATTAATTAATTGAGACTTAATTTGTATAGGGTTTTGGTGTTATAAAGAGGTATGAGACATGGTCTCTGTCCAAATTTATCCATACCCTCTTCCCTGATAGTATCATGATCCTTTAAAGATCCACTATTGGAACTGTAAAAGAATATTTCTTAAATTGAACATCTCTTAGTGTAAATGATGTAGATACATCATTTCAGCCTAAGTTAAAATGTTAGGCTTTTAGGCTTACCAGGATGACAGGATATAGGGCTATAGATGAATTTCAGTATGAGATAGCTTTTGCTTAAATGTCTAAGGATTAGGAAACTGAACAAGTAATATGATTAAAACTGACTATAATAATCAAATGATACTTACAGCCAAGCTAATAATATCATATCTTTAATGTTATGAATAGTCTACCATGGGCTGTCAGCACCTTTTAATATTTAATATTTAAATTTCAGCTGTTCTCGAACAACCCTGAAGGGCTTTGGCCTATAATAATGTGTAATTTTGCTGAAGTAAAAATTTGAATTACACATCTTTGAGGCTGATATGTGGGAAGGAAGTATAGGACTAGTACGTATGAGTGTAGAAGCTACAGTTAGAAGCCAGTGTCCTAATTATTGGTCCAGTTCTTTTTCTGCTCATGTGGAGCAGAATTCATCGTCCAGAATAGTGTGAGGTCAGGTAGAAAGGTAGGTTGGTGCCAGAGGTGATTGATTGAGAAGATATACTTGGCCAAGTTGATACCTTTTAGCATTTTCATTGATTGAGGTTTTAATTTACTAAGAATCACTGTTTAGGGGTAGGGTGTGTGTGTGTGTGTGTGTGTGTGTGTGTGTGTGTGTGTGTGTGTGTGTGTGTGATTTAAACGGAATAGACTGAATAGTATAATGAACTTCCATATATCCATCACCCAATTCCAGTAACCACCAACATATGGTGAATCCTGCCCTACCTACTTTTGCTGCTCCTGTATTACTTGAAACAAATCTCAGACATTTCATTTTATCTATAAATATTTCCATAGGTATCCCTAAAAGGTAAAGAATTAAAAAAACCCACAATGCTATTAACATTCGGGATTCTAAAGTTTACTGTCTATATAGCTTTGCAGTGAGGGGAGGGGTTGTCTCTGAGTGTCTAAAATTTTGTGTAGACTTTTGTTTGCATATGCTTGCATGAATTTGACTGGATATAGTGTCCCCGGCCTTCATAGATCCTCAAAGGGTTCATGATCCATAAAGGACAAGAACCACTGATATTTATGTATTCACGACCATACATCAGTGAGGTAATGGAGTAGGCAAGAATATCAGGGAAGAGAGATATTAGTTCTTGTAAATAAAAGGACAGGCATTTATATCAGATTTGCTCTCTCATAGGGTTACATGATGAAAAAAGGCCATAAACGGAAAAACTGGACTGAACGCTGGTTTGTTCTAAAACCCAACATAATTTCTTATTATGTGAGTGAGGATCTGAAAGACAAGAAAGGAGACATTCTGTTGGATGAAAACTGCTGTGTAGAGGTAAGTTTTCTGGTGCTGCCCTCTGCTGCTCAAGTAGTTTATTTTCCTTCTTCCAGACTTGAGAGCCTTAAAATAATTTTAAAATTTACATTTCTAAAATAATATAGTCATAAAATTGCCATAGTTTCTGGACTAAAAATTAAAGATACCTCACAAAATTTTTATCTAATGTGAATTTATTTCTTGTCTTATACTCATGAGCAAAGTATAGGGATTAAATCCCATTTACTTGTACATTTAAGGAATCATTTATTAAATAAAATGGAGTCATAAAACACAAAATAAAGCAAAAAAAATTTCAAGAAAACAGTGTTTGAAATCATGATTGTACCAGAAAATCTGGACCATTTGGAGTGCAATAAATAAAACTGATGAAGATACGAGCATTACCTTTGAATATTTTGGGTGACTTTCAGGACACTTTATTCACAACTGCTAATTCTGTAAAGAAGTGAAGTCCTCAAGAACATAACTTTTTGAGTTGTTAATTTATATCTGAACTACTACCACGTCTGTATTTGTTGAAGAATATTTAAAATACCTAAGATCTCACTTATAAACAATAATGTATTTTGATGGATGAAGTGGTACAGATATATTAATGTCTTAGGGTGTGCAATGCCCACTTAATGGATCTTCTTAGAATCAACTAAACACGGAGACTCACAAGGTTATGATAGGCCATACCAGCCTTCTTCTAAGGATGTAGGACAGGAACCGCAACTTGGAGCAACAGCATCCCAGGTGTAAGGAGAGGAGAGCTACATCAAGCGGGTGTGGAATCACCCAGGCCTCCCCAGGCTTATCACAGAGTCAGCTATTGTAACAATTCCATAGGTATGCCTTCCAGGGTTCCTGTAAGGGATGTGCTCAAGTACAAGAGTCACTGCTCAGTGAAGCCCAAAGCATGGCATCTTGATCAGGTGTTGGTGGTTCTCCCAGTCCAGATGTGGTATGCTAATCAGAACGCGTGGTTCCCATAGTGATGTCGCCTAGGGGACAGCATCAGTAAATCAGTAATAGGCACTTATAGATCTATATTTTTCACTGACGTTGAATGTCAGCCAGATTTGTACAAATAGGTAAGATGGAATTGAATTTAAATACTTAAAAATGAAATTTTAAAGAACTAATTTTCCTTTCTGCTTTAGTCTTTGCCTGACAAAGATGGAAAGAAATGCCTTTTTCTCATAAAATGTTTTGATAAGACCTTTGAAATCAGTGCTTCAGATAAGAAGAAGAAACAGGAGTGGATTCAGGGTATGGTAATTTTTATTATTTATTACGACATAACTTGAGAGCTCTCACTTTCTATTTTTGAGTTTCATTAGAGATACTAAGGGGTTGTTTCCTCATTGTCTATAGTTACTTCTGTGTGTAACATAGTAGCTTAAAAAAAAAACAGTTAAGAGGAGTTCCCAAATTTTTCAATTTCATTTGCATATGAACTTGTGGGAAAATTATAAACTGGACATTTTGAGTTTTTTACTCTTACTATTTAAAGGGTATGGAATTTCCCCTTTTAACAACTCTGAGGACTTTTAAAGTGGCCCCCATGAGTGTTGAGTAATATGTAAAACAGAAGAGGAATAATGTAATAGTAGCTTTTGAATAATTTTCAAGATCTGTTATTTCCACAAGAAATCACTAGGTTCAAACACAAACCTTAAGAACACAAACTTGATTTAATAACTTTTAAACTGAAGCATTATTCCAAAATTAGTAAAGAATGAGACACTATATATGAGATTTTGTTTTTTTAAATCATGAAAGGGGATTCTGAATGTGATATTTTTGGACATAAATATGTTACCATTACCTGAATTTTCTCTTTTTTGAATCCGTCTGCCTGCATGCACTGGCCCAAAGAAATGCATGAGCAGGAGTTTGCAGTATAGAAAGAAAAATAGTTTAATATTGAATTGGCCAATATGGAGGCAGGAAGCTAATGCTGAAAACCTGACTACCTGATGGTGTGTAGGTTACAGATTATATGGGGCAAAATCACAAGACACTGTGGGTTAGGAGTTTGGGGTCCGGCTGGGAGCTGATTGGTTGGGAGTGAGGTAAGGGTAATAAACATTTCTTCTGGTCTTGAGGACAGCTCTGAGGTCTTTTCCAGCGTCTCTCTGTCTGGTTTCATGGGAAAGTAGCCAGGGGGTCATTCCACCTTAGGGTTCAGGAGCTGAAACATAACTCAGGTCAAGATGTTATCTTTAACCTGCCAGAGGTCCAGACCTGTGACCGTGAGTCAGATCTGGATACTGTCTGCTGCTGCCTCAGGGGTGGCTGATTATTGGGGGAAAGGCTAGGTCTAGGAGGGGTGTATATATAGAAAGAGGGATATGCTTTCCAGAGCTGGGATTTAAAACTAATCAAAGTTATAGGGATCCTCGATTTCAGGTAAAAATATATTATATTGAAAATTGTGATCATTTTTGATGCGGTTTAAGAGTTTGAGGCAAGTGCAGCTAGGTTTGAATCCTCTTTCCTGAGTCACTTAGGTTGAGTCATGAATTCTGTAGCTGCTTTCCTCTTGTGTGGAATGGGGATAGTAATAATTAGTTAATGAAGATATACTTGCACATTTTAAAATGGCTTATCCTTGCAGCAATGTTTGTGATAGATTGCAAGCAACTTAAATGTCCATTAATTGGGAAATAGTTGAATAAATTATGGTACAGTTACACAATGGAGTACTGTGCAATATTTTATGTATAGTATTTTGTATACTGATATGGAAAGCTCTCCAAGTTAAATTAAGTGAAAAAAGCGAGGCTCGGAAGAGTGTGTTATGTCACTATTTGGGTCAAAAGAAGGTGGAAGGCGTATATACATGTTTATTTGTGAATACTTTAAATATCTCGGGAAAGAAGCACAAGAAACTGTTAGCATTAGTTGCTAGGGGGGAGGGGAACCCAGTCCTTGGGGATAGGAGTGCGAGGGAGACGTCCTCCGTGTCCTTTCATGCTTTTGAATTTGAACAATGTGAAAGTATTAGCTATTCAAAAAATTAAATTTATATAATTGAAATAATCAGGAAAGAAATCAAATTTCATATAAAAATTAGATAATGCACATAAAAGGTATATATATATATATATATATATATATATATATATAGCAAGTATTCAATAAATGGTAGTTACTGTTATCATTCAGGAAGGGGGTTGTAGAGGGAGATGGTTTCATAAGGCATAGATGAAGGACAGACTAAACAATGCAGGTAGCAAATCAGATACCAGGACTTTGAATCTCAGCCCTTCCTACGTCTGTATCTTATTTGGCCTTCTGCGAAGTATGGAGAAGGGAGTTGAAAGTGTTTTAAATTCTTCCAGTGTGTGTGGTACTCCTCAGTCAAGTATCTGTTTAAGCACAGATGCGCAGTTATGGAATTTTGGAGCTAGAAGGGACTTTCAAGATCCTGTCTCTCATTTTAGAGACGAGGAAAGTGATGCTGCAGAGCTTGTGTGACTTGCTCAGGGTCACAGTGCAGCTCAGTGACAGAATCAGAATCTACACTGGGTCTTTGTCTGGTTTTCTTCCCACTATGCCTTTTGCATGTTAGGCTTACAAAGAATAAAGTGTATTTCCTGTTTTTTCTTCACCTTTTACAGCCATTCATTCTACTATCTATCTGTTGAAGTTGGGCAGCCCCCCGCCACACAAAGAAGCCCGCCAGCGTCGGAAAGAACTCCGGAAGAAGCTGCTGGCTGAGCAGGACGAGCTGGAGAGGCAGATGAAGGAGCTGCAGGCTGCCAACGAAAACAAGCAGCAGGAGCTGGAGACCGTGAGGAAGGTGGGAGTGGGCGCCTGGCTGGGGGCGGCTCTCATTTCATTGCAGGAGCCACAGCTGCCTTACTTTGGAGTTTTGGTTTTACCAAGACCAGGTTACTGCAATTTTAGGGGGATTGTTTTTGGTGAACTGTGTTCTTAGGAAGTGTATCTAGACCACTGAGTGAGACACCCTAGTTTTCCTAGCCCTGAAAGTATAAGGGTGTCAGAGCAGAGAGGACATTTCATTGACCAGAAAAGCGTATTTATAAGAATGGGCACAGTTGAATTTTATCTGAGAAAGATGAGAAAGTTTATTCTCCTATGGATGTCAAGGTCCCTTTTGGTGACCTGGGCAGGGTCTGTTGCTTGTTTATTTTTCCCCCATTAGCTCCCATCTTCACTCATGAGTACCTTGCAAGACCCAAGTATAGGACTGTGGGTTTTACTTACTGTTTGCGGTCAAAGACACAGTCTGGGTCAGCTTCTCCTTCCGTCTCAGGGGTAGGGGGTCAAGTGCCATAGGCTGTACAGGATAGTTAATGTTTACTGGGGAACCCTGTTCCTCGGTTATATAATACAGTGGTTCTGGGGGTGGCGGTGAGTCCCCAGTGTGTGGGCATGGTCTTTGGGACACCTCCTGGATGAGCCTGTCTGCCTTGAATCAGTGAGCTTCCTGTTAACCACGAGCTCAAAGACCTTTTGTGTTCTTCTCTGCAGCACCTTTGTTCTGGGATATGGAGATTGTTCATAGTTCAAAGCCCCACATTCCTGGTGGGGTTCTCCCTTTGCAAACCATGGAAATGCTGCACTCTATGCTGACTTCCTTCGAGTAGACTCCAAAATTGTGTTATATTTTTGTAATCTTAAGAACCATGGGAGCATACAGTCTTAGAAACAGTTGTTCCTAGCCAGCAAACCCACTTTCTAAAAGCAGCCCCTTAGGCTTCGCTTCTCTTCCTTCCGAATCACTCCCGCATCCTGCCTCTTTCTGCTGCAATACGTTTTCTTTCAAGACTCCTTTCATGGGCTCGGATGAGCACCTGCAGTACGTGATTGCTGCTTCCTCCATCCACTGAGCACACTGCAGAATGGGTGTTATGGAAGTGGGCTGGGCATTTGGGCTTGGTGTCCTTCTTTTATAATTAAAAAACATTGTGAAATATGCATATAGAGGAGAATATAAAATATGTATATACAAATAATTATGAAGTGACTATTCCTGAAACAACTACCTAAATTAAGATAGACGCTTCTGTGTCGTTTCTTCTGTTTAATTTTTAAAAATTTAAAACCAGTAAGATTTGTGGGTTTTGTATATATATATTTTTAATTGATTTTTAAAAGAATTTTTTTATTAGGGAATATTGGGAACAGTGTGTTTCTCCAGGGCCCATCAGCTCCAAGTCTTGTCCTTCAATCTAGTTGTGGAGGGCGCAGCTCAGCTCCTAGTCCAGTCGCCATTTTCAATCTCAGTTGCGGGGGCGCAGGCCACTGGCTCATGTGGGAATTGAATCAGCAACCTTGTTGAGAGTTTGCACTCTAACCAACTGAGCCATCCAGATGCCCTGGTTTTTGTGTAGTTTTATGAGTTTTTACACATGCACAGATTCTTGTAACCATGACAGACACAATACAGAACAATTCCAGTGCCTCAAAGAATCTCCTCATCCTGCTCCTTAGAGTCAGACCCTAACCCTCACACCAACCCCTGGGAACCACCGACCTGTGTTCTGTTCCCATATTTTTGCTTGTTCGAAATTGGCATATAATTGGAATCATACAGTTAGGTAGGTTTTCAAGACTGGATTCTTTCACTTAGCATCGTGCATTTGAGATGCATCTATCGAGCGTCCTTTCAGACTCTTTTAAACTCAGGCTTCTGGGAGCATGGAGATGCCCTGCTTTGTGTTATGTGAATGTATGCCCGAGGCTAGGCCACTGAGACAGCTTCCCCACTGCCTAGTTTTACAGAATTATTTAAGCAACTGATTTGAGGTTTGATGGATAAGTGTTAGACAATTATTACAGGTCCCTTAATCTTTAATTTTCTTTTTCTTATCAAGGCATAAAATTCTCCAGTTTTTCATGGAAGCATTTTTAGAAAAATACTGCTTAGGTGAATATTTCAATCACCTGGAATTAGGTTATATATTTGTGAATTTTGTTAAGACTCAAGACTCCTTAGTTAATTCAGAAGAAGGAATGAGAAATCATAGTATTTTTTAAATAAATTAACAGATTTCTTTAAAAGGTTTCCCAAATAATTTTTTTTGAGAAAAAACTTAGATTTTTTTTTCTTCAGCTAAGACAGCAGATGATTTATTGTACACATTACATTCAGCCACAACTGAGAACAGAATTTGTGTAGAATGTCACAGGTCCAGAGCAAAGGACTATTTTTGTACAAGCAAAGTGGATTTCTCAAAAGGTGATAGCGGGGAACAGATGGCAATGTATGTTCTAGATCCATTGAGAAGTCCTAGATATTAGGCATGCAGTCCAACAATTTGTTCCAGTATCCCTGACCTCTGGCTTTCCTCATTTCTGCCCCTGTGGCTTCCACCGGTGCACAAGCTAGCGGTTTACTTGGACCTCTGCCTCATCTTTCTTCTTTTGCGCTTCAGCTTGCACATTCGCTTCTTCCTCCACCAACCACCTCCACTTCTCCCCAAACTATCCTTCATCTCCCACTAGGTCTTGGGCACCCTTGAGAACCCTTCGGTTCAGGGAATCATCGGCTTAGATTTTTTTAGAGTAGTTTTTAGGTTCACAATAACATTAAGAGGAAGGTACAGAGATTTCCCATGTGTCTCCTGTTCCTACATATGCAGAGCCTCCAACATTGTCAAGTCCCCACCAGAGCAGTGCCTTTGTTACAGTTGGTTAGTCCACACTGACATTCGTGATCACCCTAAGTCACAGTTTACATTTGGATTCACTCTTCTTGTACATTCTGTGGGTTTACACAAATGTATAATGGCGTATATATACCACTAAAGTATCATTTAGAGTATTTTCACTGTCCTAAAAATCCTCTGTGCTCTATCTGTTCATCCCTCCTCCCCAAACAATTTTTAATTCTATTTTTCTTTCTTTTAAAAATGTAATCATTTGAATAGGTAATACAATCATATGGTCCAAAATTTTAAAATACAAAAAGGGATTCAGTGAAAAGATTTCCTCCTATGTCTTTCTTCCCTCTGCCCAGTTCCCACCTCTTGCCTAAAATGACCACTAATTTTTATTTCTTGTATATCCTTCTAGATTTATTAAATGTATATATAAGAACATATGCATATGCACTCTTATTTTTCCACTCTTTAAACACAATATGTACATACTTGATCTCATGGTTCTGCAACTCGTGTATTTCAATTTATATATATATTTGAGATCTTCGCATGTCAGTATAAAGAGAGCTTTTTCATTCTTGTTTCTAGCTATATAATGTTCTGTTAAATGGCTGTATCATTACTTATTTAACCAGTCCTTGGTAGATGAACATTTGGGTTGTTTTAATCCTTTGTTTTAGTAGACAATGCTACAGGGGATTATTTTATACCTGTGTTCCTACATGTTCTAATGTATCTGTAGAAAAAATTCTCAGAAGTGGGCTTGCTGGATCAGGGAATATATATATACATCTATAATCATGAAATCTAGGCTGATGAAACAGCCAGCGTCTCAAATCTTGCTATTCACTGTATCACAGTTCAAAGTGTTCTAGGGTTTGGCAATTAAGTATTCCAGCCCAGAAATGTCACACTTCAGTTCTGTTTACAATATTTTGACCAGAACTAGTCACATGTTTCTGATGAGAAGTCAGCAGTCAATCTTACTGGAGTTTCCTTCTAGTGAATTTTTCATTTCATTTATTGTACTTTTCAGCTCCAGAATTTCCATTTGGTTCTTTTTATAATTTCTATCTTTTTCTTGATATTCTGTATTTGAAGGGATATCATCATACCTTCTATTAATTCCTTAAACGTGCTTTTCTTTAGTTCTTTGAACATACGACTTCTGTGAAGTCTTTGCTAAGTCCACTATCTGGGCCCCTTCAAAGGCAGTTTCTGTTGCCTACTTTCTATTCCCTGTGTAGGAGTCACACTTGCCTCTTTCTTTGCTGAAAGAGATTTTCATAATTTTTTGTTGAAAACTGGACATTTTAGATAACATATTGTAGCACTCTGAATACAGCTTCCTCCCCTCCCCCAACTGTTTGCTGGTTTATTTGTTTAGTAGTGTGGCTGGACTAGTGGCTGGACTATTTCCGTGAGGTCTGTTTTCTTCACTGTGTAAAGCCTCTGTGCTCTTCAGAGGAACAGCCTCGGGCACACACACAGTGCCCTGGCATGACCTGATATTAGCAGGGCTCTCTTTGAAAGTCTCTGTCATCTGTCACTCTGCCTCTGTTGGTGTCACAGCCCTCTCTGTCAGAGCTCACTAATCTCCAGTGGTTGCTCTGTTGTTTTTAGCAATACCCTGGGTCCTGCAGTGCCCCACAGTCTGATATTGTTTAAATTCAGGCCCACAGGTAGTCTTTAAGACTGGCTCCTACTGGTGAGGGCTCTTCTTGGCTGTCTTACCCAGGTTCTCTCTGTCAAACTTGCAGCTGGCCTGTGGTGTAGCTTGCTGGTCTCACGGAGCTGGCAGCCTCCTCTTACTCCTTACCACTAAAATCGCCATTGTTTGCAAGAGCATCTTTAGGCTTGAACTCCTCACACTGTGTTTTAAATAAAGTCAGTTCTCTTCGGCAGAGCTTCCGAGCCTGCCTTTCTCTCTGGGCAAACCTCTGCCAGTGTCTGGAGCTGGGGGCAGACAGTGGTCTGCGTCTCTTTGAGTGACACCCCTGCTTTATGAACCTGTCACTAGGTGGAGGTCATAGCCTCTGGTCTCAGCTTGCTGCTCCGGCTGTGGAACCTGTGCCCTACAAGTGAGTTGGGACAGAGGTGATCATGCCCAGGATTCTCAGCCCGTCATACCTGAAGTAGAACTTCCATCCTTTGAGTGGAGCTGGGTGGAGGAAGAGAGCCCCAGACCTCACAGCCACTCTTGCCTGGAATAGGGTTTCTGCAACACGGAGCTGGGGAGGATGAGAAATACTGTTGCCTGGCTGTCCTGGGGAGATGCTGCCTCCCTGAGCTGGGAGCTGAGGCAAGAGGCAGCACTGTGTTCTTAGTTCCATCGCTGGTGGGGGTGCTTCCTTCTCACTGACAGCGTGGGGGAAGGGAGTAGCTGCCATAGACTTACTGTTATTCCTGAGATTTAGCTGATTTTCTTGGAAAAACGTTCTTTTGCTGTATGCCCTTAGAATAATTCCCAGAGACTTGCAGTGTTTTCGTTTGTTTGTTTTTAATTGTTATTTCACTGGAGAGAAGGTCCCTGGAGTTCCTCATGCCACCCTTCTGGAAGTCGAGCTCTGGTAAAAGTTTTAAGGAAGAATGTGTGAGATGACAAAGCTGTACAGGAAGAACTCAAGAAATAGATCTCGAACCTCATGATAGCGTTTACAAGTGAATTTAACTCAATGACTCAGTTGCAAAATGTTCAGACTTATTTGTTGGAATGGCTTTCCAGCAGATCTGAAAGTTTTTATTCTGTATTTATTGAACATGAACAATGTTTTGAGTTCTCGCATATGTTTAAGTGTGACCATTTCTGTCTCCACTTTCACTGTAACATTTCCTGCTTTTCTGTGGATGGGTTTTTGATTGGGTAGAAACTGGAAGAAGCAGCATCTCGAGCAGCAGAAGAAGAAAAGAAACGACTTCAGACCCAAGTGGAACTACAGGCCAGATTCAGCACAGAGCTGGAGCGAGAGAAGCTTGTGAGTACCACACGGCTGGGGAATGAGGCTGCATAAGCTCACAGAGCCATCCTGTTGGGGGAGGGGTGGAGGTGTGGGAGACAGGAGTGAGGCTATCTTGTCAGCTTGGCTCTGCCACTGACTTGGCAGTAGGCTATTGGGAGAAGTTATATATTCATTCATTCGTCCATTGTTGGTTTATTGAGCACCTTCTATGTACTTGTCACCATGCCAAGGATGTAAAGGTAAAAGACATAAACCTTGCTTTCAAGACCCCAAAATAGAAATTTATGGAATGGGGTGATACGTACTGTGGTTAGGGTGACTATATGTCCTGGTTTGCCCGGGACAGTCCCTGCCGTCCTGGTGTATTTTCCAAGAGTCCTGGCTTGGAAAATAAATAACTATGGAAAAAGTAAGCATAGGTTCCATGACATTTCTCCTCTGTAATGAACAAAGTGGGGGGTTCTGAAATCATGAGAACGTATGAATTCTGGTCTGCTGTTCTGGGCAGCTCTGATTCATCTTAGAGGTTCCCAATCCCCAAGAGAGCCAAGGTTCACGTAGTTCGCTGGTTACTGGAGCACAGGTTTTCTCCCATGAGGTTGTGCTGAGCCCGCTGCCTGTTACACAGATGCTCATCACATCACCTTCAGTAACTTTCTGTTGTTTAGAGTTGAAATGGACATGTTTGTGTTTTGAGAGAAAAGCACAGAGGAAGGCAGACGTGATGTAAAAGAATGGTACACGCACAGGCAGAAGATCTGGATTTGTTGCCTCTCTGCTCCTTCTTACTGAGTATTAGTTTTCTCTTCCTTTAAATTAAGGGGATCAGCATATGACCTCCCACAATTGTTACGAGGATGAAGTAAGCTAATGCTGTTGAAAATATTTTATAAAATGCAGGCATATATGTTACTATGTGTGCTGTTACATTTAGGATGCCCCTGTCTTATGATTCTGAAGGCAGAGATTCAGCATCTTTAGTTCAGAAGGGAGAAACTATAAAGTTGTTAGGAGGAGGTGTCCTAGGGAGGGAGAATGGAGGGGTGCTCGGCAGACGGGTCCGTGCAGGAGGCGTCGCTGCAGGTCAGGGTTTTCTTTCCCCTTTGGTGGTTCTTACCGGGAGAGGGGTCCTTCCTTTTACAGAAGGCTCTGTTGGTAAAGAGCTTGTGTCTTTAAGACAGAAAAGAGAGAGAGATTATACAGGGAAACATTTTTTTTCGTTGACTTGAGTCTTAAAGTGCGGAGTGGAAGGAATGGAGATATACCACGGCACTGGGCTTATCGTTTGTCCCTGGACTCTTTGGATGTGGTCTTGGTGTTGGTATTGGGTGTGGTGCCCTTGCTGCCTCCACCTTCCATCCAAGGTCCGAGGGACAGGTCTGCCACTCTGTGGGCTGTGGCGACCTCTCAGGATGGTGGTGGAGGCCTTCTTTGCGGGTGACGTCAGCCTGCGCTTAATCATGAGCCTTTTGTACCATCAGATCAGACAGCAGATGGAAGAACAGGTTGCTCAAAAGTCCTCTGAACTGGAACAGTACTTGCAGCGAGTACGGGAGCTGGAAGACATGTACCTAAAGCTGCAGGAGGCGCTTGAGGATGAGAAGCAGGCCCGGCAGGACGAAGAGACCGTGCGGAAGCTTCAGGCCAGGTGCCAGACCAGTTTGTACACTGTGCTTTATGTACTTTGCTTGGGCTAATAGTTTCTAGGAATGACTGACACTCTGGAGGAGAGGGGGAGTGTCTCTGCCAGATTGGGGAGACCCCAGAGGGTTGGCTGGCTGCGTCGTGTATTCTCAATCTGGGGCACTGGAAGAGCCTTGCTTCTGGGGCTAAAGACAGCCTTACATCTATTTTGGAGCAGTCCTTGGGGTATGTTTGCTTGGGTGCCCTTCGTCATATTCTAGAATGTCCGTGGGCCCAGGATCAGCTTTGGTGAGAACCTGGCTTCCACATGTTCCAGACCAGAGAGGACCCTAGGTTTGGGGAGAGAGGCCTGCTTCAGGCTAGAGTTGCAGCCACTTTGGGGGGATAAGGAGGAAATAAGCAGTTTCCTTTGGGTCATTCAAGATTGGAGACATTTGTTAAATACTATTTGAAATCTTAGTTTTAGAAGTTCTTAAAATTTAGATTTTTTTCCCCCTTGTACTTTTTAAAGCCAGTATACTGCTTATAATAGTCATGTTCTGGGTGAAAACTCTAAATTTTTGGCTTTTGTAGCAGCAGTGAGGGCAAAGTAGAATGAAGACCCCAAAAGGAAATTTGAGCTATCCTTGTCCAGTTTCTAACTTGCTACCCCATTTACTTTCTTCAAGATGTCTGGTCTGCAACACTGAAAATATTTACCTCAGCAGCAGCAGCTGGTCAGTGCAGATATACCTTAGGCTTTGAGCTGTGACACCCTGTTTTGGGAGCAGTTGTGAGATGAGCTGGGGCAGGTTTTCCATGGCTGCCATGCCACATGTGGAGCAGCCAAAGATGTTCATTTAGTCTTTAAGGAGGAAGACAGGAAAAAAAGGAGGTCTTTGCTGTGTACTTTGCCAAAATGACTTCAAAAATAAATAGCCTTTAAAATTTTGATTCTGTTAAGGAAAAATTATCTTCCAAATAGAAACTTAAATGCTTAGCATATTGCCTGGCATTTATAGGTCCCACTGTATTTGTTCACTGTGCTGTGATGGTAACCGGATCCTTGGGACTCTCAGCCAGTTGCCCTTGGCAGTGATGATAGCACAGGATTCTACCTGGGAAGGTTGGAGTCCCATGTGACTTCCAGAGAGGCATTCTAAGGGACATGAGATGTTTTTTTGATCCTCTTTATTGATAGTTCGGCCGGTAAAGGAATGCGCATAGTCAGGCAAATTAAGAAAGTTTTTATTGTCAGAGAGAGAAGTCTATTGGGCTGAGCAAAGACTGCTACAGTCTGGGCTGCATGTCTAAAGGAGACTTGCAGCCCCGAAGGAGGGGGTGAGGAGGGTTTTATAGGAGCTGTGCTGACAGGGGAGCATTGTTTGAATAGAAAACGTTGACTGCCTGCAAGCCAATAGCTGTTTTGTGGCGTTTTCTGTTATAACAAGTTTAGCTCAAGGTGCTTAGTTTATCGCAAGGTGCAGGCCAACAGACATTTTATTGTTTTCTTGCAGACATGGCTCTGTCTGTAAGTCAAGGTCTCTGAGACCTAACATTCAGCGACCTAACATTAAGTCAAGGTCTCTAACATTCAGAGACCTAACATTTATAATTTGCGATATGTTGGGAGTTTATAGATTGCCCCTGTGCAGAGAATTTGTAGGTGAGCAATGGTACATGTATTAACTCTCAACAGTTTTGAGAGAGGTTGATTATGCTACAGCAGAGATTATACCATAAAGTGAATTAGATAACTCTAGAAATTTATTACAGTATTAGTTGTTTTGTGTTTATAGAATGAATGATGTTTTGAATAAGAGAAAATTTTGGATAATAAAACTTGTTGTTTTTAACCAGTGGTAAATATCAGAATCACCTGTAAAGCTTTCACAAAATACACATGTCGGGCCTGTCTCACATTTACTGACTCAAAATATCTGTGGCTAGGAGCCAGGTACTGTTATTTAAAAAACTCAGGCTAATTATTTGGTGCACTCTGATTTAAGTACATAGCAAAATGGTTTCAAAGTTTTGAATGCAAATATAACTATTATATACAGATCTGCTCCAATAAACTGAAATTACTGCACAAAAGTTAACTTTTTCTTGGTGTGCATAGGCCACTTTATGAATACAGTTATTTTACTATTCTAAATTATTTTTCTTTCAACTTTGTTTTTGGAACTTGAAATGGACAAACTGCCCCCCTCTGGTGGTCATTTTTAAGTGAAGCAAGTCCTTCTCTTTCCAGAAGTCCCAAAAGGTGGGCCTCGTTCAGAGAGACATTTTGTCAGATCGGCAAAGGGGGCTTTCTTCTTGTTTCCACTCCTCAGAGGAGACCTTTCTGGGTAGAAAATCATAGGAAGTCGTCGTGGAGTTGGGATAGAAACATTTAAGCCTGGCACTAATGAAATGAAACATAATCTCAGGCCCAGGGTGTATGACAAGGGTTAATCCTCCTGTTCTTTCAGCATTAGCGAGTCATTCTTGGAATATCTGGCATCTTGCCCTTGCCATAGATGGTCTTTTCTTTGTCAGTGTCTTAACTTTCCCCAGAGATACTTTTTAATAGTAAATTGTTTAAATACACGAACTTTGATTTGAGCCATCAGGGTCTTGTAATTTTTTTTTCATTAAAATTGAAGTTTGTTGTTATGATATGTAATTCTGAAGGTTGTCCAATCTCTTCTGAATAGGAGCTCAGAAGAAAACTGTTCATTTAACATTTGGACAACTCAGTTACTGGAAAGCTCTTGAGGCTAAGCCACATTCTGCCCCATTATAACTGCCACCCACTAAGTTTTTGGATCTGTAAGGCCTAGGAACATACCTTAGTCATGTCTGTGTGTCACTGGCACACAGTAAATGCCTGAGGGATAGTTTTTGAATGAATAAATGGATTCAAGTTTTATTCACTGGGGCCACGTGAAACAACAGGCTCTCTTTTATGATCACATGATAATACCTTTCATTTATTTGAAAGCAGTTAGGAACCGAGCTCTGGGGTGAGGTCTGGGTTTGATTCTCAGATCTGGTAATTTCTAGCTGTGTAATTTTAGAAAAGTTATTTCACTGCTTTGAGCCTTCAGTGCCTTATCTGTAAAATAAGGGTAACTGCCAACCTTGTGGGGTTGTAAAGATTAAATAAGATAATGCATGCAAAGTTCTTAGGGTACGGTCTGGCATTTGGTAGGCACTCAGAGTGTGTTGGTTTCTGTTTCTTATTTGCAGATGAGGAAGATAGATAATGTGAAGAATATCAAAATAAGCATTCGTAAAAGATATTGACAGGCTGGAGTGATTGTTTTTATACTAAGAAGATAGTTTAAAATATCAACAGAACAAGTACAGGATCCAGGAAACCTGGCTAAATAGCAATTCATTTAAAAAGATTCGGGGTTTTACTTCCTTGTCGTATGATTGCCAAAACCTCATATACTCTCAGGTAGCATTAGTGAATTCAAAGGACCCATAACAAATGAGGTATTATTTCCTCTGTAATAATAAGAACTACTATATAGTGAGCATTTTCTACGTGATAGGCACTATTCTAAGTACCTTATACACATTATCACATTGAACTCATCAGCAAACTTTTGATGGTGAGTGTAGTTCCTATTCCTTTATTGTAAACAAGGAAACTGAGGCACAGAGAGGTTAAAATCTTTGGTCAGGGGCTTGTTTACAAACCACAGAAGCCAATCTGAGTTAGCTAAAGTAATAAAATAATTTTGTGGAAGATTCCTGAGTAGTTCACCAGTTCCACAGAAAGGGAGGTGGCCAGGCCTGGGACATAGGCAGGAACCAAGGGAGACTCAGCCCAAACCAGGCCAAGGGAAGAGTCCATTTGGGATGCACTGATGCCAGTGGGTGGTTGCTCCTGCCGTCACTTGACAGTGGATATTGCTGTCACTAGCAAGATACATTCTCCACTGTCTTTGCTTCTTTGTTTCAGTTGCTTCAGAGTCAGTGTTCTGGGAGGGGCACCTGCTTAGCCCAGCCCAGCTGAAGCCTTCACCAGGCCCTGGCTGCCACCGGGCAGGGGGCAGGTGTCTGGCCTATGGCTTGTATAGTGGGAGATGGGCCGTACTTCCCATCGAGATGCCTACTGTGACAGATTCCCTAGACTCATGAACGGGGTTCAGATCCTGGGCAGCCTACATACCTGCAAATTATGCACCTTCTATGTACTTTTCTAGGCACTGGGATTATGACAGTGAACAAGACTGGAAGGGCCGGCCCCTGTTTCATCCCCCCTCTATTCTTTCATCACTAGGGTGAAGAAATAGGTGCCAGCCCTTCCAGTCTTGTTCACTGTCATAATCCCAGTGCCTAGAAAAGTACATAGAAGGTGCATAATAGATGCTGCACTGGTCAGACTACATTTGCAGTGTTGTATTCAGGTGTGGACCTCACACTCCAAGAGACATCTGAGGAGGGTGCAGATCGGTCCTTTGTGGAACTAGGAATAGTGGATGGGAGAGCTTATTTAATTGAGGAAGAACTCTCTAAAGATTGAGGCTGCACATAAATAGACTGACCCGATCTGTGACACTGACAGAGAATTTGAGCAGAGTTGTACAATTGTCACGCAGGATGTTGTAGAGGGAATTCTTACAGTGGTGTGGGCGGGGGGTTGGGGCTGGAGGAGTTGGTGGTCAGATAAGGGGCACACAGTCAGCTACTTTACTTCCTTTGTTGTTGGTTTTAGAAGAGCAGATGCTCTTAAGTAATACCGTGTTTCCCCGAAAATAAGACCTAGCCGGACTATCAGCTCTAATGCGTCTTTTGGAGCAAAAATTGATATAAGACCCGGTAGTATATTATATATTATGTTATACTACACTATATTATATTATATCTGGTCTTACATTATAGTAAATTAAGACTGGGTCTTATATTAATTTTTGCTCCAAAAGATGCATTAGAGCTGATGGTCCGGCTAGGTCTTACTTTCAGGGAAACACGGTAGTAACTGCCCTGCTGCATAGTGTGTTGCCATAATACTGATGGTCAAACCACTAGACTTGATCTTAGCCAAAAGGCCGAGAAGCAATGGTCAAGCCACTAGAGATGAGTCCTGTCCTGGACTGGCATCTAACCACATTGTCCACACTTTGGATACAGGTTTGGGCTGTATGTTAGTTTGTTTATTTAAATACTTGCATAGCTGGCTGTTCTCAGATATATAGCCTGATATTGAAAGGTAACATTTGGAGTCACACAGACCTGGTTCAAAATCCACTGCTACTTGTGCAACATGCTTTTAAACTCTTTGATTTTTGATTGCTTCATCTGTAACATAGGGATAATAATACTTTCCAGAATTATTGGGGGGGTTAGCAATAATGAAGGTAGAATGCCTGGCATTTTCAGTAAATGGTATCTATTATTAGTCTACTTTTTTGTTAGTTCCTTCTTCCCTCATATTCATTAATTTGTCAGCGTTTTCCTTGATAATAGTTTTTTACTGGATGAAAACTATTTGAATGTTGTAACAACCAGGCAAATTTCAAAACTTGGCCCTGCCCGCTACCAGGTGAAAGACTTGGTACAGGTCACTTAACCTTTGTGCCTCACTTTCTCTGTCTCTAAAATGTGAATAACAATACTTAAGTGTATTGTGAGGATTAATTGAGAAAATACACTTAGTTCTTGACCCAGTTTGTGGCACATTAAGCCCTACTTAAATGTTATTATTTTTCAGAAAGGGTGAAACAGAGTTTGGAGCAGGACACATGGGTCACCTTGCCAGTTTTGTGAACATGGGCCTCTCTGGCGCCTGGTTGCCTCCTTGTAAAATGAGACGCAGATGAGATGAGCTCAAATATTCTCTCCTGCTCTAACGCACCCCCATCAAGTGCTGGGTCATGTGTGGTGACCTGGCTCATTTGATCCTGCGCTGTCCACGTTGCAGGTTGTTGGAGGAAGAGTCTTCCAAGAGGGCTGAACTGGAGAAGTGGCACATGGAGCAGCAGCAGGCCATGCAGACAACTGAGGCAGAGAAGCAGGAGTTGGAGAATCAGCGAGTTATGAAGGAACAGGCGCTGCAGGAAGCCATGGAACAGCTGGAGCAGCTGGAGTTAGAACGGAGACAGGCGCTTGAGCAGTATGAGGTAAGCGCATCCCTGCAAATGTGTGTGTTTAAATGTTAAAGAACAAACATTTTTTAATAAGAGAACATTTGCATAGCTATGAGAAGCCATAGTAAGAGTTTTGCTTCACTGTAAGTAAGACGGAAGACGTTTGTATAGGCAATGAGATGTATCAGTCAGAGTCCAGTCAGGAAACAGAAACCACACAATAACTCAAACAAGGGAAGTTTAATATAAACAAGTATTAACTATAACAGGATTAATTACGAAGAGGTGAAGAAAACTCTGAGAACACAGGAATGGCAGATGCAGGAAGCAGCTAGTGCCTCTAGGACTGAGGCAGAGCGCCCAGGAAGGAACATCTGGAAGAGGGTCCCCTTAAGCCCAGTGCTGTGAGCCAGACCTCTGTGCGGAGGGCACAGGCTTGGCCTGCTGGATGGCAGATAAGCTCTCCTGGGTGCTGTGCCAGCAGAGCTCCCTGGGAAGCTGCCCACAGGCAGGTGCCACTGAAACTCAGTGGGGTGAGCACCCATGGGTGTCCTGCGTACCACAGGAGCATAGTGAACTTGGAAGCAAAGCCCCTTCCTCCTCCGTTGTCCCTTCAGTAAGCTCCACTGACAACTTACATGGTGCCAGATGGTGTGGGAGAATTAAATGTCAGAAGCAGGACAATGAACTTGGAGCCGAGAGGCAGTAAGCCATAACTAGCACACAGCATTTTATATTCATCTATAGTTAGTGTGGATTAGGTCCTGTGTGTGACCTCAGGCAGGTTACCTAACCACTCTGAATCCTAGTTTCTGCGTCTATAAAATGGGAGTGACAAAAGTTTCTGCTTCTTAGAGTAGTTGTGAGGGTTTAATGAGATAATCCACAAGCATATAATAAGTGTCCAATCTTTGTTATGTGGCTCTTAAGCAACCAGTGTTTGCATAATCCAAAAATCTCCTTTTGTTCCAGGGAGTTAAAAAGAAGTTAGAGATGGCAACTAATACGACCAAGAGCTGGAAGGACAAAGTGGCCCATCACGAAGGACTGATTCGGCTGATAGAACCAGGTAGCACATTTTTTGATTTTGTCATTTGTTTATTGAATTTATTTTTCTGTTTATGTATTTGAATTGTGCAAAGAAGCTTCTTTAGCCCAAATATACAGAAACCCAAGCTGTTTAGGGTAAATTTCTCTTGACTGATTTAGCTTCTACCAGATAAGAAGGCCCTTTGTGTACATCTTCTGGTTGTTCTGGCTGGTTATGACATTTATGGATGTTCCTCAGAGAAGAGATGCAGTAGGAGAGCTCCTGTTCTGTCTGTGGAAAAGTGATAATGCCCCTTGAAGAATACGTACTTCCTACATTAAAAGCACGTTTGTCTTTTAGGTTCGAAAAACCCTCACCTGATCACTAACTGGGGCCCTGCAGCTTTCACCCAGGCAGAGCTTGAGGAGAGAGAGAAGACCTGGAAAGGGAAAAAGACCACGGAGTGACAGCGCTCACATCAGTTCTGTAGATTCCGAGTGTCGCTGGAAAGCTTTATGCTAAAGACAACAGGGACTGGCTTTGCGGCTTCTAACTCTTCTTCCTTCAATACTCCTAGTGGGTCAATATACCAAGGAAGCCTTATTTGTCTTCCTGCAAATAAGGGCTGACCAGAAAAGAAAAAAAAAGTCAGCATTGTCAAGCTCTTAATAGACTTTCTTTGAAAACTTCAGCTTCTGAAAATTCCTTTTTAGCTCTCAGATTCTTGTTGGAACAAGGCGCTGTCGTCCTCATTGTTTGGAGGGGAGCGGGGTTTGGTGCTCAAGTTCACTGGATAATCAGAACCTCTGAGGACTGGGGTCAGTCACTTGCTGTGGCCGCGTGTTTCCTTCTCCAAGTACCTGTTTCTAAACTAGATGGGCCAGTCTGCTTGCCCTCATATGCCAGTTCGTGGAATGCCGTCAGCTATTGCTGCTCTGATAGAGAAGTCACTAGCTGCCCGTGGACCTGGCTTCGACTAAGCGGTTATAGCCCATATATGCCGTTGTGCAGACAGTTTCTATTTAATGCAGTGTTACTGATTTACAGTCTGGCTTCAGTGTCACTATCTAGGAGGAAGAAATCCTTTTAAACAATGCTTTGGCTAAGATAGATACAGTAAGTCCTCACTTAACATCATCGATAGGTTCTGTGACTTTAAGCGAAGTGACGTATAGCGCAAAAGCAATGTTTCCCATAGGCAAATTCATATAAACAAGAGTTAAGTTCCTACAGCGTCTCATCAACATTATAACAAAACTACGTTGAATGAAATGGTTATTTGAGGACGTGCTGTACTTATGAATCAAAGCACAGAGATGAACTAAGTAAATCCCATTGGAATGATGTTTTTATACTACCATGTTTCCCCAAAAATAAGACCTAACTGGATCAGTAGCTTTAATGCGTCTTTTGGAGGAAAAATTAATGTAAGACCCAGTATCATATTATTATATTATATTACCCAGTCTTATAAGACCCAGTCTTATATTATATTACATTATATTATATTATACCAGGTCTTATATTACATAAGACCTGGTCTTATATTAAAATAAGATCGGGTCTTATATTAATTTTTGTTCCAAAAGACGCATTAGAATTGATGGTTTGGCTAGGTCTTATTTTCGGGGTAAGACGGTAACTGAATTCCTCCTAAGATTTAAAATGGTTTCAACTGTCAAAGTGCTGACGGACCCCTTGGTTTTACTTTTGTAGTTACTGTACAGAAAATTTCAGGAGTGTGGGAATGCTTGTCACAATCAGGCCTTTTACTTCATAGACAGGGATATGTTCATTTATAGGAATTATATATGAAAAAGGTTTCTAAAATATATTTTTGTGATGTGCCGTGTTGAGAGGGAACAAAATATTTATAATTTTCAAACATTCTTACCTAAATATTGTACAATGTAATATGCTGAACATTCTTAATTTTTTGCTAATTTTCTAAGGTATAGTAAAAATGTTTTATATCGTTTTTTTTTTGTTTTTTTTTTGTAAAATGGGCTCAGTAAGAAAATAAAAAATACCAGAACTACATTTTAAACTGTCTGATTTAATAAGACAATTGGGTAAATTTTGTATATGTGTGCATATTTTTCATATAATGAGATGGGCTTGGTTTAGGGACACTTCCTGAAAACACTGGGTTTGGACCCTGTCATGCGGGGTGTCATGCGGGGTCTCTGGTCCCACTCCCCACATAAGAACGCAGGACATGGTGAGGCCAAAAAGGAACACCAACGGAGCCATGGATAGGGGGTTCATACCACTATAGTCTCGCTGGCAGCTGGGTTGGAGACACAGGAAGCAGGAGCCACACGATCCGCAACCTGCTGTCTGCTTCTCTGTCAGCCCACCAACCAACGTAGCAAGGGCAGTTATATCAGTGGCTAATGGTTAACCGGTAACAGCTGATGGCCATCTACTACCCGAGCCAGCACCTTTCCACGTGAGGCCGAGAGCCTGGAAACTGCTCTCTGGGACTCTGTCCACACACTCCACCCTTACAGGGTCTCGCCTCACAATTTATGTGACAAGCATCTTCAGCGAGGGGCCCTGTGCAGTATTAGCCGATAGGCACCTACAGGCAGAAAGAAATAGTCATAGTCATAGGAACCAACAATGGCAAATCCCTTCCATCTGGGAGGATACATGCTAGCTTTTTGTCCTGGGAAAGGAGGGTCGCTGCCACGGGCACCTTTACCGGTTTGTGGTACCAGACCTTTATGGCAGCGCTTGGGTTCCCTTGCGTAGTTTCAACATGTAACAACAGAGGACCCAATAATAGGCCATAGTGAGAGCACATAGGTTCCCCGCAAAATCATCCCGGCATCAGGACCTCCATATACCATAGTCACTTGCGGTGGCCACTCAGCCACCACCCCTGGCATCACTTGCAAATCATGGGTCACACCAGCCCCCCATGGGGCTATCAGGCCCAACCACCGATAGTGGGGGCTTTTGACCCGCTAGGGCCAAGTCCATTGCTCTGTTCCCCTGCTTTCAAGCATGTGGGTGCTGGCAGCAAAACGTTTCCATTTCTCCCATAGCCTGGCTTTAACAGAATCTCACTTGTGGTAACTTGTAATTGAATGGGAGCGGCTGTTCTATGTAGCAGAGCTTCTACTGGTGCAGGCCCTTCCGTCCGTGGCCTCTCATTCAGGATTCTTAAGACATCCCATAGACGCAAAGCCCAGTCACGCATTGTGGGAGGGTGTTTTGATACCTGGAGGCCTCGCTTCAAAACTCCGTTGTAGCTTTCAATCATGCCGCTGCTTGTGGATTGTACGGGGTATGAAACAACCATTGTACATCCATCCTGGCAGCCCAGCGCTGCACTTCTTGCCCCGTAAAATGGGTACCCCTGTCACTTTCAATGACTTGGGGGCACCCATAGAGGGCGCACAGTCGTGTAAGAGCAACCACTGTATGCCGCTGATCCTCAGGCAGACATGGCCAAACAAACATCAACCCCGTAGCAGTGTCCACTGCTGTGAATGTGTATATCGCATTGCAGGCTTTAGGCAGGGGTCCAAATGTAATCTACTTGCTAGTGAGTGAGGGGCACCCTCCCTCGTGTAATCAGCTGTGTCTCCCAGGGGAGCGTCTGCCATTGGCGGCTGTCCTCGGCACAGACGGCATAGTCACAGCAGGCATCTGCTGTCTCCTGCCATTTCAAAGGCAGACCCCAGCGTCTGCTCACCTGCCACATGGTTCGGCTTCCAGCGTGCTGGCAATTTCCTATGCAGCCAATGGGCCACATCAGTGGCAGGGGCCCGTTCTAACCATCGGACTCATGCTAGGGCATCTGCTTCATCGTTACCTGGGGACACTAAGGAGGAGTGACCTGTGACATGCATTAAGATCACCTACTTTCTCTGCCCTAGGTCCCAGAGGTCCTGCCACATGGCTTGACCCCACAGTGGACGGTGTCTACCAACCAGTTTTGGTGTTTCCATGTAGGAAGCCACAATGTTAGGCCACGGAACACCGCCCAGCTGTCAGTACAAATAACTAGGGGTCGGGCTCGTGGCTGATTATCATCCACACAGCCCATAGCTCAGCCCACTGGCTACTCTGGCCCGTCCCAGTATCAAGCCAAATGGTGTCTGTTTCGGGCTGCATACCAATAGCCGTCCAAATGGCTGCAGCTCCCCGGCTAGGACCATCAGTAAACCAGGCATCTTCAGGGTACTGGGGGCTGTTCTTCTTTGTAGGGTGAGGGCTCCAAGTCCTCCCCACCGGGGGCTGCTGGTCTTGCACCTGAGCTATTTCATTAAGCGCGTCCTCCATGTTATGATGCCAAGCAGCGAGGAACCCAGCCCACATGGCCGGCTGTCCCATTCGCCTCCCCGGCAACCGCTCAGCCAGAACCTTCAAGGCCCTCTCCACACTGGCTGGAGAGCCATCCATGTCCTCCCACCCCTCTTCGGGGGTCCAAATTCTGAGAACAGTGGCTACCAGGTACCACACACTGTGAGGGGGCCACATTTCCTGCCCAGAGTCAGAGTCTATTCCTACCTGGCCAGAATCCTGCTCGCCGTGCCAGGCGTCCAATTGGGTGGAGGCCTCCGTGTAAAATATCCACAACTCTAGTTGCCCACAGCAGCAGCAGACCACCAAAAGGAAGATGACGCCTGCCACGGCCAACAGGGTGGCGTGCCATCCGGAGGCTTCAGAGGACCACCAATTCACTGAGGGGTCACGTTTCTCCCAAGCAGACTGCGTTTCCTACTCTCGGCGCCACTCCTTACGGGCCTCCCGAAACAGAGCTTTTATACGTATAAACTGCTCCATTACCCCTTTGGGGATTCTGGCCGACACCATACCCTGCTCGCTGCGCCATTTGTCATGCAGGGTGGCATGCGGGGTCTCTGGTCCCTCTCCCCACACAAGAACGCAAGATATGGTGAGGCCAAAAGGAACACCCACGGAGCCATAGATAGGGGAGTCATACCACTATAGTCTGGCTGGCGGCTGGGTTGGAGACACAGGAAGCAGGAGCCTACACGATCAGCAACCCGCCGTCCGCTTCTCTGCCAACCAACCCACCCACCCCTTAGCGTAGCCACGACTGTTGTATCAGGGGCTAATGGCTAACCGGTAACAGCTGGTGGCCAACTAGTCACAGCTGATGACCACCTACTACCCGAGCCAGCACCTTTCCACCTGAGGCCGAGAGCTTGGAAAATGCGCTCTGGGACTCTGTCCCCACAAACCCCCAAACCAATGCCATCATGAAGTTAGCTATGGCCTCGTGTTTGGTGTTTGAGTCACTAATGTGGGAAACCATGGCTGATGTGTCAGCTCACAAACGGGAACTTACAGAGATGATTTTCTCCCTCATTGTTGCTGTGACCTCCAAATCCTCTGAACTCTGCTTTCCCAAATTCATTTTATGCCTTTCAGTTTTTCTTTGTTTTCCCAGAGTAAACTGTGTGGTTTTGTGTTTTGGTTTTACATGGTTACCAAGATTGAAACACCTATTGTGGACAAAGGAGGCTGCTCAGTCCAGCTTGTGTCCTGGGACGCTGATCTTCCCCTTCTAGAGGGGAGAGCACACTGGGTGGTGCTTTTTAATACTGTTCTTTCTTCACCACAGTGGTTCTCAACCAGGGACGATTCTGCCCTTCAGGGAACATTTGGCAATGTCTGGAGACATTTTTGGTTGTCACAACTGGGAGTGTTCCTGGGAGGCCAGGGAGGCTGCTAAACAGCCTACTGTTCACAAGACAGCCCGTGGTTACAAAGAATCATCCAGACTAGATGGTGAATAGTACCAAGTTTGCAAAAACCTGCTCTGCAGAAAGGCAGGTTCCATTCTTCAGAACACAGCAGACTTTTGAAGGCAGGGTTTCCCTGTAAGGAGTCCCAGGAGTTGACCTCTTTGGTGTAAAGGGGGTGCACCTGGAAGGGAGAGGCTGTTTGCTTTGTGAGTTGGCAGGGAGCTTTGGCACCCCGTGTGGGGCGTTGTGCTTCGGAAACTGTAAATGCCCTTTCAACATAGACCTGAAGGGAATTGGTTTGGATATGTTTGAGTTTTTCTGTGAGGCAGGTTGCTGAGGCATGAAGTGTAAAAGCTGCTGTGAGAGACCTTGATTTCTTTCCTTGAGTGGCTAAACACAGGCAGCGTCTGTCAGAACCATTCAGCAGCTGGTGAGGGACGAGTGCTCAGATTTACCACCCAGACGGTGACGTACCTCGTTGAACACTAGTGCCTGTTCCACTTGGCCGCGCCTCCCTTGTACTTTCAGGGTAGTGCCAGCAGGGCACAGCTGCCCTAGTGGAGCGAGGGTAAGTTAAGGTCAGGCCACGTGGAAGTGGGGAAGAGGCGCTGGGCTTTCAGCAGTTCCTACTAGGTGTTCAAATTTTATTGAAAAGATCAGTTTTGGGAATAGTTTGAGGAATATCTGTTTCTTTCTCCTCTCTTCCTCTCTATTCCCTTCTTTATATATCCATCTTGAGACCTGTGAAAGTCACCCCTCAACTCTGGGAAGCTACTAAAGCTAAAGACACCTACCCTCTGGACCAGCTGTTCCCCTCCCAGGAAATGAGGCACATGTCCACCAAAGACCCTAGGAGGATGTTCACAGCAGTTTTGTCATGCGGGGTCCCTGGTCCCGCTCCCCGCATAAGAACGCAGGACATGGTGAGGCCAAAAAGGAACACCCACGGAGCCATAGATAGGGGAGTCATACCACTATAGTCTCGCTGGCGGCTGGGTTGGAGACACAGGAAGCACACATCTGCCAGTACCCCAACAAGGGGTCTTCCTGCACCCCCATCTCGCTGGCGGCCGGGCGAGACACTCGAAGTAGGATCTACACGATCTGCAATCTGCCGTCCGATTCTCTGCCTGCCAATCAGTCAACCAACCAACCAACCAACCAACCAACCAACCAACCAACCAACCAACGTAGCCATGGCAGTTATATTGGCCTAACTGGTTACAGCTGATGGCCATCTACTACCCGAGCCAGCACCCTTCCAAGTGAGGCCAAGAGCCTGGAAACTGCTCTCTGGGACTCTGTCCCCACAAGCTTCGTTTAGAATGGCCCCAAATCAGACGCAACCCAAATGTCCATCAGTAGAGACTAGATCGATGAATTGTGCTGTAGTCAGATAAGGCTGCTGCACTAAGATATCACTGAGAGATGCAACAGTGTTGATGAATCTCAGACATTATAAAGAAGCCAAACACGGAGAACAATGATTCCATCTGTATTAATTTCCAGAACCAGCGAAGCTACTTTGTGGATTTTGAGGTCAGAACTGTAGTTACCCAGGGGTGTGTGCATGGGGGGATGTTGACTGGAAAAGGGCACCAGTGAACCTTGTGAGGTGCTGGAAATGGGTAGGGGTTACACAAGTGACACGTATGGACCTTACACCCAAGACTGGTGCAGTTTACTCTTTGTAACCATAGTGCCTCTAGAGCACTAGCAGTGGGTAGTCCCTAGAGGTCAGCCGGTCCACGCCCCTTACTTTGCAGAGAAGGACCCAGCAGCGGACGACACAGGTCCACAATGGAACTGCTGACCCTCTTCTGGGATGTGGTTCAGCACTCCACCTGCCTCCTCTAGGGTCCTTGAAATACATTTGGATGTCTAACATTTTTATCTTGGGGTTTCTGTCCCCCATGACCCAGCTAGTCGCGTGTCCCTGCTCCAGTCCTCTGCTCAGCTTCCACTGACTGTTGTGAGGCTGCTGAGTCTGTGGCCCTGGGTCACGGGTAAGTTGTGGTGGACACTACATTCCAACCAGGGCTAGCCTCAAATTCCGTTCCTGGCCCCACCACGTAGACGCAGCACACTGCTTCTTAGTGTTGTGCGCCCACAGGAATGCAGGCCTTCCTGTTATGGCCACCTCCTCATTAGCAGTCCACGGGGTGCTGCTGAGGCCAGCGGGACAGGACGTGAGGAGTGGGGTGAGGAAGGGAAGCTTTGTTTAGCAAACCCCCTATTGTTCAGCCCCAGCCCAGGAGCCTTCCCACTCCTCCCCATCCAAATCCCTTGTTTCCTGTCCCATGTCACCCTGCCTCTTCCCGTCAGCCAACACTCTTTGCTTTAACTGGCAGCCCATGCTGGCTCTCTGGGAGCGGGCCTCCCTGGGCCCCACTTTCTCCATTTTCCCTCTGCTGTTCTCAGGTCTCAGCGCCTCCTGATGGGTCACTCAGGACTGTCCTCAGCCAGCTTCCCTGGGAAGATACCCTTCTGGTTTCGGGCTGTCAGGACTACTGACACCTCCACGGTCATCTGTCTCTCCGCTCCCCTCAGGAGCTCAGGCCCAGCCCCCTCCTCTCATGTGAGAAAAGTAAACAGCATCACTGTCCAACTCTGCCAAACTGGGCTCTCTGTTTACAGTTGAGGGCATTTGTGTCTGAAATATGTGTTTACAAGGAACACACAGCTATTCGAGAAAGGTGTACAGGTGGAAGATTTCAACCCTGAGTCCCGAGGCTCTGTACTCCTCACGGCACAGTTAGCTGGAAGATGGCTAAAGGGACAGAGTGAATGGCTTTTTTTTAGTGGCTGCCCTCACAGCCTGAGATTATAAGTGGGCAGTGCTTGGTCTTCAAAAGTACTGAGATGGAAAGGAGGCTGATTTCAGAGTGACACAGACCTGGATTCTATTCGTGGTTCTACATTACTGTGTCACTTTGAGTGTGTTAGATTCAGGGTCTGCATTCTCTACGGGAATACTGCACAGGTGATGTGTCCTCGCAGAGTGTCACATCTGGAGGCACATGATGCCCGTCTGGCCCTCCCTGGTGAAGGGTTGGATAACCTGCTCAGGTTTCTCCACATTGCGGAGACACACTACCCAGGATGTTTCATCACAGTGCATTTTCTTTAGAAAGTCATGTGGCAAGGGGCTTTCCATCTTGGCTGGGCCAGGCTACGAAATGGGGATTTTGCGGGGGTGCTGGCAAGTTCTGAGAAATTCCCACAGGTGACTGAGATAGGTCAGTCATGCAAGGTGACTGGAGAGTTTGGGAAATACCCAGACTCTTTTTAAAATGCTCTTTTTACACTTCTACAGGCGGGTATCACTTCAGAGGTGTCCTGTGAAGGCAGGTAGGTATATGACACATGTTTGAATGGATTAGTGAACAAATGAGGTCCTACGGTGGGGGCTTCTGCCCAGCAAGACTCCCACTTCCCTAGTCACACCAGCCCTTTGGAGGCCCTGCCAGGCCATGGAGTGGATCTCAAGGGCCTGTGACTGCGGCCTCTCAGTAGAGTCCTAAGGACCCTCAGCCTCTGCTTTTCCCTCAGGGATCCTGTGGCTTCCTTGGTGGCCATTACAGCTTTTCTACTGGGGGTGGGGGGGAGGCAGAGCTGTTCACTCTCCCTCCCAGGGCCTCAGATGGCAGCTGTGGCTCCCACTACCACTTCTGATGTTCTTACTGATTCTGCGTCAAGGGTCCTGGCTGGCACTTCCACTCTGAACTTTTCCAAAAGCAGGCCCAGAGCTCTTTTTTTTTGTTTCTTTGTTTGTTTTTTTTAAATTAGTTTATTAGGGTGACAATTGTTAGTAACTTTACATAGATTTCAGGTGTACAATTCTGTAATACCTCATCTATATCTCACATTGTGTGTTCACCACCCAGAGTCAGTTCTCTTTCCATCACCACATATTAGACCCCGTTTACCCTCTTCTAGAACCCTCCTCTTTCTTCCCCCCATCAGAGCTCTTGAAGGGCAGGATGGCAGCCTCATAATCGCATTGCTAGCACATGGCACCTTTTCTGAAACAAATCCCTGTCCTCAGAATAATCCCGGATACAGTCTTGCCCCTCTCTCATTCCCCCATCAGAGCTCCACAGAGAACCCGGAAACTCTCAAGAGTTTCTGGTCCGTTTGGAATATTTACCCCACTCTATTCTAAAGTTGGAGATAATTTTCCTTTATTTCTTCTTAAATAAATTAAAGTTAGTCCCAGCATATGTGAAGCATCAACCCCAAATCCTTAAGTCCAACTACCCATTTTCCCCAGAGACTTCACCCAAATAGATACTCTAAAATTTACAGAATTCCCTTGAGGAACAGGTCAATTAGGCCTCCATGTGATTTTTTTTCTTTTTTTAAAATTTTATTTTTCAATTACAGTTGACATTCAATATCATTTTACATTGGTTTCCGTTTCAGGTGTATAGCATAGTGGTTACATATTTATATAATTTACGAAGTGATAAAAAAATAGTTCGTAATTTTACTATTTTTTTAAAATCACAAATACATACCCAATGTGGAAAACGGAGAAAAGGCAGGTATGCAAAGAGAATAAGACACGTAACTCTAACCTCACACCCCTACCAGGATTGCAGGGGCAGCTCCCAGGCCCTCATTTCGGCTCCTTTGAAAGAGGAACACCCCCCCGCCCGCATGAGGGACAATCCCACCATCCAGCGTCTCCATGGCAGGTCGTCAATCCGCCCAGACCCAGGGCAGTGGAATGGTCACGTCTTAGAGGGAAAATGACCTTCTGCCTAGGCCCGCGCAGCCAGGGCGGGGGCCTGGGCGGCTCGGCAGGCGGTGAGGCGAGGCCGGCGGGGGCCGCCAGGTGGCAGGCGTGCGCCACGGCTCCCCACCGGACCGGGCTTACAGCTTCGCGCAGTCCTGCCCCTCTCCGGGCCGGATGGCTCTGACCCGGCGGGGTGGGGTGCGCTGCAGCCTTGTCTCCCTCTCTCCTCAGGAAGGAGGCGGCCCCAGAGCGGCCCGGGAGGGGCAGCGGGTCACAGCGGTGACCTGCCAAGAGCTGAGGAGACCCACAGGCGCTGAGCCCACCGGGAGCCAGCCCTGCCCCTCCCCCCCTCCCCCCCCCCCCCGTTTTATTTTCAACAACCCAGAAAGTTGGCACTATTTTACAGATGAGGAAAGTGAGGTTCAGAGAGTGAAGCAATTGCCCAAGGGGACACAGACAATGATGGATCTGGGATAAAACCCGTATGCCCTGACTCCAGGGACTCTCCCAGCCAGCCATTCCTGGCACGTACCAGGGGCCAGCAAGTGCAGGCCTGCCTGGGAGCACCTGAGGAGAGAAGATGGGGGCAGACCCCTTGTTCCTCCTTAGTCCATGACGTCCTCTTGGAGGGCCTGCTGGCACCTTGAGGCATGTTGGTCATGAGTCACACCATCCCCCCACCCCCTATCCCCAGCCTGGGCCCTGTTTCTGTGAGTGTCTAGGAAAGGGACAGCCCTCTCCCCTCTTCTCCGTCTTCTGTGGACCTGCTCTGTGGAGGCTGGAACGAGAGTGGGTGAGGAGGAGCAGCCAACAAGCAGGAGCCTGTTTCCTGACTGGTTTGACCCCGGCTGTCCCTGTGGAGGCCTCAGCAAACAGAGCAAGGTCATCCAGGGCGAAATTCCAGCCTGAGCCCCGCGCAGTTACTTCAGTTTTCCTGATAAGGCTCAAGAAGGGACACAGAGTGTCCTCCCCACACCCACACCCTGTCAGCACCTCCACTCTTGTGAAGCCTCTGCTGCAGACAGCCTGCCTGGAGGAGACAAAGATAGACCCGGACAGATAAGGAGAGAGACAGCCAGGGAGCGATAGGGCAAGGAACGCAGAGAGAGAAGGTGGGGGAAGGGACAGGGCAGGACCACAGCCCCATAGTGGGTCTGGAGCCCGGAGATCAGAAATGGTCCCTGGACGGTGCTTGCTAAGGCTACCGCTGAGCACAGATGTTGGAGAAAGATGCACCCATGGCTGAAACAAGGGTTTTTTTGGAGTGTGGTAGAGAAAAGGATTGGGCTGGCAGCTCTGTACCTCTGGGCCTGGTTCCTGATTTGTGCCAATCTGGGTGGATCAGGGTGATGGATGAGTTTATGTGGGGTGTGGCCTCCAAGCCTCCAGGAGGCCGGGTGGGGGAGATTGAGAGGGGAGGCCCTGTATCTGTGGTGGAGGGGTGGGGGTGTGTGTGGGGAAGCTGAGGGCAAATGCAACTGGGCCCAGACTGCTAAGTCTCTCCTGCTTACTGGAGGCTCCTGGCAGGGACTTTTTCCCTGCACACTGTGATACAATGTTTGCACCCAACACTAGCTGTTTGGCTTGGCAAGTGAGCAAGGCTGTAAAGTCAGAGCTGCCCTGGGGGTGCCCAGTCACTGTATGCAGCTGAATCAGTCACAACCACTCCCCCCACACCCTGGGGGGCAAGAGCCTCTGCTCGTGCCTGCACACACAGACACATCCGCACAGGTACGTACAGATGCCATATGCAGCTGAGTCATAGCTGCCTCCCCAGGGAGCACGTGCCTGCACACACATGCACACCGGTACCCACAGACGCCATATCCACCTGATTCTGAGTCACCAGCACCGATGAACCCTGAGGGAGGGCACCGAGAGTATGTTCTGCCATCCTTATTTAGACAGATACCCATCTATACACGTACATACACAGGCCCAACATACATCCTGTTGTGCCTGCTACGTCATACTAGGGGTTCGATAAATATTTGTGGAATGAATAAATGAGTGAAGAAATGAGTGAATGAATAAACAAGTGAACATGTGAGTGTTACCCTCACTGCTTGGATAGTTGGTAAAATCGGTTGGGGCAATGCTGCAGGGTGGGTCCTGAGTCTGTGTCTGTAGGGAGTTGTCACTCCAAATATAGCCTCCGTGGGCGGGCAGGGAGCCAGGGCTGCCGCCCAGACTGTGACTTCACTGGGCCTGAGGCCCAGCCTCTGAGGAGTTGGAGAAAATGAACAGAGAAGAGGCCCCAGCTTTCCATAGCCAGGCTGAGCTGTGAGACTGGAGATGGTGGGTGACTCTGTACTCTGGAAATGGCACTTGCTTGAGCTGTAGGACAGAGGGCTCTGCAGATGGGGCCAGAAAGAACGGGTTCTGGGTTGGGCTTCCTGGGAACTCCTTGTGCTGGACATCTTGGGCCAAATGTGCAGGAGGGGCAGCCCCATTGCGAGCTGGGGCAAGCAGTGTCTGTGCCCACACCTGGTGGTGGCCAGACCAAAGCCCCATTAGATGGTCCCCCAGCTGGGTGGGCCTGCTCCCAGGGCTGCTCCCCTGTGTGCTTCTAGAAGCTTCCTTTCTCTAGCTGGAATATTGCAATATTATCCCAACTGGTCTTCTCGCCTTTAGATTCTCTCCTCTAATCCATCTCATTCATAGCTGCTTGTGTTGTTTTTTAAAATACAGATATGATAATGTAACTTTTCTGCTCAAAATCCTTCCATATGGTGAACACACAATGGTATTTATAGATGATGTATTATAGAATTGTACACCTGAAATCTATGTAACTTTACTAACAATTGTCACCCCAATAAACTTTAATTAAAAAAAAATCTTTCCCTAGCTTCCCACTGTTTAGCAATAAAGTTGGATTGCGTTAGTCTGGTGCTCAAGACCCTTCATAATCTGGCCGCAGTCCACCATGTATGTTTTCAAAGGCTGCTGTACAGAGGAAGAGCTGTTTGGTTATGTACTGAGGGGTGGACGGGTGGACTCTCGGCTGATGGATGCTTATGGGAAGAAAGGACCCGTGGACTGTAGACAGATAATTAGATGTCTAGGTGATTGGGAGGCTGGGTGTAGGATGGTGACAGGGATGGGTGGCTGGTTGGAAGTCAAGGCTGTTTTGGTGGCAAGGAACAAAAACCCGAATGTCATTAGGAAAGGGGCAGGGGATGATTGTGGGGATACAATGGGCAACCTCGCAGACCTCACTGACGTTCAGGCCTCATGAAGATCGGAATGGCGGCTCTTCTCCCATCTCTTGAGGAGCTCGGTCTCTGTCACCCCTGCTTTTCAGCGTGTTTTCTTTCCTCTCTTGGTTGGCTTGGTTTTCTTCCTCACAGGCCAGCAGCCATCCTCTCAGTCACTCTGGCTCCTTCCTTCCATAGGTTTTTATGAGGGGCTGATTTATGTGCCTGTTTGGACTTAGATAATGCTTCTATGTGCTGGAAAACAGACTGTGAACAAAACAAAGATGTTGCCTCCAGGAAGCATACTTTCTAATGGGACGAGACATATATATATATACACACACACATCACATAAAAGCAGTTGTACGTGAGATGGTGCTACATGCTGCGGAAACGACAGAGCAGGGCCAGGACTATGGGAGGTGCGTGGAAAGGGCAGGTGCTGTTACATACAGGGTGCTCAGGGAGAGTGTCTCTGATCAGCTAATATTTGAGTGGAGAGCTGAAGAGCTGAAGAAAGTGAAGGGTGAGCCCTGAAGGTATCTGGGGAATATTGTTCTAGGAAGAAGGCATGGCGAGTGCGGTGGTATGGCTGCTGCAGAGTGAACAAGGGGACAGCGATAGGAGATGAGGTCAGAAGGACGCAGAGGACAGATCACGAAGGGTTTTGCCACTGTAAGTTTCTACTCCCAGAAAGAGAGGAAGGCACTGGAGGATGCTCCACAGACAAGAGACATGCTCTTTCATAGGCCCCTTTGGTTGTGGTGTTGAGAACTGATGGGAGGGGCCAGGGTGGGAGCAGGGAGACAAGTTAGGAGGCTCCTGCAGGAAGTCGGTGGGAGACGCACCGGGGTAGTTTGGACCAGGGTGGCAGTGGCGAAGGTGGTGATCAGCTGTCGAGTTTCGGATGTATTTTGAAGGGTGGAGTTATCAGCATTTGCTGATGGATGGGCTGTGGGTGTGAGAGAAAGGAACATTCTAAGGACGACTCTAAGACTTTTGTCTAGGGCAACTGTAATGATGAAGTTCCTGTTTCTGAAGAAGAGAATTAAGTTTTACTTTTTGGTGGGGACGGCATGCAGGGCGAGGAATTTCATTTTAGTTCATGTTCTGATTGCGATTCCTCTTGATACTCAAATGGGGATATTAAGAGGCAGCTGGATAGATGAGTCTGAGGTTCAGGAATGAGGTTTAGGCTGGATTCCGCTGTGGAACTTCTAGCTAGCTAGATGGCATTTAAAGCCGTGAGACAGATGAGATCATCTAAGGAGAACAAAAATAGAGATGATTGGTTTGAGGAGTGACACCTGGGCCCAGTCCCCTGTTAGAGGTTTGGAAGGAAAATAGCCACCAGAGGAGACCTAGATGGAGTGGCCAGTGAGTTTGGAGGAAAACCAAGAGACGACAGAGTGAAGAAATGTTTGAAGCCACAGGGAATGAGTGCTGTGAAAGCTGCTGACGGCTCCAGGAGGATGAGGCCCAAGTGAACGTTTGATGGGAGACAGCAGTTTCTTCGTTCTCACTTAAGACCAGCGTTTGCATGGCTCTCCCGTAGGTGAGGTGGCCCCATTCAGATCAACTGTGGGCAAAGGGGACGTGTGATACAATGTGGCCACCCAACCCCACCTTTCAGCACAGGCAGTTTTGCATTCATCCCGGATAACGAGGGTTTAATGCACAGATGCGGGGGTTGCCCAGCAGTACCCGGGGCGCCCAGCAGTACCCGGGGTGCCCAGCAGTACCCAGGATGCCCACAGTACCAAGGGCAACCCGCAGTACCCCGGGGCGCCCAGCGGTACCTGGGGTGCCCGGGAGTACCCGGAGTGTCCCACAGTACCCGGGATGCCCCACAGTACCCGGGATGCCAGCAGTTCCTGGGGTGCCCAGGAGTTCCCGGGGTATCTGGGGTGTTCAGTAGTACCTGGGATGCCCAGCAGTACCCGGGGTGCCCAGCAGTACCTGGGGTGCCCAGCAGTACCTACATTGCCTGGGCTGCATGATCACTGTGGATCTCAACTCTTTCAATGCAGAGGTGAACAGCAAGCTTTATGGAAAACTCTGTGGAACAACAGCTTACCATTATTCAGGATGGAATCTGGAGCTTGAAGTGACTGACTTCTCATAATACCTAACATCTGTACTCGCCAAGGAAGAAAATGTGTGTGATTGTCTATGTCTGCCACCTCTAGTACAGACAACCTCTTTTGGGCAGAGTTTTATGCCAAGCCACTCAAGTAATAAATTGTATATGTGTGCGTGTATATACATACACATATATATCACACAAAGCACATATGAGATCTGACAACTAAGTTCGTGAACTCACCCTAGAAAAAGTGCTACATACCTCATTGCTGAATATCACTACAGTCACCTTCGAAGTACTCCCCTTGGGAAGCTATGCACTGACACCAGCACCTAGTCCACTCTTCAAAGCAATTTTGGAACTCTTTTTCTGGAATGGCCATCAGAGCTGTCGTTATATTACCATTGATGTCCTGAATGTCATCAAAATGTGTTCCTTTCAATATTTCCTTTATCTTTGGGTAAAGAAAGAAGTCATTGGGGGCCAGATCAGGTGAGGCAGGGAGGGTGTTCCAATACAGTTATTTGTTTACTGGCTAAAACTCCCTCACAGACAGTGCTGTGTGAGCTGGTGCACAGTCGTGATGCAAGAGTTCCTTCGGGACCATTTTTACACACACCTTTCTCATGCCAAGATTTTCAGTTAAGATTTTTCATGTTTCTCTATCGATGTTTACTTGCTCTGCTGTGCTTTTCACAGTCAGCCAACGATTTTGACACACAATTCAACAAATTTTTGCAATGTTTTCATCAGTTCTGCTCGTTACTGGCCACCCTGACCTCTCTTCATCAGTGATACATTCTCTCCCCTCAGAAAAGCGAATCCATTTCTACACTGCTGTTTTCTTCATGGCATTATCCTCATATACTTGGACTAACATGTCCCTGATTTCACTTCCACTGTTGCCAAGTTTAACAAGAAATTTAATGTTAAAAAAAAAGAAATTTAATATTTGTTCGTTGCTCTAATTCAAGCTCAGGCATTCTCGCGATGGCACACAAAAACATGCAAACAACAGTAATGAATGCCCCTTACCCTCTGGTAACCACTAAACTATTGTTTGTGTCTATGAGTTTTGTTTCATTTGTCTTGTTCTTTTGTTGTTTTTAGTTTTATATACCACATATCAGTGAAATCATATGGGGAGGGGGATGGCAGATGAGGGTAAAAGGGATCAAATATATGGTGATGGAAAGAGAACTGACTCTGGTGGTGAACACACAATGTGATATATAGATGATGTAATACAGAATTGTACACCTGAAACCTATGTAACTTTACTAACAATTGTCACCCCCAATAAACTTTTAAAAAAAACCCACAATAATGAACACCACTCAGCAAGACCACCGCCACACTTCGACACGAACACAGCTGTGAGACACTGATATACCAAGGTTATGAAACCTTACCGAGCTGTTTGTACAGTGCTGCCAATGTAAGCGTGGGTGGCAAGTTCAACGAACTTAATTGTCAGACCTTGTATACCAATGGCAGTGGTGTCTCAGAGTCACTCGAAGGTGAAACACAGATTGCTCCGGCCCCCAGAGTTTCTGACTCAATAGATGTGGGGTGGGGCCTGAGGATTTGCATTTCTAACAAGTTTCTAGGTGACGCTTCTGGTCCAGGGACCACCCTCTGAACACCACTGCCCTGTGGTACGCCTGGGACTCGTCTGCATTGGCAGAGCCAGGTGCTATTGCCAGGGTGCAATGGAGGGATCAGGGAGGTCATCCAGCAGGTCTCCAGGCTTCTCGTCACTGGCAATGGGCTTTATGTCCAGATAGGCCTCGGGCCGTGACTCTCTTCGGATGATCAGGGAGGTCATCCAGCAGGTCTCCAGGCTTCTCGTCACTGGCAATGGGCTTTATGTCCAGATAGGCCTCGGGGCCCGTGACTCTTCTCCAGGAGATGTAGCACCGTCAGCATGGCCCACCACTGTCTGGCCAGCTAGCTCCAATCCCTGCTCTCCACAACTACTGTTAAGTGGGGTCCATGAGGTGCATGCACTTGGCCATTGAAGGTGCTAGACCTTGGCTGTGGGGCACATAGAGCAATCACGGGCAGTGCCCAGCCAGCCCAGTGCGCAGGGTCAGAGGGGTTTCCTCTGTGCCCTCTGGTGTCCACTGCACCTCAGAAGCTGCCCTTGGACCTGCTAGAAGCTGCTCTCACCTTCCTTAACCTTAGAACCCTACAGAAGTTTCCCTCTCAGAACAGAAGAGGATGGGGTGACTCTTTTTTTAAATTTTTTTAAAGCTAAGAATGGTTTTTGCATTTATTTATTTAAAATTTTATTGGGGAATACTGGGGAACAGTGTGTTTCTCCAGGGCCCATCAGCTCCAAGTTGTTGTCCTTCAATCCAGTTGTGGAGGGCGCAGCTCAGCTCCAAGTCCAGTTGCCGTTTTTAATCTTTAGTTGCAGGGGGCACAGCCTACCATCCCATGCAGGAATTGAACTGGCAACCTTGTTGTTGAGAGCTCGCACTCTAAAAAGCTGAGCCATCTGGACGCCCCACCAGCAGCTCAGCTGCAGCTCATTGTCTTCAATCTAGTCGTGGAGGGTGCGGCTCACAGGCCCATGTGGGAATCAAACCGGCGACCGTGTTGTTCAGAGCTTGTGCTCTAACCAACTGAGCCATCTAGCCGACCCGATGGGGTGACTCTTGAGCTGCTCCCCGTGCCTCTGGGGAACAGTGTGATAAAAATGGGCCGTGAAGACACCATTGGAAGGAGGCCATGGGTCACACGTTCCCTGCAGCTCAGCCCCTGCCTGTGCAGTGGCCCTGGCAAACCCTGCTGCAGGCACAGACCTATTTTTCTGTGTGTCATGCCTGCTTTCTCAGGTCTTACGACAGGATCTTCCTCAGCAACACAGAAAACATGCTCACGTCTCACTTGCCTTAAAAGCGAAACAACAAAAACCACCCTCTTTGACTCTAGGCCCTCCAGCTGCTGCCCCAGCTCCCTCCCTCCCATTCACAGTACAATTCCTCCTGTGAGTGGCTTATTCACATCACCTCTGTTTCCTCACCTCTCAGTACCTCCCAATCCACTACAGTCTGGTTTTGTAATGCAGGGACTCTGGTCCGCTCCCCAAGTGAGAACGCAGGACATAGTGAGGCCAAAAAGGAACACCAATGGAGCCATAAATAGGGGAGTCATACCACCATATTCTCGCTAGTGGCTGGGTTGGAGACACAGGAAGCAGGAGCCGCAATCTGCTGCCCACTTTTCTGCCTGCCTGGCTGCCTACCAACCAACCAAGAAACCAACCCCTTGCTAGCTGCAATCCCTGCTTGCTAGCTCAGCCACAGCAGTTATATCAGTGGCCAATGGCTAACTGGTTACAGCTGATGGCCAACTAGTCACAGCTGATGGCCATCTACTACCCGAGCCCTCACCTTTCCACGTGAGGCCGAGAGCCTGGAAAACTGTTTCTCTGGGACTCTGTCCGCACAGGCTTCTATGCCCCTCGCTCCCCTAAAACATGCTCCCTAAAGTCACTGTTGACCTCCAGGACTCTAAATCCTAAGTAACTTTTCAGTCGGCCTCTTCAAAGTTTGTGGGCAGCTCCCAGCACTCCTGAACACTCCCGGCTCCTTGAAAGGCTCGTCTCCACATCTTGCATGGGCACACCATTCTTCTGGTTCTTTCTACAGCTCTGGCTGCTCCTCCAATTTCTCCCAGCAGGCCCACCCTCTGTTGGCCAATCAGCAGTAGTGTCCTCCAGGCTCAGGCTGCCTGTCTTTCCTTCTTCTTACTCCCTACTGTCACCCTTGGCAACTTTATCCATGTCTCAGCTTGGATGGCCGTCTCTCCTTTTCTGCCCCCAAATGTGCATCTCCAGCTCATTTCTTTCTGTACCTCCTGCTGTTCACTAGGACATCTGAAAGGCACCTTGGTCTCTATGTGTCCAAGGCTGAATTTATCATCCTTCCTCCTCCCCGCCCTCCACTGCAGTCCTGGTCAGCCCTTGGTGCCCACATCTCAGTGAGAGGCACCGCCAGTTGTCCAGCTGTGCAACTCAGAAACCCAGGGGGCCTTGGACACCTCTCCCCCTCAGCCTCCATGGCAAGACTACCACCAGTTTCTCTCCATCTTATTTCTTCAGTAGCTTTGGACTCTGTAGTTTTTCGCATCTTCACTGTCCCCTCCTAATCCAAACCACCATCATCCTTCCCAGGACCACAACAACCTCTTAAGTGGTCTCCCCACACCCCCTTGGCATGCCTCCAACACTCTTCATGTTGCAGCTACTCTGCCCCTGGGTTCTGCCTCTCGGCTCAGAGATGGAGAGAACACTCGCCTGGAGAGGGTAGAGCCTGCTTAGGGTCACAGCAGGGCCTGAAGTCCAGGCGCCCTGTTTCCAGGACAGGAAGGCTGACCCACATGTAGGCTGGAGGCCCATTAGACACAGAGCTCAGCCAGGCCTTTGGAACGGAGAAGAGGCTCTGAAATTTGCAGTATCAGGTTTCGGAAAACACAGGGTCAGGGTCAGCAGAGCAGCTGGTAGTGGGGAGGGCCAGGCCTAGCTAATTTCCTGTCAGAAAGGCCCCAGCCCCTCTCTGGCTGGCCACAGGGGAGGAGATGCCGGGAATGGCTCACATTCCTCTGGCTGAGGCTCCACCGAACCTCCTTGGGGGACCTGAGGGAGTGAGGAGGTGGATCTGCTGAGGCCAGAGCTGGGGGCTCTCTGCAGGGACCAGGCATCTGTTGTCCAACCCTCAGGCTGGAGTGGGGCCAGGGACTGGAGAGCAGATGCAAAGGCCATCACAGCTGCTGAAGCTTTCGGATAAATGCCCGACCTCGTGTTTCAGATGAGGAGACAGAGGCTCAGACAGGACCAGATCTCACCAGGATCACGCAAATGTCCCGGTTTCAAGCCCCGAACTCTCTACATCTTCTGGCCAGTCGTGCATTTCCTAGAAGGTTGAGCTGTATGACGGTGGGGCACAAGCTGGGCTAGGAAGAGAAGCAGGACCCCTCACTTCCAGATCAGGATATATGCTCCCAGGGGCCTAGAGGTGGAGGGCAGCCTGTGTGCAGAGGGCGTGAGGTGCTGAGTGGCTGTGGGCTACTCTGTGCTCTTCCTGGAGGACCTCCGCTCATTACACCCACAGAGGGAACTCTATCTCCTGGGCTGGTCCAGGGAGAGGCCATGGAGGTAGGCTCCTGGCCTTAAATGGCCCTCTAAATGGCCGGGCCAGGCTGGATGGGAGACGGGTCCCTTGCATCTCAATTGTCTGGCACCAAGACCGGCCTAGTTGAAGTACGACGGCTGGAGAGGGCGAGCCCAGGATGTAGTCACACAAGCCTGTGTTCAAACCTGGCTCCATCAGATGCCATCGTGTCACCTGAATTGGTCATTTCACCTCTCCAAACCATGGACTCCTCGGCTGCAAAGCAGGGAGGGGCTACTCAATTTCTTTCTTTCCATCAAGTTGTACGGTGGGTCTGTGACTTGGGCAGGGGGTCTCCTGCCTGATGCTGTGGGACCCCCTTGGACTCCCCCTCCCAGAGCCGGGAGGTACTGCATATACCTTCTGCCAACCCACACCTGCACCCCAAGGAATCACATGGCTTGCTTGCGGAGTCTGGGCCAGGGCTCTGCTTTCAGCGTGATTATCCTTCCCCCACTCGGCATTTGACTGTGAGGCTGGGGCTATTTTCTGGGGTCCCAGGCATCAGCCTGACTGCCTGACTGCCCCTCGCCCCTTCCCCACCCTTTGTTCCCGTTGTTAGGCCTCAGTCCGTCTCCGCATGTCTGTGAAGCTTCCACGTCTATCCTGCCCACTGCCTTCTGAACAACTACAACTACTGCCTTCCTTCCTTCCTGGTCCTCTGTGCATTTTTCACCAGGGAAATCTTTCTAAACGTGCATCACAACCTGCCTAAGCTTCCCTTCTTGCCCTCCTCCGCCTCACTTTTGCCCAGCCAGCTCCTTCTTGTTGTAAGACTCAGCATAGATGTCGTTTACTCAGGGACGCCTTCTCTCATCCCCAGGCCGGACTAGGATCTTCTTCCCTCTTTCTACAGGCCCCTAGCTGTCCCCACCCTCTCACAACTCTGATTACACTACATTTTGCATCTTGCAGATATGGAGAATGGTTTATTTTACTTGGGGTCCGAAGTAGCCAGAACAGGCATCAGCACACAGTAAGCATCAATAAACATATGTTGAACGAGTGAACAATGAACAGACAAATGCATAGACATGTGGACACACTGTGGTTTGGGGTGACCAGCCCATTCACAGTAGGTTCCATCCTACAGTTGGAGGTTTGGGGGGACCTGTGCATGGGCAGGGCTAACCCTGGCACGTCACATACTGGGGCCCGGGAAGAGAAACGACTTCCAGCCACCTCCTACTGGTGAGGCTCAAGTGATAGGGCGTTGGCAGGGACACCCAGACCCACCTGCTAAACTCAGCGGTCCCCGGGAAATGTGGATGTTGAGAGAGGTCTCCAAAGACAGGTGGAATCCAGACAATGGTGGGCTGTGTCTGGCAGGGTCCCATGTATGAGTGTCTGTGTCACTAGGGTGTGTACAAGTGTGCCTGTGTGAACAGGCATGCCCCTGTGTGTTGTCTGTGTGTCAGGACTGCATGTTTGCTTGTCTGTGATGCCCCCTATCAGGGCCCAGCGGCAGCTCCCCGCCCACCTCAGCCCCCACCTTCCATAGCACCTCTGCTCCTGCCTTCCCCCATCTCCCCCAGGCCCCTCTCCCGTCTGGGTCCCTATTCTGGGCTCCTGTACCCACACACACCTCTGTCACTGCATATATCACTGTAGCTCATTTGTATGATGAGAAACAATTTCCTGTTGCTGTTGTAACAAATTACTACAAACTTAGTGGCTTAAAACACAGATTTATGACCTTGCAGTTCTGGAGGTTGCAAGTCCACCATGGGTCTCACTGGGCTCAAATCAAGGTGTCGACAGGGCTACGTTCCTCCTGGAGGCTCTAGAAGAGGACCTGTTTGCTGGCCTTTGCCAGCTGCCCACGTTCCTTGGCACATGGTCTCCGTCTATCTTCAAAGTCGGCAATGGCTGGGCGAGTCTTTCTCCTATCACATCCCTGTGACCCTTGCTTCTGCCTCCCTCTCCCACTTGTGATGACACTGGGTCCATCCAGGATAACCTTTCGAGATTAGTTGATAGGCAGCCTTAATTCCACTTGCAACGTAATTCTCCTTTTCCACATCAGGTGGCATGCGCACACGTTCTGGGGATTAGGACGTGAACATCTTTGGGGGGACTGCCGTTGTGCCCACCACAGACGGTCTGTTCCTTCTTTCAGTTGTGAGATCTCTGGGCCTGTGCTGTATCTCACTCATCGCTACTCTTCAGTGCCCGCCCGCACTTGGTGTTTATTACGTTTTTTTTTTTTTTAATAAGATTTTATTGGGGAAGGAGAACAGGACTTTATTGGGGAACAGTGTGTACTTCCAGGATTTTTTCCAAGTCAGGTTGTTGTCTTTCCAATCACAGTTGTGCAGGGTGCAGCTCAGCTCCTGGTCCAGTTGCCATTGCTAGTTGCAGGGGGCACAGCCCACCATCCCTTGTGGGAGTCGAACCAGCAACCTTGTGGTTGAGAGGATGCGCTCCAACCAACTGAGCCATCCAGGAGCTCAGCGGCAGCTCAGCTCAACGTGCCATGTTCAATCTTAGTTGCAGAGGACGGAGCCCACCATCCGTTGCGGGAGTCGAGGAGTTGAACCGACAGCCTTGTGGTTGAGAGCCCACTGGCCCATGTGGGAATCGAACCGGCAGCCTTCGGTGTTAGGAGTATGGAGCTCCAACCACCTGAGCCACTGGGCCAGTCCATTATTATGTATTTGTTGAATAAAGTTAATTTAAGCAACAATTTAATGAGAGTCTATTTTGTGCAGGGCAATTTCACACATATCATCACAGTTTTTATTCCATTTTACGGTTGAGGAAAATGAGACTCAGAGAAGTTAGAGACCACCCTAGGCCACAAAGCTAATGAGTGACAGAGCCAGAAGCTTCTGTGTACACTGACCTCAGGTCGAAAATGCTGATGCCTTTGTTTCTTTGGGTCTACAGTTCCCAAAATGATAAAAGCCAGGCATTTTGTGGTGGCCGCGAAAATATACCTCTTAGATTGCAGACTGGCCGCTGCTGCTGTGCTGTGTCCCGTCACTGCTTGTAGTGAGTTCAGTGTTGGCACAAGGACCCCCTTTGGCCTGGCCACTAAGACCACAGCCTAAGACTATTTCACCCCACCCTCTGTCCTTCCATCTTTCCACCGCATGGGTCAAACCTACATCACAGTCTGATGGCCCTCCCAGCTGCTCCCCCGGCTCCCTACCCATCTTCCCTCACAGGTGTTTCCCTAGAAATCTCTTGCACATCGAATCCTGTCCTCGTGTGTACTTCTTCGAGGACCAGCACTAATATGAGTGGCATGAGGAACCAGTGGTACGGTGGGGATTTGGGGCTCTCAGGAGGATGGCATCCTGGGTGGTAGGGCCTCAGTCCCTGGAGCAGCTTAGCAGCTCAAATGCTAAACGTCTCACTGGGGAGACCTGGGAAAACTAGAGGAGAGGAGTGCTGTGGCAAGTGTGATCACTTAGGCATTTGAAAAATATACGGAAAAATGCCTTCAAAAAATTGCCTGTGGTTATTGCTAACTCGTACTGGTGTCCTGCAGAGGGATGGAGAGGGACCACTAACAAGTAGTTAAGGGTAAGTGTGAAAGGCAGAGAGCCTCCATGGTAGCTTTCAAAGAGGCCCTTATCTCTTGCAGTGGAGAACAGATAGAGCTGAGAGGCACGCTGAAGACAAATTGTTCCAGTTGCAGAACTCCTGATAAATCTGAATGCTCAGCCAAGGTCATTATGTGACGGTCAGGCCCTGGTGGGGAAAATCTGGAAACCTGAAACTTGAGATAAAGACATCTGGATGGATGCCCCAAATGATCTGGGCGCTGCAGCCTCCCTGCTCCTCTCAGCTTGCAGAGGTGGCCCACCCTTCCTTGTAAGATCTACCACCTCTGCTGTGCTGCAAGATGCCACAGAGGCCTCATCCCAGCAGGGCTACAGGTGCCCCCTCAGGAGTTGCCCCCACTTCCTCTCCTGGCTGCCAAGGACAATAATCAGGGTTCAATTCCAGAATAATCTGGCTGGGGACATGCTGGGCCTGATAAAAGAGCGAGAGTTTACCATGAAAGAATAGTAACTATCGTGGATGCTGGCAGGAGCCAGGGGTTACCTGCGACTGGATTTTGACATTGTTTGGAAGGAGCTGGCATGTAAGATTGGATAAGCAAGAATCCATTGACTTGAGGGCACTTTCTTGAGACACAAGATTTAATACCCTAGATAGGACACCAGGGGCTGCAGTGGCTCTTCGGAATCTGGAAAAAGTCGTGGCCAATCTTTAGCAAAGTGTTAATACCAGAGTTCTCCTGGCAGGTGGTAGAGAAGAAATAAAAAAAACTGAAGAAAGTTGGCATGCTGGAATGGATGCATTATATAAGTATGATTGGCAGGTCAAAGGGGCAGGCAAAGGGGTTTGATCCACAGAAAATTGTGGAGATGGTGAATAGAGCATTGTGTCCCTAGGAACAAAACAGATGGGCAGCCAATAAGGCCCTGCTCAATATCTACAACCAAAAGAGCAGCCGGAAATGAAGAAGCAGAAGCCAGGGGCAATAGAAAGTCATGGTCCCTTGCTCACTTCCCCGACCTGAGCCAATTTTCAGATATGGAACCCACTGGGGGGCAGGTCTCTAGGAGGAAGGACCCTGAAAAATTGCAACAAATAGCATCATGATGATTCCTTCAGTTTGTTTTTTTCCCCCTAAGGGCCTATGGCCATTTATTTAGGTGATTGTTCCCTAGAGAAAGGGGAATAGTAGACACAGAGGTTGAGTTAACATTAACATCTGGAGACTCAAAGCATCATGATGGACCCTTTTTCAGAGTGGGGCCTATGGAGGCCAGGTGGTAAGTGGAGTCCTGGCTAAAGTCGGGTTAGCAGTGGGCTCCGTAGGTTCATGAACCCACTCAGTAGTCCCTTGTACCCTAGTGTTTAATTAGAATTCACATGCAGTGACAGCTGGAATAACCCCACATTGGGTCCCTGGCCTACTGGGCAGGAGCTACCATGTTTCCCCAAAAATAAGACCTAACCAGACAATTGGCTCTAATGCGTCTTTTGGAGCAAAAATGAGCATAAGACCCAATCTTATTTTACTATATTATAAGACTGGGTATTTAAATAATATAATATAATATAATATAATATAATATAATATAATATAATATGATATGATATGATATAAAATACTGTATCTTATATAAGAGTGGGTCTTATATTAATTTTTGCTCTAAAAGATGCACTAGAGCTGATTGTCCAGTTAGGTCTTATTTTTGGGGAAACATGGTATCACAGCAGAGAACGCCAAGTGGAAATTCCTGAAACTGCCTTCTCCCTACTCCTTCCCCTGCCCAAGATGGTAAATAAATAACATCTCATCCCGGGAGATGTGGCAGAAATTAACGCCATCATTAATACCTTAAAGGATGAAGGGGTGGTGGTCCCCACCATTGCTCCATTGTAATTCACCAGTCTGATCCCTGCAGAAAGCGGACAGAGTCTGAGGGGAGACTGTGACTGGCCCCAGGCTTAACCAAGTAGTAGCCCTGCCTGCAGCTGCTGTGCCAGACTTGGTTGGAGTCACCGCGCACGCAGGCTAATAAGGCCTCTGGTATGTGGTTTGCAGTCATTGGGTGAATGTGTTCTTTTCCATTCCAATTAGAAAAGAGGGTCAGAAACAGTTCACGTTCACATGGGAGAGACAACAATGCGCATTTACAGTTTTGCCTCAGGGCTATGTTAACCGGGCTCCCTGTCATAATATAATCCCAAGAGCTCAGGACCATCTGGATATCCCACAGAGCATCACACCGATCCATCACATCAATGACACTGTGCTCGTCACACGGGATGAGCATGAGGTGCCTCTATGCTGGAGGCCAGAGCTAAGTCGCACGCACTCCAGAGCGTGGCATGCGAAACTTATGAAGATACAAGGACCTACCACTTCAGCCAAGTTTTCAGGGGTTCAGTGGCTAGGAGTATGCCGGGATATCCCCTCCCGAGTAAGAGAAATTGCTGCATCTTCTATCTCTTACTACAGTGAAGACAGCACAGTGCCTGCCTGGTAACCCTCTTTGTGGTAGAGACAACACATTATTCTGGGTGACAGGAAAGACTGGCAGCTGTAGGTGGGTCCCCTAACAGGAAGAAGTTCTGCAGAAGGTCAGGGCTGCAGTGCAAGCAGTCCTGCCATTTGGGTCACACAATTTGGCACTCTCGGGTTGGAAGTGTCAGTAGTGTAATATATGGAAGGGGCAGGAGGACTACTTTTGCAGAGGAAGGAACTAGAAGGTTGGATTCCAAGCCAGGTCCATGTCACCAGACACAGAACTGGTTAATTAGTCCCTCAGAACAGATTGAGGGAAGCCAAGCGAGCAGAGATTCCATTGTAATGGCCTTCCCGTAATTAAACCTATTACCAACTAGCCACAGGCTGTACTTTACAAAAGTTAAAGATAAACCTGCCCTTATTCTTCTTGTACCTTGCAAGCTTCACCATACCAAGAAGTTTTCCATGGAAACAACAAACACATATAAACTCTACCCCGACAGGTGAAGAGAGTTTCTCTTCCATTAGTGATTTAGAGACCACCACTCCATCTGTCGGGTGGCCTTTTCCTTACTTACTGTCTGTTAAGTAAACTTGTTTTACTTATCAGCTCATGTTTGAATTTTTTCCTACGTGAAGCCAAGAACCTTCCTGGCCCAGGGCTTGAGTCCCCCCTCCAGGGGATTTGCACTGCCCACATCAGTAGGAAAGGGAAAGGAAAAGGTATAGTATGGAGCTTATGGCAAGTCAGTCTCAGTGGGAGAACTGCAAAGCAGGCCCCTGGGATTCTATGGCAAGGTCACGCCATCAGCAACATAGAATTACACAACTACGGAGAAACAATTCCTGGCACACAATGAAGGTCTGGTAGAAACAGAACACTCGACCATGGCACACCAGGTGGGACACCGCCAACTGCTTTGTGAGCTGGGTGCTGTTGGATGCATGAAACCATCGTCCGATGGGCCTGGCTGCAGTCCATAAGATGGAAATGCTACCTCTGGGATTGAGTCCGAGCAGGGCCGGGGGCGTGGGGGATGGGGAGTGGGGCGCAAGTAAAAACTGCTTGAGGATGTAGCTAGAACCTGTCCCCCGGCCTGTACCTTTGGCCACATGGAGGGTCCTGTACAACCAGCTGAAAGAAGAGGAAAAATCTGGAGCTTGGTTTATGGGTGGTTGACATGGCACATGGGTACAAGCTGAGGATGGACAGTGGCAGCATGACAGAGGTGTAAGGGAGGGAACATATTCCCACTGGGTAGAGCTGTGAGCAGCGTACTTGGTTATGTACTTTGTGCACAAGAAAAGTGGCCCAAGGGGCAGAGAATATATACACACTCTTGGGTAGTAGCCAATGGCCTGGCCTTTTGCTCAGGGGCCTGGAAGGAGAAGGACTGGAAGACAAAGCGAGGAGGTGTGGGGTCGGCATGCAGATGGATACATGGGAGAAAGCGTGAAGTGTGAAGATTTAGTACCACATGCCAATGCCCTTTAGGAAGCACCCAACACAGAAAAGGCAGTGGACGTGCAAGTAAACAAATGACCTGGACAGTTATATCGGCAGTCCGTGTCATTGGCGGCACTGGAACGAGCACACTGGGCATATAAGTGGCCAGTGGCAGAGGCAGAAGCCAAACAAGGGCTTATGTGGGCCCAACAGCACAGACTCCCACATACCAAGGTGACTCCAGGTGCTGCGGCCTCTGAATGTCCAACTTGTCAGCGTCAAAGACCATGCTGAGCCCCCGATCGGGGACTATTCCTCGAGGCAATGCGCTCACCACCTGCGGGCAGGTCACCCACATGAGCCCCTCCACCCTGGAAGGGCCAGCAGCGGGTCCTCACAGGAACATACACATTCTGGGGATGGCTCTGCCTTTGCTGAGCACACACCTCAGGCAGCACAGCACAGCATTCTGGTGTGGGTGCCAAGAATTTCACACAGCACAGCACTTGACTAGGGCACAGCCAGGGTCCTGTTGAACATTTATGGTGCAAGCAGGGCACTTTGAAGGCCTGTGTCCAGAGACCAGGAGGGGGTTCCTTGATCCTGATCAGCAGGAGGAGGCAAGGCTGCTTCTACAGAACGGGGAACGAATGTGTGTGGAGCCCAGGTGATCCACTGGGCACCTCCAGTAATCGTCACTGGAATCGTCACAGGACATGTACAGCAACTCTGACCTAAGAAGGGTTTGATGTACGTCCCCCTTTACCCCGTGGAATGAAGGTGGGGGCACAGTACCAGGTAAAGCCATCAACATCTGCCGAGGCTGTTGAGGATGAGGGAGTTCAGAATGGAAGGTGAAGAGGGAGAGGCTGAGATTAACTGCATTGACAGGGGCTGTAGTTAGGCCCCTGACCTCCCTCTTTCTCTCTCTGAGTTTCCCTTAGGAATAGAGGACCCAGGACAACAGGGAGGAGCTGCTCTCTGAACCTGGTGAGGAAGCAGATCTGGGTGGCCCAAGGGGTGGACGGTGACAGCCATGAAAAGACTTCTCTCAGGTCTCCGACTGTAGGGATTGTAAGTGACTGTCGGGCCCAGCTGCCATGATCTGAAATCTATCACTCTGCTGCGCCAAGACCACGTTTCCCACAGGCTGCCTACTGATGACAGCGTGGCGGGGATCCCAGGCAGCCCCCTTCTTGGGAGACGTGGGATTTCTCTGCCGATTTCTGATGGCTTGAGGACTTCTCACCCGTCTCGCTGAACTTCCTTAGAACTGCACTGCAGTTCAACTTCCTTCCTTCCCTTTCTCTTTCACAAGAGTCACACGTGCATCACGGCCTCCCAGCTCTTCCGGCCTCCCCTGCTTTCCTCCCAATTTGGTGTCTGCATCTCAAGAGGCCTGGGACTAATACGCTGTTACTCCAGCTTTGGTCCCTGGGCTAGCAGCCTCGGCATGACCTGGACGCTTGTTAGAAATACAGCATGTCTGTCCCATCCCAGACCTACCGAGTCAGAATCTTCATTTTAACAAGATGATTCATATGTGCTTCACAGTTTGAGAAGCACTGATTTCGATGATTTGGGCTTTTCCAGCAAATCCTTTAAATCTCAGTTTGGAACCTGAGTCTTTGCAAAGGTAAACAGTTGAAACCACAAAATCACAGATCACCTGTGTCCTTCATTTTATAGGTCAAAGCTCAGCAAAGTTAAGGGATTTGACTTCAAGGTCATATAGTGAATTAGAATGAAGCCTGCAGGTCTCTTCCTGCCACTGCACATTCTACTGTGAGCAGGATACTTGCTCTAAATCTGCATTGTCTAGTATGGTAGTGTGGGGACAGAGCCCCAGAGAGCAGTTTCCAGGCTCTCGGCCTCACATGGAAAGGTGCTGGCTCGGGTAGTAGATGGCCATCAGCTGTGACTGGTTGGCCATCGGCTGTTACCGGTTAGCCATTAGTCCCTGGTATAACTACCGTGCCTAAGCTAGCAAAGTGTGGCGTGGTGGTGTGGCATCCTGGCGTGGCGTGGCGGAGTGTGGATTGCAGATTGCAGAGAGGCGGTTTGCAGCTAGCAAGTGACGTTGGTTGGCAGAGACAAGTGGATGGTGGGTTGCGGATCATGTGGCTCCTGCCTCCTGTGTCTCCAACCCAGCCGCCAGTGAGACAATAGTGGTATGACTCCCCTATCCATGGCTCCGTGGGTGTTCCTTTTTGCCCTCACCATGTCCTGTGTTCTTATGCGGGTAGAGAGACTAGAGACCCCAGAAGAGACTCCGCCTGTCACCCTGCATGACAAGTAGCACTGGAAATGTGGTATACTACTACTACTACTACTAATAATAAACTGGTCTTTGTCCTGGGTTCCTGGCACAGAGTTCCTACTGGTAAAATCCTTAGAATTTCCTGAGTGCCAGGAGTGTCTTGTTATTCACCTGTGTTTATGCAAATAGAGTGACTAGGCTTCAGGATGGGGGCTGGTCAACAGAAAGACCAATCTTTGAATAGAGGGTGGCAACTTTCAGCTTCTGGGCAGGGGAGGGAAGCTGGAAAATGAGTTATAAGAAGTCTTGAATAAAATTCACAGAGCTTCCCTGTAGGTGACCATATAGAGGTGCTGGGGGGTCGGGTCGGGGTGTGGCATGCCCGGAGAGGGCCTGGAAGCCCAGCACCTCCCGCCCCTCCCCCAGCCCTAGGCTTCTCTTCCATTTGGCTGCTGTTGAGTTGTAGCCTCTGTAATACACTGGTATGGTAAACACTAAGTGAAGTGTTTTGCTGAGTTCTGTGAGATCTAGAGAATTAGTGAACCTGAGGAGGGGGTTATGGGAACCCCCAAAATTTATAGTCAGTTAGCAAAAAGTATGGGTGCCCCCTGGGACTTGCAGTTGGAATCTAAAGTGGGGGCAGTCTTGTGGGACAGAGCTCTTAACTGTGGGATCTGTGCTAACTCTGGAGTTAGTGTCAAAATTGAATGGAACTGTTAGACACCCAGTTGGTGTTGGAGCATTGGTGAGGAAAAATGACAGGCATTCGGTATAAGTGGTGTCTGAAAGCAGATAACACACTAGTCCAAACTGTGATGTGCTGCAAGTGTAAAATAAACCCTGGATTTTGAGGACTCAGTATGAACAAAAAATATAACATATTTCATTAATAACTTTGTGTATTGATTACATGTTTAAAGAATAATTTTGATATATCAGGTTAAATAAAATATAAAAAATGAAATGTCATTAAAATCAACTTTTTTTTTTTTAACTTATTTATTTTAAGTGTGTTTTTCCAGGACCCATTAGCTCCAAGTCAAGTAGTTGTTTCAGTCTAGTTGTGGAGGGCGCAGCTCACAGTGGCCCATGTGGGGATCGAACTGGCAACCTTGTTGTTAAGAGCACTTCACTCTAACCAATTGAGCTAACCAGCTGCCCAATGTTTTTTTTTTTCTTTTAAAAAAAGGCACATGAGTGTTTAGGTTTATATGAGTGCTACTCTAAGCCCTATCTTTTCATCAATACTGCTCTATTCTTTGTTTTATTCCTAGTTCCAGTCGCCATTGCTGAGGGCATTTCCTGGTTATCAGCTTGTTTCAGAAATTCTTTATGGGATAATGGGGTTACTTAACAATTGGTAAAAGAACTGATGAAATATCAAGAAATGACAATTTCCATTGAGAAGCAAACTCACCATGTCATTAACAGTTAAACTCTAGCTCTGGAGTGGAGACTGAGGGGTGGGGAGGTTTGGGAGGGGAGGAAAAGGGGCTGGGGGATGGAACTGGCAGTAATGTGCTACCCTGGGTCTGCACCTTTCCAGAGCCCAGACACAGAAAGGCTTTGTCACAGGAGCCACAGGTGAGGAGGGCCCCCTGGAAGGCCCTTGTGGCGTGCCAGGCCCTCGTCTTTCTACCTGGGAACTCGGTGCCCCTCTCGCTGTCGCAGCCCAGACCTGGGGAATGAAGGGCATGTAGACAATGATACTGAACAAAGCTTGTGTTCATTTCCATGTCCCAGTTGTTTCTCTCCTGACTGAAGGTCAGGGGTACAGCACGGAGAGAAGTGCAGGTCGCAGGGCCCACCATGAAGAAGAGGGGCCCGCGGGCCTTTACCTGGATCACAGGAAGCCTCAGACTGAGGAAATCGGAAGGCTCAAGGAGGGGGATGTCACTGCCTCACCTTGAGTCTCTGTGGCTCTTCGGGCCCCTGTACCTGGCTCAGAGAGGGCTCCTGGATAGCAAAAGACTTAGATGGTCAGCCCTGAGAAGGGAACATGCATTCCGTTGGCTACAAGTTAAGATGTGGCCAAGGTCTCCAAGGTAAACTGCAAGGACTTAACTAGAAGAAGTGTTGTTCAGAGACGAAATCACTGTTCCTTCATTTGTGCTGTTTAATAAGTTCCGGAAGCAGAAAAATCTGCTACGAAACTAGAGTTCAATTTCTCCTGCCTAAAGTTTTCACAAATTGCCACATGCCATGGGAGTTGACACTGTGACCCAGAAATGGCAACGGACTTAATTTTCCATAGCTCGTGAGGGGCACAGGGTGGAGCAGTGGCCTCAGGTCTGTCACCTAAACTGCAGCAGTGTGTCCGGACCCTGGATGCTCACGCCAGCATATCCAGTGTCTGGTTATGTCCTGAGCAAAGGGCAGTGTGACACTAATAGAACCAGGGCATGGAATGGGTTGTGCTGTTTTACCCTGGAACCTTCAGTCCCATGTATGAATCTCAGTGTTGTCACCTGAGGGCCGTGCACTGCAGAATGAACTGTATATCACAGCAAATGAAGGAAGCTTTTTCTTAAGAAATAAGTTTAATTCGAGGTGGTTAGTGAATGTAAGGCATGTAACGCCTTCATGAAAGTTAAAAGAATCCAGTTACAAAAGAAGCACTGTGTAGTTTCAAATAGCTGAAGGTACAATGGGCTCCATATTTTACATAGTACAAAAAATTATTTCATATACAAAGAAAAAATACAAATAATGTGCAAAAACCATTTTCACAGGTGGCAATTTATAAAATGAAAATGATAGAAAATCCTTCATTCTTATTATTCTCCCAATTTCTTATATATTAACAGTTCTATTTCCTAGTGTGTAGATAATTTTAAACTTGAATAGCTGATTTATTTTTAACCTACAAAGTCAAAGTGGTTATGTTTTTAGAAAGGGAACCATTTCGCTACTGAAATCTTATGACTGAATCAGTTTAGTTAATTTTATATTAAATTATAAGCAGACTATCTGAAAAACAAGGATACAGAAATCATATATACACATTTTTGAAATATTAGTTTGGTATTTAACATATTAACATTCCAAAACAAATGCAATGACCTAGCTACCTCTGACTCCAGGTGGCCGCAGTGCCTGGATCAGAGATGCTGCTTCTGTTCCTCATGAACGAACAGCATTCCGCAGATCTGAAGCTGATCAAACACATGGTTACCAAAAGTAAAGAAAATCTAAAACCAGTTCTTACTGTCCACGTGCAGAAGTGTTGTTTGGGTTTCTGATCAAGCCGCAGTGTGCTGCGGTCCACACCAGCCCTCGTCACAGGCGTGTGGTCATGAACAGCTGGCTCTGTCTTTCCAACGTCCTCATCAGGAGGTCAGTGCATGGGTTTGTTCTGTGGGTTAGTGCATTCAGCGTTCTGCATGTTATTCCGCGTGAGAAGCTGGCAGGGAGCAGAAGAATACACAGGAACACAGGGCCCTGGACCCTCAGAGAAGCCAGGGTTTTGGAAGCACTACTTCCCTGCATTGGCCTGGTCAGTTTTGCATCATTCCCTGGACAATCTTCCCATCAGGATAATCCTGTGTGGCCCTCTTTCCTGCCACTGAGCACCAATGTGAACCCCAATGGCCCAGCAAGAAGAACCTTCTGGGAGCACCAGAGAACTGAGCATCTCCAAGGTCGGGCCCTAGAGCAGGAGCCTCTGACGGGAAACCTTCTCTATGCAGAATGTAACCAATCTTGGAGGGTTTTGAGTTTTGCTTGTTAGAAAGCACTCCAAGGAAACTATGACCTTGGAGAGCAAAAAGGATCCAACTTTCGTGAAGAAGGACCCAAGTGGGTGGTAGCCATTTTGCCTACGGGATGGATGACAGTTGGCTCAGGAAGCATTCTTCTGATCCCTAACCACTAAGACCCTGTTAGAACAACTAGTGCAAGACTCAGGGAGTGCCTGGGGCTCTTGATCAGACCTGTGTGGCACATCCACTCAGGCTAAGTAAACACAGCAACTGCTGAAAGGGAACTGGGTAAGACTGGGCAGGAGAAGCTCAGGCCCTGGGTTGCTTCAACAGAACCCAACAGGAAGCTGTCAGCTCCTCAACGGCTCATGCGCTTTTTTCCTATTTGGCGGCATGAGTCTTTCCTCCCTTTTCTGTTTGGGTGGATCATGGGCATCAGGCATCAGAGATACAGCTCTGGATTCTGTCCATCCACTGCTGGGCACTCTGTCCGTCCTGGGCACAGAAGTTATACACACGTTTGCTGGTCTTGAGCTGCAAAGCCAAATGAAGAGAAGCAGAGATGAAAGGCAGGGCTGATCTATGGCTTTGGACCATAGTCCAAGTGTGTGAGTCAATCCCTGCCATCTTCTCTTTCTGTACTACCCCAGGACATCTGAATTTCCTCTCCCCTCCACTACCATACTGTCATTGCCGTCCTAGTCACGTTGCGTTTCCAGTCCCCAAAGTGATAGGGGACGATTACCATCCCCACGGCAGATTAAACCTGCCAAAGGGTTCTGGCAGAACAAGGAGACACACCAGGGGAATCTTACTCTGCATCTGCCTGGGGCCTGCCTACTAAGGAGCGGCTCAGGAATGGCAGGCCCTCTGGCCTTCGCCATGCACTGGACCAGCGCAGCAAAGGCACCAAACAAATTCCCTGTGCTCCTTGGGGAAGCCTTAGACGCATCCACACCACGGTGAAGTTGGCTTTTGTGTCGCCTTCCCATCCCCTTCTCTAGTCTTCACTGGGGGCCACGCTGGACACCCAGAGTCAGGGAAGCAGCCTCCTGGCCTGAGCAGGGCCCTGGAGTATGACCTCTGCCCTTTATGAAGCCCGGCTTGGCTCTGGGGACTGGATAAGTCCCTTATCACATCACTCATAACAGGCTCCAAGGCCCACCTAAGGGCTGCTGAAGATGTTAGAGTAGTCATCATGAGTGATTAAGGACAGCTTTTTTGTGGGTGGTCAAGCACGCAGACCACTGAAACGAAGGAAGTAGCATCTGTTTTTGACAGTAGGTGGTAAGAGGAATAATTAATAATATTAAACAAGGAGTTCATTTGTTTTTGTATGTGTTTGGATACGTTTTGCAGGACTCCTTTGTGTAAAGCAACGTGCAGCCTGCTGAGACGTATGGACAGCTGGGACAGGTCAGGTTGGAGATCAGAGTGCCGAGTTCAAGTTCTGTAGCAATTCCCAAAGCCAGGGGTCTGTGATCCATCTACAATCACCCCGATTGCTCCATAATTCTCGGAGGTAGATGGATGACAGGACCACGTGTAGACGGAGCCAGGAAAAGATGACTTACATCAAAGAAGGCCTTGTCGCTTGTGTGCTTTGGGGCCCCCATGCTGGGGCCAGCAGGGACAACCATCTCTACTTCTGCCAGGTCAATGTGGCCTTTACAGCTTGTGTCCTCACCCGAGTCATAGTATCGCAGCTGGAACCAAAAGGATACAGATGGGATGTAAGAGACACACAAAAGGAAACACACACGGCTTTGCAAACTGTGTCTGAACCCTTTCCTCTGTATCTTTCTAAACTATGCCTGGAAGAATAGACAAGAAATTAAAAACACTGGTTGTTGCTGGGAAAAAAAAATGCTAGGTGACTATAAGAAAGGAGGAAAAAAGACATATTTTTTGAAATTTGAACAAATATTAAATAATACAATTAAATGTCAACTAACAACTATAAAAATATATGTAACATAAAAAAGGGTTAATGTTTAGACTATATATAGATTTTTTTTAGAAATTGATAAGAAAAAGATAAATAAACTAGTTAAAAAAAATGGTCAAAGGATCTCAATAGGTAAGTCACAGAAGAAACACAAATGACCTATAAACATCTGAAAAGATGGGCAACCTCGCTGTTCAAAGAACAGTAAATGAAATCAATGAGATTTCAATTTTTATTTAGATTAAGAAATATTAAAAATGGCTGATAATACCCAGGTTGAATGCAAAGCCCTAGGTGCTCTCAAACACTAATGTGAGTAGGAATATAATTTGTTAGAAATTTTTGGAGAACAATTTGGCAATATCAACTAAAATTTATAATATTTATGTCTATTGATACACCCTTCCCATTTTAGAAATGTCTCCTATGGAAACACTCACACATGCATGCAAAAAAACCAAAACGTGTATAAAGAGGTTTCCTCAGCACTGTTTTTTTTTTTCAGTTAAAAATTGAAAAGATGTATCTGCCTTTCAATGGGGTGTTGTTTAATTACATGGTAGTGAATCAATAATATGGAACACTATACAGCTTTTCAAAAATGATAAAGACCGATATAAACTTGTAGGAAAATATGTTCAAGATACATAAAAAAAGTAAGTTGCCAAATAGCATGTAGATATAAAATGATTTTTGAAAAAACAGAATAAATAGCATAATATTTGATTGAGTGGTTATTACGTACCAGGACTGTTCTGATTTTGTATATAACTCATTTTAACCTTCCCAGAAACTCAAACTATACACACATGTTTATATATATATATGTATAAAAATTGTTTAGAGAAATATATACCAAATTGTTAACAGTAGTTATCTCTGGGAGTTGGGGACACAGGGGACTTTTCCAACTTTATGAGATGTCTGAATTTGATATAACAAACATGTATTACTTTTGGAATAAGAAAAAAATGAGAAAAATATTTTTAAAAATGAAAGAGATTGCTGGTAAAAAAGCCTTATTGGTTCCCAGTCTGATTTCACTCTCTAACTTATGCAGCAGAAATGTGTCTGGTGCCTTCCTCACTGTGGTTCTGGCCTCAGACTTTTATTTTTTGCTCTCTTCAGGGATGGTATAAGTAAGGCTAAATGGAAAAACTGTGTATCTTTCATGCTAAAGAAATCCAAAAGGTTGGTAAGAATGCAAATATCATTTGATGTAATTGTAAATTACAGAAAAATTACGACATTGTCCTATGTTATATTTAGTGGTTTAATGGAACTTTTCAGTGTAGACTGATTTCAGAGACATTGTTATTTTAAGGTACAGCCCCCTACACAGTGCTTCCACTGCATATTTTAAAATAAATTCCCTACATTTTTCCAAAAAGACTCTGCATAACTGTTATGAAACCCTTTGATCAGAGGACTGGTGATCCCCATAAAAGTCTTCACCTGGAAGGAATATTCTAGATGCATGTCCAACCAGAGCATTATAGAGGGCTAACAGTTCATATCTTTCTCAACAGACGCCATTTGGGAGATGAATGCATTGAGAACCAAAATGTGTACCCCTCTGCCTCAAGTATGACTTGTCAGTTCCCAGGTAGAGTGAGGCCGGCAGTCAGAAGACGGGAGGCTATGCGACTCTCACTAGTGGAGGGTGCAGAGGGGCTGGAGGTTTCGGTAGGGGCCCCTCTCCCCTGAGATCACTGGAGCAAAGATTATGACACTGAGGATGGGAAGGCCGCTGCAGCAATGACTAAGAACCCAACAACAGGCAAAAGACTTCCCGACACTGGGAATTCCAGGTTTGGGTGGGTACATCCCCTTCTGCCTGCTTTGGGAGCCTCTTTTGCTGCCATCTTTGAGGGAAAATGATGCGTTCTTCAGTACACGGTACAGTGATGGTGTTCAATCACGTCAAATAAATTAGTGCCCTCGGGTCTGAATGGATGCGTTACGTTGCAAGGCCAAAGGTAATTTGTACTCTGGGCCGTGCTCACAGGTGCAGGTTCTATGTGCATGTAGTATACCACGCACTGCAAACCTCAGGTCCTCTCCTGGCTTGGAACTTCCCTCAGAAGGCTACTGCCCTTGCTCAGGGCCATGCTGGGTCCTGGGAGGAGCCCGCATGCAGCATATGAGAGGTCTCTGGAAAGCAGTATGTACGGGATCTATCTGCTGAGTCACACAGCAGCTGGGCCCTGAGCTTCGCCGAGACAGAAGTGATTTCTGTAGGCTTTCACAGAACTACCTGATGTTTTGTTATATCCAAAACGAACCAGCGGGGCTTCCAACCTTTCAGCAGAGCTCCTCTTTTGTAAAGTGTTCCTTCAAAGGACCTAGAAGAAATGACAACAGGGCAGTTAATTTTGATTTTTCACTTAAAATTTTTTGTAAAGGGGTCTGTTGTTTTTGTTTGTCAAACCTTTATTTCTCTCAAATGTTCCAAAATAAGGCCAATCAGAGTTCTCCCTAGAATATTTCTGCTAGACCTTTGGGGAAAGACTGCTTCGTTCTGCTGGAATGACCAAATTGCTGGGCCTGGTGCTCTGAGTAGCCATCTTTTGTGCCATGCTGAGCCTTGGTAATCCAGTGGGAAAGCAGAGCTGGCAAACGGACAGAAGGCTGAAGCCTGTGTGAGCAACTGGCACAGGCCTGACCTCCCAGTTTATGTGAATAAATTGCTTTTTGCCTGAGCTAGCGTGAGCTAGATTTCCGATGCCTGCAACTGAGAAAGTGCTGGCTGACACACATTCCCTCAAAAGATCTGGCAGATGTGAGATAAAAGCAATCAGGACTCAACCACAAATAGCTACAACCTCTTGGCATTATTCTAGCTGTAATTTTGATTTTTCCTCTTCAAAAAACCCTCTAACACATTTAAAATAGAAACAAAGAAAGAAACAAAGCAAATCCATTTTAAGTCTACAGAAGACTGTACTGCACAGGCCGGGCTCGTTACAGGGTCTGTGGTGCAGCCTACGAGGGTGGGTGGGGAGAGTCTTTGCTGCCCACCCAGCAGGGCTCAGCACATCAACCTGTTTTCATCATTCTTGGACGTGTACTGGCTGTACAGCGTGGCTGCTCTCCGGTCCACTCCATTGGATGGGGCGGGGCTGGCACCCTGCTCCTGCCCCATGCTGCTGTCTGGGAGGTGCAGCAGAGACCTCTTCTGATAGGAAGGTAGGTTGGTGGACACAATTCCAGGGGAGCCTGAAGGGTGTCTCTGGGGCTGGAAAAGACAGAACAGGAGCTAGGAAAGCTTTTCAAAGATTAAGCAACTCATCTGGTAATTTTCGTCCTAAAAACTTATCTCAAGTAAAACCTGGACCAATAAGCTATATGTATAAACTATATGTATAAAGCTGTTTATCCTGGAGTTGTGTATAATAGCAAAACATTGGAAACAGCCTAAATGTCTATCATTAGGGGATTGGTTAAAAAACAAAAACTCCCCCCAGCATTTTTATACAATGGAATTCTAGACAGCCATTAAAAATGATGCTGATTTATATACAGTGACAAATGGAAGGACATGTATGCCACATATTAAGTAAAAAAGAAAGCAGGTTTTAAAATAGTATGTATAGTAAATTCCTTTTATATGTGTGTTTCGAATGATAAAGCAAGTTTGAAAGCATAGTGGTTTATTTCCAGGTTATAAATTGTGGGTGATTTTTATCTTCTATTTCATAATCTTCTGTGTTACTTAAAAGAATACATGTATCTCACTTTCATAATCAGAAACAAACCCAAGAAACTATTTTATTTTTCTGAGGAAAAAGCAGTAAGACATCACCCACCTGTGGCCTGTCTGATGACAGCTCCTGAAGTGCCATTTGAAGGCAGGAGACATAGCCCAGGGGACCCTTCCATGCCACTCTGAGGCTCTCTTCTTCAGTCCATTCTCTTGTGACATCTGACCCTGCTGACCTCTCCTTTCTCCCCGAAGTGCTCTTTAAAACACTGCCCTAACTTCCCTTCTGTTGCACTTGGAGACAATCTGACATGGGTTTGACTCGTGGCTGTACCAAGTACCAGCTGTGTGATCTCTGTGCCTGTCCCCTCTGGTATGAGACGGGACACCACTCCCTCACTGGGGGTTACACAGGATGCTAAAGTGTATATGGTGCTCATGTGACATGGCTGATAAAAGATTCTCAAGTCAAAAATAGAAAACCGGGTGTGAGAAGCAGAAAACAGTATTTAGTTTTAAAATATTTTTATATGTTTCTTAATTCAGAAAGAGAAAAGGGGGTATGAACACTAGACAATAGCATATTTTGTCATTTTAAAATACTTTATTTTCTCTGATTATTTCTCTGGAGCAAACATGGTCTTGGCGTTCCCCTCCTCCCTCATGCGGTAGAAGATCAGCTGAAACCACGAGGCCCCGAGATAGAAAAGAACCCAGTAATTTCCCCTGGACACAGGGCCCTGAAACCTAAGTATTATGTCACTGTGGGAAAGTGAGCCACTCAGGAAGCATTCAGTCATTTGGAACTTTCTGCCCTGGGACCCCGGGGCATGACCCTCCTCTCTACCCTTCCCTTTGGCTATAAACCCACCTGGGTGACCTGTGGCAGTGGGCCCCCTGACCTAGCGCCCTCAAAAAGCTCAGAAGTAGTTCCTCAAAGGGCTTTGCCAACTCACACGGTCTGCTCTGGGCTCTTCTTTAAGGTCCACGGTTACCCTTTCCCACAGCTGCTGCCACTTCTCAGGGGTTTGGTTCAGTTTATGCTCCAATCTTTCAATTTCCTGCAAAGTAATTAAAAGGGGTTTTCTGACAGTTAAGTAATTCATAGAAACCAGGATGTGTCCCAAAACCACATCTCCTCTGTACTGGGCACAGACGAACAGTATGGCCAGAGGGCAACTAGACATTGGTAAACACAGGGCCCGCCGCAGAGGTTTCCTAAGCCAGGAAGAGTGGTGGGAGCTCTAGCTGGTGTGATGCACTGTGGCAAAGACGATTTATTAGGATCTGTAACCAGGACTTTTTGTACAGAATGGCTTAAATAGAGAGAAGAAATATGTAACCCCAACACCTTCACCCCCTGGCAAGCCCATAGGAAATCTGACAGCCACAGCTAAACGTCAAGCATTCGGCCAGTGTCCAAACCCTAACAGCTGAGGTAGAAGAGAAGTCAGTCCTTCACAGAGGAACCCCTCAACTGTGATGATTCAAACCAGATGTGGAAAGAATGAATCCAGAAATACCCAAGGAACGGAGTTTCCTTCAGGCAGGGAAGCTGGTGAGTGTTTTTACTGTGGCGCACTCCTCCTGGTCAGGAAACCAGACGGAGACTCTTCAGGAACTGTGACCCTGTCAGGCTCCAACTCTTTCCTCAGGGCTGCTGCTCTCATCAGGGTGGCTACTGCCAGGATGGTTTCACTCCAGAATATTCCTTGTAGAAGATGGCTGGCAGTACTCCTATCAGGCCATCAGCAACTCACACTTCTGACCAGAGGAAGTGAAGCTCCCACAAAAGCCATAACCCAGGCCTGACACAGGCTGCTTGGGCAGCTCACACAGCTGAGAGGCTGCAAATCGCTCCATTGTTTGACTGCTTCCTCACAATGCTGGAAAACTCATTTTTTATTGAAACCCTTTTCCAGTAGCTGATCCTGGTTCTCCGTTGAAGTTGGGGAACAAATCTGGTTTCCTCCTACTCCTGAGATGCCACCTATAAAACTAGACCCGAGTGAGGAGAGTCATGTCTCGAAGCCTGTGAACCCATCTTAAATTAGCCTGGTTCCTCAGCCCTCACGCACCTCCAGGGCCCACGCTGCCCTAGGCGTGTGTCTGCACACCGTTCACTTACACTGAAGAGGCTGGTGAGCGCATCCGGCTGACAACAGCTGACATCGTCATAGCACGGCCACACTGTTCTCCTGTGGCTCTGGGGCCCAGTATCTCCGGCCAGTTCAGAGTCCTCAGAGGGGAGCTGCTTGGGGGTCAGCATCATCCAGTCATACGTAGGCCCTGTGGAAAGGGTCTCCTCTACGTAGTAATCCCACTTCTTGAGGCTGGAGACATTTACATTGGGCTTCAGGGCCTGTTTAAAGAAAATTCTGAAATATAGTTTCATCCTGACCCCAAGTTGACTTGCAGGTCGGTCCCTAACATTTGCAGGGCCTGGGGCAAGAGTATGAATGGAGGTTCAAGTACTACATGTCTAAATATTTAAATGTATAAAAATAAATGATTAAATAAAATATGTTCTATCCTCCTACCTCAACAAATATAACTTCTTAATGACCTGGAAGGCCAAGCTCAAATTGAGAATTCTTGGATTCCTTGGAATTCTTACCACGAAGTGTGTGGAACTAAGGAAGCTGGCCCCAGCTCCCAGTCGTTGGCCTAAGCCCCTGCTCCTCCCACCTCAGCTCTGTCCTATATTCTGAGGGTCTTTCAGGAATGTGTGTGTACACCCCAGGCCACGCAGCTCAACTCTGCCAATAGTTATTTCTTAGCGGCTCTTTGAGCACTGGCTTGGGAGACAGACTTGGAGAAGTGGGCTGGTGAGTAACTTGAATTTGGATAAGGAGTCTTGAGGTACCACAGCATGGTTTAGATGAAGGAGGGGCACCTAAGCACGTACCCTTGGTTTCACGCACCCCTCAGCTCATGAGGAAGGAGTAGCCGGAAAAAGGCCAGAGTGGGGTGCTAACGTGTGGGGCCTGAACACGTGGGGCACGGGGCAGGGGCCGTCTTGCCCTGAGTAAAGTGTTCCTGCTATCAAGCCAGTCTGTTCCATCTCAGAGCCTATTTTCATATAGATGTGTGTGGTAGAGCGGGATTGGCCCTCAGAAGTCATCCTTCTTGGGCGGGGTTCCAAGCATCCCTGTTTCCCACCGAGGTTCTTTGTGGCTTTGGTACAAATGGACTTAGAGAAATCTTTTCTAAAGGATTTCAGATTTTTCAGCTTAGACTGAGGTTTTAAGCTTTATGTGTTCTCTCTTCCTAGGGAAAGTTGCCTTGCTTTGACTTTCTTGAAGTTATCTCTTCTAGGTTTTGGGGCCAGATCCTAATTTTGTGGTCAAGAATTTGGTGAACAGTCTCCATTCCATCACAGTCCAAACCAAATAGTGTACCAAATTTTTGAATAGCTTCCGGTATTAAACCTAGTCAAATGTTTATAAAAATCCTATTATATACCCTAAAAATAAGGAAAACCTTAACACAAAATATTCAGAAAACGAAACAAATGCTTTCTTACTGTACCTCTATTTCCATTGGTGAATATAAATAATTAAAGAAAATGGGACTCCTCTTGTGCATTCTGTCAATACACTCCCAGATACAAATTCCTTTTTTGGCATGTTTATCTCCTTTGTCATCAAATAAAGTTCCTGTAAATCCAAAAAAATTTAACAGAAGTCAAATAAATCAACAGTTTGCCTAAAAGTATGATCAATGTAGCTGATGAAAAGTGGAATATTTCTCATAGCTCTAGAAACAGTAACGTATGTGCAGAAACCTTAGAAAATAACTGCAAAGCTAAAGATAGGAATGAATATCCCAGTTATACGGAAACAATCCAAATGGAAGGAAAACATCTGATAAGGTTTCCCCAAGCATTTAGCAGTACAGCGTGACTTTCTTCCAATCTACATTTTACATCTATATCGAAATTCCCAGAGGTCCATACCAGGAGACATTCTACACATTTTTCAAGAGAAGATGGGAGGACTTAGAGTTGATTTGATGAAACTCAGTTAAAAAAATAATTTTATGTTTCTTTTTAAAGTTGTTGGCTGTTTATTATGAAGCCATTTAAAGTGTTTTCCTGTTTAGTAGTTTATATATACCGCAAATCATGGTCATGGAGACTTGGGATGACAGAAGGGTTTGGTCTGTATCCTTTGGTGACTTGAAAACAAAAGCCGAATTTGGGGGGCGAAGGGGGCCCCGCAGGGATTTTCTGACACTATTTTTGTACCTTTCAAACAGTCAATCTGTTTCTTATATAAGCCCACCTTGTTTTTAATAGAGAGGAAGATGTGTTAGGGTGAGGCAGGAGGTATTTCTTTAAAAGGCCAGACAGGGTGCCTCTCTCAGCAGTGCTGTCTTGCTTTGAATGAAAGGACTCAGTCAAAAATCAACAAGCATTTGACCAGTTTATCAGAAAAGAATGTCTTAAGCCCAAGGATGCACAAAGTCCGTACAAGACTAATGTTTTCTTCTCTATCTTTTAACTGCAGAGTCCAGTGCAGTACTCAACCTTGGCCACACATTAGAAAAACCAAGAGCTTTAAAAAAATCTCAATGCCTAGGTCCCACCTCAGACCAAATAAGTCAGAGTCTCAGAGGATGGGCCCAGATATTAGTTATTTTAAAAGTTCTCCAAGTGACTTCAATGTCCAACATATAACCAGCTCTATTTAATGCCTTCCCAACACAAGGGTGCTTAAGAAATGAAGGTTTCTGATTATCATGTGTGGAAAGACAATTCCGAGTTAGCAAAGGTCTGGAAGTATAACAGGATGAGAAATGGTCTCACCAGTGCTGGCTCCCTTACCAAGTATGAAATACCATACTAGACAATTTTAATAGCATGCATCCTGATTTCATATTTTAAACTGAGAACATCAGGAAATATATCAGCTACTAGAAGAGTCCTCGTTATGAATATTCGGATACAAATAGTATTCTGAAAAGAGATGATTTAAAAAAATTTGCCTGTTTTCTTAACAAAAATAGTCATATGTATTCCCCCTTCTCCTCTCCCTATAACAACAGAAGGAAGAATGTAAAATCCCCTTGGGGAATGTTTTCACAGGGGCTGACTTTCAGTATCTAGTCTCTACAATTATTTCTGCTTTTAAACTTCATAATAATGATGTCTAAAATTTATTGAGTGCGTACTATGTGCTAGCAATTGTGCTAAGAAATTTACAAATATTTCCTACTGTGATCATCATGGCTCATAGGGGTGGGAGCTTTATTGTCCCCATTTTAAACATGAGGAAACTGAGGTAACTAACTTGTCTAAAGGACTCAGCTGGTAACTAGGAGTGCTGGCATTTAACCCTGGTCTGTTTGCTCATGGCTTTAAATGCTATTCAAACTGTCTCTAAGGGCAGGCACCTATTCCTACCTGGGGTACCTGGGGTACAAAAACTGAGCCAAACATTTCTCCTCAAACAGTGACACCACTTTGAGATATTAAACTAGTAAGCAGATTTAATTTTCAAAGGTGCTACAGGGATGATCTCTTGGAGTGCCTAAGAGTTAACACAGCACATAATTTTCGACTAGGGGAACACATTCATACCCACTCTACTTTCGTAGTTCAGGGTAAAACACTTGAGGGTAGTTATATTATTAGAGTTTTTAATTAAAAACACAAAAAACTAACAAAAAAGATGGAACAAGAGCATACAAACACGTACCGTGCTCTAATCTTTCATAGTCTGAATCCAGGAGAAATGTTTTAAAGCGATTAGATACATAGTGGAAAGCCAAGAACTTTAAGTAATAGAGATTGAATTCAAACTCAGTTGGATACTGGTTGTGAACCTGAAACACACAAGGCAAAGAAGAGTAAGAATCAAACAAAATAAAAAAATGGCTGCTATGCCACTGAATGCAGGAGACTATTTGGTTACGCAATCAATCGAATCTCTACCATGAGTGGAGGTGGGAAGGGAACCAGCCTTTGTGAGCACTTAGTATGTGCCAGATGCCATACTGTGCTAAGCACTTGACAGACATAAATTAACATAAGTTACAGTTCTTACTTTGCAGGCACTTGTGTAATACTGTATAATACAACAAGAAAAATGGTACTTATATACGTTTGTCAATGAAAGGAATGAGAAGGCCCTTTAGGAGGACAGCAAGAGATGTTTTCTGGACAAAAGAAATGTGTGCCTTTCTAAAGGCAATGTAGAAAAGCCAACAGAGAGAGAATAAAATGTAGAGAAAGAGCTGATCATGAAGAGGATAAGGCCCTGGGCAAATAGGAATGAATGAAGTTGAGGGCCCAGAGACAAGGAACAGTCTTGGAACTGAGAAGGGATAGAAGATAAAAAGAAAGATATGTCCAAGTGCAAAGGGGAGGGAGAGGAACTCATGCCTTTTAACCTTAATTCTTCATCCGTAAATTAGGCAGTAAGGTCACTGGACATAGGATAAGGGAATGATATGGGTGTGAGGGAACAAGGCAGAGCTTGGAAAGGTCACTGAGCTATAGCATACTTTACGCAAACTGTACGCAGACTCTGAGGAGCCATCGTATTTACGTTGGCAGAAGGTAGGCTGATGACCCTGTGACATTCTCCAATCCACCTAGCAATCTCACTTCTATATTGTTCAAACAGTGTCTCATGACTAGTTAGAGAATTCTGTTTGTTTGAGATAAGTTCCAATCATAATTGCACTTGCTTAAAAGCTGTTTCAAATGAACACTGCAGGCAGGCTATCTAAATGCCAGCTTTCCTCTCCATGTTTAATTTGGCAATGTGGACCCACGCTTCATCAGCCAAAGTGAGCTGAGCAGGCATGTGTATAATATGTTGTTTGCCCAATAGATCAATTGGGATTTAAAGTCATAATCTGGATATCACTTTGTCAAAGTTTATCATCTGGTTATAAACCTACAACATTTTCTTACTGGCTTTTTAATTGAACTAAAACTTTCGCTTCTAAATAAAACAAAATAAAACTGATTTTAGGAAGACTTATTAAAAAGAGAGTTTCACTCTTATGCAATGGAGCTGCTTTCCTGACCTGAGCCACTGCCCTTTGTGTTACATCAGGTCTCCACAGGACAGGAGAGTTTTCCATGGGACAATTGTGACATGGCTCTGAATAGCTAGGTAGAGTGCCATATTTCAGGTTATTGGAACTGTAAACATATGTATTAAGTATGAATTTTCTCATCAGTGAAAATGAAAGGATTAGATAATATGGGTTTCCTGTAATTATGCTATATGAGCAACTAAGTATAAAGGTTGAACATACTTGAAGAGTTTAGTTATAATTAAATAAAACGTAAGTCAATCTGACACATATTTAATGTTCAACAGTTATTATTTTGCAGTAAAACTGGGCATAAAAATAAGTTAAGAGTGGTTATTTTATTTAGCAATACTTTCTTCCATTTCTATAATGGAAACTACCATTTTTTTAAATTTTTTAAAAATTTATTGGGGTGACAATTGTTAGTAAAATTACATAGATTTCAGGTGTACAATTCTGTATCACATCATCTATAAATTACATTGTGTGTTCACCACCCAGAGTCAGAAACTACAATTTTTAAAAATAGCTTTGATTTCCTTGTTTTGTTAGCTCTCTCTGTCTTTGGCTCAGCTGTCAACCATGTCCTGTAGCACAACAGTCCTCTTCCGAACACCTTGCCTTTATTGCTACAGACGCACACCAGAAGACCAGGCCTTGGGTTTGCCTGTCCACTGGGCCTGGTTCTCAGGTCCGTTCTAAACATGGTTCAGAATTAGTTTCCTGCACTTCCCTTCATGACCTGCCCTTTAATGTCAAGTAAAGCTCTCTAGTCCGAGCTCCTGGTTTGGAATCAATAGTACCGCCCCAGGGGGCAGCACACACAATGAGATGGGGTGACTCCGCCTGTGGGTGGCAGGATAGAGGAGGCAGGCCCAGGAGGATGGAACTTGATTCCCTACCACATGAGAGTCTCAGGGAGGAGAAATATGCAGTGTGCTCAGGCAGAGTGAGCTCCAAGAACAGCTGGGCCCCAACATCCCCTGAAATAAACCCTGGTAGTCACTGGCCAGCCGCCTGCCTCACTGTTTTCAGGAGAAGAAGGTTTCAGGGCTATTTCCACTGACCCAGTCCACAATAGTGTCTAAAAACTCTTTTAAGAACTTTTATTAAATAAAGCCCTAGAATAACAAAACATTTCTCTCAATGACTGTTCTCCACAGGAACCACTGGCCTCATATATTATCTCTATCCTTCCTTAATTATTCTGATATTTAATATGTTTAGGAATATAATTTTGAAGACCCACTTCTGAGGTTAAGTAGGATGGAAATAAGGGATATGACCTTAAGCTGAACTTACAGGCCTTTCAGGGAGATCATATGCTAGAACTAAAAGCAAAGCTCTACAAGTGGAAAAATGCTTTCATAGCCCACTGTACTGAGCAACTGGCCTCACCAAAACCCTGAACTCTACAATTACGTTAGAAAGGTTAGACACTTCTCCATGGCCTCTGGCACTCACCCGGCTTAAATTGGAATTAGTGCTTAGAGTGCATCAAGGTCATCAAGGTGTTAGTGCTTGGGGGGTGGGGGAGAGAGAGAGAGAGAGAGAGAGAGAGAGAGAGAGAGAGAGAGAATATCTGTGTATCACAACGGCACCAACATTTGCTAATTGCTTGGGGCTGAAATACAATCTGCCTCCAAACTGGGGTTAATTATTAGGTCTACTGGAAGTGGAAGAAAAGATACTGAGCTTTTTTTTTTTTACTCTTTGGCAACAGTTTAAGCAACAAGAAAAAAAAAATCAGATTGATCTGAGTGCTGAGTTGATAAATACCTAGTTACCACATTTGGAATCTGACATTAGGAAACACAAGGAATTTTCTGAAATGTCTTTCCACTATAACGAGAAAGAAGACCTGACTGCATTTACAAGACAAGATATGGTATTTATATTTCCAGTAAGAAAGAAAAATTACACTGTCTTCATTTAGTCATACATCCCAAGGACTCAGTTTGTCCCGTTCATTGGCTTCTTTTCCTCCTTGTAAATGGGAGACCTAGACTCTTCTGCAGTACTACACCACAGTGGTCTCCAAAAGGCACAATCCACATGCCTTCTTCTTCTGATGAGGTATAACTGACATACAATAAACTGTTCATATTTAAAGTGTACAATTTGGTAAGTTTTGCCATATCTATACACCTATGAAACCGTCACCACAATCAAGATAATGAATATATCAATCATAACTCCCAAAAGTTTCCTTGTGCCCTTTTTGCCTCCTGCACACTCCTAAGTAACCACTGATTTGCTTTTGTCACTACAGATTAATTTGCATTTACTAAAACTTTATATAAATGGAATAAGTACATATGTACTCTTTTTGTCTGCCTTCTTTTACTAAGCATTATTATTTGAGATGCATCCTTGTTGTTGAGTTACCAGTTGTGATTCTTTTTTATAGCTAAGTAGTATTCCACTGTATGGACATACCACATTTGTTAATCCATTCACCTGGGGATGGACATTGGGTTGCTTCTAGATTTTTGGGTATTACATACAAAGCTGTTATCAACAGTTATGTACAAGTCTTCATAGAGCATATGCTTTCATTTCTCTTGTGTCACTGCCTAGAAATGGAATGCTGAATCATATGGTAGGTACAGGTGTATTTAACTTTTTAAGAAACGGTCGAACTGTTTTCCCAAATGGTTGTTCAATTTTATACTCCCACCAGCAGTATTAGAGAGTTCCAGTTCTTCCACATCCTTCAACACTCGAGGCAGTCAGTTTAAAAAATTTTAGCCATTAAAATATATGTAGTGGTATCTCATTGTGATTTTAATTTGCATCTCATAATGATGAATGATGTCAAGTACCTTTTCATGTACTTATTTGCCATCTGTGTATCTGTGGTGAAATCAGTACAAATGTTTCGCCTGTAAAAAAATAGGTTGTTTTCTTATTGTTAACTTTTGAGAATTCTTTATATATTCTGGATACAAGTCCTTTAGCAGATATGATTTGCAAATATTTTCTCCCACTTGGTGATTTTTCTTTTCATTTTCTTAAGTGGTTTTTCTTTTTTTTTTTAAGAGACTGAACTTGAGCCCTTTTTTTTTTTTTTTTAGATTTTATTGGGGAAGGGGAACAGGACTTTATTGGGGAACAGTGTGTACTTCCAGGACTTTTTTTTTTTTCAAGTCAAGTTGTCCTTTCGATCTTAGTTGTGGAGGTGCCGTTCAGCTTTAAGTTGTTGTCCTTTCAGTCTTAGTTGTGGGGGGCGCAGCTCAGCTCCAGGTCCAGTTGCCATTGCGAGTTGCAGGGGGCCACCATCGCTTGCGGGACTTGAGGAATCGAACCGGCAACCTTGTGGTTGAGAGCCCACTGGCCCATGTGGGAATCGAACCGGCAGCCTTCCAACCGCCTGAGCCACCGGGCCGGCCCCTTAACAGTGGTTTTTGAAGAATAGTTTTTAATTTTGAAAAAGTCTAATTTATCAATTTGTTCTTTCATGGATCATGCTTTTAGTGTTGAATCTAAGATCTCCTTGCCTAACCCAAGGTCACAAAGATTTCTTCCTGTTTTCTTCTAAAAGTTTTATAGTATTAGGTCTTACATTTAGGTTAATGATCCCTTTTGAACTAATTATTACATTGGTGCTAGGAATGGAGTAATTCTTTTTTTTTTTTTTTTGGTATCTGAAAATCCAATTGTCTGGCACCATTTGTTGAAAAGACTATCCTTTCTCTACTGATTGCTTTTGCATCTTCATCAAAAATAAATTTTCCATATATCATATATGTGGGACTATTTTTGGACTCTTTATTCTGTTCCATTGATCTGTTTGTCTTTACACCAGTTATCACACTGTCTTTACTGCTATAGCTTTATAATAAGTCTTGAAATCAAGTAGTACTAGTTCTCCAATTTTGTTCTTTTTCAGAGTTGTTTTGGATATTCTAGATCCTTTGCATTTCAATATGGATTTCAGAATTTGTTTACCAGTTTCTACAAAATAGCCCCCTAGGAGTTTCTTTGTGATTTTTGTGGCAAAATCATTGTGAATTTGTCATTTTTCATTGTGTCACCGAATCTTTAGGTCAATTTGGGGAGAGTGACATTTCAACAATATTAAGTCTTCTAACTCATGAATAAGAGTTATCTCTTGATTTATTTAAGTGTTCAATTTCTCTCAGTAATGTTCTGTAGTTTTCAGTGTTCAGGTCTTTAACATATTTTGTTAGATCTCTTTCATGTTTTTTTAATCCTCTATTAAATGGTAATGATTTTTAAATTTGAATATTCCAATGGTTAATTTTTTTGTAGATTCCATAGATAATCATGTTGTTTGCAGATAAGATAATTTTACTTGTTCTTTTCTAATGTGGATGTCTTTATTATTATTTTCTTGCCTTACTGAACGGTTAGGACCTTTAGTACAATATTGAGCAGAAGGAGTGAAGCAGACATTTGTGTCTTGTTCCTGATCTTAGAGGTAGAGCATTCAGTCTCTCACTATTAAGTATGATGTTAGCTATAGGTTTTAAAAATAGATACTATTTATAGCTTGGGGAAGTTCCTTTCTAGTCCAGGTATCCTTAGAATTTTTGCAGGAAATAGATGTAATATTTTGTCAAATGTTTTTTCTGCATCTATTGAGATGACCATATGGTTTTTCTTTTTCAGTTTCTTAATATGGTGAGTTACAGACTGATTTCAAATGTGAAACCAACAGTGCATTCCTGGAATGAATCCCACTTGACCATGGTACATTATTATCTGTTAAACATATTGATTTATATGGATTTGATTTGTTAAAATTTTGTTTAGAAAACATGAATCTATGATCATCAGGGATACTGGTCTACAGTTTTCTTTTACTGTCTTTATCAGGCCAGGGTAATGGTGGTTTCACAGAATGAGTTAGGAAGTATTCCCTTTGCTTTAATTTTATGGAAGAATTTTTGTAGAATTACTATTATTTCTTCCTTAAATACTTGGGAGAATTTACCAGTGAATACACCTGGGTCTGAAGTTTTCAGCATGGAAAGGTGTTAAGTACAATTTCAATTTCCTCAATACACATAGGCCTATTCAAGTTATGTACCGGGGATGCCAAAAAAATGTATACAAGTGAACACTTTGGTCAATCAGAAGTGTCTGGACACTGGATGGTAACCACTTTGAGCACCTCTTGTAATTGCAGAAGTCAAATGTGACTGTCTTCATCTTTTGTTATCGGTATATATTGAGTATTACAATTTTAATACAGTTTTCCTTTCTTAAAATGTGTATACATTTTTTTGGCACCCTCTGTATTTCTTCGAGTGACTGTAGTAGCTTATGTCTTTCAAGGAATTTGTCCTTTTCACTTAAATTGTTGATTTTTTGGGGCACAAAACTATTTATAATATTCCCTCACGATCCTTTTAATACCTGTAGAATCTGTAGTGATGTCATCTTTTTCATTTCTAATATTGATAATTTGTGTCTTTCTTTGATGAGTCTGACTAGAGGTTTATCAATTTTATTGCTTGTATCAAGGAAGAGCTTTTGGTTTCATTAGTTTTCTTTATGGTTGGCCCCAAGATTTTGTGGGTCTAAAGGCAAGTCTGCCTCAAATAAATTTAGCCTTATTATATTATGTAGAATTAGGACTCACAGGTTTCTCAACAAATAAATTAATTCTACATGAGCATGTCCCAAAATATGCCAATAAATAGAGTTTTAGACCTCTCTTAGGCATCATCTGGATTCTCTTGTTCAGATAATTTTACATTTATCTTCATGAAGATAAAAATACACAAATTTAAAAGACTAAGCTGTGTGAGGCATTTCCGTTTGGTTTCCATTATGGCGTGAAACCTGCCAATTTCACTTATTTATAAGAAATCTGAAATGGAATTTGGAGAAACATGAATTTAGAGACTTATTTTTTGCCCATGTGCCATTAAGTACTTTGTAAAACTTAAAGGCCCATAAAAATAAGCTATGACTCAAATACCAGGAAAGGTCAACATTTTGGGAATAAAATATAATAAGTTAAAATTTGAGTTGCTTTCAGGAATTACAAATATTAAGCTACAAGAGACTCTATATAGAATGGTATCAATATTTGAGAAACTGCATGGTTAATCACACCCTAGAAAAGTAAGTGGCTAATACCAGTTTTTGCCGTTTCACAGATTGAGTTTTAACAAACATTAATTGTGTACCTTTACTGTGCCGATCATTTTACGTAAGATTTTGAATGTTTCATATATATGTGTATATATATGTATATGTGTGTGTGTGTGTGTGTGTATATATATATATATATATATATATATATATATATATATATAATATGTAATGTCTATAAACTGAAGCACAGAGAAGTTAAATAATTTGTTAAAGGTCAAAAATTAGTAAGTAAGACTGATACACAAACTCAGACACTTGATGGCTCAAATATTAAAAGCTTTCATGCAAAATCACTTTGTTATAAAACAGCTTGGATTATGTCATTTTCTTTGCCAGTTTTCAGTTGACTAAGAATCAGGTAGATACCAGAAACTCTTGAGTATACCATGGATCCCGTTAATTGCAGCTATTTTGCCAATATTAATGGATACATTTTAGAGTAACCAACCTGTGTGAGGGCAGTTTAGCTCCTCACACATGTGCTCACAAGGAAAGCTCCTATCTTCAAACGATAAAATAGCTTTTCTCTTTGGAACGGGACCTAGCATAGTGCTGGCATACAGTAACTGTGAGGGGAATCATATCGCAAAGCCAGAGCACAGTGAGTCGATTTACAATTTGAACCAACTTCAAAGGCAAAGTTATAATTGTTATTTGTTTTTCTCAAAGTAGGAAATAATGAAACAGTTCTAAGATATCCTCAAAGATTTACTCTAATGCTGAAATAAAGGAGTTGCTTTCTTATACTTCATGTTTTCATTCATATTATACACATTTTTCTCCCTGGTATATTTTAAAAAAGAAATTTTAGGTAAAAATTTCATTTTTGTATTTTGGATGTGTTTTCCTTTTGAATTTGGTTCAACTATTTTAAGAAAAGGAAGTAGCCTGTAATGATATCATTTGAGCTAAGCCAATTTCTTTTAGAAGCAACAAAAAAATCTGCCAGATGTTGTTATTATGAAACAGTGATCTAGCATTTATAATTCATCTGACACCTGGATATACTGGCGTAAACAATGGCTTTTTATATGATGAGGCAGTTCCAATTTAAGATCAGTGCTCATCTGTTTTCTTTGTAACTCTTATTAGTACTAATGGACAGGTCTAGGCATATTTCCATGGACTGCCTTTTGGCATTCAGCATGTTAGAAATGGTTAATAAGCAGCGAACACATTTTACCCGGGAAAGTTTTGCTTGCTGCTGTGTAATTTTGCACTTATTTTTAAAATGTTGTTGGGCCTGCCTCTGTTTTGTGCCCGAGAGACAGCACTAATTCGAATTGTCTGGCAAAAGCCAAAGTCATGTAAAGCACGAGTGTTCACTTGAAAAGTATTTAAAGAAGGCATTTTCTAATGCCTAAAACCAGTATGTAGGAGATGATGAAACACTACCTTATAATTAAGTCAGCAAGAGTCAGAAGCACTATTTGTTAACTATAGTCTTCTATAGTCTCCTGTTTTTGAATGAATAAACAATCCCTTTTCAGCAGAAAATAATTTGCTTCACCAAAGCTGATGCCTATCATAACCACGCCTCCTTGACATACTGCAATTAAGGTCACATACTTGCTTTGCCATGACTTGTCTGCACTCAGGTAATATATATGAGGTGCTAAGTCAAAGGAGGGTTCAGACAAATTTTTAAAAATTTATATTTTAATTAAAAAATTTTAATGTGCTACAATCAGATTTGAAATCATACTAAAGAGGTCTTGAGACTGAACACTATTATTTTCTACAGTTTGTGAAGCATTCACCTATAAATAATTGAGCAATTGAGCTTTAATTAAAAGTCAACTTGTTTTCAATTTCAGAACTGGATTATACAGAACACTAAAATTTTAAGTCCTTATTTAAAATAAAAAGTTATCAGAAATTAAACCTATACCCCATTTGCTTTATATTACTTAACATGAGGTACTTTTAGCATCTATTGTAATGTATTCTAAAGATGACAGAAATGTAATTTAGTACTTCACTTTAGTTTATGTTAAAATGCTTTGTTCACACCCTTAAGAGGTGCTCACAGAATACAGGTGCCATGCCGACATTCTAGACTGTTCCCATTCTCACCCACTGCACCCCACCCCAACAATAAAATATAAGCATTACATTCCAAGTAATTATTATTATACGTGGGGCACAGTGATGTTCCCATCTGGGAGGACAGTATGTCTTATATGAGAACCTCCCATCTCTTACTGATTGTGAGTGGATTCTTTTGCTGACTCTAATGTTTAGGTATGCAGAATTCTGCAAGTTGAACATGGACATTTAACACATTTAATAGTGCATTTAACTTAAGCTAAATCCAGCCATACAAACTCAGTCCTCTTCAATTAAAGGAAAAGAAAATTTAAAAGATAAAAAACCCAAAAGGAGGTTGGGAGAATGGGAGGGGAGACGGTAGCAGGCCAAGAAAATTCAGTGAATGTTTGAAAGATGGAAAATAGGAGAAAGAATGACAGTTAAGTGATGGTAAGTGACAATGAGATGCCTGGAGGATAAAATTATTTGAGCGGGTAACAGTTTGCCCCGTAAAGCCAGAAAGGCTCCAGACTCGGAGGCCCAAGTGCTGAGTAACATCAATAGGGGTGAAATGAGAGCTAAAAATGAGACTAGCTGTAAGTCCATAGAGGAAGTGGGGAGACCTCAAAGTGCTTTCCTATCCCACGTCGTCATGTGATCACCTTCTTGCAAGCGAGAGATTAAAGGTTTGTTCTCTGGAAAAACCAAACTTGATAAGCTCTGAACTTTGGGGACACCAGACACATTGGGTTAAAGATGAGGCTTGAGACTAAAAAAGCATGGAAAAAGTAAAAATCTGCACACTTCAATGGGATTTCTGCTGTGCTTCCAGATAGTAGGCAGCCAGGCTTAGGTATTCTCTGGGCAGCAGAAGAACAAAATTTTCTCTGGAGAAACTAGGTAGCCACTGTTATCTTTATCTGAAACTCTAGTTTATGGCGATGTTGGATTTACTAATTAAAAATATTTTTCAAGTTCACTGAAGTATAATTCACATATAATAAAATTTCCCTATTTTAAGCATACAGGTTGATTAGTTTTGGTCATTGTATACAGCCGTGTAACCAACACAATCAAGATAGAGAACAGTTCCCTTTTCTACAAAGTTCATTCATGGCCTTCCGTGGTCGATCCCTTCCCCTTACTATGAGTGCCAGGCAACCACTGATATTTTTTGTAACTGTGGTTTTGCCTTTAATAGAATTTCATATAAATGAAAATATATAGTATGTAGTCTTTATTATCTGGCTTTTTTCATGATCATAATGGTTTTAAGACTCATCCATGTTGTGTGCATTACGGTTTCATTTTGCTTGCTGAATAGTATTCTATTGTATGAATATACCAGAATTTGTTCATTGGTTCACCAGTTGATGGAGATTTGGTTTGTTTCTCATGCTACCCCTTTACAGCTATACCCATTCTCTTCCCATTATTTCCAACCCCTGGGAACAAATAATTCTCTATCTCTATATTTTTGTCATTTTGAGAATGTTACATAAATGGAATCATATAGTGTGTGACCATTTGAGATCGCTTTTTTTTTTCACTCTACATAATGCTCTTGAGAGCCTTTCAAGTTGTTGCATGTATCAACAGCTCATTCCTTTATACTGTTGAGTAGTATTCCATGGTATGGATGTACCAGTTTGTTTAGCCATTCATCTATTGTAGGGTATTTTGTCCCCTCCCTGCCTCCAGTTTTTGGCTATTATAAATAAAACTTCTTTAAACAATACTTTTACATTTGAGGTAAGTTTCTTATGAATAGCATATAGTTAGGTCATGATATATTTAGACCATTTTCATTTAATATAATTATTGCTATGTTATGGTTTAAGTCTGTCATTTTACTTTTTGTCTTCAGTTTGTTGTATTTTTTCCTTTGTTTTCTTTCTCCTGCCTTTTGTGGATTACTTGAACACTTTTAGAATTCCATTTTGATTCATCTACAGTGTTTTTGAGTGTATCTCTACATAGCTTTTTCAGTGGTTGTTCCCGGTATTACATTCTCTATCTTATCAGTTTACTGGTGCTGACATTTTACCAGTTTCAATGAAGTGTAGAAACCTTACTTCCATTTACATCCCTCTATTTATAATATGACTATCATAACTATTTCCTGTACATATATTGAGAACTACATCAAACGGTGAAAATTTTTGCTTCAACTATTAAACAGTTGAGGAAACTCAAGAAGAAAAGTCTATTGTATTTACCCATATTTTACTTTCTATTGTTCTTTTCTCCTTTCTGACATTCCAAGATTCCTTCTTTTATCATTTATTTTCTATTTTATGAACTTTCTTTGGCTATTTAGGTCTATGATCCATTTCAAATAAATTTTCGTGAATGATGTAAGGGTCAAGGTTCATACTTTTCATACAGATACCTAGTTATTCCAGTACCATTTGTTAAAAAGTATCCTTTCTCACCACAAGGTTGCTGGTTCGACTCCCACAAGGGATGGTGGGCTGTGCCCCCTGCAACTAGCAACGACAACTGGACCTGGAGCTGAGCTGCGCCCTCCACAACTAAGACTGAAAGGACAACTTGAAGCTGAATGGCACGCTCCACAACTAAGATTTAAAGGACAACAACTTGACTTGGAAAAAAGTCCTGGAAGTACACACTGTTCCCCAATAAAGTCCTGTTCCCCTTCCCCAATTAAAAAAAAAAAAAAAAAAAAAAAAGTATCCTTTCTCCACATCCAGGTGTTGTAATTGTTTTCTGTGGGGGAAGTTGTCTTTAGAGTCTTAATCCCTTATTTGCAGAGGCAACAAACATATTTATCTTAAACTCTATTTTACCTTGTGAAATCTGAGATGTTACTTCAACATTATATATAAAAAAGGAACAGTCACAAACTTTTATTTCAGCAGAAATTGTAAAAATTCTTAAGTTTATTTTAGGATAAAAATATATAAAACTGAAATATGGACATTTTCTATATGCCCATGGAGGCCATCTTAAAAGGCTGAGTAAAGAAGTTTGTTACACAAACAGCCTATCATCAGTTTAATTCTTATTTTAAAAAAATGTTGACATGGGTTCAGTGTAATTCTTATTTAAAAAAGTCTCCATGGGTGATTCCACCTGCCATTCTTCTCAACACATTTATGCTTGAGTCAGATTTAGGTGAGAGATGTGACTCTAAGTTTCCGTCATTTAGTCCTTTAAATGACTAAATGTTCCTATGTGTCCTTTAAATGTCATATTATGAGGATTGTGATTTTAATATTTAAAGATATGCATTTTTATATATCACAGACACTAAAAGAAAGTCAACTGCTTCATCTAGTGTTCAACTGAATAACAGTGGTATGATCTCATTGCAGGGGTAAAAACAGGTCGTGTGTACTTACTGAAACAGAACACAGGCCTCCAGTGGGCAGCCTTAAGAACTTTTCAAGAGAAAATTTGACAATATATTCAAATTGAATATGAGAAAGAATAATTCTTTAAGAAATGTGGAGCCACTGCAAGTTTTTGCTTGTCTCCTCTAAAGATTTTTGTGACAGAGAATAACAGCATCATATCTGAGAAGATTATATGCTAGCAATTCTACTCAGGAGATTCTAGATGATCTTGATGAAGGGTGTGAGAGCCTGAACAAGGTGGTCATAAAAATGTTCATTTACTCATTCATTATACATATTTATTGAGTGTCTACTCCATTCTAGATACTGAAATTATAATTGTGTTAGATACTAGGGATACAAATACTAATATGATACAGTCCCTGTTCCCTAGAATTCTCAGTGTAAGTCGAAGGCAATAGACATATACAAATAAATACATTCTAGCGTTATAGATGCTAGAAGTCTGTACATGGTTCATTAGGAATACAAGTAAAGGGGTCAGGAAAAGGTTCAAAGATTACTTAGAAAGAATCATGAAATAAAATGTAGTGCTGAGAACAGTGCCTGGCTCACAGTAAACAGTGAATACTATTAGTAATATTTTTAATAGTAGTAGTATATAAGTACAGAGGCAGAAACAGCTTAGTACATTCGGTAAGCATAATAAGACAGTAAGAAAGATAATAAGAAGTGCTTTGATGAAGAACTCATATACTTTCACCTATTTAGAAAAAGAAAAGATAACTGCTCTTTTTCTTTGGTCTCAGTTAAGCTTTCTGTTTCGTAGACAGTGGTCTCCAAACTTCTCTGTCATCTATTTACCAAAAGAAGTATGAATAAAAAGGTTCATACTCAAATAGGAAAAAAAAATACAGTAAGTCCTTACTTAACATTGTTGATAGGGTTCTTGGAAATTGCGACTTTAAGCAAAATGATGTACAATGAAACCAATTTTACCACAGGCTAATTAATATAAACACAGGAGTTAAGTTTCTATGGCATAGTTCTGGTCACAAAAACATCACCAAACTTCCAAATAAACCTCCAAAACTCTCTTAATATTAAACACTGAAGTAAATATGAGCTGTACACATACATTTAAGAAAGAGTAATAAAAACAGATTATTTTCTTACCCACTTCTTCCAGTTCAGGGTTGTGGGTAGCTGGAACCCATCCCAGCAGCTCAGGGTATAAGGCAGTAACCCACCCTGGACGGGTGCCCTTCCATCTTAGGACGAACTCACCCCCAAACCCACACTTACTCAGACTGGGACAATGTAGACAAGCCACTTCACCTGACATGCACATCTTTGGGATGTGGGGAGAAACTGGAGGACCCAGAGAAAACCCATGCAGACGTGGGAAAATGTGAAAACTCCACATAGACAGTGGCTCCGGCCGGGAATTGCTTATTTTTTTCTCGTCAACATTATAAGGAAATGACATTGAAAAACGATGTTGAATGAAATGACGTTATTCGAGGACCTGCTGTATACCACTTGCTGCAGGTTTTAAAAGTATAAACTCAACTTTGTGACCAGCTTCTCCAGATGCTGCTCAGACAGAATCAATAGGTCTTTTCTTTAAGAAGCTGATTGGAGCAAAAACATAACTGCCTATATGTGTATATGGGGGGTGGGGAGTGGAGATGGAAAGTCACTGCTAATGGGCACAGAGTTTCTTTCTGGGGTGATAAACTGTTGTAAAATTGATTGTGGTAATTGCACAACTCTGAATATATGAAGAACTATTGAATTATACACTTTAAATAATTTTAAAAAATTACGTAGTAAATTAAAAAGCTGATGAAGTAACTAATAGAATAAAAAACAAAATAAAACATAACCATACACCAACTTGGCCTCTTCAGAAGACCTTGTTCCAATTGTCGTTCCTGAAAACATTCCCCCCTTTCCTTCTAATACATAGTTGAGGCCAACGTATTTCTAAGAGGCTCACTTTTCTGAAAAATATGTTTGACATGCTAGAACCCATTCATTGTGGTGCAGATGAAACCCTGTTTTTCCTAGGCCAATTTAGCCACTGGTCCCAATGCCTTCAACTTGCAAATTCAGGGCCACCTAATTCTCCAGCCCAATCCTGACTAAAGCCCCATTAGGAAGTTTTACCTGATGTGCCTGAGACGAAGGTAGGAGGGAACCTAGAGCATTCATATCTCCCCTACTCTGGCTCCCACTGGATTTGGCTGGATTATATCTTGGGTTTCTGTCTGGTCTCCTGATTAGCTCTGCTTAGGTTACCTGGTAGAACTGAGCCAGTGTTCTCAACCTCATAGGCTTGCCTGGTTAGGTCCTGGTTCTTTCTCTAGGGGTTAGTCTCTATTTCCTACCCTGTTTTCCTGAAAATAAGACCTAGCCGGACTATCAGCTCTAATGTGTCTTTTGGAACAAAAATTAATTTAAGACCCAGTCTTATTTTACTATAATATAATACCGGGTCTTACCTAACATAGTATAATATAAGACCGGGTCTTATATTAATTTTTGCTCCAAAAGATGCATTAGAGCTGATGATCCAGGTAGGTCTTATTTTCGGGGAAACACAGTATGTTCCCAGGCACAAGCTAGGTACTCCCAAACTGGGATTTCAGGCCTTGCCATTACCTAGAGATTTTTGCTGTTCTACTCTAGGTCAAACCTTCTTGGAGAACAAGCCCAAGTTTGCTCCCCTTCTTTGGAGATGATAATTTAGAATGCTGGCCATTCACTTGGGGGCCAGCTCAGCTGTCCTAGTTTCAGAAACCAACTGCTGTGTTTCCCCTAAAATAAGACCTAACCGGAAAATAAGCCCTAGCATGATTTTTCAGGATGACATCTCCTGACAATAAGCCTGAGTGCGTCTTCTGGAGCAAAAATGAATATAAGACCCGGTCTTATTTTAGGGGAAACATGGTAGTTCTTTCTCTTCTCTGTTCTCAGGAGTCTGCAGCTGAGATTTCGGCAAATCTTAGGGCTGAGTCCATCAGCGCTATGACATGAAGGTACCTGGCACAGCACTGCAGTACTCCATGAATGCTAGCTCTTTTCTTTCCTTCGTGTCAAGTCAAGTTAAGCATGCTCTACTCACCTGGTGTACGCAGTCTAAGAATTGGAGGAAGACTGGAGTAAAACCACTACCCTGACAGTTGAGGGTCAAGCTGCTCCGTTGACTGAATTTATGGCCAAAAGAGAGCCACTCTTTTTCGACCAACATCCGGAAGCCTTCAAGTGTTCTATAAAAGGGATCACTGAGTAACTGAACCAGGGATGTCACCTAGGGCACAAGCAGGATGGATACCTATTACTTTCGGTCCTGACAAAATCCTGTTACTAAGACAAAACACTTCCTTTTGATGATGGCTAATTCAAAAGCAAAGATACCTGGACAGCAAATTTATTCACTGTCTGCTTCAAGACAGCCGGTCAAATTAATTCTGTAAACTTTCCAGTAAAAACTAAAAGTCAAATTCATTCTGGCTGCATGTTTTCTTTCAGGGAATTAAGATTTTAATCCTTACCTGGCCAGTCTGCTGACTGTGGCTTTTTTCTAGGTTAATTAATGAGGCCAGAGAATCAGTTCAAACCTACAGCTACTTTTTTGGCAGGTGTAGATTAACATCTTACTGTAGTTTATGTTCACATTTTTCCTTATCTCTCTGGAGTAAGGAGGGGCTTATAGAGAACCAGGGAAAGGACTGGAAGGATGGTCCATTCCCTACACTGCTAGTCAAGAGCTCCACTCGCATGCTTGCATGGTGCATCTGTGGTGTGGGAACCTGATGCTTCGAGCCAGCGCTCAGACTCGGTAGGGCCAGGAGGCTCATGGCACAGAGCTTTCTGATGGGTACCAGCTGGTGGTCAACACAGGACTTTTTCTGTCCATACACATTAGTTATACAAAAGATTCATCTGCAGCATTTAAATAGATTCCTGACCACTGCGCTGTACATCTGAAGCTGAAGCTGAATAATATTGAATGTCAACTATAATTTAATATACATATAGTGGCAGGATGTGGAGTACAACATAGGGAATAGAGTCAACTGAACTGTAACAGCTATATATGATGTCAGACGGGTAGTAGATTGGGGGCGGGGGGGTTATCACTGTGTGAGGGGTGTAAATGTCTAACCATTACATTGTTTTGTACACCTGAAACTAATAAAAACAAAACAAAACAAAACAAACGAATTGAAATACAAATTCATACAAATATAAAACTAAATATATGAAAATACATGTAATAGTTTACTTGTGCGGTGATGTCCCAGCCTTCTTCCAAACAGACCAAAGCCGAGGAACCATTCTCAAGCACTTCTGATACAACCACAGCTAGCTGCATTATCCTGTGAAGCTATTAGAGAGGAGAAGAGGCCACAGTTAGACCAGGTGCTTTCTGAGCACCAAGAACAGACTGACTTGCTATCAAACTTAGATAATCAGACAAGTTAGGGATAAAGTATTTGGACAAAAGAACCACGTTAGTTTTAAAAAGTTAAAGTTCTTTGCCAAAATCAAGATTAAACAATGACACATTTTAAAAGTAGGCACAATTTAAAACAGTGTGTTCAAGGGATACATAATGAAATAAATTGATTTTAAATGATTTCCCAAAAGCATAAGAGCTATAATTCCACAGAGTAGAAAAGACAGATTCTAAGTATCTGTCCCAACATAGTTATTGGACTTAAAATTTGTTTTTCTATGATGATGCAGTACATTCTACTTTGGATACCCTTACTTTTTCTGGAATTAGGTAGTGGGGATGGTTGCAACAACTTAGTGATTATACTAAAAAGCACTGAATTGTACACTTTAAAAGGGTAAATTTTATGGTAAATGAGTTATATCTTTCAAAAAAGACACTCTTATTTGTCTGTGCTGTATATTAAATGGGAAGAAAACTTGTTTGTGCCCAGCTTTAAAAGCCAAGCCAATTTACTCACAATCCTTAGTGAACAAGGAGGGTATGAGCAGGGCATATAGATTACGAAACCAAATGTGCAACATTCTAGTTTAAAAAAATATTTTAAGCATCACTTGACATAATTTGTAGAATGACTCCAACCCTGAACTAAAACAAAAGAAAACAAAAGGAAGCAAAACAAAATGAGCCCCTATCTGACACAGAGCCAGGCTATTGAAACACAGGGACAGGACACCTGTCCTTTCCAGCAATGGGCAGCTCCTCGCTCTCAGCTCCTATAAGGCACTAGTACCAGGCCTGAATTCTCTTGGGCTTGGTATTTGCTCTGAGTTAACTTTTAAAATGCCAATATCTCAAGCAGGGCAATGTTTTCTACTGTCTTTAGTCACTAACTTCTGGTCTGGATCTACTTTGGAGGAAGGAGCAGAATACAGAATGTACCAGAAACATACATAGGTTGGGTGGTGGGGACGGTTTGGGGCAGGGCTCATAGCTTAGGGACAGAAAGGAGTATTGATCTGCTCCTTTGATGGTACTCAAAGAATCCTGAATAGCCTTAATAGTAATTAATATACCCTGATATAGACTGATACCTAATTATATAGATGGGCTATTTTCCTATAGTGTTAAGTACCTTAAGAAGAGTCAGTGCCCTGAGTACTCGACATCATTTTCTGGCTTTTTTTTTTTGCCTTTTAGTCCAATATATTGTGTGAAACAACCCTTTTTCCTCCTCAAGGGAGGCAGGAGAATTGGAGGTGTTTGGGGGCAGGAGACAGAGGAGCTGGGAACTTGTGCAGGGAGAAGGAATACGGACACGGCACCAGGGGCCTAAAGACAAGGCTGAAGGCTATACTGCCGACATGCTCCCGGCCAAATGTCTGTATCAGTGTCTAAAATATGCAGCATGTCACAAACACCTTTCTTTTTGTGGTATGGAAAACATGTGGGTTATGTGTGCTTGCATACCTATTTCTTCTTAATTTCTCAAGAAGAGTTCAACTAAAGACATTCCAAGCTTGACTTAGCTAAAGGAAGGATATGAGGTTTCTCCTAAATCTTAGGTAGGCTTCAGGGCATCCAATGCATTTTTGGTGGCTGTTTGGGGGGTTAATCTATAACCTAGAGACATGGAACAGGCAGAGACAAATCCAAGGTGGGAAAGTAAGAGAGAGAGGCTTTTGGAGTCATCTAGAAATCATATTCTGTGCAGGATCTTCACTCTGTTGACAACAGAGCAGGAGCCCTATAAACATCTGTTAAATTTATTGTGCATCAAAAAGTTACCATCTAAAAATAATGATTTCCTCCTTAGCATCCTATGGGGACCATGTTTTCACTTACACAGAGATATTAGGTAATAGAAACCCAGGGATGAAGAATTCTACCCCCTCCTCTCCTATATCATATGGTTTCTGGGAATGGAAAGGGCAGGAACTGAGGGTACCCAGTAAAGGGGTGAATGTCAGGTAGTGAGGGAACACAGAATTTTTTATTGTTTTTTTGTCAACTATCATATCCTTGAGTTCAAAGACAAGTTAGTTGCTCCAGACATTACCTGTGGAAACCATTCAGAGTCTTCCAGGGCTTTTAGGAAGGTCACTTCTGAGTCAGTAGGAATGGTGCTTGGGACACAAGCCCTCATCAGCTTTTTAAAACTGGCTTTCACTTGTCGGATATCATGAAATTCAACAGGAACAAACTCACAATTTAAAGCAAATTCTATCTTAAAGTTCTGTGGATAAAGAAGCAGAGAATTAGGCAGATGAAGCGCTATAGGTAAAAGAGCAATGCTTTCAACAGGGCAGTGCTTAATGATATACTGTTAGTTGAGGCCAAGTAGCTGGAGAGGCTGCAATGGGTCAGAAAAATCAATATCGTGTGGCTAATGTGTCTGTGCTGCGGGAAAGAGCCATCAATAAGGCCTAGTGGTGTGACGTGGCTTCCAGTCATTTTGAGAACCTGATGGAGTTTTTAACACCAAATACAAGTCAATTATAAAGTCATGAACCTGGAAGTCTAAAGAGGAACCAGTGACACATGGACAGTATGATTAATATAAAACCATAAACTAAGTCTCCCCAAGATGCACACTGTAATTAAAAGATAACATACTGTTGAGATTCTAGAACTCTGCAAATTAAACACATACACAAATTTTTTCTTATTAAACACGCAAAACAGTTATTGTAAAATGAAAAAAAAAGTAAAGATAAAAATTAAGAAGGAAATAAAATCACTATCTCACCGTCCTAAGACTAACATTGTAGTTACTCTTTTAAAGTCAATAATAAAAAATTATATACAGTAAAACATGAAAGGCTTTGTTGGTTTCTAGCCTTGGGACAATAGTTTTTCACTCAATATGACACATGTCAATCTATCTTTATTTTAATACTTTTATCATTTATATCTTTAATCCATATGGAATTTATTCTATGGGAGGTTGCATTTGTAATTAAAGAATGCTAAACTGATGGTCCCATTGTATATTGTATTTTGATAATCTAGATTTAAAAATTCTCTAACTTCTCTTGCTAAAGAATGAATTAATTTTCTCATATTCTTTTCACTTTCCTCACCTTCTGCCCAGATTACTCTCTAGGATCAATCTGGTTTTCTAAGAGAAAACTGTTTTTTAGATATTGGTTGTATAACAATGTGAATGTATTTAATATCATTACCTGTACACGTTAACATGATAAATTTTATGTTATTTTATGTTATTTGTATTTTACTACAATTAAAAATAACTGCTGCTAAGGACTTATATATAAGGTATATTTATTGTTTTTTATTAGTTATTTTAGAGTACTTTTAAAAAGGTCTATTAAAGTTTTAAAATAAAAAGCAAAAACTCCCAAGTTGTTGTTTTTTAATAGCATTACTAATATGTATCGAGAAGAAAAGTTACTTTGTCTTAGTAATTCCACTTTTAGGAATAATTTAAAATGTAGGAAAAAAACTCCTACTGAACTGTACCTCAATAAAAAAATTATAAACTATATGCTTGAAAATGTGATTGCAATTTTACATATAGACGATAAAGAAACCAAAACATCCAACGATATGGAACGTTATGTAGTATTAAAATAATTATGAAAACCATTATACAACATGAAAACATGTTGTGGCTTGAGATAAAGAATTTAGCAGTATATACTCATTTTAATTCTTTAAAAAACTCGGAATAGGTAAAAGATAGTTTGCTTTTCAGGAAAACTAGGTTTTTTTCCATTACCAACTATAAATGAGCTTAGTATGGCGTATTTTATAAACCAGGAGATATCAACCATAGTGTTCCTATGACCTAACAGTGTATCTCAACACTATGGTTGACATACATATATAACATATGTACATTTATATATATATATGGTATACAATGTATATATATAGTATACTATATATATATGGTATACAATATATATATGGTATTAAAGTATGTGAATTTAAAAAGGTAAATAAGACCAATTCAAGATTATTTAGAGTAAATCACTGTCACTTACTTGCTTTCCTGTTCCTTTGTTGGGAGAAAAAGATGTGGAGCTGCAACTAGACTGCACTGTGCGAGCTAGAATGTGGCACACATCACAGATATGGACCCATAGTCTACAGACACAGCTGATTTAATAAAAAGCAAAACTTGAATGGGATACACAAAAATCCTAATAACTACTGTGCCAGGATGGTGAAACTGTTTTCTTTAAATATAATTATTTATTGATAAAAGGAAGGAAGGAAGGAGGGAGGGAGGGAGAAAAGGAGGAAGGGTCCCAAGTGGTCAGTCTTTCTTACTCATATATGCATAATCACACAGCGAACCTGAGGACTGATGTGTAAAGGCAATGGCAGAGGTGACCATTCAAGAGACCAACCTCAGATCACGAGTAAATGGTGCGCTGAAGTGTGCAAAGTCTGTACTCTGGGAAAGACATTGGTGCCAAGGAGGCTGTGCTGGCAGCCCTGGAACAACCCTGAAAGGTGTTCTGTTTCTCTGGATATGAAATTATCTGCTGCATCAGAAGACACGTGTGCATATTTAAACACTGAGCATTACCCAGCAGTTTCATGCCCTCTACCCTAAAGGTTGGTGACTCAGTGATTGCAGCAGTCTCGGCAGTGGGAAAAGAGCTAGCAAAGCCAGCTTGCCACAGAAGAGATGACTCAGCTGCTGGCATCTAGATGACCAAGCATGTGGGATCCTGCTCACAGCCTCCGCACCACAGTTCAGCTGGAGGTCTGTCTAGATGGCCCAATGCTGACTGGAGCACGGGACTTCACTTTGAGGGGATTTCTGAATTAACAAATACTTTTATTTCCCACACAACTATCAGTAGTAATAACATTTACTTTGTAATGTGTGAATTGCAAAAACATTAAACCTAAGGAATTACGGGTGCTTTTGGAGACAGAGACTATCATTTATGGGATCTGAGCATAGTGAAACTCCTTAGCGTAATAATTTAAAAGAAAGAAGAAAGTTGATCAGCATCTAATATTTTGAATTGTCTGACACGTCTTAAGACATGTGTCTTTGTATATATAGCCTTGCAAAGTTTTAAAAAAATGTTACTCAGAAAACATAGCCTTGGCCTCCCCTTGCTCCATATGCACTGCCAGTCATCATCATCTTTCCACTCCTCTACCTTCCTGTAGCTTTCTCAATAGGTTTACAACGAAAACTTCTGTTTCGCCAGACGCACAGATTCCTAAGGAAGCTGAACTAAGGCAAGCCTGAATAAGCCTTATTTCTTTTTTGAGTATATTCCTGATGTTTATGCTGATCTTTTTATGATTATGAAAAAGGACTTATTTTCATGGCTAATAAATATGCATGTGTGTATGAATATCTACCTACCTACCTACCTACATATAGCTAAGTAGACATACATACATACGTACATACATATAAAATGAGCTAACATTTTTTTGAGATTGATTATTAACTCCAGGTTAAGAATCGACACTGCAAAAAAACTTTTTCTAGGAAAACTGGTTTATTAAGTTTTATAAACTGCCTTCGTGCATCCGTAAAGTTTTTCAGTGAGAAGAAGAAATCTTACCCTTAGTTGTGACTTTTCACCAAATATATAAAGGGCTGCTTGGCGTTTCAAGAGCTGGTTTTGCAGGTAGGTGCTGTTGTTAAAGGAGGCTGAGTGATCCTTGCCGGCCAGCCGGGCACCAACATCAACGAAGGACGTTGGAGAACTGATCAGGCGAGTGCTAGAGCGCAGACTTGCCCATACACCTTCACAGAAGCCAAAATAATTTGAGTGAGGTAATCTGATGTGGGAAAGCCACCGAATAGGGAAAAAGATGCATGCTCTGTAGGTATAGTTTTAGAGGTAGTATCAAGTTAATTAATCCAGGTAATCATGGATCATATTGGTCATCTGCCGTTTACTTTTGCAACATATAAGCATTATTCAATACAGCACTTCAAAATTATACAATATTAGGCATGGAAGGACCTAAGAAATCACCCAAGTCAATCTTGTTGTATTTTGATGTAAACTCCATGTTTGTAAGTAAATACCGAATAGAAAGAGTGCACTGACACTGGGAAACGAAAAATGCTGGCGGGGGATAATGAAGCCTTGGGAGAGGAATGTGGAGTGACTCCATTTCTCAGGGCTTCATGAAAGAAGTAAGGAACATTCTTCTGCTTTAGTCAGTCAATTCAACAAGAAATCTAGATTAAGAAGTAAATTAGAACTTTACTCAAGCTACTAAAATCTCAGGCTGGATTTAGAATTAATATTTGTATATCATGCCAAAATGATGCAATTTTAAATTAATAGAGATGGCATTATACTCATTTTCCCCAGTATCCATGAAAAATAATGAGAAGATATAAGTTTAGTAACGTACATTTCACTAAATCTTAGGAGGTTTTATTTAAAATTTATAGTCAGAAGCATATGTCTCCTAAGGGAAAGGCCAAGCTAAACTGCTAGAAGAATCTCATGTTATAAGTTGACCCTAACTATATTAATTAGAAAATCAATATGTAAGTGAGACTATTAAATATTAAGTATCCAAACACAAAGGCATATACTAAGTTTCAAATATGACTAGCACTGTAGCACCTTCCAAACAATGGAGCCCCTGTAAATGCCCACAGTCGGTGGTGTTCTCTTAGTGATGTGATCACAGGGGTATAAGATGCCGCCACTGCTTCCCTAAAGTGGGTTTTCTTCTCTAGATTTGGAAAGGCTCTTTGAGAAGTTTTAATCTTTGCCAAATGTTAGATCAAGCCATCTTTCTAGTGACTAGAAGTCATTATGATAATGTCACATCTGCTTCTCTCTTTGTAAGTATTTATAGGGGCAGGAGACCAATTTCTAAGAAAAGGTTTTATAGGTGATTTCTGCTTAACATGGATGAATCTTTCCATATAACCTACTATGAGCTTGTCTTAGATATTATGGTAAGTTTTTATAAATGAAACCACAGAGGAAATTCAGAATGTGGGTGAGAATGAAAGATAATTTGACAAACAAATGTTAAAAAAATCGCTTGTAACACATATGCTTTCATATGAAGATGGTTAAAAAGAGTGACATATCATGACATGTAATACAGTACCTTGATTATGGACTCTTCCCTTAGTTGAAGATTTGGGATTTGACTGAGTAAAACATTTATCTCTGTACCCATGCACTGGTAGGTAAGATTAAAGACAGAAGGAGGAATGAAATGTATATAGCAGCAAACATCAGAACAAATTGAGTAAGAGAAGAATAGGTTATTTAATTTTTAAAATTAAGTTAACATAGCAGAGAAATGTAAATAAAAGTAGAAGATTTGATTAACAAATAAAAAGTTTCACAGTCACACAAAAAAGATGAACTGAGTGCCTGTTAAATGAAATTTCAGCACCTGTTTATAAATATAAGCGCAATGAAATGAACAGCACAGCAGAGAGTGCCACTAAAAAATTATACCAAATGGAATAAGCTTTTGAAGATTGTCATTTGGTGACAATAATAAATTAAGGAATTTAGGGAGGGGGCAAACATGAGGAATACATTAGCCCTAATATTGAAGGAGGCTGATTGATTGGCAAATGTTACGTGTCTGTCACACAACACGTTTGCTCTTTGAGCAAGGTCATCACATCAGGAATGAAGCTCTAGCAACCATTTGGAATAACTAAGAGCATGTTTTTGCAATAGAGCATTAAGAATTGCCACACTATCTTGTTTTTTTTCTTCATATGGAAATTACATTTATTTTCCATAAACAAACAGGCGCAGCAAAAATTCATGATCCCGTGACAATCCCCAATGCCACTAAAAATACAGCTTGTGATGATTGAAGTTATGACTTCTCCTAAAATCCCTACTTGCATCAAAATGATAGGCAGTATTAGAGATAATACTTTTGTAATTTGAGTAATATTGCTGTTTTTTTTTTTTCCAACAGAAAGAAAGCACTTCATGACTATGGCAAATTTTACCTGGCAATAACAAAAATGGTGAGCAGTAAGTAACAGTTACATTATGTCCTGAGCAAAGGAAATGCTCAAGTCTATTAAGGAAAATGATTCTGTTATTTATTCAGGATTGAAGAGTTGAGCAGCAGTATTATTAAGCTATACAATGAAACACTGCATAAAATACGAAATAATTTGATAAAAGAAAAATCATTAGAAGTGATTTTTCATTTCTGCCTCATTCCTTTGGAAGCAGGACGTGAAAGGTATTGATGACTTTAGTCTCCAAAGTAAATCTGGAAGCTAAGCTTTGCAGAGGCTGGCTGGTTGCACAGAGAATGCTGCTGCAAGACACCAAAAACCTGGGATGGCATGGCAAAGGCACACGGTCTCCTGTGTGCTGGCAAATGCGCTCCTTTCTGCCAAGGTTTTGAGCTTTCCTATTGGAGAATGGGACATTAAATGCTTAAGATAAAAGTGAATGGCTGGTTCCTGATTCTGAAATACTGTTCTCTAAACACATCACACTTTTTTATGCTCGTCCGTCTGCCTGGAATGATTTCTCCCATTTCTTTACCTGACAAACTCTTTGTCCCTTAAGACCCAGAAACAAAGGGAACTCCTTTGAAAACCATTCCTGACTGTCCCCAGAGTTGTAGAGGGCTCTCTTTGAACTCTAATCACATTTCATTGTGATTATTTGCACATTTTATTCTACTAGATTGTGTGCTCCAAAGAGCAGGGACCTAATCACATTTATTCTTGTATCCATACTGAGAGGCTGCTAGGGGACTAAAAACATTTGACTATTTTCTTTTTTAAAAATTGAAACACTATGAGCTTTTATGGTCTTCTACTATATCTTCAACTCAATTATTTGACCTAAAAGAATGAAAAGAGGGGTATTAAATTAAAAAAAAAATAAACACTTCCTCCAAATTTACGCTCATTAATAAGCTTGTGATAAATTGCCAAGTTTATCATGTAGCAGAAAATCAGCCATGAGAAAATGGCCTGTACTGATATGGGGACAGCAGAGGGCTTTGAGAACTGTAATCCCATCTGGCAGTTGCATTAACCAAAGGAATTATACTCTTCAATGGTGGTGAGGTTTACTTAGCTTCCTGAGTGATTCCTAGGTGCATTTATTGTAAGCCTGTAACACAGGCCTGGAGTTGTGTTTTTCAAAACTGCAGCATCCGCCTTAGTGGTTTGTGAAATCATGTTAGTAGGTCTAATCAGTGTTTTTAAAAAAGTGAAACAGATTAAAATTGAAAATGCTATGTACACTGCATGTGGTTTAAATGAATATTGTTTTGTGAAACTTTCATTTTAGTATATACTCATATACATTGTGCATTGTGACTTAATCCTATCTGAATTGTGATATAAAATGAATACGTATGTATACATATAGACATAAAATGTATTTCTTACTGTGAGTCAAGATCAAAAAAGTTTGAAAGCTATTGGTGTAGACTTAGAGGATATGCGCTCAATCTTCCAACCTGGCTTAAAGCAATTTAAATGCAAATGTAGACTTTCCTCCCATTTCAGTGGAGTATTAGGCAACAATAATGATGATAGCCACAACAGTAATAATAGAACTAACATTTATTGAACTCCTATTATTATAAGCCAGTTACTAAGTTAAGTGCT